>NW_026889803.1:7010000-8210000 GCF_033153115.1 Saccostrea echinata
TATCGCCATTATTGCATGGAATCCTGGTAGTGATGAAATTCTGGGAAGGTTTAAAACTAAAATTTGCCTGATGTAAAGGTCATTCCGAATTTCCTCTGTCCTTACACATTAGTCTATTGAGCTTGCTTCGCGAGCGGCGCTATGGCTGCTTGCTGCACTCACTATAAATTAGTTATATTGTTATTTAAACTCCAAATTATACTATAAAAGGATTCGACAGACCATTTTGAGCTTCAATGTACTTTCCACCCAAAGGATGAATCTATGCAAAGGAAAACAAAATCAACACATTTCTCAACATATTTTTCCCCTTTTGTATAATCACTTTTATCTGCCATGTTGACATTTGGAATTATCTAAATTGTTCATAGTATTTGCATAGATTAGAATTAGCAGTCTAGTTAATTTTCTACATTGCCAATGCTAGGAACAAATTCTATGGTTAATCCATTAATATCAATTTAACAACAAAACTCTTTATCAATGGATTTTGTATGCTTTTGTCTAATTACCGGTAGACATTTTTCTAACAGCAAGAAAATCATAAAGCTGCTTCTAAACACGTTGACATAGTAAAAAGGCAAATAAGTTGCAACATGTTTCAGCATCATGTACTTAGTTTAGGAATACTTGTTGGCATTTCAGAATTATTTCTTTCATTTGATAGTGATGATAGTGAAAAAACTTTTTTTTTGGATTTTTTTAATTCAATTCAATTACTAAACGAAAACACCTTCAATACTCTGGTTTCAAAATTGAAGAATTTTATAAGCACCCATCAATTACTAGAACTTGGACAGAAATGTGTGCAACTGAACTTTCTCATCTCAAATATCAGACTAAGTGCAGAGTTGTGGAAAACTTTTTCAGATAGCTAGTCATTCAGACTGGCAGGAAGACAAAATAAGCCAATCTGAAGTGAATTTAGCCAGTCCAAAATTTTACGTCACAAATTAAAAGTAAAAAAAAAAAACAAAAAAACATAACATTTATTTACTTCATTAAATATCTTTTTACTTCATAATGATATAACATTTACTCAGTCTCAATTTCTAAGTCCTCGACTGTTTTCAGTTTTTGCATTTACAATGTATAGCACAGTACTAGATTTACCGCTTTTGGGCAGGTGACAATGCTAATTCAGCATAGTATACCTAATTTTGTTGAAACATTTATGCATTGGGAAATTTATGTCCACCTAGAAAATGTGTCTAAAAAAATTGGAAGAAATTCTGTGCATCTTTTAAATTCATAAAGAATGAAAAACGAAATCTGGGACAATCATGCAATTAGGAGTACTAGATTAACCACTTGCCCCAACTGTGTTTGAATTCTGTCTATCGAGATTTTTCATATTTAGCTTTGTCTTCATCTGCTACTTTATGTTTTTTACCTGGTTTTGCTCCATTTGTAAATTTAATGGACCACAACGCCATGCTGGTTTTGCTTTCATTAGCCTATGAAAAAGTATTAAAATACTGAAAGTATTAAAACTACTAAAATCGCACTTTTATTTATTGGACTGGGAAGTGTGCTGATGATAACAGGAAAAACAAAAACAAAACTTTACCCCAAAAAAGGGATTGTCATTTGGACCGACATCGATGGCGTTTTTTCCGGTCACATGCATTTTTAATCAGTTTTGCTGGCATGACCAGCAGTTTTCCACAACTCTGCAGTGATATCTAAATACTTTACTTATGAAATTGCTATAGCTGAAGGAAGTGTAAAAATATATACCGGGTATGTTAAAGAATATAAATTTCAAGAGGTTTTTGTGTCTCACTGATACAGTTAAAATAACTTGGTATGCGTATATATTTCTGTATTTTCAGACCTTGTTGTGTACAGATCCTCCACGATATGACATTGACAGTATTGAATTTAACAGTACAAAAAGTTTTCTGGCAGTATGGGGAAGCTCAGGTGTCATGGTTATGGAAATGCCCCAGAGATGGGGGAAGTATTCAGAATTTGAGGGAGGAAAACCAGTAGTTATTTGCAAGTAAGACATGGAAGTAGATCCTCTTTTCTATATAACAGCGGGTTTTCTTGGCGGGTGGAAAATTTGGTGTTTTGCTTGGCTAAAAGTATATGCCAATAATTTTGGCGTAATTTATCTTCGCAGACACAGGGTTCCAACTCTGCAAAATAACACTGTAAGAAGAACACTGAATATTTTAGCGATTAAAATTTTAGCGGAGTACTACCAAAACGCCAAAATAAGCCAAAATTAGCATCCCCGATATATGATAGCCTATGTTACTGTATTCTCATTTCAATGCTAAGCTCAAGCTCATTAGAATTTTTATTTTAAGTAATATCACTTTTTACTCTTATCAATTTTTATCTTTTACATGATATTTGTATGTGTGTAACACAATTTCAGAACAACTAGTGTTGCAGAGCATTATTTTGCCAGTCACAAAAGTGTACAGGTTCTTCATGTTGCCTGGCATCCTGGCAGTGAAACTGATTCTCACCTCACAATTCTAACGTCAGACAATATCTTAAGGTATATATTTATTCTCCAAACTATTTGATAATACACATATTATTTGGTATTCTTTCAAAATTTTCTAAGAGATTTCTAGCATGTCTGCTTCTCAATTTGTTACCAAAAAATGCAATTTTATTGCACCATTCTCATCAATATTTACCTATTTGGCTCTAAAAATGACTTTTTTTTATTTGATAATGTTTTCCTTTAGTACGTACGATTTGAAAGAGCCAGATGTTCCGATTCACACAGTGAAGCTAGGCGATTCTGTGCAGGAATTAACAGACTCCTCAAACAAGCCTTCTTACAGAGCGGCGCTAGGCGAGGTAGCAGCCTCTTTTGACTTCGGTCCTTCAGTGGAACTCCGAAGAAAGAACCGTCTTCACTCAACTCTTGTTAATCCTGATGTAGTCTGGCCAGCTTATATAGTGTATGGGAATGGTGATGTCAATATAGTGTACACTGATGTCACTCCAGATCCTGCAGGGTATTTGTGTTTTTTGTATCAGTATTTTGGCCTCCAAGTAGCATCCTCAATTTCATTTGCAGTTTTGTATTTTGCTAATACATATACTTTGTAGAAAGTTATGCTGAAATGCATTTTGTTGGGCAGTACTTACTATTTGTACAATGCATAATAAATATTTGTAGAAAAACGCATTGTTTGTTTTTACTGCAGCATCAAGCGACTGAGTACCCAGGGGCCTTTATTGATGCACCCCCCGGCTGAGGACAACTATGGATTTGATGCCTGCTCTATAGCTGTTCTTGATACTAATCCACCAGTGTTAGTTATGGCAACAAGAGATGGAAAACTCCATCACTGTCTGGTGATGCAGGCCGACTTAAAGGATACCACTCTTCAGGTTTTATCAAGATGTTTATGTTCTAATACAGAATAGAATATGTCAAAATTTATTTAACCTTATAAACAACAAGGATTTTCTTACAAATAGGGTCAGGGGCAATTATAGTAATTATTTTTATTATTTCACTGATTTATCTGTTACTGAACCTTATATGCTATCTTAATTTCTATATTTCTATTTATGTGAGACTGTCTGCTCAAGAAAATTTCATTCTTGTGTATATTTTTAGTATTGAAGATTATAAACAACAAATAAAAATTCAAGAAAATTTTGTCTTGGTCATAAACCAAATAACTAATCTCATGAAAATAAGATGTCATGAAATTTTGGTGATCTACTGTATGTGGTTGCTGAAAATTATCAATGCATTTATGAATAAACTATGGCCATACTTTGAAAAATATAGGTCCAATGACATGAAATAATATATTTGTATAGTTATTTCAACTGAGATATATTTCAGTCTGAGAGTCACTCGGAGAGTTCCACTGACATGAGTCTACTGTACGAGGCCCCAGAGGAAGAGTCACTGTACGTGTATGAAAGTGTGGAACTGGAGCTATCCCTGACAACAAGTTCTGTAGAAACTGACGAGTACATAGAGGACACCTTTACCTGTCCAATCAAAATCATCAAAGGTAATCTACGTTGAAGTGGCTTTAAAGAAAAATACACCTGTATATACATCTAACTAAATTATTGAACAATAGCTTACTTAACTGTTTTTCTGTTGTATTATTTTCCACGGATGATGCATCTGAGAATGTTTGCTACCTGATATGATTTGGATACTGCATTTGACCTGTATTTTTAGCTCTTCTGAGCCAAAGGCTATGGCCATTTGTGCGGTTTGCTTAAAATTTTGGGAATATTGGCTATCTCTAAAGAACATATGCAACATACCTTACTTACTGATAATTTTTCAAGATATTCTTAATTTAAAATGATAGTGCCATCAGATGTATGTAGACAAAAAAATCAGCATGTATTACCAGGGGTTTTGAAAAGACATCAATTGATGAAAATTCTTGTATAATTCAAAGAAAAATATACAAAAATTACTAAACATATATTCTAGATGTTTTGTTTATCCAAACTTGTTTTAGAAGAAGTGTACAACAGTATATATAGACATTAAAATGTAGCCTAGTTCCCTCTCCCTGTTATGCTTTGTACACTCTGCGACACTAGGACCAGGTGGACTACAATGGATTCAGGGCGAATCTGCCCTGAATCTGAGCCAATTGTGACGTCATATTTAGCTGTGCTTCCGGTGTAGAAGTTCATTATGACGTCGTATTTTTCTACGCCGTTGATGCAACGTATCATTGTGACGTCAATATTTATTTCCTGGTTTATGGCAACAGCTCAAAAATCCATGATTTAGCGCAAATTGTTCTGACCAATCAAGGGACAGCACTGATTGTAATCCACCTGAAAAGGATGAGCCAGAGAACCAATGGCTAATTAAATCAAGTTCAAACTATGTTTCGTATGTTCTTAAGAACCCCTTGGTCAACTTTTGTCAAATTTGTCATGGAGTATCCTTGACCCAAGGACTTTCATTTATACTAAAAATAGGGATGTGACCCTTAAACAAGGGCAGATAATTAAGGAAATTAAAACAAACATAGTGGTTCGTAAAAAATCATCTTCTCAAGAACCTCCAAGCAGATTATCAAAGATTATCTTATGCATAAGTATGAGGATATGTTGTAGATTAAAAATTGTCATGCTTTTTGTCTGCTGCTTTTGCAAAAATGAGGGGACATTTATCTCATTAGTCTGTCTAGCTGTCAGTCTGTCAAAAAAACTTTAACCTTGGTCATAACTTTTGAATGAGGAAAGATAGGGCTTTCATATTTCAAATGTACATGACCTGTGACAAGACCTTTGCAAATATACTATGATTTTTGACATAGTGACCTTGACCTTTAAGTTTGTCTTACTTTTCAAAAATTTTAACATTGACAACTTTTGAATGAGAGAAGATAAGGCATTCCTAAAATGCATTACCTGTTATAAGACCTTTTCAAGTGTACAGTAACTATGCTTTTTGATCTCATGATCTTGACCTTGAAGTTTAACCTACAGTATTTTTCAAAATTTTAACATTGGTAGTTACTTTTGAATGAGAGAAGATAGAGCTTTCCTATTTTACATGTGTATTACCTGTGACAGCACCTTTCAGAAAGAACCATCATTTTTGGACTTCATGACTTTGACCTAGAAGTTTGACCTACTTATCCAAAGAAAGTTGGCGTACAAGGCAATGACAATACCCCAATCTGAGACGATATTTTTCTCAATTTTCAAAGTTCACATAAAAGTTTGTTTTTTTTTTAATTATGTTTTCAGTAATGGCATCTTCAACAGATTTGATTTATTTATTTTATTAAATGACTTGTTGGTTGATAATTTGTATTTAAAGTTGCCAGTAGAGCATATTTACTGGAAAATGGGTTTATTGGAGCCAAACAAAATAATTTTTGAATATGAATGGGTCTAGTCTCCATTCTACATTAATGTTTAAATGAAGGAAAACTAAATGAAAATCTCTTTTATGTTTTTAAAAAATGAAGTCTGAACCCATTCTACATGAAAATAGAACATTTCTGGAAAAAAAATACTCTTTAACAAACTCAACATTGACACACATCAATGGCAAGAAGAGTTAGTGGCACAGTGGTTAACGTGTTCAGTCTTAAGCCTAACCGTGAGGTTTGGAGAGGGTTAGGGTTGGAATCATGTAAGAATTTTTTTTTCTTCTCACATACCTTAAACACGTATGTAAAAAAATAATTAATTATTAATAAGTTATTCAATAAAATAAAGGAAGCTAATGTGTAAAAGATGATATTGACAATACAATTTTTGAAAAATGTTGCTTTTCATGAACTGTTAGAATGGAGAATCATCTTTTTTCAGAGCGGGGAATTGTCCTTGTGCATTTTACACCTCCATTCTTTCAAGTTTGGATGTCACTTTTTCTCCAGAAGAGACAGGGCATTCATACTTTTTTTTCCACAGACATTACTTGTAACAAGACCTTTTGGATTTTATTATAATATTTGGCCTCATGACTTTGATCTTGAAGTTTGATGCACCTTTAAAAAACTTTAATCTTGGCTGTAACTTTTATTAATTCAAAAAATTTATTTTTCTATCATGGACAGACAAGACAGAACACATGAACAAGACAGTTACAATATGCCATTAATAATTGCATCCTAACCATTAAGACACCAAAAGCGGGGGACAACAATTCTTTGAATTTGCTTGTTTAAGCCCATAAACAAAAATGACAAGTTTGATAGACTTATTAAACCATGCATGTGATAAGTCTTTGATTTTCCAAACTTTCTTCCTGATTTGATGTAAAGAAGAGGTGAATTTTTTTTTACATGTAATATTTGGTCTACATTGCATGGTAATAAAACTTCATAATATTTGAGGATGCTTGTCTTTCCTGTCAGATGTAAGCTTTTTAATTAATAATAATCAATAGTCATACCTACAAAGACAGTTGACATAGCTTCTCAAATGAAGTGAATTTCTTGATAAAAGAAAACACATCTAGATTAACTTTATCAATATCCTAACATTTTTTTTTGTTTTAAACTTGAGGAATTGCTCTAGCTTTCATTTAGCAAATGTTAAAATGAGCAAGCTAAGATGTCAAACATTTCAGCTTTAATGCTTTAACAGAAGAGAAAAAAACAGAAAAAGCTTCCAAAATACCAGTCAATAAACTCTGTAGAATGCCCTTTTGTAGTTACAGCATTGCTATCAGTAGTGATCTTGGTTGTGTAGTTAAAATGTGAGAAGAAAATGATGAATATGTTTACATTGTTTATGTTGGACTCCAAAATGGACAGATGCTTATTGTTTATGTGGGGCCCAAAAGACAAATACCAGTATAATGTAAAACTTCATTTTGTTTGTACATGTATATATAATGTTAAGAATATGATATTTGCATAATGTTGAAAAATTCCAAATGGAAACTTTAAAAATAAAGTCTCTTAAACTTGTGAACAGTCTGTGAATGTGCATCCCTTTTTTTTTCTGGCTGTTAATGGAGTTTCT
Source organism: Saccostrea echinata (assembly GCF_033153115.1). Taxonomy (NCBI): domain Eukaryota; kingdom Metazoa; phylum Mollusca; class Bivalvia; order Ostreida; family Ostreidae; genus Saccostrea; species Saccostrea echinata. The sequence goes on from NW_026889803.1 coordinate 7,017,459, forward strand.
CTTGGCTCCATTCATTAGTTTCAAATTAATTGGACTCCACCAGTTGTTATTTTGTCGCAATTAATGCAGGTCATCATGGGATGAGGTTTGTTGTGTAATTGTAGTTCATTAATGTTGATATTTTAGGCACAGCTTCACCACAACAGTAAACAAAATTATTCAATAATAAGTCGATGTTTGTATGTGCATTATAATCACAGGTCCATTGTGGCAGTTCATTTACGTTTTAATTTATTGCTTTAGTGCACGCTATTCAGTTTTTTGCGAATGGAGATAAACCCTTTTTTTTTTAAAAGTAATATGTTTTTGCATTCAGCTTTCTATGCCCTTAATTAGATTTTCCAGATATTACTAGGAATTATGAATTTTGAGAGTTTATAACTGACAAGAACTGTTAATCATTTACTCTCAGTAATATGTTAAAATTTATTTACCATATCCGTGGATTACCAGTCAGTGTTAATTTTACTGGACAGATCATTAGTTAAATAGAAAACAGAAGATAATGAGTGGTGAACACTTAAACCAATGATGGCATGCAAAGCCATTTTATCTAGTGTCAAGAATGTTTACAAAGGCATTCATTGGGCGCCTTTAGTGACTTCTTTGGACTTCTAACCCAAATGTAGAAAAATCAGCTTTAGAAGATAAATTTTGTTCCTGTTTTTAATAAAAATGCATTACATTTAATGTGAATTAAGGTTTTCTTTTGTATTTCTGACTAATTGTATTGTGTTTTTAGCTCTACTGGTCAGAGACCAGAAGAGCTTATGCGATAGTAAGGTGTCCGTCGTCCGTCCGTCTGTCTGTCTGTCTGTCTGTCTGTCCGTCTGTCTGTAAACAATTTTTCAAAACGCTACTCCTCCTACAGTTATGGTCCGATTTCAATATAACTTGGCACACAAGTAGACTACACTAAGATACATAATTTAGTGCATCGGTTTTTGATTTCGATGGACGGTGTTGCCATGGTTACTAAAAATAGAAATATCTGTGAAATTTCTTTAAAACGCTACTCCTCCTACAGTTTTGGTCTGATTTCAATATAACTTGGCACACAAGTGGACTACACTAAGATACATAATTTAGTGCATCGGTTTTTGATTTCGATGGACGGTGTTGTCATGGTTACTAAAAATAGAAATTTCTGTGAAATTCCTTTAAAACGCTACTCCTCCTACAGATATGGTCCGATTTCAATATAACTTGGCACACAAGTAGACTACACTAAGATACATAATTTAGTGCATCGGTTTTTGATTTCGATGGACGGTGTTGTCATGGTTACTAAAAATAGAAATTTCTGTGAAATTCCTTTAAAACGCTACTCCTCCTACAGTTTTGGTCCGATTTCAATATAACTTGGCACACAAGTAGACTACACTAAGATACATAATTTAGTGCATCGGTTTTTGATTTCGATGGATGGTGTTGCCATGGTTACTAAAAATAGAAATTTCTGTGAAATTCCTTCAAAACGCTACTCCTCCTACAGTTTTGGTCCGATTTCAATATAACTTGGCACACAAGTAGACTACACTAAGATACATAATTTAGTGCATCAGTTTTTGATTTCGATGGACGGTGTTGCCATGGTTACTAAAAATAGAAATTTCTGTGAAATTTCTTTAAAACGCTACTCCTCCTACAGTTTTGGTCCGATTTCAATATAACTTGGCACACAAGTAGACTACACTAAGATACATAATTTAGTGCATCAGTTTTTGATTTTGATGGACGGTGTTGCCATGGTTACTAAAAATAGAAATATCTGTGAAATTCCTTTAAAACGCTACTCCTCCTACAGTTTTGGTCCGATTTCAATATAACTTGGCACACAAGTAGACTACACTAAGATACATAATTTAGTGCATCGGTTTTTGATTTCGATGGATGGTGTTGCCATGGTTACTAAAAATAGAAATTTCTGTGAAATTCCTTTAAAACACTACTCCTGCTACAGTTTTAGTCTGCTTCTAATATAATTAGGCATACAAGAAGACTATACTAAGATACATAATTTATTGCATTGGTTTTTGAATTCGATGAACAGTGTTGCCATGGTTACTTAAAATAGAAATTTCTGTGAAATTCCTTTAAAACGTTACTCCTCCTACAATTTTGGTCTGATTTCAATCTAATTTGGCACACAGTTAGAATACACTACGATACATAATATGTATTTCTGTTTTTTTTTATTTGGGTGAGTGGTGTTGTCATGGTTACCGGTACTAAAAATAGAAATTTCCGTGAAATACTTTCAAAACGCTACTACTCCTAGTTTTCATTTGATTTCAATATAACTTGTCTCAAAAGTAGACTACAATAAGATACATAATTCTATTTATTGTTGCATGTTGCAATGTTTCTAATCCAAGTGCTACTTTTCTTTTGTTATACAAACAGACCAGTAGAGCTACAGTCTCATCAGAGACTTCTGGTTGATTAGGAAATTATTAATCAAAGAGAATGGTTGATTAAAAATTCATGTAGAAAGTCTTCATAGGTTGCTGTAAGGATATTACTAGTACAATGTATCATGGAATGTTCAAATCCATATTTTAAGAGCAACCCCCCCCCCCCCCCCTTTATTTTCATGTTGGGAAATCATACTTGACAAAGTTGACTTAATTTTGTCAAGTGGATTGCCATGTAAGTTGGACACTGATTAAGGTTTTGGTCCCATGGAGAGTTTTTATGAAACATGAGTCAGGGTCCATAGGTTTATAAAATGTGGCAGGGAATCCTGGCTCATAACAAACCTGGCACATACATCAAGGGGGTATGTCATGGAGCTGTCCATGCAAGGTCATTAGGACAATTAAGGTAATAGGCCAGGGTAGATGAAATTTCTCTTTGGGTGCTTTTCTTGGTAATGAATTTATACTGATGATAAAAGTAAACTCACATCAAACATAGGCTGCTAATGATCAGAGAGTGGTCAGACTTGTCCATGGTCAAATCCACAGATATACTATATACAGGGTTATATTCACTCCCATGTTATTTTTGCCCTTTCACATTTGCAAGCAATTTTGCTCCATTTTAAATTCGTCCAGTCAAAGTTCTGGTTAAGAAATTATACTGTGTTCTTCGAATTTGCCCCATTTTAAATTGACCCACCTGTGAGTGGGGTGAAAGGGGCAAAAATAAAATGGGTAAAAATTTCTCTGTATACAGTATTTTAAGAGTTTATTATTGAATACATATGAGGATTTTAAGGTAAACACATCACAATACCTCTTTCTTTTTAATTATGTTATTGTTGTGCATTAAATTTATTCTAGACAATAACATTGAAAACAAGAACATTAAGTTGTTTTTTGTTTTTGTTTGTTTTTTTTATTTTTTGCTTTTGTTGTTGATGGAATATCTTTCAATGTGTACCATTTTAAACTTAGTGAATGTGGAAGAGGGGTTGTTAAAATTTCATTAAGTCATCTATGATTTTAAAAAATTCATTTTCATGTGCAAGCCAGTCTTTATAGTCTTTGAAAAGATAAATATAATAATGTAAAGGAAGTATTGTAACTTTTATGGAGTCTGGAATGAGAAGCCAAGATTGGTAGATGCAGACCAAAAAATTACCTAACCCAACTCTTGTGTATTTTAAAAGGGACACAAAGGATTTATTGAAAGTTTTCTTCCATATTTGAATATCATTTTCATTTTTATGTACATCAGTACATGAGAATGGTGCTAATGAGGGCAGATCTGATCATTATTGGATTCTGTGTGGTGAGGAACTGCCCTTAGAGAATTTACCACATAGTTCCTTAGCTCTATAAGACTTAGTCCAAAGTTATGAAGGGCATAGTTTAATATCTCATTTTATTCCTTTTGGAAGAGGTATTGGATGCCTGAATATTTTATTGATTGAATTCTCACAATTTTAATTTGGTTCTAAAAAAAGATACACTTGTTGTCTTTATGGTAATTGTGTTATCAATTATTTGCAGCTGCAGCTGCTTTGAATACTATTAATATTTTGAATTTTATTACATGAAGTGAACATGTTTCATTGCAGAATGACTTTAATTTTTCCATAGATAATTTCAAATGTAACAAGAACCAAAATGGTGTGCCTTGCATTTTTATTGAGCATTTGGGATTAATCATAACATACATCAGTAATATGAGTCTGTTATGAGTCTATATGGTATCCACTTTCCCTTTGCTTTTTTACCCTTTTTATCCTCCCCATCTCAAATCCAGTGTGATTTGTCTCCCTTGTAATTTTAGTTTGCCAGCAAATTATGAAATTGAGCACAGCAGGAGGAATATATTTATAGATAAAAGACATTAACTAATATTTTGGGCAGATCTTATTTCAGTAATTACAGATAATACAAGAAATCTGGGACAGAAATTAAGCTTTCATTCATTTTTTCCCCCAATTTGAGGAAAAGTGACATTTTCATTCATAACTGATGTCCTTCTGGAAAGTTTTTTTACGCACTTATTTAAAAAAATACATTGATTACAAAAAGCTTGAAAAGGGCATATTAAACATTTGTTCAAGCATCAATTATTTAATAAATAAAATTATTTCATTATTTGATGGTTGAAGAGATAATTTGGGAATATTATGTTTTCAGTTGCCATACTTCCATCTGCGGTTTTAACTATTAAACTAATTTTAGATACTGACCCAAAAATGGCAGATATTAGTTTAGAAATATCTAACAAAAAATGCCAGAATTTATTATGAACTTTGTTCTATCTTGACATTTTTGTTTGGTACATATATGTCTGTTTGCTTGTTGGACAAGTTTCTGGTGAGCTGCTGCCATATGCCAGCTTATGGTTAGCAAGTTTAAATTCTTTCAAATGCAAACAAGAAAACATTGATGTAACCATCAATTGTCGCCTGGGAAATAAATAAAGTAAACAATGGAAATGAGTCTTTATCATCAAACCGCTTCGATATGTGTGAAAAAGGCATGCGTCTAAATGATGGAGACGATAGTCGAGAATATTTTGAAAACTTATAGTTGGATGAAAATCGAACAAAAACGATACCCTTTTAAACTTTATCAATTCCTCAAGTAAATGTTGGCTGCAAAAAATATAATTTGAAACCAGGCACATGCATCACCTATTTTCAAAAATATCTTTCACTTTAAGAATATAAAACACGAACTGTGTAAAGTACATTTTTACGTTTTTATGCGATAAGTAAAATTCGATGTTCTAAAAAAAGGGACCTGTCATTTTTTCGATAGTAAATGATAAGCAACTTTATATATTAAATATGAAAAACATATATATTTTTACAGATTCACTTTATGGAAGTAAATATATTGTGTATCTCTTAATTTATAAAGGGAAAGAACATTCTGATTAACAATCTTTTTAATGTTTAGAAAACCTTTAATTCTGAATAACTTCTCCCACCTCAATCCCCATATACCAACACTTAAACTTATATGTATAGAGCAGCCCGGTCCTCCGGGCTGCAATAATATTGGAAACCTGTGAGGTACAGCTATCTTATTCAAAAAAATGTTGCTTTTTATTACTCTCTTGAATGATGGATCTTTTTTTTGGTAACATTACTTGCAACAGTGCAAGTCCTGTAGAATAATATTAGAATATAGAAAAAATTACTTCAGAAAGGACACAAAATTTTAAGTTAATAAATGTTTTATTTTGATGAAAGTTTGAAAATTACTTAGTTGCCTTCTGTAGATTTTTGCTTTTAAATTTTTGGAGATATTAGTTTGATTGGTTGATTAAGAATTCATGCTGATCAAGTGACCAATCCCTTTTATGATCGAGTTGTTAGATCCTTTGTGCATAGATGGTATTGGAGGGGATCAAAGAATTTGATATCAAAGCCATTTTAGAATTGACTTAATTCGAATGTATAGTGAGAATTATTACTTGTATAGATTCAACATGGAAATACATTTATTACAAAAAAATTTTGACTATTAAGTCACTCAAGAGAATTAATGAATTTAATGACTTTTTTTGTCGAATTTAAAGAAAAAAAAAAAAGAAATTATGTAAAGTCTTAAATTTGTCTAATTTTTTTACCAAAAAAAGTAGATATACATTAATCCATTCCTTATTTTCCAAAGAACCTTATATAACGTTTACGGTGAAAAATATTTAATCATACTTGACATTTATTTTGTGTGTCTTTTCTGTAATTTTGATAATGAGTATTTCGTGATGACCTTGATTACCAAAAAAACAGGAGATATTAAGTGTGCATTTTGTTCTTGTTTTGGGAGCTTGGGACACAGCTATCTACATAAATGTAACAACGTGATATTAATTGATTTAATTAAGTATTCAGATCATTGTAGGGGATTGGCCACGATTAACGAAGTCTTCAGCAGTGTGCGACATATTTATGCCTCAATGAACTTCAGTTTTCGGATGTCCATCTAGTGTAACATTCCATCCATTATTTATGTAAAAAATTATTTTCAGATGTTTTGTTTAGCAACTTCTGACCAAAACAATTACGTCAGTGTTAATTTATTATTTACAAGGTGATAATTTTGTAGGAACAAAAAATACCGGTTATGATACATTGATGACTGTTAACTCGTGGTTTTTTTTTTCCTTTGAATTCCTACTTTAGACATTTTATATTAATTTCTTTTTAACATGTGCACCTGGGAAAGCAATCAAATCATGACAAATTAATTATGGATAACTAAACTTGTCTAGAGAGAAAGAATAACTCTATATATACATAATAATGAAGAGGCTATAAATTTAAGTTTGGGTAATATTTGATATATTAGACCATTTTATTGCCATTTAAGAATGACAAATAAAAGGAGTTTTCGGTTGAGATATATAAATGATATTCACATTAAAGGGGATATTTTACAGAATTTCTGTTCTTTGTGCATTTATTTATTGAATATACAGTTTATTGAATTACAGTTAAGCATACCTGTCAGTCACACACACAAATACTGTGGAAATACCCTCTTTCCAAAATGGATTTTTTTTTTCAATAGAACAGAATTACCAATGTGGCTATAAAAAAAATGCTGTAATTTGTTAGAAAATATATTTTATTGACATTTTCAGCTGCATTAAATATTTATGATAACATATAACTAGTACACTGATATTCCAGGTACTAGTAATAATTAGAACAGTTTTTGTTCCTCTTATTTAATGCTTTTAATCTCTGATGTATTCAAAACTACTAAAATTTAAACAAGTCTGTGAAAGCATCCCCATTGATATTAGCTTAGTCACCACCCCTTTAAACAACTCAGTATTATTGTGGACCTGATTGGGGGGGGGGGGGGTCTTCTAATGCCCAAAATTTATTACAGATTGAAATTTGTGGCTTGAAAACCAGAATGCAGACACCTGAATAGTTAAATTGATAGAATTGCAATGAATTGGAAAAAAAAAAAAAAAAAACTTAAAAAATATGATTTTTCTTTTTAATGTTGAATTATTTAGAATGAAAATATTATGAATTAAATTTTGCAAAAAAAGATTAATAAGTTATCACCAGAATTTCATTGGACATTTTGTTAAAAACAACAATGTTGTGTAACTTTGACAGAATTGTGTTTTTTTTTAATGTAGATCGGTTGAATTAGTACATCTATAATTAAAGTCTTCATTACGTGTCATAATTTAAGAGAAAAAAATGATCCTTCAGTTTTAATTGACAAAGAAATTTAATGAAGCAACAATTTAAAAAAAAAAAAAACAAAACAAAGAGACATTTATTTATCACTTTTGTAAGTTTGGTCTCTGTGTTGGTTGACCACAGTGCCCACCATCGGACTATGGCTGACTTGTTAACAGATGGTTGCCCACTCAAATCAGAGTTGTGATACGACTTTTTACTGGCTGTCAAAAGTTTTGTCAAGGGAGAAACAAATCGTGATTTGTAACAAATTTGCTGTCAAAAATGGTGAATTTTTGGTCATTACCTATAGGCATGCTTGCTTTTCTTAAATGACTTAGTGTCTGGATTTTGATGAGAAATCTCTGGTACCATACCTTGCAGGCATTAGAGATATGAAAAATGACCATTTTATAAATTGTCAACCTTTAGAGGTGAAACCTACTGTTGCAAATTGTTTTTCTTTTTTTTTATCTTAGCCATTTTTAAAAGATAAATCTGTATTAGTTGAACTTTATTATCCATGCAATTACATGTGCATATATACTGTATGAAAATTGTATAAATGTTGTTATTTGTTGGAAGAAAAAAAACTGTGATAGAAGCCACTGGCTGCTTGTGTTGTTGTTTTGTGGTTACTGTTGCTGTTGCATTACCCATTCTTATGTCTTAATTTCCACAGTCAGACAAAAGTGGCCTGAGATGTCTTTTGTTTATATGTAGATCTGTCCACCTTATACCCAGAACCCTATATGAAATATGTTATTTAATGGAGGAAGCAAAAAGAAAACAACCTGAAATTATTAATTAATGACCCTTCCATTCTGTTTTATGCTGTGCATTTAGCAAGCATAGCTATTGGAACCTTGATTTTTAATTTTTTCATTGTTTAATTTGTGATTTTTCTGTGTTTCAGACTCGGTTGCCCCAGACAGGTATCACTGCATGCACTCAGCAGGGGTCCATACCATTGTGTTACCATGGATACAGGAATACCACAAGTATTTCACAGATGGTAAGCTCTTGAAACTTTGATTAATTAATTTCTTGAAATAATTTCTTGTTCTCTTTAAGGCTACTCAGAAAAATGGAAGACATAAACTGATGGGTGCATGAAAACATTTTGATTGTCTTGTAGAAGTACAAAGACATTTTTCAGGCAGATCTTTGTTTTTTGTTTCAGACCAGACTGACAGAGTTCCAGAGCAGGAGGATTGTATTGTAGAGCACCTAATCTGCACTAAGCCCCTCCCCTCCAGGTAATGTAGCCAATGCTATGAATATGAGAACTTAGATATTTTCTCTCGATTCAGTCTTATTACCAAGAAATCTCTTTTTTCAAGAATTTTGTTTATTTTTTTTTCTCCCTTGGAATGCTTCCATTTTGATATATCTTTATTGTTGAAAGGTTTTGCACAAAAAAGGAGCTAATGTATTGAACCAATCAGCCGCTTTTTAACCCTTTTAAAAGATTTTTTTTAAGTTCCTGACCTAGGAAAGATGAACTTTTGAAAGATACTAGGAAGAGATTGTAATTATACATTAAACCAATAGCTATAAATATTTTTTATTGGTCAATGTATCTGCAATTCTAATCACTTTTTAAAAATATGATTTGAATTTGAATACTAGGAATGGCACTGTGTGATACTAGTCTCTGATTTTATATGACGCCTGTATTGGAGACATTGATAGATAAAGACAAAAACAATGCTATAATCTTTACCTTCTTCTTTGGGCATAAATCTTCCTAAAATTGTACAATGTCTAATCTACTTTAGGAAAATTTATGGCTGTTGAATGTAAATTTTGTTTATAAATAGTACAAATGGTGAGGGGATAGATAATGAAACGCAATGCATGTTAGGTATTGCGTTTCTGGATGTTAATTAATTGACTCTGTACCTATCCTGCTCTTGTTAAATCAAACCATGGAAGATTAACGTTAAAAATTGATGTAATTTTTGTGTGTCTGCTTTAGGACATAAGGTCTATTTGACCCTAGATTAAACTAGAAACAACATCATACATATAACCAAACATTGTGCACAAAATTTTACTAATTTACATAAACACTCTCGTTAACATATTTTCCAAAGGTAGTGTCACATTTTATTGTAACATTAATTGTAGGTCTTTGCACTATAGCTCTTGTAGTTGTAATTAGTTACGGGTTGTGTCATTGAGACACAAGACATAAACTAGAATAACCAATTCTTTAGAATACCAAACATAATTACACATTTTTTTTTCTAAATTTTAATTTTTTATTTTTCTTTCTTCTTCCACAGTCCTGTTGCCCCTGTCCTGGGGCTTGGTTTAGTTAAGGGATTGTCAGTGGAGCCCTACCTCCTGACCTTGACCTCTGATTATGAACTGGTCTCCCTACCCCTTTGGTATGTACATTTGCCGACACCAGTAAATCATGTCGAGTGTTTCAGATTAACATGTTCTGACAATTAACATACATTGAGAAAAATTGATATGCCAAAATGTGGTGAAATGCTGTTGAAGTTAATTTCTTATATATTATCACATATTAGCATATTATGTCAAATAAACTGGTTTTTAAATTATTTTGTTATATAGCTGCATTTCAAGAGGATTTTCAGTTTTTATACTGTTTTAGGAGGATTGATATTGGAAAATGCAAAACATATTTTGATTTGAATTTATATGTAAATGATATGATGAACCACATGCATGTAAAAACAAATTCTGTTTGAAGAATTCGATCAAGACACACTTCATTCTCAAGTTTTGTTTTTTGTTTTTTTTTTTTTTTACCTAATACATGTACATGTATCTTTCTGCTCAAAGTTTGTGTATTTGTTTATCTATTTATCTTATGTAGATTTTTTCACCTTTTGACCTTTCCAGAAAAAATATATTTATCTTGTCTCTAAAATTAATCCAAAAGTTTCTTTCGAGGTGCTGAAAAAACTGTCACAATTAGTTCTTTGGACATCAAAGATGGCTGCCTTGACTTCTCATTGGCTGTTACATTGACCTATCCAGAATGTCAAATTGGCCATGTCTTCAAATGATTCTTCTTTCTTGTCCTATAAGAGGTGTTAATTTTGAGCAGAAAAGAAGTAATTCTGTGACCTAGACTGGCAGTGCAGCCCACAGATATATATTTTTTTCTTTTTTAAATTGGATTTTCTTTTTGTAGTTCTTGAAACAATACAGTTAAAATGTGAAAGATCTGTAATTTTTATCATTTTTTTTTCATAAACAAAATTGTGGATATATATATATATATATATATATATATATATATATATATATATATATATATATATATATATATATATATATATATATATATATATATATATATATATATATTATTCCAAAAATTGCAAAATTAAATCTTTAAAAAAAAAATAAAAATAAATAAATAAAGTATAAGAAAAAAAACCTGAGCACCAGCAAGACAGTGAGAACATTCTTTACAGAAAAAGATTATGGTGTCACAATAGGGACAAAACACAATCATTTTAGCAAAATCTGTGGTCATCCAGCATTCGCCCATTCATTTCACCTTTGAATATTAAAAAAGTCTTTTTGATATTTAATATTCATGAAATCTCTGTTTACCAACTTGCCCCTGTGATGTATTATTTAAAATATGTGTGAAAATTAATGAAATGTTTACATAAATGATCATATTTCCAATTTATTTCATATAATTGTCAAAGATATTTAAAATTATGGATCTTTCAAATTTCATGAAAGAAAGGAATGGTGAAATAGATGCATATGAATTTTGAGAGACTTTCATGAATTCTTTATTGTAGTCCTAGTCGATACCGGGACAGCGGTGAAACTCTCCACTCTTCAGAGAACCCTGAAGCCATCGAATCTCCACTGAGACGCTTGAGTCGGGAACCATTTGACATCTACATCAAGAAAATACTGCAACGCAATGTCACCAACCCAAAGATTAAGTAAAGAGCTCACTAATTGCCTAGAAACCTCAGTTGTTTAATAGAATTTCAGATTCAACTTGATTAAATGTCACTGCATAAGTATGAAGCATGTCAGCTTTCAAATCATAATTTTTTGGTATTGGTTGCCAAATTATCATACCAGATCATTTTCAAGGACAAAACTAAGCGACTCCTTGCTGACACATTCCTATGTTAAATACTTCTCCTTCTCCTCCCACCAGCAGAAATGTCGTGATATTACACGATTGTGTGTTTGGAAATAGCCAGAAGCTTCGCTGTATAAATAACAGATATAAAAAGTATACTCACAATACTTGGTTTTGTTACTTACCAATATAAAAATACATTTTTAATTAATATGGAGCTCAAAATACAGATTATGACAGGTTTGATTACAATTTCCTTTTTAAAAATTTTATTGTCACTGACAGAATCTTATGTAATTTAAATCATATTTTGCACTAAATAAAAAAATGTCATGTAAGTTGTTGCATAAGGAGAAAAAAATCCAAGAAATGATTTTTTTTAGATTTGACAAGAAAACAGAAATTTCCCAGCAGGAATGTTTCCAACTGTTGACACGTACCACTCAAGTTTTCCGTGAAGAATACCTACTGAAGCAAGAGCAAGCCCAACAGGAAATACAGAAAAGGTAAGAACATAGCCAGGGTTAGGCTCAAAACTCAATTTTACTGTCACACACTATCATGAAAACTGTAGTATCCTTGCCAGGAATATGTCAAACTATGCACCAGATAAGGTTAGAAAAGCCACATACACTGATAATAGATCCACACCCATTGGTATTTGTACATCTGCATTGTGAAAGGTAACAAATTTATCTGTTTTCAATCCCAAATCTTAGATCCTTTATTTTTTTTTTGTGATCTGCAAAGGAGGGTAAAATTTTGTGGTTGCTTGTGACAAATTTTTCTAAAGGTCAGGGCTTTCAAAATGATTAGGAACAGGCGGTACTTTTACAAAAATAGGAGGTACCTTGTGGAAGTAATTTTATTAAAATATGTTATCAAATTTTTCTCTATAAAATATGATTGATGATTCATGATTTCAGCAGGGTAAAAGTAATGGGTACCAGTAGATTTCAAAAGGCCTGAAAGGTGCATATATGGGAGTTATTCTAACCCTTTTGATGTGTTTAGAGTGATTGATATATCTGAAAGAGTATGAAAGAAATCAAACCACTTTGTCTAGTTGTAGTATGTTAATAATTTCATATTTATAGTTACAGTTATTATTATGAAGTCAACATGATCATGTAGCTACCAGAAAAACAAATCAAAACACTATAACAGATCTGAAAGTGCAGGGTGAATGATTTTGAGGGATACTCCGGTAGCTAAACAAAAGTTTTGATCATTTAAAAGTCATTGAATGCTGTGATTGACCTGTTATGAATATCAATTTTCTTACTGTACTTTACACATTATAAAATCAAGACCAGGGAAAATATGCTCATAATCCAGTCTTCATTGAGTTGATATGTCTTGACCTTTGACCTTAATATCATTAATATCATACATGTTCTCTATCTCTGTTAATATTGGTTTAACTTGTAAAGTTATTTAATTTTTTGTGTAGGTAGTATATGTATTAAGAATTTCTTTAAGAGTTGACCTTGATCTCTGACCTTGAATTGGTGAAGGACATACATTTTTATACATCTTTGAAATTTAAGTAACAATATATACAAAACTCTTTCATCTAATACTAGGGATGAATGATTTTAATGGTATACCGGTGTATCATGATTTTTTATTGAGCAACATGTATCCTGGCACAGAGACTAATTAAAGTATCAGTATTCAGTATGTAGTTATAGATTCTGGAAATAATTATAAATGCTTCATTAATATATTAATAAAAATGAAAAAATGAAGCTATATATTGTACATGTATGTTTTCTCACTATTTCTGTACTAAAAATCATGTAAATTCATTTAAAATCATAGTAAAATTTGTGTGTAAAAATATCGTGATATTATCGTGATATTTTTGGAAAAAATCATGATACAGATGTATATCGCAATACAAAATTTTTGATAATACCCGTCCCTATCTAATACACACATGTTGTCAATTGTATGAGTTGGAGTGTCTTTCATTGAAAGTTTTTGAGCATGTTATGAAATTTTTATCAGCTGTTCAATACTCAAGGTATATGTAGTACATGTACCGTCATACATGTACATGTATCTTGTTATCTCAATCTCGACAGGACCAAGATTTAACTTTGAGATATCCAAAAACTTGAGATACTGGGGGTAAAAAACATGAAGAAAAACATGCAAGGACTGCCAACTCACTTTGACCTACCCCTGGTGTTTGATATATTGGTGTTCCAGATAACGAAATTCAATTGTAGTTTATTTCTGCCGGGTTACAAAGAAACTGCCCTGCAAGTTAGTTATTTTTTCCAAATCATGTTTAAAATGTTACAGTATAAATCAAATTTCTGTTACTGCTATTAATAAGCACATGTAAGTGACATATTTTTCTTGGAAAACTTCAGTTTGAAATACCACTTAAGGAAATCTTAGGCTGTAAAATGGAATCTTTTTATAGTCCTGTCCTTTAAAAGTTTTGACAGAATTTGAACAAGATTATACTTAATGCATTGGCTTATGTGTATCAAGAGAGACAAATGTGATTTAACCAAGTAAATTTTTAATATGAACTGTGTCAATTCAAACTGTATTCATGTGGATACATACAGACATGGATATAAAAAGGCTTTCTACTAATTATGTCCAATTAAGGAGAAATTTCTTTTTATTCTAATTATATAAACTGAGAATTTGTTTTTAGATATTGTGGTATTTATAGCAAGTCTTGTCAACAAAATAAGGCAGCGTTCCCAATGTAAGACAAAGCCAAGTGTAGTGTGAATGTCTCACTTCATAGTGGCTCGTAAACAATGTGTCAGTGCAGCATGGTAACGATTAATGGCAGACTTAATTAATTTGGTGCAGTTTACCTGTGAAAACAAAGTAATTCTTTTTGGGAACTAAGTCTTATGACCTTGCTTTCTTTGGTCTTTTTTTTTCTTTATTCATGGATTTTGACAAAAGGTTTATTCATAATGAAAATAAATTTTTCATAATAAATGCATAAAACAAAATACACATGTCTCCTTTAGAAGAGACTTGTCTGTAAATATTTGATTTTTTGCCTGTGGGGACTATTGCAAACTGTGTTTGACCCTGATGAATTGACCGTTCAGCATCCGAATGTTAATCAATTGCAATAAGTAATGTATGCATGAGGTAGACAGGTAACATTACCGTGATTTCGAGCTGTCATAAAAATAAGACGCAAACCACATTTTGACAGGAAGAACAGGTGAATTACGAGATGGCTTCCACAAATTTATATTTTCAACCTGGTACAGTATTTTTATTGGAAAATAATGTTTAACTGACTTTTGGGGGTCTGTCTTTCAGTCAGTAAACTTTACTTCACTGCAACAGGCTTTGATAGGTTCAATTAAGTTTAATAGATACGAATATTAATACAATGTACTTTAAAATGTATTTCTTCAAAAAAATTAAATATTGTTTTTTAATTTCATCTATTTTGAATAAGTGCATGGATATCACCTGCATAACCTTACATAAGTACAGGTTGCTTACATTATACACACTGCTTTTAAATAAATTGTAAACCATTGTTTACATTTAGTCATACATGTAAAAAGTGTTGAAATCTGGTTTACAATTTTTAAAAAGTTGAAATTGAACCATTTCCAGAGTTTACTTAGTAATGTATTCTGAGGGGTGGTAAATGGAACTTATTACAAGAACTAGGTGAGGGAAGAGATACATTGGCACCTATTGTTCCAGGAGAATAAATTTCCTTTTTTAGCTCACCTTGACAAAGTCGAGATGACCTTACCCTAAACCTCCAGTGTCAGCTTTGGTGTTCTTGTGAAATTTTTTGGAGGAAGTGTCATTTCCAAGTAACTATAAGTCCTACCTGGACCAAACTTGCAGGGATCTTGCATCATGAATATTTCCGGGATGAGTGAACAGGTTAAAGTTCTTTTAGAGCAAGTTCATTCCCAAGTTACTGTAAGCCCTGTCTGGATGAAATGTGTATGGATGATGCATCTCCGGATGCACACTACCACACTTGCTTAGAAAGCTGGATCTGACCTACATTTTCTGGATGAGTGATCAGATAAGGCTTTTGGAGCAGTTTCATTCTTAAGTCACAGTAAACCCTATCTGGACCAAACTTGCATAGATGATATATCTAAGGACACACATTACCAGGCTTGCTTTGAATGCTGGATCTGACCAATATTTTCTGGATGAGTGACCAGATCAAGCTCTTGGAACAGTTTCACATAAGAAAATAAGTCCTACCTGGACCAAACTTGCATGGATGATACATATAGGGATGCACACTACCAGACTTGCTTCAGATGCTGAATCTGACCTACATTTATTGAAGCAGGTTCACATATAAGTAACTATAAACCCTAGAGTAAGCAAACTTGTATCTAGGGATGCACATTTTAGACTTGCTTTGGATGCTGGATCTGATCTACATTTTCCAGGTGAATGGAACAGGTTAAATTTTCAGAGCTGGTCCATTCCTAGGTAACTATAATACATATGGTGACTGAACTTGCATCAATGATGCATGTTACTAGGTATACACACAGCAGGTTTAGAAGATGGATCTGACTTGCATTTATAGGGTGATTGAACAGAATTTTTTTTTTGGAGCAAATCCATTATCAAGTGTCTTTAGATCAAACCTGGACCACTATTGTAGAGATGTTTTAGCTAGGGATGCACACTAAAAGAACATTTGTTTGATCTAAAACCTTTCGATACATATAACATTCATTGAGGTGAGCTTTGTAATCTTTAGTTACCTTTGTTAGATCTTTATATAACATACTTTGATTACCTATGTTAAGTCTATATATAACATACAAGATTGAATCTTACAAAATATGTGGATTGAGAAGCTACACTGTACACTGATGTTAACATCCAGATTAATTTGGCGGCACTGTATATTTAAATTGAGATATCAAATTGGATTTCAATAAATTATAATTAAGAATTACACTTCATAAAAAAATATACTACATGATCAAAGACTTTGCTGTTACCAGCTGATTCTTTGTTTCTATAGTGATGACACAACATGGCTATACTGAGTCTACAAAAGTCACTATAATGTATTAACTGTCATAATAAATAAGTCAATAATTAATTACTCATTCAAAATGATGTCAATATTAAGAAGAAATATGAAAAATCGCAGCACTGTTTCGGGTCCTCCAAATTTAGAATTGAGTTGCTGATGGGTGTTGCCTAATGCACTCGCACAAGCATTCGTAACATGGAATGCATGATGGCACAAGCACCACACGTCCAATCGCATTGGCGCACATTTGATTGTCAAATCACCTGATCACTCGCTCGATCCTATCACATTATCTTACAACACTCTCTTTCATTGTACCACAGTTGCATATAGACGCAAAGTATATTGCAAGATTTAATGCGTTTGCATCGCACAATGGTCGCTTTAGATCATGCAAATTTTGTACCAATACTTTTTTAAATGCGATTATTTCGGCAACAGTTTACGATCCAAATCAAAATTTTTCGGTCACACAAATATTTTGTTGCTTCTGCTCGTGTGCCAATTGTGAAAGGGCCTTTACATATCATTATTTGTTCTGCCTCCCCCAAACTGTGGCTTTAAGCTGCTAAACTTTACTTATCAGTAGTTGTTTTACTGTTTCTGATTCTTCATATATGGGTTAATTATGAATCCATCTACCTTGTACACCCATACATTGTATAAAACCATGTACCTAAATGTGTTTTTAACATGCATTGTTTTAGACTCTCACAAGTAATTTTTTTTCACCAGTAGTTTTAACATTTAAGTACTGGTATCTTAAGTCTGCTGGATGATATATGGTATATTTCATCTGTAATGTATATTTTATCTTTGATGTCTTGGGGATATTTTTCAGAGTAAGGATTCTGAGAAATCTGAGGACACAACAGGAAGAAGACCTTGAGAACTTACAGGAGTCTCGGAACAAAGTCAGAGACATGGCCGAAAATCTGGCCACAAAGTACAGTGACTGTCAAGATAAGCAGGAGGAAATCCTCCAAAGGTAAACAGTCTCTGATTAGACTATAGCTCTACTGGAGGTCATAATCCAAAAGTAAGTAGTCTCTGATTAGTCTATAGCTCTACTAGAGGAGGTATCCAAAGGTAAGCAGTCTCTGTTTAGACTGTAGCTCTACTGGAGGTCATGATCCAAAAGTAAGTAGTCTCTGATTAGGTTGTTGTTCTTTGAGAGGTAAGCAGTCTCTGATAAGACTGTAGCTCTAGAAAAAAGATCAGTTTCTTAATATTTGACAAAATTCTTGTTAGCGAGATGGATTGATTTAAATTTCTGACAGGATTGAAGACATGATGAGACGGTTACAGGAGAGGATGCCATCAATGTCTGAGGCCGAGCGAGGAATGAAGAGAGAATTAGAGACAATGGAAGAACAACTAGAGGTTTATAAGAGATCTCTGGAACAGGTACAATACAACTCAGACTCTGCTGGGAGGGAGGGGGGGTTAAAAGGATTTCTCTGAGCAGCTGCTCATTTAATTTCAAATAGTTTATTTTATAAGTATAAACATCTGAAGATATCAATTATTTTTTTTTTGTAGCTGAAAATAAAACAGGACTACCAGAGAAGGCAGATAGCCCAGACACCTAACAGACTGCTTTCAAGTCCCATACTGAAACCTGGTCAACTCAAACAGATAAAGGATGTGTTGAAACAAGAGTAAGTCTCATTTTTCAAAGAGAGCTGATAAAAATAGCAACAAAACTCATTTTTGGAAAGCTGGTGGTTGAGGGGTAAGGGGGAGGGGTTCACAAAAAATTTTAATATTTCTTAAATATTGAGTTGGCCATGACTTAAAATGCATTTATTCAGGATAATTATTACTCCCTGTATTGTTATAATTGTTGATTATTTTTTATCATTTATTTTCATAAAATACATTGACAAAAATCCATTTTCACTGGTACCTTTAAACTTGATATGTTTATTGTTTCTTTAATATATTTTCAGGGGAGATGACTTGGGTGAAATGCTCCAAAAAGTAAATGCTTTAAAACTTGAAGCAGGAGTCTGATAGTTTTTACCTGAAACTGATTACTTTGGCAGCAACAATCTCAGAGGATAGCCAGAGGAGCAATATTTCTGTGAAATATTGCCAAATGGTGAAAATATTGACTAGTTTGTATAGAAAAGTAATTCCTCTTGCATTGTAAAATATGATTCGGACAAGAAACTGAAATGTTGACAAACAACAAGGTGTTCTAAAATAGGTCTATAGAGACCTACAACTGTTACTTGTGTTTATTACAAAAATAAATCTTGAAAAAATTGAGCTTTTTTGTATGTGTGAAGAACTTTCAACAGTGAAAATCTTTTAAATACTTTGTATTTACAACTCGGAAACATTATACAATTCTGATTTTTTTTTCTTCAAGGGTAGGGTTGGATTGTAATTCAGGTGCAAAATTTAACTTGAGAATATTGTGGAAAAAATCTTTCTCTCAATAACAATAGGCCATGAACAGCAGGATTAATATGCAAAGATCCTCAGGTTGTGTGGATTCAATTTCTTTTCTTTTTTTTCAAATCGTGACCCCTGGGGTAGGACTGGGCCACAATAGAGGATGAATAAAAAAGAGGCTCTAAAAAAATCTTTTGTTTCATAAAGAAAAGCATTGATATAATCATACTACCATAAAACGCAAGCACTTGGATGTGTATTGAATTGGGTACTAATTTGTTTATACTTTTTATTACAGTGCATAACTATACATGTACTAAGAGCATGACATCAGAAATGAAATACATGTACTAGTATTATAGTTAATCTTCCCCCATGAACACCCTTCATTTTTATTGTGTGTATTTAGTGGACGTATTGTTAAAGCACATAATATAATATTTTTATGCCTGGCCATTAATTTTTTTTTTTATTATTATTGAAACTTTCACACACATTACAAATAAATGTACAAACTTACATTAGAAAACAGAATCTGAATAGCAACTAATTTTAGTTGAAACTTATTCAAAATCAGTGTAAAATTTTATTTAAAAAGAGAGAGAGGCAAGCTCTAACCTTATATTTTGTGTCTTGAACATACTGTTAAGCTCAGATTCAGTGATATTTTTTGTATATATTCATATTGATGAGAGCTATTCAACTGCATCAACTTTTTTTTTTACCTTGGCCTTTCTTTTGACCTTGACCTGGCTTTTCTTAAATTTTTGTTTAGCACACTTTCAAAGAAATAATTCAAGATATTTTTATCAATCTTTATATGCTGATATAAATTAGTGAGAGCTATTCACCTGCAAAAAAAAGGAAATTATAAATTTTTTGTTTTTCTTTTTATTCCTGTATTTTCTCATCCTGTGAATATGTATGTTGAAATTTTTTTTTTCCAGCTGACCCATGCATAGCAAGGATTCAACCTATTCACCCATAGACAAAATGAACAACCAATCTATCTACATTACTGATATGCCTATACTATATTCATAATTTTTCCATAACTTTTATGTATATATAAATGTTTACCAAAGAAGGATGAAAGAGAGGATGCACATAGGAACAGATCCAACTTTTGGCCCCAGGATGGTCTAGTTTTTTGGTAATAGTCGTACGTGCAGGCTAGTACATTAGAAATGAATAAAGAGAAAAAGTGAAACATTCTAAAAGATTTAATTTTCTAGATTAGTCAGGCCTATAGAGTCCTTATTCTGTTTTTGGAAGGTTAAGCAGGAATTCAAAGCTTTCTGGATTTCTTCTTCTGGGAGAATTTTATAGTGTTGAATGCCAATCAGTAACTCCTGACGTGCATTGCCTGCAAAATTATTGGATAGAAAGGCTGGGAGTCCTCTGTATCCATCACCCATCGTAAACAGTGGAGGTCTCAATATACCCAATGTCTGAAAATAATAACAGAGACTAAATTAAAAATGTTTTTTCCCTTTGTTCATGTTGTTGCAGGGGATTTTTTATTTGGTCTTGATCAGAAAAGTAAGTTTTCATTTACATGTATACCACTTTCATCTAATTTTAAGTGAGAAACTTAAAGAATTGCTTTACACATACTTGGGATAAGACCACCACCCTCTCCCTTATACACACCAGTGACAGTTGCACAGTTTATAAACATTATTATACCCCCGCTCGGAAGGAGAGGGGGGTATACTGTTTTACCCTTGTGTGTGTGTCTGTCTGTCTGTCCATCTGTGTGTCTGTCTGTCCGAAACAAATTTTGGTCGCAGCTTTCTCAGCAACTACTCATCACAGGTGCTTGAAATTTTAGCACAATCTTTGTTTAGGCATGCCATATGGTGGGATTCATTTTTGTACGAATCCGATGTCAACTTCCTGTTTATCCGTGCGTCTGTCCGTAGCATACATGACAATTTTGGTCGTAGTTTTCTCAGCAACTACTCATTGCAGATGCTTGAAATTTTAACACAATCTTTGTTTAGGCATGCCATATAATGGGATTCATTTTTGGAACAAATCTGATGTCAACTTCCTGTTTATCCGTGCGTCTGTCCGAAACATACATAGCAAATTTTGGTCGTAGTTTTCTCAGCAACTACTTATCGCAGATGCTTGAAATTTTAGCACAATCTTTGTTTAGGCATGCCATATGTTGGGATTTAGTTTTTTCAAATCTGATGTCAATTTCCTAATTATCACTGTCTTTGTCTATAACCGAACTTGTGTATTCACATCAGAGCGGGAGTATTATTAGTGAGCATTAGCTCACAGATTTCTTTTTTTTTCTACAAAACATTGAAACTGTACCCATATGTAAAGCTTGGGGAAAAAATTGAAAATGGTCATTAGACTGATGCACAATATCAACAAAACCAGAATGCATGTGCCACTTGCTTTATAGCTTCATTCAAGATGTAAATAAATCTAAGAGTGGTCAGCTATTTATTTGCAACAAGCATTATAGTGCATGTACCTTTGCCTGCAGAGAAAAAAAAAACACCCAAGGGTAGTAAGACTGTGATAGAATTTGACAATCAAATAGAAATATGGCTCCCAACCATCAAAGCTGTAATGAATAATGATTGAAATTATTAAAAATAATTCGTTATCATTTTATTAATACATGTTTCCAACAATCCTCCAAAAGAAATTTCAGTCTGTCTTTACTGCAATTGTCAGTCTGCATGATTCATTCTTGAATACTGATCCTGATGTATTTTCATATAGTATTTAAATTTCAGTTTGTGCGGTAACTGTATATCAGATGCTTTCAAAGTACAGGTGTCATGAGCTCATAAAAAAACATGTGCTTATTATCAAAATAATGCCTCTCAAACCCGGAATAAAGTGAAGTTAAACCATCCAAGTATTTTTTGCAAAGTAGGTCAAAGGTCAAAATCAAGTGAACTGTAACACTGGTACATGTGTATTTTTCATAACGTTTTATGACTAATTAAACAGTGCATAAGCTAAATGACAAAAACTTACCTCTTAAATGTCAAATTGAAAAATATGCTGCATAGTTTTATAAATTTGCTGTTATTTTTCATTTTGTTTTATGACAAACAGTGCAAATGCTAAATGGCATAGACTTACTTCTTAAATGTCAAAAATACAGTCAAACCTCGTTATCTAGAACTCGATGGGACCAAGAAAAAACTTCGAGATATCCGATGGTTCGAGATACCGAGGGTAAAATTCTTAAAGAATTAATGGATTGAGACTTCCAAATCACTTCAACATATCCATGGTATTCAAGATATCAGTGTTCGAGATACCGAAGTTCAAGATATGCTTATTAATTATCAAAATAATGCCTAATGTGACAGCCAGACAGACAGAGGCCGGGTAAAGTGATCCCTAGTAGGCAACTTTTACTAATAAACCAGACCCACCTCTAGGTAGATTTTTAGATGATTCCCAGAATACTGCTGTGTGCAGTTTTATGTTCAAGATTTGTTGATTACAGTATTTTGATTATAGTATTTGATAAATACAATTTGATCTTCCTGAAGAACCTTTTAATCAGTCAAGTATTATAATTATATAATAACACACTAGAAAAATGCAAAATTCTATTTTCAGAAAAAAATCAGATATTGGATAGAATTTTGTACTGTAAAAGTAAGGACATCTTCAACTATACAGGGATAAAACTTCTTTCAGAACCAATTTTTTTTTCAAATGCTACCATTTACCCTTCTTTGATTACACTGCAACGTGCCTGTTGGGGAAGGGGGGGGGGGGGGCTAAACCCATATCCCCTAATGTTCAATGCCTATATTATGTCTATCTTTGCAAAAAAAGTGGGAAGGCTAAGCCCCCCACCCCCAGTTCTGATGCCTATGATTTGGGTACATGTATATTGAGTTTGTTTACTATTCATTAAGGTTAGCAGCATTATTCTGAAAAAAAAAGTTTTCATTTCTTTTCTGTAAGTGAAGCCAAGGCATTCTGATATTGACTGTAAGTGCATTTTACAAGTGCTTCTAGCAGATGTTCCCCAGGATCAACTAAACCACCTGGAAATCCTATCAAGCCATTAAAATAAAGTTAAAGGAGTGTTGTTGGTGCAAAGATGCCCTATATCACCATTTTACATGCAAGTGCCTCTGACTGCTTAACTGATGACAGTTCTTGGACAGGAAGTTCAAGGTTACTATGTTGCAGCATGACCACTCAACTTCAATGTTTAATTCGACTTCATCATCAAAGATACTCAATGGTACTTCAAGAAGACTAATGTCTGGCAGAATATTTCTTTCACTCAAATCAAGAGAATAGAGAATGGTGAATTCAATGCATTGTAGGAACTGAGTTGCAACTGAAGTACATGATTGACTTACTTGCTTTAATAAATGGCCTGGGGGAATAACGTTACCTTTTAAAGTTATGTGATATATTGCAGTTTTTTAACTAAATGTCTGATCTTTTCTGATCTTTTTAATAGTAAAAAATATTCTAATATTTGTAGTGAATTGCTTGTTGCATTTCTTTTGCATATCGGTATATACTGTAATATTTCCTTACCTCAGCTCCATAATCAGGGGCCTTCAGATTCTCCAATTCAATTTCTTGAAATTGTGGCAGAGTGACCTCCTTCCCATAAAAGTGTAGCACAAGATTTTTGCCCTTGTTCACAAAGGAAATAACATGATCACTATCTGACAGTTTAAACTTGTTAGTGTCCAGACCAATTTCTTCCTCAAGTTCACGGTTTGCTGCTTGGAGTGGATGTTCCCCAGGATCAACTAGACCACCTGGAAATCCTAGCAAGCCATCAAACCTCATCTGCATCTGAAAGATATAACTTAATTATGAATTACTTATTACTTATGAAAATCTTTACTAGTCTATTTTTTGTCAACGTCATATGATAGGATGGGAAAATTTTAGTTGCAACAAGAGTGTCCCAAATAAGAACCTTTGCTTGCCCTGTCAATGCTCATGATATATAATTATGGATGTTATGGGATCTTTGGTAAGGCCCAACCTCTGTCTCTTTCCCCCTTTCCCAGCCATCAGGAATCGAAATTAGCAAGAAATACGTGCAAAATCATATTAAATGCGAGTTGATTTTTAAAAAAGCAAGTAAAAATAGTTAAGACACTAGAAATTTTTAGCGAGTGGTGATTTTCAACCTTGATTGTCTCGTATACATAATTTGTCTTTTGCTTTTTTGAAACTTTAAAAGGGTCACGCAAACACTTAGATAACATGCTGATTAAAGCAGTCGTTTTTATCCATCTTTTTCTATTTTATTTATTTGAAAATCAGAATCAAACAAATGCTTTAAAGGTCACAGAAACAAGATGATTACCAGGGTTGGCTGGGAAGTACCAGTGGTGGGAATTACCAGTGGTAAATACCGGTATTTCCCGTCCTGGGAAATACTACAAATTTTCTCTAAACTGGGAAATATTGAGAAATACTGGGAAATACAAAGTTAAAGTTTTTTTATTTTTTTAATTCATTCAATCTTATACAAAATTCAAAAATAAAAGAAACATAAAAACAGAAGAAGAATATGGAATATGTCTCATATTGCAATCTACAGCTGTAGCATATTCTGAATGTATCACTACTCCAGGTCCCATACCCATAAGCATACTGATACATTTCCCCGACTGTATAAAACTGAAGTTTTCCAATTCAAGTTATTTTTCAGTTTTGTAAAATTATTAAGTTTATTAATTATAAATCCAAGAACAAAAAAATTGTCTTAATCCTTCTATAAACACTGCAGTTATTACAATCAATCATGTTGTTTCAACAAATTTGCTCTTGACAGTTTTGTGCTCCTGTTTTGAGAGATAATTACTTTGAGTAGAACTGAAAGGCTTCTTCTTAGCTTTGATATTTATACCATACTCTACATTTTAGAATTTTCTTAGATCCTTCTTTAGTTACATACCCAATTGGGATCTTTGGGTTCATTTCATGGACCTTTATAGACTACATCTGACTCAAGCATGAAACAAATGACACTCATGACTGGTATAATATGAGTATGCTGTTTTATGATTGTATAAAATGAATTACTTGGAAACCAGAACTTTTTTATAAATCAAGGACAGTGATACCAGGAAGGTATCTTAGCCAGAAAGGTATACTACATGTCAGTATGAATGAAATATGTAGCTTTTTCTTATTTCCCAGTATTTCCCAGGAAATACCAGTAATTCCCGGTAATTACCAGTATTTCCCACCGTCCTGGGAAATATGAGTATTTCCCAGTTTTTTGCCAACCCTGAATTGATTACCAATTTTTTTTAAACGTAAAAACATTGATGATCCACAACCAGATCATAATTCTGTACTGACCCACTATAGTAGACCCAGTATTGTTATTGATTAAAATAAAGCATAAAAAAAAGGCATTTAATTCTGTTGATTCCTTACTTTATGCAAGTTCTTAATATTGGGAAATGGCTCTTTGCTGCCAAATCGCAATAATAATAATTTGTAAGTGGCCAGTTAATCAGGAGATTTTACATGGAAATCAAAGCGAGTAATTTTATTTCGCGAGTGGTGCTTCTTAAATTTAAGCGATAATTCTCAAATATTGTCTTTCAAATGATTATGTATATTTATGTGTATTTGTTTTATGTATGATGACATATGATACCAAATAAATGATGATGATAATTAATTCCTCGCACATATTTAGGAATTTACAGTATTCTTTCAATTTTAACTTGTAGATCTTCATTTTAGCTTGTCATTTTTATATGTACATGCATAAATTAGCCTATGGTTAAAAAAGTAAATTTCGATCCCTGGCCCACAGGTACTTGGGTATTGGTTTATAAATATGTATGTACCTTATTGATATGTAAAAAAAAGTACTTTTTTTACATATCAATAAGGTACATACATATTTATAAACCAAGACCCAAGTACCTGTGCCCTGGCCATGTTGGAAGAATGTGTGACAAGCTTACCAGCACCGCAGCCCTGCTGTTGTATAAATCCCACAATATGGCGTCATTCCTGGCAAAAAGCATGGAATGTGACGCATGTCGGAAAGAAGAATATTTGTCAGACAAGGCATCCTTGTATGATACAATGTCGAAATCCTCTTTCTTGTCACCAGCTCGGCCATACGCTTCGTAGGCTTGCAACTTTCCCCATCCAATGTCAGTCATTTGTACACTTGAAATAAAATTCTTGACTTTAACAGTTTAATGACAGATCAAAATATCACCTTCTTTATGGAGTACTTATTCCACTTATCTTTCTTAAATCAACTTTTATTTTTATAGAAAAAAAATTGACGTCTACATACAATGCCACATATGAAAAAAGATGTTTTGATTTCCGATTTGTTGTTGCTAGTTCAAATCGGAAGCATAAAAGATCAACATAAAATCGGAACCGTTACTGGTCGGCGGATATATTTCTGAAATGCCTCTTTTGGTAATACTGACTGTTCAGCCTTCAGAGAAGCAGAGACGTACATTAGTATATATCTATATATATATATAGGTCCCTGAGTGACGCTAGTAAGTTGATAATTTGTTAAATTAATAAGAAATAGATTCAATGAACTTCCCCCTCTAACACTTCAGAGCGCCGGGGAGGGAAGGGCGGGGGGGGGGGGGTTGTTTATCATGGTTTATTGGGTTGTCATATGTACAGACAGGTCTTTCATTTCCAGGTTCTGAAAAAATGATTTAAATGTACCGGTTGAAATTGCTTTTCTTTAAATGACAACATCATAACAAATAACTGCATATAAAATTAACTAATTTAACAAATAAATATTCAATTTTTTTTTAAAAATCAAGACTTCCTTAAAGGGGCATTGACACATATTTTAAGTTAATATTTTCTCAAATTTCTATGTCATATCATGACCTATTTGTTGCTATAGCATTTCACACAGAAATATAATAACAGCGTGTTCAGAAACTTTTTTATCTGGAAATTATTGAAAGTACGAATTTCGGGATGCGATTGATTGACAAATCCTTGCACTTTCACAAAGTAAACCTTATCCTTAATACTCTAAGAAAAGTAGAAATTTTGCTGTGTATTAATGAACAATATTAAAACTATAATCCAGAAAAAAATATCAAAACTATAATTCAGAAAATTCAGAGTAGAAATGTGAGAAAGCAAAACCAACTCACCAGTATTGTCAGTCCGTACTCAGTGATGTGTGCATAAATTGTGCACAAATTGAACACACCCTGTGAAACGTAAACATTAACTATAACAGTGGTGCCCTGTTTACAAAAACAGATGTTTGTCAATTGACGTGATGTAAAGAAGAATGTCGGTGTCATTGAATTCTAAGAATATTCATGTAAGTTCAATTCATTTAACTGGTTTTATTTTTTGGATAAGCATAGAACTTTAAAATGTAAACAATGCAATGTGTCCAGGCCCCTTTAACTTTCTACCCCTTTAACTTGAAATCATGGATCCACTCCCTAGAGACATCATAGAAAGAGATAATCTACGGTAAGCAAGAGGGCTATTATCTTCAACATGGACCATGTAAGAGCATGTTGGAATTTGCAGACATTATTGTTGCTTTGTACTTTTACGCCAGGTAATTTATATTCCATTATTGATATATGTATTTGGAATGATAATTAACATCTCAAAATTTATTAGATCTAAATAAATGTCAATGTATTACATGCTTTAACCAATTAGTTATGACATAGTTCTAAATTTATCCTATGTATCAACATGAACATTAAGATTTTTATCTCGATTTAATGAAATATATATTCTATTATATCAATAATGTAATTATGAAAAAAAGTTTTAAAATTCGGAAAGAAAAGCAAGTGTGAGCCACTATATACATACAGACACAGATCTTATTTGTTGTCTAATTTTATCAATACAGGCTTTTGTAACATGTTTTGATTTACTCAGCAACACATGTATTTTATGTAGAGCTATTTCCCGTTAATTTAAGCAAACACCCTTAAGATAAGTAAAGTGCCTTATTGTGGACAGTTGATAATTCAGTGGAGATATGTTTGTACACGAGATAGAGTACTTACCAATTACCGTGTTGGAATCACATGGTGCATTTGTCTATCCTCTTGTAGTCAAAAAAAAAGTTCCCTCTCATTCCAAGGTCAGTGTCTTTGATGGTCACTCTTTTCAAGGTCAATGTCTGTGAGCCTCTCATTTCAAGGTGGGTGTCTTTGACGGCCCCTCATTCCAAGGTCAGTGTCTGTGACTGCCCCTCATTCCAAGATCTGTGTCTGTGACTACATTTTGAAGCACTGACTGTCCTGCAAGGACCCTACATTTGGTAGACAATGGGTGGAATATGTTTGTTAAATGAGTACCTCGGATCACTAACGACAGGTGCAGAAGATTCGGGGAGGCCGGGTGTCCTGCAAGGACCCTGCAACACTTTTTTGACTATGGATGGCGGAGTTAGCTGTTGATCAAATTCAAGTGCCTGAGACCCCCTGCGATAGGGATCGAAGATTCGGGGGAAGGGATTGAATGACTGAATCTTCTCTTATGCTACATGTACCATAAATCGCCTGCAAATCCCCCATCTTCTTCTGAGGTTATCCAAAGTCACATATGGACTGGTGACAATATTAAGTGTGATGTCCGTTTGCAATGAAAATTTGGTTAGATTCTGCAATCAACATCCGGATAATGATAAAGATTACTGTTGTATAAATGTATCATTAACCGTTCATTGTAGTGTTCATTGTAGTGTCAACATATTATGATATACATGCGCGGATCTAGTGGGGGAGGGGGGTCCGCCCCCCCCCCCCCCCGCCTGGAATTTACAAAATTATTAAAAGTATATAAAAGTATATACTAAAGCATATTAGCATGACAGAAAACGTGTACACCACCACCACCACCACCAAGAAATAGGTCTTTTTCATTTTGAGGGGAAATGGATTTTACGTTTGTTAGTTTTTTTTTTTATTTGCTTGTCAAGAAATTTTCTGGATTTGATACATTTGGGAAATGTTTTTTTTTTTTTTTTTTTTTTTGCTTGTAAAGAAATTTCTTGGTTGGAAATTGTTGACTGGGGTGGACCCCCCTTCTCCTAGAAAAAAAATCTTGCATGGATCCACGCCTGATATATTATCATCCGGTAAAAAAGAAATTGAACAACTTGACTTTATATTCGATAGTCTGATTTATTCAAGATGAAAATTTAAGTTTACATTTTGCACTATCTACACGCAGGCCCTTAGGAAGCAGTTACAGGTTCGGGGGGGGGGGGGGGGGGAGGCACAACCAAAGAGTTTTAGTTGGGGGTGACATGTACCAAACATGAATTCCTTGACAAGCAAAAAAAGTCATCAGACGTTATTACTGAGAGAGGCAAGCATAAAGTAGCCACATGTATGTTTTCTATGCATAGCTGGTATACTATATCGGCAAAATTATTGGGGGCACACCCCCTCCCCACCACACCACCTCCCCGGTTCCTACGACCATGGCACGTATTATGTGGATGAAGATACATTCTTCACTTCATTCCCCAGCACTGCATGTTTCTTTATCAAAAATACTCTGTATTATCAAACATCTTCTATTTTTGCTAAGTTTTATGCGGTCTATGGAGCCAATCCAATTGCCAACAAGGTCGAGAGACCATTGTTCATCTCTTTGAATGGAAATGGAACGACGTGGCTACCGAATGTGAACGCATTCTGGCACCAGCTGGGTTCTGTGGTGTACAGGTAAATGATCTACAAGTTCATTGTGTATATACATATTGATCATTCTTTCAATTTGATTATTAAGTACCATAGATATATAAGGTGGAAATTTTTAGTGCATTTATGTAATGTAATATTTTTTTGAGTATCATTTCATAAAACCATGACAGTAAGGACCATGAAAGGGGAAACCGTAACCCACCTACCCCCAACCCAATTATTTTTGCCAACGCCATACCATGTGCCGAAAAGATCGACAATATCTTAATTTATAAGTATACCATCTGCTCTATTAGTATAGTGTGATATAACCCCCCCCCCCCTTCACACACAGAGAGAGGTTTTGACAATTATAGCAAAACATATTTTGGATTTTGTCAGGTATCAACAGTGGAAGATGTACTTAATTAGCCTCTCCTCTGGTTCGACCTTGTATAATACCCTTCCATCTCAACAGTGCACCCTTCCCACAATATCAACCCGGGAGCCCCACTATGAAATATAGGCGTCGGAACCGGGGGGGGGGACTTAAACCCTGCCACCCACCCCCACTTTCCACTATTTTTGCAAAGATATAGACATAATATATGCAATGAAAATTGAGGCTTGTGTGTGTGCTCGACGTAGAAAATTTTTTGTTGGTTTAGCCCCCCCCCCCCTCCCCTTTTTTTTCAATTTGCTTCCGACGCTTATGCGATATAAAGTTTTTTTTGCGCCTGAATAAAATACCATCAATTATTTCTACAGCAATACTTACTGATCGACCGAACCTTACATGTACTTATATGTAGTATCGATCTGATTTTTCAGATCTCTCCTCCTCATGAAAATAGAATTGTCAAACTTCCTCTCCGACCCTGGTTTGAGCGTTACCAGCCCGTCTCCTATAAACTGGTGACAAGAAGTGGCAATGAACAAGAATTCACAGACATGGTAGAGCGGTGCAACAAAGTTGGCGTCAGGTGTGGTGAGATAGTCATTCCAAATTATTTATACATTATCTATGAATAAGTTAAGGCACATGTCTTTATTATTCATTTTTCATAGTTTTCTTATATATATAACTCCTTACATGTTGAAAGTAATAACTGACCTTGGTATTCAAACATTAAAAATCACCAATCATTTTCCCAATTTCAAGGTCAAGGGCGAATGCCACTGCGGTATTGAAAAAAAAATGCCATTCTTACTTACTTTAGTTTAAAAACATCATACATTGTAAACATTACTGATTATCTACATACCAGAGATAAATGTGTAATTTATAAATGATTAGGTCAAGGCTAAGGCAAACTCGAAAGATGGTACACATATTCGCGAAAGTTACGCTTTATAACGCGAATTTTTTAACCTACGAAAATGAGCTTAATGGGCTTTCGTACCCATGCATACAAATCAATGTGGGTTTTTTTTAGCCCATGTGTTGCTTATATTGCCCCCCCCCCTACATATTTCTTTATCATGGAGTTAAGAGACAAACTAATATTGATATTTATTTTCTGTAAGGTTATTCCTAAACACTGTTTATTTTCAATTACTCCCTATGTGTGTCATTCTTTTAGGGACATAAAAACTACATGTAGGTCCCTGATTCTATAATGCTTAACAGTAATTACAAATATATTTATTATCTTTTCAAAACATTTAGTTCATTATCACTTACATGTATCTATTCATTCATTTTTTGTAACTATAAAAAAAGATTCATATGAGAGAACAGGTTTCTGAAGAGTACACTCCCATAATGGGGCAAATTAATCCCTCGTCATAAAACTTCTCCCAGTTTGTTTCAATCTAGGATATTTAATCCAATATACATATAAAGCCATACGTTTTGATGCTCCTGACGTTTGAAAACTTGGTGATTTGATATTTTCTAAAAGTTGAATATGCTGTAGCACAGTACGTCTGAAATTTCTCCTTTAAAGCAGTTAATATTTAGATGGGGGGGGGGGGGGAGCATTTAATTGCTGCATGGACAATGTATCTCTGTTTTTAAGGATTTTTATGAGGTTTATGAATCCAAATATAAGATCCAAGTCACCTGCGTTATATAGAATGCTAAAACTATCAACGACTAAAATGTGGTTTTGAAGAATTTCATCCTTAGAAAGTTACATATGTAGCTGTGAGTAGAATTTGGATTTCCAGTTGTAGAATTGAAAACAAGTTCCACTAAAATAGTTACACACCTATAGCAACAGTCACCAACTTTTTAGGTATTAACTTCATTCCAATTAGAGTGTTTATGGCCGAAAAAAAATTAAAAGAATACTAGCTTCTTTTTTTTTGTCTGAGGTGAGAAAATGATGATCAGAATGGGTCATTCTCATTAGATTTTTTTTAACAGCACCCTGTGATCCGAACCCTTGATTTTACAATGCTGACATAAGGCTTATCGTTTATAATAAACTTAACAGATTCCAAGGAATATGTAACAGGACTTAAAATTATTGCATTTTCAGTTTACGATAAATTTACCCATGGTTTTCAGGACCGAGGGTCGTGATATTTTTTTCTCGTCATCAAGAATACATGTACAAAAACATGTATGTGTCGTTTGTCTACAAGTACAACATGTCCTGGAGTTAAAGATTCTCAAAGAGCGCATTAATTAAGAAAGTTTTTTTTATCACACAGTTTGGGGGTATTGGAGACCTTGATATTCCTAACTTTTAATCCGTATTTCCAAAAGTGCCTAAAATTTGTTCAGCACTTTCGATTTGAATGGCGTACGATAGACAAACACAGATCGCAATAGGACATAAAAGTGACAGAGATGACCCACCTTTCAATTACAACATTTTTAAGAATACGAGTATACTTAAATAAAATACTAATAAAATATAGTGTATTGATTTCAGGATATACGCAGACGTTACTCTTAATCACATGGCGCAGGCAGGCTCCAGTGGACTTGGTACAGCTGGGTCTTATTACTCCGACCCTTTATATCCTGACGTCCAGTTCTCCGAATCAAATTTTAATAACGCACAAAACTGTTCATCCAAGGACCTTACAGTACACAACTACACAAACAAAGTAGAAGTTCGAAATTGCAGACTGCAAGCACTAAACGATTTGAAAATATTTTCCAGTCACATTCAAGAAACCCAATTAAAGTTCCTAAACAAGCTAACAGACATTGGAGTGGCAGGTTTTCGGATCGATGCTGCTAAACACATGTGGCCTTCCGAACTTGAACGGTTATATGTCAAGCTACACCATCTGAGTACAAAATATTTTCCTTTTGACACGCGACCTTTTATCCTTCACGAAGATTTGGTAATCGACACTGTTGGACTGTCCAGTGATATTCCTGAATATACCAAATTGGCCAAGGTCACTAACTATGATTATGGATACTTTCTCGCAAGGGTATTTCTGTTAGTATCAAATCTAATTTGAATTCATGTTTCACTTATATTTAAATTGTGGGAATTAGTAGTGAACACACTTGGAATATTTTAATGTAGATCTCTAGATCTGGTTCACATAAAAACGGAATTAAATTTTGAATCATTAATTCATTTTACATTGATTTACTTTAAGAAATCCAGTTTGAAAAAAATAAACAACTCTATAAACATGGCAATTTGAAAGGGGCTATATTTTGTGTTTACTGACCTAAATAAATGATAAACTTCCATAATTTGGAATTTAGCTTTTTGACAGTCGAAAATAAACTGAAAATACTGAATACCTCAGAATCAGGACTACCTTTAAAGTTTGAAATATAATAGTATATCCATGAAGGAAGTACTAAAACTTTGGAAAACATTAAAAGAAATTGTTGCAGAGTCAGGTATTCATTTCTATGCTCCCCTTGGAAAAAGAGCCTGTCGTTCGGTCGGTAGAGTGTTGTCCGCTCTATATCTTAAGAATTACCCTTTGCTTGACTGACATCAAACTTGGGACACTGGTACCCTCTGAAGAGTAGATGACCTATCAATTTTGAGGTCACAAGGATCAAACAGAACATAGGAAAATATAGATCGCACAATATCTTGAGAACCCTTCACTAGACACACATCAAACTTGATACACTAGTTTCCATTGAGAAGTAGAGGACCACTTAGATATTGAGGTCACTAGATTAAAGGTCAAACTGGACTTAAGAATATATTGACAGTTCAATAAATTGAGAACCCTTTGCTTGACATATATCAACCTTGGTACACGTTTTTCTTAAGGAGAACATGACCCCAGCCCTATTGCTTATGAGGTCACAAGATCAAGGGTCAACTGAACATAGTAAAATATTGACCACTCGAT
This sequence comes from Saccostrea echinata, assembly GCF_033153115.1. Lineage (NCBI taxonomy): Eukaryota > Metazoa > Mollusca > Bivalvia > Ostreida > Ostreidae > Saccostrea > Saccostrea echinata. Next base: position 7,051,598 of record NW_026889803.1, read on the forward strand.
ATCAATAGTAAAATATTGACCACTCCATATCTTGTTAACCCTTTGCTTGGCAGACATCAAAGTTAGAAACACTGGTTTCCATTGAGGAGTAGATGAACACTTTAGATTTTGAGATACTAGGACAAAAATCAACGGACAAACTGGACAGAGCAATATATTGATCATTCATGATCAATATCTTGAGAACTCTTTGCTTGACACAAATTAAACTTATTACAGTGGTTCTCCTTAAGCAGTAGATGACCCTATTGTTTGCTTGCCGAGGTCACAATGGCCAAAAGTTAAACTGAACACAGGAAGATATTGACCACTCCATATGTGGGGAACCCTTTGCTTGACAGACATCTAACTTGGAAAACTGGTCTCCCCTAAGGAGTAGCTAGCTACTGTAGATTTTGAGGTCACAAGGTCAGAAGTCAAACTTCTCTAAATATAGGGAGATATTGTTTTCTCAATATTTTGAAAACGCTTTGCTTGGAAGACATTAAAATTTTTACATTAGTTTCCCTTAGTGAGATGACCCTTATTGATTTTGAGGTTACAAGATCTAAGGTCAAAGGTCACATATAGGAAGACATTGACCACTCAATATTTTAGAACACTTTGCTTGACAGACATCAAACTTGGTACATTGGTTCTTTTTCAAGAGACGACCCCTTTTGATTTTGCGGTCACAGGCGTAAGGGTCAAACAACATAGACAAAAGACATGGGAAGATATTGTCAGCTCAGTTTTTGGAGAACTCAACCATTTGCTTTACATACATCAATTTTTATACTCTGGTACCATTTAAATAGTATATTATCTCTTAATTATACTGAGGTCTGATAGACATCAAACTTAGTAGTTTGTTTGCTTCTGACTTGAAGATTGCCATTTATTTTCATATAATTATACACATTCTAAATTAATTGTTCCGTTTTTCAAATTGCCAGGAGGGGGGCTTATATGTTTCTCAAACATTTCTTGTTTATTTCTGAAGTGAGGAATGCAATAAATAATATTATTATTTGATTGAATAATTTCCATCTCTCTGATTGGCTGAGATCCAACAATGTTAGAAAAATACTACGTTATATTGACCTGCACGTGACCTTCCAGGTCAATATAAGGAATTATTTCCAGGTCAATATAAGAAATTATTTAATCTACATTGGACCAAAAATAGATAATTATATAATAAAACAGTTATTGCTGTTTTTTGAGGTCAATACGATGATTTAGACACCTTCGAAGTACAATATTCACCTCGCCCTTCGAGCTCGGTGAATATTGTACTCCTCGGATGTCTAAATCATCGTATTGACCTAAAAAAAAACCCAGCAATAATTGTATAATATATGATAAAACATCACAACTATTCTTAAATGCAGAGGTCACACAGAAAATCTGAGAATACTGACAGATTTAGAATTAAGACACGGGTGGCCAGCATCTGATGACGTCATGGTTTTCATTGATGACAGTGCGAGTCAACGTGGTTATGGAACAGGTTAATGTCTGTCAATATCTTCAATATTTTTGCACAAATAAGCTCTTAATAAAAGGATTTTTAAGGTTAAGTTGGTAGAGCTAATGCCTTAATATGTTTAATTTCTACGCCGAACTTCACGAATCCACTCAACTTTAATACACTGTAGTTTGTGCAGTGAGCATCTCTCGTCTTTTGGATGAGAGACATTTCTGCAGTTTTTGAATGTACTTTAAGTTTGTGTTTTTACTTGTTTTTAACAACTTCTTTTGCAGCAAAAGTTTTGTCCAATTTTGATAATCCCCGTTTGTATAAGATGGCAAACGTGTTCATGCTTGCACATCCGTATGGATTGGCAAGAGTAATGAGCAGTTACTATTGGCCGAAGACAATGGTCGACGGTAGGGACGTTTACTCTTGGATGGGCCCACCAGCAGATTCTAATATGACCACACTGGGGGTCTTCTACAACAACAACATAAATTGTCAAAATGGATGGGTAAGTAGAAAGTCTTAGATTGAAAAAAAAAACAACATTTTTTTACTTTAAGATTATCTGACACCAACACTGTGCTGAATCGTCAGTTATGAGTAATTTCTGTAAGTTCTTTCCAGATCTGTGAACATCGTTGGAGACCAATAAAGAACATGGTAGGTTTCCGAAATACCGTGGGTCGTGCCAGAATATCGAACTGGTGGAGTAACAATCAAAGACAGTTTGCCTTCGCCAGACAAGGCAGGGGATTCGTCGTCATGAACGCCGGAAATTCCGAGTTATCTGTCAAGTTGCTCACTGCTTTACCAAGTGGAACATATTGTGACATCATATCCGGTGATTTTGCGAATGATAAGTGTACTGGAAAGATAGTAACAGTAAATAACCTTGGACAAGCCAATTTCATTATACATTCTCGAGAACAGGAACCGATGATTGCAATACATGTTGGTAAGAATAATCTACAATAAGTAAATTACCGGATATAAGACAAAATTTTAATTAATCTATTTACTTAGAAATATTGTTCGAAGAAAAATAGCTTTATGTTACGATTAGATTAACTTTTTGAGAGTTTAGGGCTCAGAGTAACATTTTACCTTCTTTACAGATGCAAGGTTAGGAAGCTCTAGAGGACAAACCTCCAGCAAGAATGGTTTATTCCCGGGAATCCTCGGGAAGAGACGTTGATATCAGGCGTATGATGTTTTTTAATTATATGATACTGAACACTTCTGATGTTTTTCCTTAAGCTCCTTTTAACTGCTTAATCATCTTTTAAAAAAAGTGCCAGCATTGTGATGTATCTTGACCGTAAAAAGGTTGTAGATTTTTCCATAGACGCATGTTTCTGTAATATTTTTTAACCCATAGTATAATAATAACTCCGAACTACATGGAGTACCCCCCCCCCCCCCTCCCAAGAATCGCAGTCATTTACACTTTCAGACTGGCAAAATTGTTCATTTTCATTCTCTTTCAAGATTATTTATCTACACAACCATATGACATCTCTGGCAGAATATGTGCTTGGATTTTGATTGGTTGAAATATCGTAATGTGTTAATGGAAAATAAAACGTAAGCAAATTTAATTCATTCACTGCAATATTTAAACATTGGAATTACATTTTTAAACCTATTAATTTCGCTCTCTATCCGAGATGAGTACATACCACGTCATGGTGTGAGACGAATTTTCCAATCGGCAAGCGGAGTTTGACCCTGTTTATGGAGATAAAAGAAAATAAAGACAAGAATGTCATATATGGTTGTGTAGATGAATTATCGTAGAAGAGAATGGTAATAAAAAGATTGACAATGCGTTTTCTGTGAAAGTGTAAATGACTGCGATTCTGGGGAGAGGGGTACGCCATGTACATTGTAATTCAGAGTTTTTATTATCATATTACGGCCGATTAAAAAAAAATTTACAGAAACAATTGTTATCTACCCCCCCCCCCCCCATCAATAGTTAGTGTTAATGTTACATGTAAATGAAAATATATAAAATTATACCGTATGTATGTCTATCATTCACTTTTCACCTTACAATTGTTGATTTAAAAAAAATCATAAGAATTTAAAAACATGTTTACTACATGTACATAGATTCCAGTTGTGTTAATATACATAAACTACATGTATTTTCAAAATTTCAGACTTTTGTTGTTTGCTTTTTTCAGTAACGTTTAATCTGTTCTGCTAAGTATGAAATATTAATGAATGTATTATTTCTTCAAGTTTTCAACTATTTGTCGTAATAAATAATGAAGAAATTAAAGTATGTGATGTCTATGTGTGTGTGTGTCCAAATAGTAGTGGTGGCTTTTGACACATGGTGAACTATCTGACGCAACTATCAGATCAAAGAAGATTATTCCTGCATAATGTACATGCCTATTCGTTGTCAATTCCCATAGTGATATCGTATACGAATGCTGTTTAGGGGGATTCTCGTAGGTTTATATTCATTTTATTCATGCTCTCATGAAAGTCTCGAATTCAATGGACAGTTATTAATTTACATGTATACATGTTGAAAACATTTTCAACATTTGCACGAATTCAGATACAAGTAGCTCAATTAATTTTGTGCTTAAGAAAGATAAGCGAAAATATACATCCAAATATGATGATTTAATTTAAAAATACTTGCATGTAGTAATGTAGGCCAACGTCTTGAAACCACTGGTGCTTGGGGACGGAACCCCCCTCCCCTCGTGTTTCGTACCCCAAGGGTTCTTTGACTTTTTAAAAATGAAATATTTTTCTACCACACATTCACAAAGTATTACAACTGAATAATCCAAAATATAACCTAAAACTAGCCTTTTATAAAAATTCACACCCTCTGATACTAAAAGTTCCCAGTTAGGTTATATTTGAAAATATGGCCAATATAACGACCATAGAATTTACGAAATGCTGACTATAAACGAGGTTTTGAAATCTCTGTAACATCAACTTACCTGTCAGTAGCCTGTCTCGGTTTAAAAATTGATCGTGGGTATCGAATAAGACGGGAGACATAAACACGTGCACCATATGCAGGTAATAGCGGAATATCACTACATAGAAAAGGAAAGTTGACGACAGAAAAGTGAAATCACCTCGTTTGTCATATAATTTAGTTGTTAGTTGGCCCCTACCGTCTACAGTCAGTAAAACATCCAAATATGAAATAGATGTGGCAGACTCTGAGGTGTCTTTAATTTCAAGTTCACTGGAATACATAGAGTCGACATATGAATGAAAGTAACTATTGTAAATTGATAATACGTCATCCATATATCTAGTTGAAGGCCACAACAAGTATTTTCGTCTTCTCAGGTAGAGGTTTTTGAATAAATTCTTCTTCATATGAATACAAATTGGTACCCATGGAATTCCAACAGATTGTTGGAAGACATGGTCTCCAAAAACCACATAGATACCGTCAATCAGAAACTCAAGCATCTTTTAAATATCAGAGTACTTGTGTGTACTATCAGAATGTTTTTTCAATAAAATAATTTTGCAAATGACAAATAACAAGGTAATTAAATTTACGAATTCCATTTTTATTGAAAAAGCAACTGTCAATGATGTCTAAAAGCCTGGGCTTTAATTTATCGTGCGGAATGGTTGTATATAGAGTTGAAAAGTCGTAAGTTTTGATTTTCCAAAAGTTCCTTGTAATTTTTAAGTATCAACATCTGATTTACACCACTTCTCAAATATATTATTGCACAGTACTCTTGAGGTTTCTCCTTCCCTAATATTTTAGTGAGGAGTCAAGAAAGAGACTTGGAAGAACATTTACTGGAACCCGCTAATCGTTAAATATCGTTAAATAAAATGACTTTAGATAATGATATAAATCTGGAAAATTTTAGCTAAAAGTTAGAGTTAAAATAAGAAATAAAAATAAAATTTTGGAATAAATTTGGATAAACAAGAAATTGGGGAAAAAAAAAACATTTAAAAATTGTGGCACTGTTATCTCTGCACAATTTCATTCCATTATCAAAATTCGACAAACTTGTAGATTTTACTTTTGAAGACTTGTGAATTGCGCGGTTGTATGTATAGATACCGAAAAACATGATTGGTAACTTGCAACATATTCAAACTAAATATCTTGTTTTATACATGTAGACAAAATATACAAATTTGATATCAAGAACTTCCTGATATCATGACGACGGTCAAAATAAGAGTAAATTTTGAGGTACCAATGCTGGAGAAGCAGACATCAACATCAACAAAAAAACCCTCAAAAGTCAATCCAGTTGTATGTTTGAAACTACGAGGGTTGTCTCAGAAAAACGCGAACATTTTTAAAATCTTTTGTTTCACTAATACATGTACTATAAAGTTAAAAACTGGCATACACCATAATCATCATATTTTGAATAACGCATAAACATATCTATTAAATATCTCTATAAATAACATTCTCCCTCAGGTAAACGAATCTCTCAAAAATGCTGTCGGCGCAACACCGACGACGTCAAAACATAGCTCGTTTTTGTTTGTTTGTTTTTTAACGTCCCTCTCGAGAATTTTTACTTATGAGTACTCCAGATCATTGAGTTTAAATGGAAGTATTTTTTTTTCATATTGTATTTCCGTATAGCCTGGTAAATAAAGAAAACATCACTAATAATGCCATTTCTAAAACTCAAAAAATGCCGTGCGTCGACAACCGATATTTCAACCCTTTAAATGCCTTTTATTACATGCATATGACACTACAACATAAAAAAAAAAAAAATTCCCAACAGAGTGCCAAAAATTATTACTTTCGGTCAAATAGTTTTTCAAATATTTAAAAAGATCGCGTTTTCTCTCTCCACTTTCTCCCCCCCCCCACTCTCCCCTCTCTTACTTTCTCTCTCCCCCTGCCCATTCACACTCTCGCTTCCTTCATCCAGTTGCCTTCCCCACTCTCTCCCCTCTCCCTCCCTCCCTACACTCTCTCCCCCTCCCTTTCCCAATCTCTCCCCTCTCCAATCCCCTTTCTTCCTCTCTACTCTTCCTCTCTCCCCACACTCACTCTCTCCCCACACTCTCTTTCTTCCTCTCCACACTCTCTCCTTCCCCGCACTCACTCCCTCTCTCCCCGCACTCTCTCCCTCTCCACACTCTCTCTCCCTCCCCGCACTCTCTCTTTCTCACCTCACTCCCTCCCTCCCCACACACACTCTCTTTCCCTCCCCACACTCAGTGTCTCCCTCCCCGTACTCACTCTCTCCGCATTCCCTTTCTCCCTCCCCACACACACTCACCCCTCTCACCCCGCACTCTCTCTCCCCACACTCATTCTGCCTCTCCCTCTCCCCCCTCTCCACTCTCTCCCTCCACACACACCCTCTCTCTCTCCCTCCCCGCACTCACTCTCTCTCCATCTCTCTTTATTTATTTCTTGTCTGACTCTGTTATACTATGGACTTGTGAAATAAACTATGTATATTTATACTACATAGATGTTTCATAGTTTGTTTCAATAAAAAGTAATGGGAAAAATACTTATTCTATAATAAAGATAAAATTCTTATAATTGTTTTAAAAGAATATATAAAATGTTTATTCTTGATCTTTTTACTTCAAAATGGATTTAGCAGGATTGTTTATTTATGAAAAAAATGAATACAATTTAAAATGATACGGGCGATAACTTCACACCACAGAAAATACTGCTTCCTATTTCACACTTAGATCATCGCGTTGTTTGTTTGCGTATTAAATGAAGAAGAATTTTATATGCTTGAAGAACAATACTTATATGTTTATTAACATGCAAGGAAGATGATATGTCAGCTTGAAATCCCAGTTGGATATTATTTGTTGTACGAATCGTTTTATGAAAAGTAGATGAGCAGCTGACGCCCTAATGTATCCACATGCTGAGAGGATGTCTATAAAATATTCTTTATTTAACTAAGTATGTAATTAGGGTTTGACATTCACTATCCCTTTCCCTTGTATACATTAAGTTTACTTAAATTTTAAAATTTTATTTTATTATTTTGAAATATTTGTCCTGTTCAGTCATCATGTCATTGAATGTTAGCCAAAATATGACTCTTTTGTTGTTCTACGCATTACCCGGTACGTCACATTTTCTCATTGCATATAAATGTTCATTTGGTGCTTTATTCAAATGCGTACTGTTAATAAACCTACATGAAACCTTAACGTTTTTGAATGGATAGTGTTAAATGATTAACCGTTGGGCCATCAGTGTAATTTGAGTAAATGTTCACCTTATAACAGGCCTTAGCCATGCTTCTGGGAAAATTACAATCATTCAATTAAGCAGTAGAGCCGTTCAATAAAAAAGTTTGCCTCGAGGCATGTAACATTATTATTATAAAGTTTGTAAATCATAAAACATTTGAAACAAGCAGTCAATTCTTAGTCTGAAGGAAGAATTTGTTATGAAAAGGACCTCTTGTAGGTTCATTCACCCTTATTTATTACATGAATATTCCCCGCTTCGAATGAAAGGGGTTATAGTGTTCTACATTTTAATGCCCCTAAAAGTTAAGATCTGAGTAAATAATATTTCAGCTTTCACATGGCCGTAGGAACCGGGGACACGGGGGGGGGGGGGGGGTGCCCTCCCCCAATAATTTTGCCGATATACAGTTTACTATAGAAAAACATAGCTACTTTATGCTTGTGTCCCCTCAAAACGTTTGATGACCTTTTTTTTCGCTAGTCAAGGAATTTTTGGTAGTTGATAGTGCCTCCTCAACTGAAAATGTATAGCTGTGTATAGCTTGGAAAGAAAACATGGTCAGAAGGGAATTTTTTTTCCTATAGGCTGACAAATTTAAAGAGTGGGTTACAACCCCGTAACCCCCTTCCCTCAAAACTTGCCACTATATATACGCTTATACGAATCTCGCATGGTACTTGATTCTAACAAAATATGTTACATTACTTTTTTGTACAGTTCTTTATTTTTTGCACACTCAACTTCAAATGTGCTAATATTGCTAATCATTCTCAGGAAATATATATGTTAGACTGAGAAGTTTTTTTTTCATAATGCAACATTCGTTTTTATTTCTATTGGTAAACATTTTTTTTTTTACATGTAACTAGAATGGGGGAGGCGATACTACAGTGTATAGACTTGTGTCAGTTCTTGGTATACCAAGCATCTCTTTTTTTTTTATTCAATGAAATTTTTTTATATACATTTTTTTTTATATATTAAAGATTTTGATGACATTAGCACACGACAAAAGACATTGATACATATTTTGAGCTTATCACTTTTTGTGCCCCTGATATCTAAGGTCAGAGGCATATTGATTTAGTTCTGTGTGTTATTTTTTCACAAATTTAATCTTCCCTATATTTTTATGAGAAGAATATTGAGACTTTATTCATAGAAAATCGCAGATATTTACGAGATCGAATTTTCTTATCAATCTGCCATTTTTCTTCACGCAAATTTACTGTAAATATATTACATTTGGCTGTGTATTCTTTTTCGCGCTTTTGGCGGAAAGAAACTTCCGCTAATTCAAGTACAACGCTAAGTGTTTTGAACATATATACATAAATAAGAACATAAAGAAATGCGCTAAATCAAATCCACAATAACTTGTTCAAAAATCAATTTCCGCTAAATATCGTATATGCTAAATATAATACATTTACAGTATTTGGGTAGGATTCCAAAACGTTAACCTTTCTTCTAACTTCTGAAGAAAAAAAAAGGAAACTGTTTTTTTTTATTTGTTGCACATTATTTTCCCATAGTGAAATCAAAGAGGATAATAATTATGGAAGCTATACATTTTTTTATTTATATGTTTCTCTTTCTTACACTAGCTAAGAAAATAATCTTGATTTTTTAAATAATTACAACTGTGGAAACTTATTTTATTAAATATGATAAAACAAATCAAAGAATGTGCGTATTCTTGCTCTCAAAGTCATAGAACAACATTAGGGCCTTGTTAAGTTTTCCTTTAATGGGGATAAAACATCTTTTACTATTAATGTAAAGTATGGTATAACGTATTTATTTTGTCATTTAAACTTTAAAGCTTTTAGATATAAACTTTTCGTATCATAAGGCTGCGTGATTTAAGCCCTATGTAGTTGCTTAACAAAAATTTTCCTCCAAAACCATTTTTTTTCGGTATCAAAAAATGACACAGGGTCATTATTCTACAGGGTCATTTTTCTACAATCCACATGGAGAAAAATGACCCCGAGACCATAATTTCTACAAAAAGTGGCTGAATTTTCTACGTAGAATATTGACCAAGGGGTCAAATATCTACGAAGAAAATTGATCCCCAGTCAATATTCTACGGGGGTCACTTTTCGTCGTTACACCGGCTGCTTAGTGCAAGTGAACTCCAGATTTTATTGATTCGGTTATCAAAATAATATTTTATCCAATCAGAGCAATCAGAATCAATTATCAATTATTAAATAGAAATTAAATGATACACAAATCCATAAAAACCTAAACGTTTGAAGGATAAACTACGAAAACCCCAAAATGCAAACCATTTTTTTTTATTGCAACTTAGTTGTTTTTTTTTTTTTTCAAGTTAGATTCGTTTTTTTTTAATTTCTTAAAAAAAACTTTTATTTTGTGTAATTAAGTTTTTTTTAAAATTTAGTTTAAGTTTGCACTATCGGATTTCCATAATAAACACCAATAATATTCTTATGTCAAAAAGCGCTTAAAGAAATTTTAAATTCAAGAAACAAATGTCGTTTCGATATCAACAAGATGCCTTTATTACAATGAACTGTTTATTGAGTGAACACTTATCAGGTGACGCAACACAGATTCTTATTCGTTTCACAGTCTAAACTTTGGCATATGAATGAGATTGTGAAAAAAACAAATTAGCCATTTCGATAAAAAAATTTATCTTTTAGGGATACATTATCAAGGTAACCCTCTCAGATTAATCGAAATGGCACACCTGGTCGATAAGTAAATATCTTATCTAGGACGTCCCTGCTTTTAATTGTAAACGTGGATGACCTTTAATTATTGTTTACCTGATCATGAAATCTTCTCCCATCATATTTTTTTCTATCTACTGGCTGCTTTTGAAGTTTTACGTCAAAACATACATGAAACATCTAACTGTGGTGTAGATAATTTTTTTCATGTCCTTATAGTAATCCCCTCCTTTTATTTTTAACTTCACAGAACTATATACAGGAAATTCTTTTCAAGAACATCTTTCTTATTGTCAAATTAATAATCAAGCATCGCTATTTACTTTTTTTCCTTTGTCATTAGAATCTCTCATTTAGAGATTGTTAAAAATCGTAAGTAATATGTTTCATAAACAATCATTGTTCTAGGAATTGGGGTAGATCATAAAATGTATTCATTTTGTTTCAAGAGTCAAGACATGTTGATCTTTTTGAACAGCAAGGCAACTAGCTGCAATAATGTAGCGCTCTCCGATTTTTTTAATCTGATATTTTCAGGAGAGGGCTACAATTCCACTGCATCACCGTAATGGTACAAATATATTTCTTAGATACAGGCGACTGCAGGCAAAATAAATTATTTTTGCATTCAACTTACTTCCAATAAGACGGAATTTTTATTCACTATCAACATCATAGCCCTTTATACGCGAAAACCAAGTAAAATAAATCTGCGTGTTTACCAGTCGTTCTCTTCAGCAGCCATGACAGTTCTCGCGTGATGTACTGAGACTTGCGCTTGAAATTTAGAATCACTTGATAAAGTAAATGTCGATGTTGATAAATGTTTGTGTTGTATGATATCACTAAACTTCGATAAATAAAAGCATTTCATGGGATATTTTTTCATAAACAGTGATATTTATGCTTAAAATAAAGGAAATCCTAAACGATCCGCTCCCCTAGATCCCGGATTCTCATTGGTTGTCCCAAAATAAAATCGATCAAGGTCAGTAAACATGGCGGATAAATTTAAGTTGTGATGTTGACATACACGAAAAATAACCGATATACGGATTGTTCTGTATATTTTTGGATCTATTCATGTCTTGCATAACTACATTTTATATATACATTTCAATAAAATACCCACTTACTGATAATTTGAGCCGAAATCTGTGCGGTAGTGAATCACTCCCGCACTTGCACCATTACGGAGATCCTAAGGAGTTGTAGCCCTCTCCAAAAAAAAAAAAAAAAAAAAAAAAAAAAAAAAAAAAAAAAAAAAAAAAAAAATTCGGAGAGGGCTACATTATTGCAGCTACAAGGCAACTTGTTTTGTCAAAAGCTAGTGACACTTTAGTCGCTGAAGTGGAAGCTCATTCACGAGAGAGAGAGAGAGAGACCAAAGACATCATGACGTAAACAATAACATTCTACCTTACTTAACATTATCTAAGCATCTTCCGAAAATAGGTACATACTACATAATACATCGTCTTTGTTTTTATGTTTTTATAAATGGCTCTCTCCCGCCCTGACCTCTATCCCTCTTTCTTTTTTGATTGAAGTGTTATAATTATAAATAGATGTATTATATATTCGAGCCTTGTACAATGTATCTGGATGCGATGAATTGCACATTGCACTTCGATCAAAGCCCTAAGTCAGTATAATCAGTTTAGAACTCAGACAATTTAGGACCGAGAAGTGATCATCAGTGTTTTCATCCAACAAAGAAACCGCGTCTTTTGGCATTTTGCTTCTGCTATAAACATGCGTTTCCTGCTTCCGATCAAACGACGTTTATCGTAGAAAAAAAAACAACAACAAAACTCCATAGTCATTTTTCGAACCCTTTTTCAAATATAACGCGACTTTGTGTAACTTTTAACTGTGTTCAAGATCGACACAATAGTAAAATACACCAGTCTTATGAATTTATTTATTACGTGCAAAAGTTATATATATATATATATATATATATATATATATATATATATATATATATATATATATATATATATATATATATATATATATATATATATATATATATATATATATATATATATATATATATATATATATATATATAAACTATTCATAGAATCATACACATCTCATTTAAACAAATTGGAAATATCAAGAAACAATCATTATAGATTATACGTGCATTATTAATAAAATAAAATTGATTGGTTTTTTTAAGTTTTCAGCTAAAAAAAAAGTCTAATTTTAAGATTCTAGTGCACATGAAACAGCAATAAATACTTTTTTCATGCAATGAAATAAGGACAAAAATGATGTTACAAACCAAATCTTCGTCCATGTCCCGTAAAATCAAATTGTACTGATAATCACTCTAAATTTCAGACAATAATCATATCTGAGTTAATTCTGCATGCAGGAGTTTGAAAGCATAGTAACTAATTTTTTAAAAAAGAATTTCATTGTCATTGCCAAGATACATATTCATTTTTTTTCTAAAGATAAGTAATTAGAACGTTTAACCTAAAAGTCCTAAGGTCAGGCATAATTACGTAGTCTTAGTTTCATTGTTTTCGTCGTTCTAATTACCGGTCACTAAAGACCAGATAAGCAATCTTACCAGAAAAGTATAAATAGAGGAAACCAAATTACGAAGTGAAACATTATTCAAAACAACTAACATCATGCTTCTGCAAGTGGTATTCCTCATCGGTTTGGTGGTCTCGCCTATTCTTGGCCTCATTGGGAAATGTTCACAACCAGTGTCTGACTCAACCACCATCTACGACTTTTCTATGCCAAACATATTCAAGACTGGAACCATCAATTTCGCAGACCTCCGAGGTAAGGTGGTTCTTGTTGTTAATGTGGCTACATACTGTGACCACACACCTCAGTTCCTGGGACTGAATGCTCTCCAGAAAGAATTTGGAACTGACCTTCAGATTATTGGAGTCCCTACTGACCAGTTTCATTATGTAAGTTTATCTCTTATTTTTCAGTACCTGTAATTTGACATGTTAATATATACATTTATTTATAGATAAAGAGTAAAAAATATATATATATAGATGTGCAAAAATCTTATGTACACATTGTATTTTTTCACGAGTCATATATCAGTAAACGGCTTTATATTCGTCCTCTGAATTCCTTGAAATAAAGCTGTTTTCCAGATTGTAAGGAATATGGCTCTTTTTAAATACTGCATCTGTTCAATAATGCTATTCAAATCAAATAACGTGAGTAAATATTTATTTTAAAATAGTAAATTAGCATTTTACGGTTACCACTTCACTAAACAATTGCTATTTCCTAGTCCATGGTCTTTTCAATCAAATCATTAAAAATCAAATAACTTATATTGTTACTTTTAAAATATTAATACATTGAAGAATAGTAACCGGCGTTTCAAACCTTTTCATTTGATTGTATTTATTTCAACTATTTACAGGGATGTAAATGTCCTACATTGTAAATGACAATCTGTTTGTTGGACTGTGTTTTTGAAAGTCATTGCTTGATTTACAGGAAGAGCCCGGAGCAAATGGAACGGAAATCATGAATGGACTGAAATATGTCAGGCCCGGAAATGGGTTTGTCCCAGCTTTCCCTCTCACCACTAAAACGGAAGTCAACGGCATCCATGAGCATAAGATGTTTACTTACCTGAAAGTAAGGAGTATTATCATAATGTAAATGTACCTAGATTCTAAAAGTCGGAAACTTATTTATTTACTTCACTGAAACATTTTTGGTCTGTCAAGTATACTGGTGTCCATTTTATCATGGTATTCTGGGATTTGGATCTTATATTTTACATTGCAGCAGCGTTGTAAGACACAAGAAAACTACCCCCGGGACCTTTATTTGGACTTCCCTCACTGAAAAACTGCTGAACTTTCCTCAATGCAATTTTAATTTAAAAACAACTATTCATTTTCCTTCATTTAGGTGTAGGTTCCTGTATTACCGAATCACTTGACTAAAGAGAAAACCTGTATAAGAAATGTTTGGAGCTCTGAATAATTAAATCTGCCCAGAAAATAAATTCCTGTCTTGCAAACACGGAATATCTTCTCTAGCAAAGGGTTTTCAGTTCATTGCATTTTCCGTTTTGGAACCAGAATATAGGAAGGAGGGGGAGTCAGAGCCCCTCCCCAGGATTTTAGAGTTATTAAGTTTTTATGGTAAAGTAACCAAAAAATGACCCCCGTAAAAAATAAATAAATTAAGCCCCTTGTAACTTGGTAAGATAATATGTAGGAAAGCGGATTGTCCATGAGGAGAGACCTCCTTTCGCCATTTTGGTCATAAAGTACATTTTTGGGAAGGTATTATTTTTTTTTTATTTAAAAAAAACTCTGAATTAGATTCTATTTTTATAAGTATATACTCCTCCCCTTAAAAAAAATCCTGGATCTCCCCTGGATTGTATTTACTCAATTAATGAGCCAATGAAAAAATCCACTTATAAACATGTAAAGACGTCAGCCGAATGATTCCATTTCAGAATGCTCTCATTTTCTTTTCGTCTTTCTCTTTTCTTTTTGAAGGAAGACACGAAATCATTGGATTATTTAAAACTTTCGTGGATATTAAGATAAATGTGCTTATCATTCTGTAAAGTCTTTAACCCTGCCATTTGTGTTGACGTAGTATAAGTGATTGTTTTTAGAGTATTTGTTTAAATGCATATAAATTTGTACAAAATCTATCAATTGATATTGAAAAGATAAATTGAAAATTAAATTCAACATTCAATAATTAATAATTTAATGTTTAATAAAGGGTGTCATATTTAGCTTTGTACTTTGTGTATTCAATACATAGATACATGTAACTTATGAAATGATTCCTTGACAGTCGTTGTTTCTTGTAAAATTATCAATGTTTTGAACGGTAGTCCAACTTTGTTGTGTTCTGGTCGAGCTTCGTTTTAGTCCGGCATATCTAATAGCGGTAGAGATTGTAAAATTAATTCCCGATTTTTAAGAGTAATTTTCGTCGGTACACTAAAAATAACTGATTTGAAAATTTCAGCTAGGTACATTGTTTATTTCAATCAAAATATTGTACATTTCTCTCATTTGCTGGTATTAATTAAAGCACAAAAATTGAGTCCATAAATAATATACAATAGTATAGCTAAAATAGATAATAAATCAGTATTTTGTTTCTTCAGAAATACTGTGAACCAACAGATGAGCTATTTTATCCCGGTCTGACCTACCAAGGAAATAAAGTCCATGATATCCGCTGGAACTTTGAGAAAATTCTCATTGACAGGACAGGTAAACCTGTCAAGAGGTATAACGTCTATGTACTTCCGGCCAATCTCCGTGATGACATACGGGCTCAGATTCAGGGTGCAGAACAACACCAACACAAACTTCCGGTCCTCGGATCATTCATTGGTTGAGGATTTGAAAAAAAAAAAGAATTTAACGTTCTAGTGTATTCATTTTGATGAAAATCATTAAATGTCTTTAAAAGAAGAATTGTTTTCTTTTTTATATGTAATGGATTTTAAGGAGGTGTAAAAAATATTCTCGTTTACCTTAAGGATATCCGATCCTTAGCCAGGAAGGATAACTTTTAAAATTGTTATTTAATTAAAAAGTCTTCAAATGAACCTTGAAATTGAACATTTCTCATGCAACAATTTCCATTTTACAGTGTATGCATCTTAGTATGATTCAAGTTTCTTTTAAGTCTAAAAAAGGGTATTGTAAAAAGTTGACATTTGTACCCTGTAAAAGTAAAAAAAAATTGTTTCTACACGCTTTTCCTGAATATACATGTACATGTATATTGGAGATTTGGTAATTTTCCCTTGCATATAACTATAATGATTAACTTCGAAGAAATACTTTGGGTAAATATTCATTACATTGTGATTTCAGAGATATTTTTGTGAGCATTTTCAATTACTTAACTTCTGATTTTGTGAACCTGAGGATCGGACAACCTTAAGTACTCCCTGGTGTATTTCTTTATTTGGTTTGATTTCAACTTTTCCTTATTTATGTACAATGTAGTAATATCCCGATATCATCTGCATATGGTGTTTACATCTCCGGATTTATTCGATACTGAAGAGCTTGTTCCGAGTACGATCATTTTTTGAACCGAGAGAGGCTACTGACAGAAAAGTTGATGTTACAGGGATTTTAACAACCTCTTTTATAGTCAGCATTTCGTAAAATTAATTCTATGGTCGTTGTAATGACCTTGTAAGCAAACCTATCACTGGCTCTGTGGAATTTCCAGGGGTCCGTGTGGTATGCCCTGTTCACAGATTTGTATAATTGTTTATAGATTTTTTTCGAGATCGATCACTGTTCACAGCTAGATTTGTTTAATTGTTTATAGATTTTTTTTTTAGATCGATCACTGTTCACAGATTTGTATAATTGTTTACAGACTTTTTTGATATCGATCACTTTTCGCTTTCATCACCTTTCTCATCGGAATGCTAGGATGTAAGAATCGGTAGAGGGTCTCCTAAATGCAATAATTCTGTTATTATGTGGCTACATTTTTTCATATACTAGTACTTGTGAGACATTGACGTCCGATGACACAAAAAACGCACTTCTGAAATTTTCAGTATTCAAAATGAGAAGTTTAAGGACTAATGACCCTCTGCTCTTGATTTCACATTTGTTTTAAACTTCCCACCATTGATTTTCATCAAGAGCTAAAGCATTAGATTCAGATGAAAAATAGTATTAGGCATGAGGTGCTGCTTATTTTTTCAGATATGATTTTTGTGGCAGACCATGATATGAAGAAATTTTAACACAGGGAATACGAAGAGTAAACAAAACATCTTATGAATATTGACATATTTAATCCATTCAGTAAAGAAATACTCTGCATACAGATATGTACACGGATGTGTTTACGGATACGATTTTAAGACATGTCCTCATTAAATTAAGATATTCCTGTTAAGGCATAAAGGCAAAGAAATATGATTCAGAATATTTGTTATGACAACAATGTCAAATCCAGCACAGGTAGATAAATGGAATTGCATTTGATGACCACGTGCCCACTAGCTGTAAAGTTAGAAGACGTTATTTATGTATATCTGAGGTGTCTATGATGGCCACAACCTTAATCCTTATATCTATACTTTCCTTTCTCGTTTTCTTGTTTGTATTTTGGCGTAAGAAAAGGAATCTTCCCCCTGGACCACGTCCCATTCCATTCTTGGGAAATTTAATCCTGTTTCAAAAGGATCCGCGTGGATATAAAGCTTATACAAAACTTGCAGAAGAATATGGGAACATTTACAAACTTCACTGCGGATCTACCCTAATAGTAATTCTAAACGGATATGACGCAATCAATGAAGCGTTTGTGAAACAGGCAGACGTCTTTACAGACAGACCTCAATTGTTCTTGCCATTGATTGGTGTTTCCAAAGGAACAGGTACTGGCAAATTCTCAGGAAATATATAAAAAAAAATCTTTAAACTTCTAACTTATGGTACCCTTTTCAGTCTCACTGCCCTATTATATATCTTGATCAATATTTACTGTAAAATGTACTTTCTTCAAGTTCCGTCTTCTATTGCTTCTTTCTAGTTGTTCTTCTGTTTAATTTTTTAACTCTTAAATAAAATTCACCTGATTTAGTCTGTTTCACTGACACATTTTTGACAGTCATGTGTGAGTTAAATGGCTGCCAACTCCCCACACGTCAGTTTGTCATTAGATGCAACGTTTTTCAGGGTTAACATACAACAGTGATCGACCATGGAAAATTCTCAGAAGGTTCGCATTGCAAGCTTTACGAGATTTCGGAGTTGGCAAAAAATCATTAGAAGAGAGAGTAAAAGAAGAGGTAAACGTTGTCATGGAAACACTGACAGCAAGCAAAGGAGAACCAATCAGAGTAAAGCCACTCTTTCTGTCGGCTGCAACTAACATCATTTGCAGTGTTATGTTTGGTGCAAGGTACGGTAGAATTTCTGCATTACTGTGTTGACTAATATTGTGTCTGATTGTAATTTCTTTCCTACAAAAATCATGCAATTGTAGGTTTCAGTATACCGATGAACGATTTAATGAATTAACAGATGTTCTCGAATCCATTTTTCGTCTCAACGCACCATTTGCAAAGGAAAATTTCTTTCCCTTTACGAGGAACTTTCCTGGCGGAAAAGAGGTACTAGTATATATCCATGTTTTAGCTCACCTGAGCCGAAGGCTCAAGTGAGCTTTTCTGATCACATTTTGTCCGTCGTCCGTCTTTCTGTCCGTCTGTCTGTCTGTCCGTCCGTCTGTAAACTTTTCACATTTTTGACTTCTTCTCAAGAACCACTGGGCCAATTTTGACCAAACTTTGTACAAAGCATCCTTGGGTGAAGGGAAATTTAAATTTTTAAAATGAAGGGCCAAGTCCCCTCACAAGGGGAGATAATCAAGAGAAGACAAAAATAGGGTGGGGTCATTAAAAAATCTTCTTCTCAAGAACCACTGGGCCAGAAAAGCTGAAACTTATGTGGAAACATTCTGGGGTAGTGTAGATTCTAAATTCTTCAAATCATGACCCCCGGGCAAGGGTGGGGCCACAATAGGGAATCCAAGTTTTACATTGAAATATATAGAAAAAAATCTTTAAAAATCTTCTTCTCAAGAACCACTGGGCCAGAAAAGCTGAAACTTATGTGGAAGCATCCTAGGGTAGTGTAGATTCTAAATTGTAAAAATCATGACCCCCGGGGGAAGGGCGGGGCCACAATAGGGAATCCAATTTTTACATTGAAATATATAGAAAAAAATCTTTAAAAATCTTCTTCTCAAGAACCATTGGGCCAGAAAAGCTGAAACTTATGTTGAAGCATCCTGGGGTAGTGTAGATTTTAAATTGTTAAAATCATGACCCCCGGGGAAAGGGCGGGGCCACAATAGGGAATCTAAGTTTTACATTGAAATACATAGAAAAAATCTTTAAAAATCTTCTTCTCAAGAACCACTTGGCCAGACAAACTGAAACTGATGTGGAAGCATGCTGGGGTAGTGTAAATTCTAAAGAATTCAAATCTTGACCCCTGGGTGTAGGGCGGGGCCACAATAGGGAATCCAAGTTTTACATTGAAATATATAGGAAAAATCTTTAAAAATTTTCTCCTCAAGAACCTCTTGGCCAGTAAAGCTGAAACTTATATGGAAACATCCTAGGGTAGTGTAGATTTTAAATTGTTAAAATCATGATCCCCGTGGGTAGGGCGGGGCCACAATAGGTATTACAAAAAGATCATCTGGTGAAGAACAGCAGGGCCAAAGTTATTCAGGTGAGCGTTGTGGCCCATGGGCCTCTTGTTTTAATTGGTATTTGAAATGAATTGTAAATCATATGTAGCACTGATTATACAGAAAATTTTCAATTCCTTTTTTATTTCTCCCCTAGCTTATAAGAAAAAGAAGTGCTGCTATAGAAAAGGTCAAGCGATATCTAGCAGTGACTATAAAAGAACACGAGGAGACATTTGATCCTGAGGCAATACGAGACTTTATTGACCTGTACATAAAGGCTTCTCGAGACGATTCAGAGCCCGAAATATTTACTGGTTTGGTTCTTCGATGGTATTTACAGATACATTAAATTATTAAGTGTGAATACACTCTGTAATAACATGTAGTATGTTATTTTTGTAGAAGCTAATGTTTATAAAATTATTGTGGACCTTTTCCTCGCGGGAGGGGAGACAACCGGGACAAGTTTAGACTGGTGCCTGCTGTACATGATTACATTCCCTGACATACAGACAAAGTGCCAGGAAGAGATCGATTGTGTACGTGAATAACAAATAGAACATCACTTCACAGGGAATCATATGACAATATAGTAAATCAATATATTGATATCTCATTTATGTGATTTATAGAAACGACGTCTATATATATTTATGTATACCTGGTAAAACATAACTTATTTTTTAAAAACTCTTAATGATTTATATTTTGAAAGGTTGTCGGTAAAAACAGACCTGTTGGTCTCGAGGACAGAGGGAAAATGCCTTACCTTGAGGCCACCCTACTGGAAATTCAGCGAATAGCAAATACTTGTGTGTAACAATTTCACACGTTTAATCGAAATATTAAGTTCTTGATATTAATTTATATACTTTCAAACCCAAATATTAATGTAATTTTTCATCTTTCAGTAACTTTTTCTCTCCCACACGTTGCCAAATGTGATACCAAGTTGCTTGGTTTTGACATTCCGAAAGACACCATTATCATAGCAAACCTGTATTCAGCCCACATTGACGAGAAATATTGGGATGAGCCTAAGAATTTCAAACCCGACCGATTTTTAAACGAGGACGGATCACTAAGACGCAGGGATGCTTTCGTTCCATTTTCCACAGGTATCTATTCTAATTAAAACATGTTTCACCTTCATTAACTTTTCCATACATGTATACATGTGTACTTTGCATTATGTTTCGGAATACATTTTTTATGAAATTATAAACTTAATGAATTTTTATATGAAAGACTTATCTCGAACAGGTCCCCGTTTTTGCATTGGAGAGCCACTTGCAAGGATGGAATTATTCTTGTTTTTCACAAACTTGCTACAAAGATTCAGATTTGTGATGGATAATACGGACAACTCTCCGTCACTTGAGGGGATTCAGGCCCTTACCTTAACATCACTTCCTTACCACTTGGTGGCGCTTCCACGATAAAACTATTTTTTTGAAAAAATACCTTTGTTTTGCTAAATGTAAACTACTGGATTATACATGTTTCAACCTCGGAGAAAGGGTATCGACTGAGCACAAAATGCAAGTTTAATATGAGTTTCTCTGAGGTTGATATACATTTATCTAGAGTGTATCCCTAATTAAAAACTACTTTGTTATACATGTATTATTTAAATCATGATACATGTATGTATTATTTGCTATTTTTAAGACGATATGTAGTACCCCCTCCCCCCACATTTATGTTTTTCGATGTCTCTGTGTTTGATCTGTACGAAACTCCAATGGAAACCTCCTGTGGTTCATACTTGTATCTAATAAAAAGGGCTCTTCAGTGTATCAATTTATATTTTAATGTCTCAAAGCGAAAAGTGTAAAAAATATTTGTTTTACTAGTGTTTTTCAGTAGTGATCTCTATTTTGATTATTTTTTTTTTTAATTTTTACCTCTTCTCCAAACCACTGGACCATACCAAAACAGGCTTAAACGCAAAACTGCTATTGAGTGTATTGTCTGAGAATCAATCCGAAAGGAAGCCTGATAGAGTCCTTACAAATATTGTCTTGTACTTAATAATTACAGTGTCACTGACATTCAAAACAGTCTCCCACGTGGCACCGTGGTTAAAGAGTCGTAGAGAAGGGAGTGTTCCTTGTAAACGTCACCGGTTCGAATTTACTGCGGGTGCGGAGACGATTCTTTGGATGAGACCGGATGAAACGAGGTCAGGTGTTGGAATAATAAGTGAACGAGTTTGCAGGCTTTCATCTGCAATTGATGGCGTCCCAATATGACTGAAAAATTCTTGAAGACAAGCAAGAAAACAAACATAAAACCAAACTCTGAAAATATTGAACGCACATTTTATAATGTATGACGTTTCATTTTATTTATTCAAAAGGAGAGTATTTTGAAACCAATTTTAAAAATATTGTCAATGAAATTTTCCAGTTTGAAAGAGACGCCATCTCCCTAAGGTTTGGATGACCTCGATCTTTGTTCTTGAATCATTCTTTAAAACAAGTCCGTCTTCCATGCAAGCAGCTTATTTAAAAAAGAAAAAGATAAATGATCCACAAAACCAGAGTAATTTATTTGTAAATAATAATAAAAGACGGAGAGTCTCGTATCTAGATGCTGGTGCTTTTACGATTTGTTTTCGGAACAACGTAATCCCAAGTACATTTTATTTTACTGCATGCAGTGAATATCCGGTAATCAATTAAACAGAAAGGTATATACGTGGACGTTATATCGGTAAGTGTGTCATTTATTTTTTTTTATGTTGACACTGATGCAAAGGTAAACTTACATGCTTAAGGCATAACAAAATTATCCTTGAAGATGGAATGGATTCTAATAATGTTTCAGATTTCAAGTGTTTTAAGCTCTTTATGACCAAAATGTTTTCACACCGATTTGGTAAAAATACACTTACCATCAGTATTGAGGGCAATTAAGTTACTGCGTATATTCAAAAAGTAAAAGGTTATATGTAAGTTAATTATCATTTCCAGATGATTGAGCCTATCAAAGTTCAAAGTTACATCAAAATTGGGACATCTCACACTGACTTTAGTTTTAATTATCTTGTTGACGACGCATGGTAGAAAAACAGCTGTTTATTCTGATAGCAAAATTAAACACGTGTGAATTATGCCTGATGTGTCGTCTAATGTCGCGGTGTTCAAGCTGAAAATCGATTACACTTGGTTTGTTTTCATGCAGTGTGTCTGTGCTAGATTCATAATAATAAATAATCCCATAACATTCTTCAAAAGTCTTTTGAACTAATTTTTCTACGCAATTTATATCAAATCAATTTTGTACTTTAATATATCAGCGATTTTTTTTTATTACAAAGAGTTTCCTTTCTTGATATTAATGCAAATATATATATATATATATATTAAATTTAGAATTGTGTGGATTTAGTGTTATCATCAGCTGTTTTTGTTTGATAATCTACAGTCACTATTTTCTCAGTGATATCTTAAACCGTCGGTCCTTATCTTCCGTACTATCGAAGGATTTGGAGATAGGTAGCGTTCATCCTGCGAGTCAACTTGCCAGCAAGCGAGGAAATCTACTTAGTATTAAGGTGTCATAATAAATCCTTAATATGGTTAATTTGCACAAAGGCCACAAACGAAAGGAGGGAACGGATGTTGGGAAAATTATTCACCAGATGAAGGTGAGAATCTTATTCTTTGCCTGTTTCAAGTATGCATGTTTTTGGATCCTAGTAAATTTCAGGGAATTCCTATGGCTTGATATATACAAGGATTGTTTTCCGTCAAAAAACGTCTGAAGTATGCATGTTTTTTTGGGGGATCCTAGTAAATTTCAGAGAAGTGCTATGGCATGAAATATACAAGGATTGTTTTTCGTCAAAAACGTCTGATGACCTAATTTTACCTTGTCAAGAAGTTCTGTTAGCCCCCCCCCCCCCAAAGAAAAAAACAACTGAAATTGCTCTTGCTTCCTATTAGCCTGATATATATATATATATATATATATATATATATATATATATATATATATATATATATATATATATATATATGTTTGATTTAATTTAGGCTTATAACACTGTATAAATGTATAAATATTGGGAAATAAAAAAAAATTAATAGGCTTTAGCCTGCTTACTTTAACAAATATATAAATCAAGGCAGCTTCCGGAAGTCATTGAAAATATTTTCATGCGTGTTTAGTCCAGATCTGTTTTAGCTACAAGTAAATGTTGATTAGATGCAGCAGCAAAAGCAATACACGTAGTATGCTTCTTTAGAGACTAGTATTGCATGCACATTTTCTGGATAAGTGAACTTGTTCAAGTTTTTGGAGCTGGCCCTTTCCCGGTAACTTTAAGACGTACCCTGACCAGACCTGCATGGGTGACACATCTATCCTTTTCAAGAAACTGTAAGTCCTACAGTACCTGGACCAAACAAGCACAGATGATACATTTATCTATAGATCCACAAGGATGCATTCAACGAGCTTGGAATGCTTCATCTGACCTTCAGTTTTCGGAGAACTGAAATGTTTTGGAGAGGGTCCATTCCCAAGAACCTGTTTACCAGTAAGATTAGACTTGGATGGATGTGCATATAGCCTCAATAGATTGCTGCATTTATATAAGTAACATTCGATCGTCCGTATGAACTCTGTAATCTTTGATTAGCATTTTAAAAATTATGAAGAGCAATTACATTAGACATTAGTACATGTATAATCAAATCAGGTGGAAAAATAACTCGTGATGTTTATAATCGTACTCTAAAAGTACGAATTCAAGAAGCTGCAAATGATTTATATTAATTATGAAAAAAGCTTGTACAAGCTTTATTAATGCTAGTACACATAATTATCACAAAATTTCTCTATCAAACTAGCCCTATTTTTTTATACTCCCCGAATCTTCACTTCTGTATCTACAATGAAATTCAATGCAAGAACATAATTATATACAAAATCCTTCCAAAATAAATATTAATTCACTATAATTTTACCATGCATGAGTTGATTTGAATCTAAAAACAGCAAGGTATATAAACTATGGTTAGAAACCCTTTCCCCAGATTTGGGGTATATCGTATGATCTCAATAGATCAGCATAAATATGTGTAAATTCAAATATTTAGGAAATATGCGAAATTATATACACGTACCCCCGAAAATTTAAATACATATATTATATTTGGTAGATTCTGGAAAATAAATGTCTATTTCTAGATCTTGTAGTAGTTAACAACGTTTGTGATAATCAATATAATTGTAAATATCAAACCTAACCATTCGCCGCTCAAGAGATTTAGGGTGTGACTGACAGACAAACGCCAGATAAAATGAACCCCAAATGTCGCTTTGCTGTGCATGCAGGCAATATTGAAAAAAAGGTCTCCGGTCTTTCTTGGCATATTTTATAACCCTAGTACTATTCTAAGTGTTTCTTTGAACAACAATGCAAAATGTCTACAATGAGTCGAGAATATTTTTTTGCACTCGATATTGTTTTAATATTATTTGCTTTTATCAATACTGTCTTTGCATTCTTTTTTTATGTAGCACACTTCGGTTATAAGAAGCATAATGATGTCCTCATTAACTGCAGTCGTCACCCTTGTCTTAGCCTTTGCTATCTTTAACTATATGGAAACCGGTGTTCCCGAAGGAGTTCCAGAAGTCTGGAACGCTCGGATCTTAGACACATCTCTTCGGACAATGGGGAAAGTTGTAAGTAATACGTTTTTTCTTGATTTTTTAGTGAAAAAAATGTCAAAATGGATCTTTTGAATATTCAGTCGGAAATGATGTAAAGTGGTTTTTTTTAGAAAGTAATTAATCCGTCTATTCCAGTTTTATGCGTCAAAAATAGAAGGATTGTTTTCCTTATTTGATCTCGACGAGAGTTTCATTTACCAGTAAACACTCTGTTAAGGCATAGCTTATCTGGGGAAAGATCACGTCTGCGTGTTACGGATAGAGAGGGTGGTAAATCCCCCCCCCCCCCCACATCCATGAAATTAATTGATAAGATTACACGTGTTTACTTTACAGCTGCAAGGATTAAACTATAAACTCTACGCATGAACTTTAGTAGATGGTCGAAAACATGGGGAAAACAACTATAAGACTATCGAAATTCAAATATGTTTCTTCTAAAACAGATATTAACCTTGAACAATTTTGGAGTTCATGGTGGAGTCACTTGGTGGACTAGAAAGATGGTGGAGATCATGCTGACTACTCTTATAACCGGAAGTCCTCGTGGCCTTGGTGATGACCCGGAACTAAAGGTAGATAAATTTATATTGCCAACAATGATTTTTTACGACAGTTTGAACTTCTGCCAGCGGTAAGTGACGAGAATTTTTTTTAAATAACTTGAAACAGAGTTTCAGTGTAGTGTAGTAACATTATTATTTTTTATACAGATATATGATACAAAGATGGCTGATGTAGACGTTAGAGTTTATGAACCAACAAATGGAAAGAAATCTGATCGTCCAGCACTGGTGTACTACCATGGGGGTGGATGGTCGTGGCTTTCTATTGGTCAGTATAAATAAAGTTCAGCTAAACGTACTCTATTGGCAAATAATAGTACTTAGTTGCATTAACGAGACATAATTGTAAAGAGTTTCTATTTACTTTATTTCTCCAGACGTTTATGACCAAGCGACTAGACAACTTGCAAAAGGAGTTGGAATGGTTGTCGTGTCCGTTGGGTATGATTTTAAAATCCAATATAAGTAAAGATTTCGTTAACCAAGAAACACACACAGAATAAAGATTAATGATTAGTGAACTTGTTCCCTTCATTGTAGGTATCGTCAGTCCCCAGAATATGCACATCCCATACCTTTCCAAGACTGCCTTGACGTCACTGAACACGTGATTAATAATGGAAAAGACCTAGGAATTGATAGTGCGCGTGTAGCAATATCTGGCGACAGTGCCGGTGGTCATTTATCGGCTGCCGTATCTCTGCGCTTAAAGAAGAAGATAAAAATCCAGATTCCTATTTATCCGTGTCTTCAGTTGTTCGATATGCAAACGCCATCATATATAGAAAACAAGGACTATATTCCGGGAATGTTAACAGACATATCCATGTTAACTTATTGGCTGAACTACGCTAACATCAGTTATGACCATATTGACACAATAATGGCTAATAAGCATACTTCACCAGCCTTGAAAAAATCTAAATACGCTGATTACGTCTCGCCTAAGTGGTACATGAAGGAACATATCAGGACTGAGTCTCTTCGTAATATGAAGAAACCGACTGATTTTGGGGACGAGGAACTTTCTAAACAAATAGAAAAAACTCTTCTCGATCCATATTTTTCTCCACTTATGGCGGATGATTTTGACTTGAAAGATCTTCCTTTTACTTATGTTCTAACAGCAGGATATGATGTGTTACGTGAAGATGGTTTGATATACTATCAAAGACTAAAAAGGGCAGGTGTTAAAGTCCATTTAGCTCATTACCAGGAAGGGTTTCATGGGATGATATTTTTCTTTAAAGGACCAATTCCTTTTAATGTTGGAATACGTGCCATGGACGATTTGATACAATTTTTGAAGAAGAATCTCTAACAAGAATTGTCTTAGGATTTTCAAATTCGATATCTTTGCAATAAATGTATCAAAATTTTGTTCATATGGAAAGAAAAAGGTGTAATAAACTGTTTTACAATTTCATAGCACAAAAGTTCTTTTGTTTTGAAATACAAGAGGCCTTGGACCTTGATGTCACCTGAGTATAACTTTCTTTACATATTCGCTACACATATATAATTTAAGCTTGTAAGATTAAAAAAAAAAATACACATTGCTCCTTATGATAATGCAAAATGTTTGTCTTAGCGAAGTGAAACATAAACTAAAGAACCTTCAAAATTAACATCGCCCTATCCATGAATAGTTTGTCTTTTGTCTTTTCAATAATTAATACATTAAATTCATGGGTCATTAATTCCAGCATATTGGTGGAAAGAGGGAATATCATTCATCATGTATAAGGTTTGCAACTGTTCTTAAGTTGAAACTGATTTATTCATTTCTTAATTTGGTTTATCCATACAATATTTCCCGGCCAAGCATCATAAGGTGATTCCAATATGCTTTCATGCATAGACAATGAGTAAGGCAAAAAGTCTCTGTTCACCATAAACTTAATTATTGAATCTCTGATAGAAGGGTTATTGCTGTATGTCCACTCCATAAAAACGGCTTTAACGAAAACTTGCTTGAAGAAATAAGTTCCACCTTCCAAAACGTACTGTTCATAGCCTTCTACGTCCATTTTTATCAAGACTCGTTTTGGTTTTTCAGGAAGTCCAAGAAGGTCATCCAATAATATAGTGTTGACTGGAGTAGAATACTCACCATTCATAACTATCTGAGCTACTTTTGCAGGGTTGTCTTTATTAACAAAGGTTCCGCCAACATTATCAAGGTCTTTTCCCAACGTGACTTGAAGGTGTTTGTTTGATATTGCATTTGCAACGATTGTTATCATGGACTCGAGCTTTCCTTTATGAACAGAACAACACAGTCTTTGAATATTGTCTCTAAGAGGCTCAACAGAAATTGTCTTCCTACCCATTTTTGCGATTTCTAATGTAAACGCTCCTATATTGGCGCCAATATCTAAAAACGTCAAGGATGGATCTTGTTGCATCATGGTTACCATAGGAACAGCGAGATGATGCTCCCACCAACCAGTTCTTATAATATCATGAGAGACATATTTGTCCTGCGTTTCTGAATAAACAAAGATGGGCGTCTGCCCCGACATTGTGTTTAGGGTTGCTTCTTGGAAGTCTTTGACCTGTAACCCTTCACACATGGAAGAAAGGCTCCAAGAACCGTTCCAGGAGTAAATGCGCACTCCACTTACAGTATTGACTTTGGGTGTCAACAATGTCGTATTTATCACTTTAGCAATATTTGATGATAATTGTTTTGATAAATTTCCTTTAACTGCTGATGAAGACCTATTACTTTTATTGACCCGAGCCGTAACAGTAGCTGTATTATTATTCTTTAAATGATTCATTTTTATCTCTAATAGTGTGTTATTTGATTTGGAAACGTTCGGTTTCTTTTTTAAATTCTCCTTTTTGGATTTTAATGGTAATATTTCCTTCACATTATTTAGTTGTTTTGTTATTGCTGTCGTTGATGTAATTAATTTTGTTGTCGTAGAGGTAGCTGTTGTTGTTGTCAATGTTTTTGTTGGTTGACTAGATTTGCTGAATTTGAAATTATCGTTGTCATATTCCTGTGATTGCATATCAAAAGGATTACCCTCCGGTATATAGTGTTTTTCTAGATTTCCTCCTGGCTTTATTTCTTCTCTTGTCCGATCTGATTCAGAAGCAATGTCTTCTGAAAATATTTTAGAGGAATGCATCTTTCTCGAATAAAAGTTCACAACAACGAAGAGCACACAAATCAGTGTAATTCCTATGAGGAAATGTTGTTTTTTCATGATTCTCTACAAAAAAAGATTAACCTTTCAAATTGAAAGAATGAATGCATTGTTATCGATCAGATCTATGCTAAGAGTATTTGATTTTACTAAGAATGAATGCATTGTTATCGATCAGATCTATGCTAAGAGTATTTGATTTTACTAAGAATGAATGCATTGTTATCGATCAGATCTAGGCTAAGAGTATTTGATTTTACTAAGAATGAATGCATTGTTATCGATCAGATCTAGGCTAAGAGTATTTGATTTTACTAAGAATGAATGCATTGTTATCGATCAGATCTAGGCTAAGAGTATTTGATTTTACTAAGAATGAATGCATTGTTATCGATCAGATCTAGGCTAAGAGTATTTGATTTTACTAAGAATGAATGCATTGTTATCGATCAGATCTAGGCTAAGAGTATTTGATTTTACTAAGAATGAATGCATTGTTATCGATCAGATCTATGCTTAGAGTATTTGATTTTACTGTTTTGTTTCGTATTGATTTTGGTTTAACTTTGTATTTCTTTTTTATTTTTTAATCACATTCCATGATCCTATAGACACATACCACTGACTAGTCACCCCCGGAAGTAGTCAGCTGTTCTTGTTTTCGTTGTTGACAACATTAGTAACTGACACAGAGAGGACATTAATTCTCAGGAACTGTTAGGGAAGGAGTCTGGAATGTGAAAATGAAACAGAATATTTGATAAGCATACATGTAGCTCAATTCAAAGGGAAAAAATTAAAATGACTTTATATTCAGCTGATTTAACTTTTTTTTTTGATTTAACATATTTTAGCTATAATCTTGACGCAAAAAAGCAATAACTTCATGTGTTTCAAGGCAAATAAGGTACGGCAAAATACAAGAGTAGTATGGAATAGGAATACGCAAGTCAAGTTTGAATTTGGTCATGGTTTGAACTTAGAAAAGAATATTAAAGAAATTTTCAGTTTCCGCTCTCTAACTTGTATATGGTTGAAATTGCACATGCAGGTATTTTTCCATCACAAGATTTTGAATATACATCACAAGATTTTGAACATACATCACAAGATTTTAAATATACATCGCAAGATTATCGAATAAAGCAACGTTTTACACGCCATATACAGGTCAAGTTTGAATTTGGTCATGGTCCTATGAATTTTGACAGTTATCCCCCTTGAACTTGGAAATGATTTAAGAATTCACAATTTTTAATCATAATCTCGGCTATCAATGTGCAATTTACAATTTGAAATTTTGGCTGCCTGCGGGGCATTAGTGTCGTTACGACACATCTAGTTAAAAGATGTTTTCTATACATTCTCTTGTAAAATTGAGTAAAATAGAATACTTGAATGTGAAAAATCTCACAAAATGCAATAACTTGTTTTTTCTACAAATGCATTGAATGTAAAACGATGCAATTACTAGTAGTTCTCAAACTTTCCGTATAATGACTGGACTAGCATTGTTACCATGTTTAAAAGCAAGTTAAAAGAATGTTTTCATGACTTTATAATGAATATTAACCCCAATAATGCAGAATTTGGGTCATGGACTTAGAGGACTTATCGCATGATTTTTCAAAAATCTTAATTTTGTGAAAAATATTATCTACAACCTTGTTTATTAAAATTCTGAAATAATAAAAGTTGTTGAAAGCGTATTTTAACACTTCGACTTCCATACATATACTTGGACTATGTACTAATATTTTTAAAATATGGTCTTAATTTTCTTCAAATTAAAAAATTTTAAAAATTGAAATAAATCTAAGGGTGGTTTATTTGCTACTAGTATTTATTACAGCAAAGAAAAAATGTACATGAGCGTAGCACGTGGGAGGAGGGGGCACCTTTTCTTAAAATAGTTTTTGATATAATTTTTTATTTGGAAACTGCTTGCCCCTCCCCCAACTTTAGACAGAAAAGTTAGAAACTTCCTGTAGTATATGCCTTAAAACTTTGTGTTAAAAGTTTAGTTTACGTTTTAGAGTCATTATTTCTTACATGTACATATGTTGTAGTGTATTTTTTTTTAGCTATAAAGCGGGCGACACATGTATTCCTGGGAAAACTCTTTTTTTTTTTTTAAATTATCTATTTTTGAAAGATTTTATTCGTTCAAGTAGATATGTTTTGTATGTTATTACTAATTAGTAGTATGTAATAAATATAATAACATATATACCTTTTTCTATATCACACCCTATATCAACCAGAGGGTCTGATATTGCTGATATTAATGTCCCTGGCTGATACGAAGTGTGATACATCATACAGGGGTGATATGGAAAATGTATCTGAATAAATGTATTATTCACTATAAACCATATACAGTTGTATAATAAGGTTTTAGCAATGACAGCTGAAATTTTAAAAACAAAAGTACAAATAGATATCTTAAGAACCATAACCTACCATATTCGTTATCCATGCCTATAATTTCAAATGGTATTTGTCAGAAAACAGACCTATACAAATCACGAGAGTTATAAAATCGGTATGACTCTGAATTCAACAATGAATGAAACGACTCATCACATTGATAATATTTTTTCTACATATAGATCCCAATTCACAGAAGGCCGTTAGGTCCAAAGGTCGAGTTATATTTTCGGATATAACTCGACCTTTGGATATAACGACCTTCTTTGAACTGGGACATATATGTGAAAAAATATTATCAATGTAATAAGTTACATTATTTTCAAAAACATGCCCAGAGAGCTAGTAACAGTTTAGCAAAGTGTTATTTTCAATTTTATTATTTTCATTTCACATTCTAATTTTCGAGTCTGAACAAGATTTAAGAAGGTTTATCATAAGAATATTTTTAAATTTTTAAATTCTTCTTATTATGACATATTTCCATTCTATTCAAGGGTGTTATTTTTCTTCGAAATATAATAAATGTAAATACGCAGACTGATTTATGTATACATGTCAACATGATATATATAAACACGTAACATCGTGATATAATAAAAATAATTCCTTTAGATATATTGACATAAAACTTAACTTTGATGATATCTAAAACACTACAGATATCCCAGGGTTTCAGATAGTTTGGGACTAAATTTGTCGTTTGCCTTATAAGATATTATACACGGTTTAGGAAAATCATCTTTTTATTTGAATTGTTTCATATAATGTCATGTCTTGAAAGGTAAAATCAATCTTATTTAAAACTTCAGTGTATTTTTAAAATCATTATGAATAATGATTAAAAAAAAAAGTCACTATCTCCCATTACATTGTGTCTTTACCTGAGAGAGGGATGAACAACTCTACACAGGAGATTGAAGAAAAAGCTTTTTTATGAATTATCAAAAAGAAAAATGTCTCAGTAAAATTTCACAAAAAAGAATTATGTCATCATATGTCAGATATGTGATTTACTCTAGAATTTAGCAATGCATTATATTTTCATGCAAATTGTACAACTGCAAATTGATGTCCTATTCTCCTGTCAATGATTTTAGGCACTTATTTTATATTTAATACATTTATTTTTATTTTTGAAAGAGTTCAAACACGACAAAGTATAGTTCGAAAAGGCAATATATTTTAGAAAAAGGACTAGAAAAACAGGCGCGGATCCAGGAATTTTTTCCAGGGGGGTGGGGGTCCATCCCAGTCAAAACAAAATTCAAACCCATGCAGAAATTTCTTGAAAAAAAGGGAAAAAACGTTAAATCCATTCCCCAAACGTGAAAAAAAACCTATGTCGTGGATGTGATGGCGAGATGCACGTTTTCTGGGGGGGGGGGGGGGGGGAGGGGGGAGGGGGTGTCCAAAGTCGTTCTTTATTTGCTTCAGTATATACTTTTACAGTATACACCCCCCTCTAGATCCGCGCATGACAAAATGAACTAAATGATGAAACAGAATACAAAATTTATTACTAAAATGACCCAAGAAGGTTTGAATTATAAATGTTTGATTTTTCTTATGGTATTTGAACAAGTCGTACAGATGAAAAACATACCTAGCGTATACAGCTGATAATATAAAATATTTATAATCTGTGAATTACCACTAGAAGAAGTGACGAAACACTACTATTTTTCTTGTGTTCAAAATAATTTTATTAAATGTATCATCGTCTCAACTGCAAGCCACGGTCCGAAGTCCACCAATAACTCTCCAAAATAGGAGAGGATCGTACATTTTTGGCCTTGGTTTGCGACAATGCGGATTTGTGTAAAGTATTTGTAACCAAAATCGAAATAATATCATTGAAAACTGTACATACCGACATTTCATCAATATGTTGATGAACAAATGTACTCGTACTTTCAGGGTTAACATACAAACAGATCTATGACTTAAAACTTCCTCTTATCAGTTACTGTTATATTTGGTAATCCAAAGTCCTGCAAAGTCATATTTGTGTATTCTTCCTTGATTTAAGAGCTACATGTACGTTATTGTCTGATGATGCCATATATAAGACATTGTGGAATGAATAATCCAAGATGATAGAAAGTTTTCCGACATAATTACTGAGTGTATGTAAATTTAAGTATAGTAAGTATTCGATTTGAAACATACTCCTGGATTCTTTAGAATACTTTTAAATTAATTAATTTTCTATAAGTTTATTTTTCAATTGTTTTTGGATAAATACTCGAAGGTCTTACCTATTAGATTCTTCGGTTGTCTAGAAGGTCCCTTCAAATCAATACCCTTATCGCAGGAAGATATGGCGACCTCGGCAAACAAAACCGTGACAGCACAACGACACTATTCAAACTTTGTGCAGTTATCCCCCTTCTAGTTAATGGAATTCTACAGAGCTTTTAGTGATCTCTTAATGGATGCACATCTTTTGAACCTTTTGATGGTCAAATCACTCACACAAGAATGACAATAAAAATCTTGAATCAGAGTAATTCACAAATTTTTTTCAAATAACTTGATCGAGTATATTGAACAAAAAAGTTACATATTTTTGGAATCGCAACATACACGTGTAAACTATATAGTTGCAGGACATTTTTTCAAGAACGAATCTAATAACGTTAATGCTACCACTTAGACAATCCCTATATATATCTGTAGTTTTATTGTTTAGTTCCTATGATATATGTAGTTGTTGACTTACATGGCACTCAAAGTAGGTTTTCTTCCGCAACCAAGATTATTTGAAAAGTATATATAATATATATTCTTATCATTTCAAACCTGGGAATGTATATTGTATACTAGCTTAAAGAAATAGAATAAAAAAAAACATATCATAGATGAAACTGTAAAAACAGTATGTACATGTTCTATTATTGCTAAAATACATATTTATTTACAGTTTTCATATCAAAACCAGGCTCATATTTATTTTTTTCTCAAATGTATCCTTTTATATCATATTGAAATTTAGTCAGTGGCTTACCATGTATACTTGATGCCAAAGCATCCACATTATTTTTTGAATAAAAAAAATTAAAATAATACATTTTATGATAAATAAATAAATAAAAAAATCTTTGTTGAAAGAACATATTTCAATAAATTTGTTTCATCATTCAAAAATACTTCGTTTTGTATTATCTTCACACTGCACATTCTAAAACTCAAATTAACACTTCTTAATGTTGTTAATTTCTGCGAAGCTTCCAAGGACTCCCATTCCTGGACTCGCTGGGGGAGGGGCCCTTATACGGGCCCTGACCCCCTGCAGTCGTTAGCCTAAGGCTTTTGCAATGTGTACACCAGGTCACGTGATCCTCACATCATTAGTGTTAGCTTGATGACGCGACCTCTAAATATAGAATGAAGGCTTTTGTCTAGCTACGCTATTTGGAGCCTCCTATTTGCAGCTGCACTGCAATGTGATTCAGTAAGTTTTATATTCTCCCTCACTATGTTCGTCCGAATATAAAACAATTATATTCTAAGTATGATAGTAATGAAAAGAACTCATATTTTAGGAATGGTACTCGCTATAACCTTTTATTTTGCATTGCCTTATGTAATTATAATATTGATTCAGTCTATTATAAATAAATTTTTCATTAATCAATACATTCAGAATCGTAAACATACATAAAATATCAAATACATAATGTTTATCTCATTTTTAAATATACGTGTATACCCGTAGGTTATAGCGAGACTCGATAATCGAACATGAATGAGTGAGGATATATATAGTATGTGATCACGTGATAAGTATGGAATGCAACGAATTTAATTTTATTTATTTCTCTGTTTAATACACTGAAATAAATTACCCTACCACCATCCCACACACAGTTCGGTTTAATTAAGTTTGTTAACTCAGATTATGTCCCTTTGAACAACGCAAGGAAATCGAGCACGGCTTTCTGCTCTCATATATTATGCAAATATTTAGTCACTGTTAACCAGCAGTAAGTTGGTATACCATAATAGTATTTCGAGTCGTACCACAGGCACTTGACGTTTTTAACCTTTCTTTCCATAAATAAAAAATCCCCCATACTATAATAATAACAAGGTTCGTCACGGTCGCCATCTTGAATTTTTCAATTCAGCTACTTCGCCTCGATTTTTAGTCTACAATGTGTTTAAAATTAACGGATACAACCGTTTCCCTCAAGTACTTACTTTAACTATGCCTCCACTTTTGGGCAGTTCAACTCAAATCACATTAAATCCTCTCTAATTCTTAAAATGTCGCTTCAAACTCAGTCTACTGCTACCGATTCCGTAAAACTTAGAAAAGGGAGGCCGGAAGTTGATGTGTTATGTAAATGAGAATTCCCTCTACTTAAATTTCATTGGTTAAAAGAAATATGACGCTTCGCGGAATAAAAATCATGCAAAGACAGTAACAAACTTTTTCGATAAGTTGAATGCTGAGCAGGCCGATGCTTTCCATAATCATCAGAAATAATATGTGAAATATTTTTTTTTCTTCTATTTTGTTGAAGAAAAAATCATGAAGAAATAAAAATTATGCTTGGTCCTGGAATTCTGGTTACTTATTTCTCGTGTAAACCAGACCCCTTGCATTCTGGCATAAATATTTCTTCCTTATAATAGTACTATTTTCAGTGTCTGGAAGCGATGAAAATTATAAAAAAAAGAAGGATAAATATGTGTATGTTTTATTTTTCATCACAGTGGTGAGCTGGCCCAGATCACTGAACCTCCATGTCCCCTCTTTCTACAGGCGCGTAGTTGTCTTTGCAAGTACGCAAGTGCGTAACTACATATCGTTTTAAAAAAAAATATAGGTCTGAGAGAGAGAGAGAGAGAGAGAGAGAGAGAGAGAGAGAGAGAGAGAGAGAGAGAGAGAGAGAGAGAGATATTGTTGAGAGAAAAAAATATTAGCATCATCCGGCAAATATTTTTGTTTCAAATTATTAATTGTCATTATTTCGAATCAAATTTTATATTAATACGTCTATTTGAAATCTTTTATTGAATCATTGCCAAATCCAAATTAATCATTAATCTATAGTAAGTGTTCTATAACACATTAATAATTCTATAAGACCTTGATCAAATAGTTTACTGGCGGATTTAGAGGGGGCAGGGGACCCGCCCCTCCCTATGTGTCCAAAATATACATAAGATTTAATAAAGCAATTTTTGTGTATGTGGCTGTGAGCCCCTACCCTGACCCCAAACTGGTCGCCCCCCCCCCCTTTTCAAGATTCCTGGATCCGCCACTGTAGTATATGATTTTAAAATTATTTCTGCTACCAACATTTAAAATACTTGTTGCTGAACATTATTAATACATATTATAACAGAGAGCAGACGATACAAATGTAGCGGTAAAAGATTCTGCATGCCTCAAGTACATTTACAATAAGTTTCCGAGAAAGTTAAACTTCGTGTTAAAAACAATATTACTGTCTTGTCTTTCATGAGAAAAGCCAAATACCATGCTATTCCCTGCAAGAATGTGATTGAAATATTTGTACAAGCCAGGAGCTTCCCCCCCCCCCCCGCCCCAATCAAGGCTTCGCCTAAGACTTACGGGTGGCCTCACAGATTATATTGCCATTCATTTATTTTTAAGGGAGGACCAATTGATTCCGGAGGGGGGGGGACTGGGCTGGCAATTTTTCCCCAGCTTTATTTCCATGTTAGTAAAGGACAATTAAATTTATTTTCAAAATCTGCCAGACCCCCCCCCCCCCCTTAATTTCAGAATTAAATTGTAAACGCTTTTATGTTTTGACAATATAATTGAATTTTTATTTGGATTTAAGCCCCCTTTACTTTCAGGTGTGTAACTACGCCTCTGTTTGTAAAATACAGTGTATACTATTCAGCCTAAATATTTCAGTGTTTCTTAAATAGCAGTTGAAAAAGTACACAGTTTTAGGCTAAATATATATTTATTTGCAAACAATTGGGGACTATAGATGTATCAATATATATTACAAAGTTATTTATAAAATACGTACCAGTAGTCTAGAACTGCTCAAGCTCCATTTTTAAACAGCTATTAATATTACATCTTCGCTAGCCAAAGGTTTCTCCCTTGGCATACGGTGCTGACAAAAGACGGGATTGTTTTCGTCACGTGATCACGATTCTTACCAGGTTCGCACAGATTGCGTCATCGACAGAAATAAAAAGCGTATTTAAAAACATAATGTTTTTAAAGAATAATTAACAAGAAGGTATTAAGTTATGTTAATTGTTATTTAAACATGTTAAAATGCAAATCTACTTCTTCAGTATAGATTCTTAATCACATATTTTGCATGTAGCTTAAGATATTGGATGACACCATATAGCTATTCATAGAATGGCATGTTATCTTATGGATCGTTGTTTACTTGCGTTTTTCATTCCCGATATTAAAGAGTCAAGATATATCCCGAACGCAAATATCGTCATTTACAAAAAACAATTTCTGACTGGTCGAACGATGTCGATCAACTCCAATCACAACTTGAGAAAAAAATCCCAACTTTTTTTAACACAGTATGCCAAGGGCTTATGAGGAGAGTAGCGTATCAGAAACCCTTGGCTAGCGAAGATGTTAATATTAATATAACTCTCAAGATATCCATCAATCAGAAAAGGGCTTTCCCGGATTGTGACGTTCTAACATCAACTTCCGGCCTCCCTTTTCTAAGTTTTACGGAATCGGTAGCAGTAGACCGAGTTTGAAGCGACATTTTAAGAATTGGAGAGGATTTAATGTGATTTGAGTTGAACTGCCCAAAAGTGGAGGCATAGTTAAAGTAAGTACTTGAGGGA
Source organism: Saccostrea echinata (assembly GCF_033153115.1). NCBI lineage: Eukaryota > Metazoa > Mollusca > Bivalvia > Ostreida > Ostreidae > Saccostrea > Saccostrea echinata. Next base: position 7,089,919 of record NW_026889803.1, read on the forward strand.
AACTGTTGTATCCGTTAATTTTAAACCCATTGTAGACTAAAAATCGAGGCGAAGTAGCTGAACTGAAAAATTCAAGATGGCGACCGTGACAAACCTTTATAGTATGGGGGATTTTTTATTTATGGAAAGAAAGGTTAAAAACGTCAAGCGCCTGTGAGTCGTACATAAAATTTAAATATGAATTTACGACTGAAATGTCATTTATCTACCTTGAGTAGTTCTCACTAAATGCCTTAATGCGGACCCCGGACCTATGCAGTCATAATAGCATCCATTTTTTTTGCCAGTTGTTCATACAATAACATAAAATAAACGAGATCCCTCTGAAATAAACATAATTAATATAACCACGTAACAAATTAATTTTACTACGTAACAAATTAATTTGAATCAAAAAGCAATAAAACATAAGAAGATATGAAAAAAAAATCTCACTTTCCCCCCATTTAGCCTATGACCGTAATCAGGTTATTTTTTCAGTTTACCTTAACATATGTGTCTGTCCAGACACAGGTTTCTCGAAATGGGCCAGTGTACGGGAAAGGGATTGGGAGGGGTACTTCATACTCTAAGCCATAAAACTTTTATAAACTGGTATCACTGTGGTGAGTTCTGGTGCCTTTTTTTCGAAAATTAAGGAAACAAACTTAATCTAGAGCTTTATTTACTTTCAACAGATAAATATTGAACTTCTTTTGTTTCAAAAATAATATTTTCTAGAGAAAAGAGGGGGTGCGAAACTCACCCAACGAACTCCCGAATCTGACCCGACTGCACTGATGCATTAGAAATGTGCAGAAAGAAAGACAACTCGATATTTCAATATCATGCAGAAACACTATTTGAACTTGTTAATAAAGATACAGAAAACGGTTAACAGAAATTTTTATTAAAAACATGAATGACCTTCAACAATTTCATCACCAGTGGATGACATAAAACATCCCAGAGCCTGTCAACACGTTAACGGTTTCTAGGTGGAGTCCGCCAGAACAATCCTTTTGATGAATAATCTGTTGGGAAAAATCAATTCAGAAATACATTTCTCAGTATAAATACATTGACATAGACTTAACAAAACAGGAATTAGGAAGAAAAATATTATAATACTTTCTGAATTTAATCACGTTTTAACAATATATTTTAGTTTTAACCATTGCTATAAAAAGCACTACACGCAGAGGGACTTTGAAAAATTTTTTACCGAAAATGATGTGGCATTGGTACATTTAATAAATATCCCAGATATTAGCATGTTTGAGCCAAATCCATACATATTAACAGGTGTGTAGGGTGGAATGTCGGAACAATGATCCAGTACCTGTAGAGAAAATTGGCATTACTTTATAGTTTAAGATTAGTTAATTTTTTATCCTTGAGAAAATATTATTTACCTATGAATTCAAAGCCGTAACAATTTGATGATACATACCATATTTAAATTGATCTTTTATAATTTGACAGCATACTGTTTGGTTACATATATAACATTTCAATGTTTTAAAGATTATGGATGCCCTAGAATATTATGGTCAGTCGTCTTGTTTTTTGTTTAATTTCTTTGTTTTTGTTTCGTGTTGTCGTTGTACTTTTTTTGGTTTTTGTGTTGTTTTTATTTTTGTTTTACCCGTCTTCCTTGGATCCATGTTGAAGAATCTGGGGCATAACAGAATTTCATTACAACAGCTTCGTTCTTAGAGTCGCCCCCTGGGCATTGTCGCGCATGCCCGTGATAAACTGGTTCGTGTTTCCCAAGTTCCAGGATAGTTTCAAGGCTATTGCAAACGCGGTCCACTGAAACAGGAAAGTAACTGTATATTTTCGTATGCTTTGCAAAATAAGTTGATCTTAAGATTCAAGAAGATTAACGCAAACTACAACCTCCTGTCGATGAAGTTGACATAGCTGGTCTTTTAGTACTGGTAGAAATAGTAGTATGTCTAGCAGTAGTACTAGATGACATTGCTGGTCCTTTGGTCGTGGAAGTTGACATAACTGGCCCTTTCATAGTGGTAGAAACACTAGTATGCCTTTTAGCAGTTGTCGTTGTAGTCAGTAGTTTAGGAGTAGTTGATGGCATAGCATGAGTTGAATTGCTGCTCGGTACTTTAGGGAAAGAAAATTGGGCTCAGATACATAATATGAGCAATACATAACCATTTCGAAAAGGGTCATGTAATTGCATGTACCATGAAAGGTATAACAAAGATATAAACAGGGCATGATTACTCACATTTTCATGCAAGCATCCTCAGGTTGTGCAGATTCAAGATGGAAAGAATCATAGCCTCGGTTTTAAGGTTGTGCCAAAATTGGGAATCAAAATTTAGGTTGGAAATATATAGGCAGAAACTTAAAACAATGTTTGAGAAACACATATGTGGCAATTTTAGAAAGGGGACAATTTTCAATTTAGGATGTCTGTAATGATAGCGAAAACAATTGGTCATCTTCTAGTCAGGGGCAAACATAATACTAAGTTTGACCTCTAACAGATCCAAATATCATTTGGAGTAATATACTTCTTAAAGAGTACCAGTGTACCAAAATTGATGTCTAAAGCAAATGGTTCTCAGGAAACTGAATTGGCAATACCTTCCTACATTGTATATCTAGTGTCTATGTTTTTTTGATCCTTGACCTTTGAAATCAAAAGGGGCCATCTTCTTCTGAGAGGGAACCAGCGTTCAAAGTTTAATGTCTGTCAAGCAAATTGTTCTCAAGATATGGAACGGTCAATATCTTCCTTTGTTATACCCTTATAAATATCTCTCTGTATATTTATTACTAATAAAAAGTCCAACAAAAGAAGTGCTTATTGCATTGGTCTCACAATTTCATTGTTGTCCAGCCTGCCAGTCCAACAAAAGAACTGTTAGACCGCTACGTCACAAGTATTTAATCGTCGTTCAATACTGGCGACACGGAAATACTAGTAGCCGAAGTTTAGAGCTGCAAGAGTTGTTGTGTGCTATTTGAAAGAGTATGTTTTGTGATAAGTAATTTTTGTGCTATAATGATTTTATAATTATTAATATTTTCATTCTCTGCTATTGTTTTATTTTTGTTGATCAAACCAAAATTTTCCAAAGAAAGTACTAGTAATTGATTATATATTGATTAAATCTGTTCAATTGTTTTCATTTTAGTTACTCTATCTGAAGTGAAGGGTATAACAAAACAGTTATAGACTAGGATTCGGGCAACATCCCAGCCTGCGGCCTCGGGCAACATTTTCACCTTCAGGTCCATCAAATCATACGTTGCCGTCATACCTAGTCAACAACTGTATAATGTTCACTTTGACTCTTGACCTTGTGACCTCATAAGCTATAGGGGTCATCTCCTAAAGGAAAACTAGTGTACCAAGTTTGATGTTTGTCAAGCAGAGGATTTTCAAGATATTGAGTGGTCAATCTATTTCTATGTCCAGTTTGACCGTTGACCTTGTGACCTCAAAATCAGTAATGTTCAACTACTCCTCAGCGGAATGTGTGATGTCTGTCAAGCAAAAATTTCTCGAGAAATTCAATATATAATTCCTATGTCCAATTTATCCTTGGCCTTTGACCACGTGACTTCAAAATCAATAGGGGTTATCTATTCATGAAAATGAACCAGTGTAAACTTTACAAGTTTGATGTCTGTTAAGCAAAGGGTTCTCAAGATATTGAGTGGGTCTATATATAGCTATGTCCAATTTAATCCTTGACCTTTGACCTAGTGATATCAAATTTACAGTGACCATCTACTCCTCAATGGGAACCAGTGTACCAAGATTGATGTCTATCTAGCGAGGGATTCTCAAGATATTGAGCGGTCTTTTTCTTCCTATGTTCAGTTTGACCCTTGACCTTTGACTCTGTGATTATAAAGTTAATAAGGATCATTTATTCCTCAACATGGCCGTAGGAATAATTTTGCCGATATATAGAATACTATAGAAAACATAGCTACTACATGCTTGTGCCCCCTCATTAATAACGTCTGATGACCTTTTTTTTTTTTTTTTTTTTTTTTTTTTTCCTTATCAAGGAATTTTGTTAGTCCATAGTGCCCCCTCAACTGAAAATGTATGATTGTGCCCCCTCAAAGTGAAATTGCTTCCTACAGGCCTGCTCAAGGTAAACCAATGTACTCAGTTTGATGTCTGTCATGGAAAATAGTTCTCAAGATATTGAATGGACAAGTTTTTCCTATGTCTAGAGTATTTTTTCCCCTGATCTCTGACCTTGTGACCTGAAAATCAACTCTTCAGGGGGTACTAGTGTACCAGGGATATCTGTCAAGCATAGGGTTCTCAAGATATTGAGCAGACATTAACACTTTGTCTACCGACATTCCGACCGACAAGTGCAAAGCAATATGCCACTTTTTCAAGGGGGTCATAAAAAATTACTTGGTCATGATTGGTATCAAAATGTATAGTGCAGATGCATATTTACTGAAATCAATGCACCTGGTATAAAGGTTAGGCTAAAATGGGGTTCAAAGTTTTCTGTGAGAAATTACAACCAGACGCTCGGCTATACCCTTAATCTCCGACCAGCAGAGAGACTAATATACATGTATAAATATTATAAAAACATCTTTTCTCGAGAAGCAGGGTCGTATTAAATCATAGTAAAAGACTAATATTCCCATGCTGCGTGGATTCAATCAATTTCAAATACTAAATCTTGGAGAAGAAAAAATATGTATACATACATGTACGAGTACATCAGGTGAAATTTGATCGTCAATTTTAGCCATACTCTAACTTCAGGGTCCCAAATTTGAAAAAAAAAAAGATTCCAAACAACTTTGGAATGTATTCATATAAATACGATTGAATTATGTCCCTTTTAAAAAAAAAAATCCTTTTTATTCTCATACTGTATCCGCGCCTTGCTTCCGTGGGGTCATGGTTTGATTGAATCTGCATTAGATAAGGATGCGTACAAATTCATGGACTAATAATGACCATGTTGTCCTAAGGAAGACGATTTTAAAACATTTTTTTTTCGTTTACATCCCCATGTAAAAAACTGATCTCTTACTGAGGCACTGAAGAGGCAATGATTTGAAAAAAAACCCCTGAATCTGTACCATCTGGGGATGCTTGCATCTTAACATCACTAATCATATCAGAACATTCTGTTTTTGATAAGATATTTATACATTTTTCCCTATATATTCCAATATTAAACTCTGATTCCCTATTCTGGACCCACTCTACCTGCAAGGGCCATGATTTGAATAAGATAGACAATGTCATGAAGATTTTATTTTTTCTGGCCAGGTTGTTCTTGAGAAGAAAGTTTTTAAACTCCACCACATTTCACTATTTCTTAATTATCTCCCCTTGAAAGAGGGTGTGGTCCTTCAATGTTTAATTGGCGTTTTGGTTAAAGTTTACGAACGTAGACGGACACCGGACACGCTGATCAGAATTTTAGCTCTGTGAAATAAAAATGAAGCAAAAAATAATTGACTTAGTTTTAAATTAATGTGGCGAAGGTTGCGTGGCCGAAATATGTCTTAATTTTACTTGACAAAAGAGACTAATAAACTTTTACGAAAACAATAGAGACCAGAAGTCTCTGATGAGACTGTAGCTCTACTGGTTTGTACTTATAACAAAGGAAAAGTAGCACTTGGGCTTGAAACTTTGCAATAAATAGAGTAATGATCCTTGGTTTAGTCTCTTTTTGTAGCAAAATTTATTGCAATCAGACTAAAACTGTAGGAAGAGTAACCTTTTAAAGGACTTTTTTCAGAAATTTTGCTTTTAGTAACCATGGCAACATGATGGCATACATCAAAATAAAAAAAAAACCCTGATATCTCAGTGTACTCATTTGCATGCCAAGTTACACTGAAATTACAGCAAAAGTATAGAAGGAGTAGCATTTTGAAAGTATTTCACCGAAATTTCTATGTTTAGTAACCATGGCAACACTGTTCTCTAAAATCAAAAACCAATGCACTGAATAATGTATTTTAGTGCTGTCTACTTGTGTGCCAAGCTATACTGAAATCAAACCAAAACTGTAGGAGAAGTAGTGTTTTAAAGGAATTTCACAGAAATTTCTATTTTTAGTAATCATTGCAACACCTTTCAACAAAATCAAAAAAAAACAAAAAAAAAAAAACAAAAAAAAAAACAAAAAAAACAAAAAACGATGCACTTAGTTATGTATCTTGGTGTAGTCTACTTGTGTGCCAAGTTATATTAAAATCAAACCAAAACTGTAGGAGAAGTAGCGTTTTAAAGAAATTTTTAGTATTTCACAGAAATTTCTATTTTTAGTGACCATGGCAATACCCTTCAACAAAATCATAAGCCGATGCACTTAGTTATGTGTCTTAGTGTAGTCTACTTGTGTGCCAAGTTATAATGAAATTAAACCAGAACTGTAGGAGGAGTAGCGTTTTAAAGAAATTTCACAGAAATTTCTATTTTTAGTAACCATGGCAACACCACTCAACAAAATCAAACACCGATGCACTAAGTTGTGTATCTTAGTGTAGTCTACTTGTATGCCAAGTTATAATGAAATGAGACCAAAAGTGTAGGAGGAGTAGCATTTTGAAAAATTGTTTACAAACAGACGGACAGACAGACAGACGGACGGACGACACCTTACTATCGCATAAGCTCTTCTGGTCTTTGACCAGTAGAGCTAAAAATGTACAAAATGCTCTGTCTTCAGAGACCCTAACCTGTGCTGCTTGATAGAAAAAAGAACAACTGGCATGGTTTCGCCTGAAAACCTACAAAAAAGTAGAAATTTCATCAAGTTAAAGAAGTCCTCCATGCCATCATCTTCGCTAGCCAAGGGTTTCCGATCCGAAATCTACCCTACTACTTTGCTAGCAAAGATGCCATGCCATGGTAAAATTGCAAAGGGCCTATAGTCTACAATAAAATATGTCGTGCAAGTTCTCCCTTTCTTCCTACCTTTAGCAGAAGTCATGGGTCCTGGACACTTTTCCACGCTCGTCCCGGCATCTCTTCTTACGTAGCCGACCTGTGTTGCAAGAAAGACCAAGGAATCATTAGATTTAATTCGTAACAAGCGTATGAGAGAGAGAGAGAGCGCGCAAATGTTTCTCTGTTTTAGAGGGGGCTACAACACGTTGCAGAATTTGCACGCGTACGCATATTCGAATATACTTGACAAGTACTAATTTAATAGTGAGTTACATGTATGAACTATAACTTAAATGTATGAATTAGTCACTATTTATTATGGAGTGATGTAAAATTCATCATATTTTTGCTGCTGTCAATACTGAAGATTCTCGTGGTTGTTGCGTTACCTACATCTACCTGTGTTCAATTTGTATAACTTGTATTGTTTGAAAGATCCATTTTCTATTATTTGACCTGCATGATACATGATATTATCTAAGGACAAGAATGGTAAGTTGTAAGAGCTTGTTTTTCATTCTTTTGATATATGGAATATCATATAACTACTGCTTGCATTTTCATTGCATGTATTTCACTCCACGTATATTTTCACCCCTCGGTTAACAATGAAGCTTTTATATAACATGTTTAAAAAGATTATAAGTTGCAGAAACTTCCAAACCTGGCCAAAGTGAATTACTGGAAACCAGCCATCATGCGACACAACAAATGACGCTAACTCTTTGCAATGGCTAGTACTTAAATCCGTTGAGTAGGGAGAATCCTGTAGATACAGGAACCCAATAATCTGACTTTTAGTGTCAGGGCATTGAAAAATGTCTAATTGAGGATGGTTCGTATTGCAAATACACGCATGTTTTGCTTGGGCAGTTGTCGATCGTGTTGGTGCTGGAGTTGTCGGTCGTGCCGAAGCTCCCGTTGGGTTAGTTACGACGGTCGTGTGGTGCGTTGTATGGCGATGATGCCCCAAGAGTGCGCTACTGATACCGATACACACCGACAGAAATATGAACACGTGAAGCAGTAACATCTGAAAACATAAACATACAGTTTACTTTTTTGACATTTTCATTGAATTACAGTCGATTTAATCGTGTGTCAAATTGATGTACTGGTTTCAATTTGTTGTAAAAAAAAAAAAAAAAACATTCAGTGCAACAAAATTCACTTGAATGTCTTTTTAAAACCAAATGTGGCTTACCTTGAATACTGATTTGGATCTGTCACTTTCTCTCAGAATCCGTATTTCTATGAGAACTCCTGGATGAAAAACTCTTTTAACGGATAAGCAGTTGTATCTGACAAAGACAAAAAATCCTATTTCTTTTTTTTAACCTGTTACTGGCTTTCATATAATTCCTTACCTTAATCATTTTCTTGTTGTTGAGGTCGACCTAATGATAAACTATCCATTAGTTTGATAACGTTTTCAAAATACTCGACACAGTTTATGTTGTTAGTTAACATAAGACCAACAAGACTTCGCAATAACAAAACCTTACCCCATTATTAAACTCAAAAGATATCGCTTGCAGATTGGTCAGAAACCTCCATTAAAGGCAATGCTTGTGAGAATTGATAGGTGACTCATCAGAATATTAATATTTGCATGTTCATAACATTTTCAACAGTGAAATACTGTAATTTATTTATTGAATAAAAGTGATATTTTGACACATTTTGAAAGGATATCTAATTGGTATTCTCACAGTGTGAGAGAATATCAGAAGTGCGGCAAAACTCTCGATTTTCCTTCCCTTCATGCAGAGTTTTTTTAAACTCCCTGACCTATTAAAAGATAGAGAGAGTAAATGAACCATCCTGACATAGACTAAAACTGCCAAAGTTTCACTAAATATGTTGTTAAAAATCCATGTTTACAACGTTTTTCAATCTCTCAATCGCTTAGCTATTACGTCTCAACCACTCGTGAGACAGGATTTCTTTTATCTGTATTTTGGAGAAAATTAACAAGAAATTGCTGATGCGGAATTTCAAAGTATTTTTCATTGTAGTATTTCCGATGTAAGATTTGGCTAGATTTTTAATCATGAAAAAGTACAAAATTATCCAAATATACAGTTCTTATTTTAAATCCATAATTAATAAATGTACATGTATCTTTTTTCTTTTCATTTTAAGCTATGTTTTTATAATGTTATAATGAATACAAAGCATACCTTTATCAACATTTTTCATATAAGTGTTCATTGTACGTTTGAAAAGAATTTCCAGAATTGATTTGTCTTTGACTTCTGCAATACAGGAGTCAACAGCAGAAGGTGTGTGCAATACATTTTAACTTTACTTATGACAAACAAAAATACGTATGTGATACTTTGGTACAGCAGTGAGGGTAATTTCGCCATTTCTGTGGCTAAGTACTGATAAATATTATATATAAAAAAAAAAAGATAGCACCTGTAGAGAATATTTGTATGTATCTTTACTGCTTTTCAAAAGTGAACAGAAACGTTACTGGTTATGTGTGGAAGTAGGTGTGTCTGCATTCTCTTAGGTCCATCTTTTCCTAGATCAACAGTAAACTGGTAATCATGATTTATACGGAAATTTCAGGGGAATTTTGTATTTAAAAAGTCAATGACACATAGGAGTCGGTTTGTCTAGATGAAAATTTTAAGTGATGGAAGGTCAAGATTAAGTCCGTATCTTAGTGTAAATTCTTAATCAAGATTCCAAATCTACTTCCGTTGTTCCCTTTTGAAGTCTCGTCTGACGTTACTTAAGATTAAGAAAATCCAGGTTGAAGTTTAGTAACAAATCTTAAGTGAGCTATCTTAAGCCTGTCGTCTCTTTAAATAGAAAAGACTTTTCGGAACTGCATGCACAAACATTCGAAATGAAAATGAAAATTGTATTCCTGTTTGCTGCAGCCTTTTTGCAGAAAGCATCAGCAAATTTTCTGTGCTTCTGTAACTTTTTGCACCCATACGGGTCCTATTTGTACGAATGTCCTAGCCAGACCAGTAAGCTGATTGGAATCATCTATCCTCCAGAAAACACTGACCATTACGTGGATCTGTCTTCTCCCCATTGTGTAGCTGCCTTTAATGCGCAGGCTCCGGATGGTTGGGTAGCCATTTATTACAACAGTGACAATGTAAACAGGGTAAGAACTTCACGTCCCTCTATGTAGTATTTCCTTATAATGTTTGAGATAAATCTTATATTTTTGACTAGATCATCTCTCATTGTATAAATAAGGTTGATTATTGCTTATATTATCACTTGTTATTCAATCAATACAGTATAAACTTGCTGATGAGGAAGTCCTGAGGACAATTATCGATTTTTTCCCTATTCATATAAATAAGAAAGTGTTATATTATATGAGGGACGGGGGAAAGACTTTCTTATAAACAACATATCCTTTTATCGGAGTACCTTATAAGCGACAGGGGCTGACAAATAGATTTTTTAGGCACTTGTCCAAGGGCAAGTGTATGGTGAAAATTCACTTGCCCTACCTGAATTTTTGCTTGCCCAATCATAAACTAATTTATATATATTAAAAAAAAAGCAAGGAAAATACTGAGTAGAACATGCAATCCTCTGTGCCCAAAATTAAATCTATGACTTAAATATTTATTTAATTTTTAAAAGTCACTTGCCCACGGGCAAGTGGTTGATAAAATTTCACTTTCCCTCTCCTAAAATTCACTAGCCCCGGGCGTCGGGCAATGGGATTTGTCAGCCCCTGAGCGAGTTTTACTGTATTTAAAAATTCAGTATTATCTTTATCAGGTGCAGTACAAAAGAGTTTTACAAATGAAGCAGACAGAATGTTTTTTCTTCCTTTTAGCTTGGCTATATGCAAAAAGATTCAGGATTTCTAGACATGCAGTGTCCTGGAAGCCTTTCATTCAACGTCCGTATGTATTTACTTGTAGTTTTCTATAATATATTTTAATTGTTGTGTCTATATATTGATTATACAGAAAAGCAAATATACATGTATACATGTACGTGTTACACTTTTTCCTGCGAAAATAAGAAAAATCAGGGTTCATATGCAATAGATGCGCAATGGATAGCATGGCATATGTTCAAATATTTAAAAGCTGTATCTTTCCTGATACTAGTTATTTGCAGCTTATAACATGGCTTTTGAAATTTTTTTTCTGTTGTACCTTTCAGAAAATATAGTGAAGTCCAGCCAGTGTGTTCATCACATTGGAACCATACCAGGTAGAAAATGAAATTACATGTAATCTAAAACATGTCTATGAACAGGATATGAAAAGTGGCATCTTTTTTTAATAATTTTTTTTTTCTGTGAGGTTTGCTCTTTCTCCTGAAATAAAACTTTCTACTTAAGTACACGTGCACATTCATTTAAAAATCCACTTTTTTAATCATTTTTTGTTGGGGGGGGGGGGGGGGGTAAGAATTCATTGAATTTAATCAAAGATGATGCTTGTAACTGATTTAATATAATTTGCTGAAGAAAGTATGTACTTAGTACTTGGACTCGGAATAAACATTTCTGGTGACGTTTAAGTGGAAAACGAATAAGAATCCTTTGTATTTGACAGATTTGAACTTTGTTGTTTATATTAGGCTTGGTTCTCCCTACGCCAGCTTCTCATTCAACCCCACAACCAACAAAACGACCGATTATCTGGGTTACTCTGCCAACAGCGCCTCCACAACCGATTCAAACAAGTAAATATTTTTTTTCCCTGAATTAATAACTAATAACAATTGCAAGTATTTTTTTAATGTTTAAAATGTAAATCTTTATAGCCATGGCTGTTTATCAATACACTATCAGGAACACTTTTGCATAAAAAAGAAACTTTTAAATTGACAGTGCTAGCTTTTATCAAACATACTTAGGTACATGTGACGGAGTTCGACTTGAGATTGGTATCGCTCAGATGTCCACAGTATTCAATGCCGATTCTCGACATTGTCCCAACTCCGCCATTGCAGACGAAGAGGGTGTCGTTATGGCATACTGCAAAGCACCGGAAGTCAACAAATGGAAACGTCAAGCGCATGTGAGCATGGCTTGTGATAAAAGTTTTATCTCAATTATTTAATAATTTATCTGCTACAACTTTTAATGATAAATTCTTAAAACGATTGTACACCTTCATACGCTATGCTATGATTTTTGTATTTTTGAAATGCAAAAGGGCTTCATATATATTTATGTCCAAGATTTCGTCATCTTCTGAAAGTTTGAAAATAAAATAACATTTTATTTCCAGATAATGAGTGACTGTAGGTCCATTCCAAAGTATTCTCCAGTCTCCTACTTTAAAGGAGATGCAATGTTAGGAGGAACGAAATCGGGGATTTTTGTGGAATGCACTGCCACCAGCTTTGTGGTAAATAAACTTCCATTTATCGTCTTTGGAAATCTCTTCTAAAAATATTTTGATCCCTGGCAGCACTTGGATTAGTTGTTCATTAACATGGTATTTTTGATTAAAAATTGCAGATTGCCCGCCAGCTTTGCTCCAATATGTACCTGGAGAAGGTGTCTATCCCTCCCTTTCTTGCCCGCTATTATTACGTGATACAGTGGTAAAGAAGAAAGTACTTAACTCTGCATGTGACTTGAAATATTGGATTTTCTGTGATAAGTTTCTTATAACACTTTTTTTATATAAATTGTTGAGGTGCTATGCATTTTTTTTTTTAAAATAATTTGTTTGTTTTTGTTTATAGATGATATATTGTGCCTAAAAGGCAGAGTTTAAATTTAAAAAGTTTAAAGTGATACCTTTATGAAGATCGGTTAAATTAATTTGTTCATTGGATATCAGATTATTAGAATCACGTTTTGTAGTTCATAAAACGATATTAGTATATGTACTTGACAAGACAGAATTCTCCGTAATGACTCTAAGCAACATCATAAAAGATGGCAAAAGTTGTCTTTATTTTTTTTCACCAATAAATTTTGATGAAGTTAATGTATTTTACACGCGTATATATCTCTTTTTGCTGTCTATCCACAAAATATTTTCAAATTTCAATGATGTGGAAATTTGAGAATAAGGTTTGGCTTGGTACAATTTAAAATCGATCATATTGGAATCTTTTTGTTTGGTTGGTCACTCTACAATTCTACAACGTGAACAAAGACAAAATAGCACAAGAAAGTATGTGCTTAATTTTGACTCGAATTCATAATCTACCAGTAAAACGTCCTGGGGCCCGTTTTACAAAAGAAATTACGACTAAGACCAAAAACTTAAGTTGATTGTAAAGTTTTGCAAAACCAGTCATTCTGTTTAAAATTGCTAGCGTATAAATATATTACTACGAGTACATTCCTTTTAAAAAGATTAAAACCATTTTCAATATAATGTAAATTAAAAAGATATAAGCAAAATTAAATTTTGGTCTTCGTGGTAAGTTCTTTTGTAAAACGGGCCCCTGTATCGGGTTTGGCGGAGGAATATAGTCTTACTATTTAGTACGTAGGTTATGTAAGTAGGTTACACCAACATTTTGCTTCAATTAGACACACACCAGCTTCAATGCGAACGCTATCATTTCCACTCCTAATATTTCGGAACGATATGTTTAAGCCAAATAAGTGCACTTATTTGGCTTAAACAATAATGACTTTAAAAAGTTATTTTTAATGTTAAAAATTTTCACTCAGGATCTTAGTAGGGTCAATTTAGGAAGATGGAAGAAAAAAAAAGTTTTTATTTAGAAATAAAAAGTCGTAGTATGAATGTTAAGAAATGTTAAATAAATACAACTCAAGAAAGTTGAAATAACGAGATAAAAGATAATTCAACTAAAGATGAAATGTGAAGATAACGAATAGTAACCATCAAAAGTCCAATAAAAAAAAAATACCTGGACCTCCTGCAATCTGTCTGTCTGTGAAAACTTTAATATTTGATTAACTTAGATATTAACTTTTGAGCTGTAAGAGATAGACTCCCCAAGATTGGCACACTATGCAACTATTTAGACCCTGTGTTCGTCTCTCTGTCCGAGATTAATAACTCGATCGACATCGCACGTCAAGTACTAGTCTGGATCATCCCGACCTTTGAACAGAACTAGACTATTAAACACATAGTATTACTTCTTTCAAATGTCATCATCACTGATTAGTAGTTGTCATACTGATGTTGCAAGTGGATTTTAGATTCATATTAGTCATCATTGTGAATATTGAATTAAGAATATCCTGCTTATAACTTAACAAAAAGTGTAAGTAGGTTACAAGGTAACTGGTTTGACTAATAGCAGGTCATTTAATTTAACAAATCACTGTAAACAAAATAAATGTATCTCTATCTATATATTCTCAAAATATGATATCACAACTTGGTCATGTTTAGGGTATTTGTGTTTAACAAACACATATCGTTTGCATGGAACTGCATGGTCGATTATTCCTAATGAAGACCAGTAAGCTATAGGTTAGATTATAGATATAGGTTATAAATGTCCAAGATTAAGTACCCCAGTGATAACCTCTTTAGAAAGTCCATATATGGTGTTGAAAAGTTTTTTTAATCCCCTCTCCCCATGACACCGGTTCTGTTTTGCATCCAAAAGACTATATGGAAGATGCTGTAAACGCTGGAGGAGAAAAGTAAGGTCTTACATGTATCTATAGAAAAGAACCCAATTTGTTTCTTGTTTCCTTGTTTGTTTTGTTTTGTTTCTTTTATTTTGGGGGTTGGGGGGTTGGGTGGGATACGGATGAACATTTTTTAAGTGTTGTAAAACAAGTGCATCTAAACAACCAGAAATGGCAAACTTATTAGAACCCAACACCCTTAATGAAGCCTTTGGTCAATTGCTTACATATACATATCTCAAATACTAGTAATTAGGAGTGTTTCGGCGGTATTGATAGCACATGTCATTTCAAGAAGTACGTACTAAGGTCCATCTCTTCAGAGGTCCAGATTAAAATCAAGATAATATATAAAATGGAACAATTTTCGTACATTAAAAGAACAAATAAATAGATATTTGATACTAAAATAATAGTTTATTATATGGTTTAAGTTACATAAACATTTGTAACTGCTCACAATTTTCCTCTGCCAGTACATTCCAGAAAGAGTCAACATGGGTTATCTTTCGTTGAATGTACATAATAAAGACACTGTTTCGTATGACAGTGTTTTCGGAACATCCAATCAAACAGACGTCTGCATTCATTTGTCTTGAAATAGCATTGAAAATCTGTATCAAAGGTGATACAAAAATCAAAAGACCTTTACATTTCAAAAGAGATAAAAAAATTATACACAAAGCAGCAGAATCAAAATCTATTTCATGATACCGCGGGTATGATTTTTTAATAAAACGTTAATTCCACTTTATTTTTTATTTTTCATATGGAATACATTGTAGATGTGTACTAGAAGATTAATTTATGGAAAAAGACGAAAAAAATATCCTTGGACCCAGGGTGTATATTCCGGAGGGGGGGGGGGGGCTGTCCACAAGCACCTGTGGATGCTACCTATAGTATCAAGCTTGCATAGAAGTGGTTTAATGCTGCTTTTTCACCAATACCAGGAATTCAAAACAGTAATTAAATCAAAAAGAACTCTAATTAATCATAAATTTATTATCCCCATAATCAGGATGATACAATGGCAATAATAGCATAGAACCTTTTTCTACCTAAATTACACCTCAAACTCTAAGGATTGTCTATTCTCAGTTAACAAGTTATTGATTCAAAGATGCACTAAGCCAGCGAGCCAGCAAAATGAAAAGGAATATCAATTAAACAATCGAAAAAAGAACATTTACGGTTACGGATAACCGCAACACCTGCAATGTAAATTGGAATAGTTTATTTTTCATAGTAATCCGAAACTTTATCATGCAAAACAGTGGTGAACTAAAACAATGAAACTCAAAAGATTTTAACAAATGCAGATGGTCCTATTGTTGCTGAGAAACAGTACAAGTATATCACTCTTGCAGAGGGAAAATGAAACAAGAATGCAAGTACCGGGTTATATACAAATAAAGCTGCAGTAAAGGTACAGGTATAATAGAAATCAAGGAATACAAATAAACTACTGATTTAATTAGTTCAATTAGTAATAAAAATATCAATATTCTGAAAATTACAGCTCAAAGTTCTAGCACCTTCCAATTTATTCCCATGCTTGTCAGAACTCTGCCTAGTTCAAATTATGTCTACTTCATTTGTCGTAATGGTTGCTACATTTTCATCTTAATCTTTTACAGATTGATGCGTATGCATGAAGGTAATACTAGTAGCATCAATTTGGCAGTTGACTCTTGCTATTTACTTTGAATGATTTAGTAAACATTGTTTGATAATTTTTTCTCCAGTTGACAAGAATCAAGATTCAAAAGTCTGGTGATGTTCAAAAGCATTAGGAGGGCTGGGTGGTTGTGGCCATTTTCAGACTACATTTGTATATTGATCTCCTTTAGAAGAAGAGCTCCATATAAAGATATACAAAAATGATCAAATTTTAAAACTAAAATGTATGAATTTTTGTTTGCCAAATGATAGTTGACAGCTTAAGATATCATATCTAAAAAAATAAGTTGTATCTGATGGTTAATTTGTTGACCCCCCCCCCCCAGCCTCCTTAATGTTAATATCAAGAAACTAAACTATAAGTTTCAAAATGGTTAAAACTATCGGTGTTCAAAATTAAGAATGTAATGAATAATATATTTTAGAAAAAAGTCATCTTCAGGTACAATCCAAAGATTAATTTTACCATGCTAGTTTTTGCATCAATACTAAATTAATCAAGCTATTTCATAGAATTTGTGTCCCATACTGAAGGAAAAAAGAAGAGCATGTGCGGATCTAGAGGGGGGGGGGAGGAGTCAGCCCCCTATGGATTTGCAGAGTTATTTTAAAAATGCATATAATGAAGCAAATAAAATATGACTTTGGACCCCCCATCCCACCCCCCGAAAACATGGTTGAGAAGGTTTTTCACGGTTAAGAAATGAGTTTAGATGTTTTTTTGCTCATCAAGAAATTTCCTGGGTTGGATACGTTTGAGAAAAGAGTTTAGATTTTTAATTTATTATAAAACTAACAATAATACATGTAATAATAATAATGATAAAAATAATTATTTTACTTGTCATGGAATTTCTGGGTTGGAATTTCTTTGACTGAAAAAAATTCCTGGATTAGCGCCTGGAAGACGTGGAAGAAATGGAAAAAATTTTCAGATGGAGAAAGAAAAATGTCAACCTTGACATTCAGTTTTTTGGCATGAATTCAACATTACATTTTCGTCCTAATTTGCTTAAAAATTGGGGCGGGAAGGCTGATTTTATTTTTTATTTTCTCTTATTGAAAATATCTACACAACGATCTTCTTATACAAAATACTTGTATAAAACATTCAGTATAATATAATTATATTGCACTGAAGTTGACAATGTTTTTTTTTTGGGGGGGGGGGGGGATTTTTAATGTTACACTCAACTACAATGTACATGCAATATTTACATGTATATGAAACTGAATGTTTTATGCAAATACCTTGCGCTCATAAATTCTGTGCAGTCAATATTTTTTTTGAATTTCACCCGTCGTTAAGCAATGTTGACTGTTGCTACGCTGGAGGGCGTGGCTTCATCATTCAGCGGGTAATAGTGTTTTTTAATAGCGACGAATCAGATTCAACGAGTTAACATGAAAATATAATATTTTTATATTATAGGTCCAAAAAATTATTACAGAAACAAGTGCATGTGGTTTGTATAATTTAGAAATGATAACAAATTTGAAAGTTTTTTTTTCTTTTATCGTTAGAACTATTTTTTCACCTTCATAAAAGAGGATGAGCCCTTCACTTTATGCATACTTTAAAACTGAAGGCTTTGCATTCTACGTTATCCATTAGCAATTTTTCATTCTCGCTTACTAATTTAGGACGCAAACGTTTTACCAAACAATTAGCAATAGAAAATATATCTACAGTTCTGCAAATTACAAATGGTGTGCAATTTCATTTAGGTTCATGTATATGCATATTTTCACAGATATAGAAGTACAGAAAATTGTATCACCCATTCAATTGTTTTCTTGGAGAAGAGTCATACAATCTCACCAACTATCATGAAGTAATAATTAAGTTTGCATCTAATCAGCAGGATATTTTCCACACAATTCGTAACATGAATAGAATCATTAACATAGTAAGCATTTAAAGTAATGTTAACTTACAAGACAGGGGATGGGAAATATACATTACTGCACCTGTGGCCACCGACCAAAAACTACATCGGAGGAATCACGCATCTCAATCACCTGTCATGGTAAACTGAGATACAAACTTTGAAATTTCGTTGTCAATGTTAAGATAGAAACGTCTTAAAGCAAATGATTTCTATTTAAACCTCAGCAACCTATTGTTTAAAGTGTATGTAGCAACATATTTTATTACAACAGCTCACGCCCTTAGATTACTACATGAACTTGGAACACATGTACTACTTACTTTTATATCTTGATGCCTGTCACAGGTGCTTGGGGATGGAAAGGTTCTTTGACTGAATCATTATACTGTATTACAACTGAAAAATGCAGAACTTTTGGTATCAGAGAGTGTGATTTTTTTTTTTATAAAAGGCTAGTTTTAGGTTATATTTTGGATTTTTCAGTTGTAATACTTTGTGAATATGTCATAGAAAAATATTTTATTTAAAAAAAAAAATCAAAGAACCCTTGGGGTACGGAACACGGGGGGGGGGGGGGGGGGGCGTCCCCAAGCACCTGTGATACCTATAACCGAGAAACATATTATTACCGGTAACTTTGATTTGTATTTGCGATGATGAACAGCTTGCAAGAAAAAAAATCAAAGAAAGCTGCTGTTGCAGTTGCAGAGATAATAGTGTATTGACTTGTCTGACATCGCTTAAAACGTCAGTGATAATAGTGTACTTGTCATCGCTTATGGACCCTGTCTACACCATTGCAAAATGATTTTTGGACATTAAGAAAATTGTTTTGAATAAAGGTGTAAATTTTGATCTTATCTTTTTAATTTTCAATATATGGTACGTGGTATTTACCCCCAGGAAAAATGTTAAAACACAACACAGTATCAGAGAACAGAAATCACTGTTGTTTTCTTCCATGGAGAAAATACATGTAAATAACATGTTCAGTTAATTTATCTTGGCCTTTTGAAATGTTAAGAATACTTGAATTGATTACAAATTGAGTAATATACTGTAAATTTCCATTTATTGGAATTTAGATCTAAGGGCAGATCACTCTAACTGCATGAAAATACAATAGAATCAGAACTCTTTAGTGTGCAGTGTAGAGAGGGTTCTTTAAAAATGTCTTCAGAATAAAAGATTTTTCTGGTAGTGTTTAGTTAATGTTGACTTAAATTAAAACAACAACAACGACAAACAAACAATAATGACGTGTTATATATTCGTATCTTGGACAAAGTTTTCTGATATTTCTTTTCCCACACAGTGAGTGGATTTCATACTTTTTCAAAGAAAAGTTCTTTTTTGAAAGTTTGCTTGTTGTTGAAAAGAATGTAATCAAAGCAAATCTTGGAAATCGAATAACAACGGTTATTTTTTTTTTTTTCATGAAACAGTTCTTCCAAAAAAGAAGTGTAACTGAAAAAGAAAAATACCAAAAATGTAGAACATACAGTTGAGGGATATAATTAGTAAATGTATAATTGTTAAACAGAAATCTGGACGCACACTCTAAAATATAATTTTTTTCTGTTGGCCGAAGAGACGTACGGCAAGTACAAATATTGGTTTCAAACATAATTTGATAAATGCAACTTCATACATGTATTGAAGAGAGAAGGAAAATCATTGTAATAAGAATCGGTATAAAGTTTCACTTCAAAAGTCTAGATGTCTAGATTTAAATTTCAAACAGATGTCAGAGGAGAGCATTTAATGGTAAAAAGATACTAGTGTATATGAATACAAATGTACTAGAAAATAAAAAAAACCCTTAGTTTTATGCGATGACTAGATTTGTATTTCACACAAATGTCAGAAGAGAGATTTAATAGTAAGAGATAATAGTGTATATTAACACTAAATAATAAAAAAATCTTGGGTTTTTTTGCGATGTCTAGATTTTTATTTCACATAAATGTTAGAAGAGGGTTTTTAACAGTAAAGAGATACCAGTGTATATTAATAGTAAAAAAAAAAAAAAAAATCAAAAACCTTGCTTTTTTGCGATGTCTAGATTTTTATTTCACACAAATGTTAGAAAAGAGTTTTTAACAGTAAAGAGATACCAGTGTAAATCAAAATCCATAGTTTTTTGCGATGTCTAGATTTTTATTTCACATAAATGTCAGAAAAGAGTCTTTAACAGTAGAGTAATACTACTCAATTTGTCTTTAACATTGCCCGTAATTTTTGATTGGTTGGAGCTATGGCTTTCATATGTAATCCTTGTGACAAGACCTTCGTAAGGATACCAACAACTTTGACCCTTCGACCTTGACCTTGGCGTTTGACCTACTTTTGTAAAACTTTAACCTTGGCCATAACTTTTGAACAGATAGTGCTAGGGCTTTCATGTTAACATGTTTATTCCTTGTGACAAGGCCTTCCTTTGGATACCAACAATTGTAATCCATCTACCTTTACCTTGGAGTTTGGCCTACTTTTGAAAAACTTTAACCTTGGCCATAACTTTTCAACGATTGGTGCTACGGCTTTCATATTTCACATACGTATTTCTTATGAGAAAGCCTTTCCTTGGGCACCATTAATTTTGACCTTGACCTTGATGTTTGACATACTTTTGAAAAACTTCAACCTTTCCCATATCTATTCAATGGTTGCTGCTAGGGCTTTCAAATTTCACAGGTATATCCCTTGAGACAAGACCTTATTTTGCTTACCAACATATTTGATTTGCATTTGAGAAAGTTTAATCTTTGCTATAAGTTGCCATACGGAGGCATAAGTGTTTCACAAACAAATCTTTTTTTTTTTGGCGATGTCTAGATTTGCATTTCACACAAATGTCAGATGAAAACTATTTATTAGGAAGGAAATGATAGAATAGAACAATACTATACAATTATTGTTGTTTTGAGGTCAATACGATGATTTAGTCACGTTCAAAGTACAATATTCACCTTGCCCTTCTGTCTCAGTGAATATTGAACTCCTCAGGTGGCTAATACAAACTCGATTGAAGCATTCTATGCCATCTTACTTGTTTAGTTTTACTAATCATCTCACCCATACACTCTTGAAAAGTTGTTTAAAACAATTTGATAATAACCTTAATTCAGTATAATTATTTCTAGAGGCTTTTTGATATCTGCCAATTACTATGTCAGTAGGTGGATCTGCAGTATTTTAAAACACCATCTAATTTTTATCATTTCTTTTGTTAAAAAAAATTATGGCATCCTTTTAACAGTTCTCTGCTAACTAATTCTATTTATACTTAAATACTAAAATTGATACACCGAAATGGTTAAATTGAAACCTTTCGAACGAAGATATTTGATATGTTTGCCAAGAGCAGATTCAAAACGTTCTTACATGAACATTTTTGGACAAGCTAATAAAATAAGAATATATCAAAGCATGAAATTTTTACTTATACTCATGAATGGAGAAAAACCCAGATCACCCTCTCCGCATGTTGCCTTAATTAAACCTGTCAAGGACGTTTGAGACTAATTAGATTCAAGGAACATTTTTCTTTAAAGTCTTCATGAAGAATTACGATTCTAAAGGAATGTGATCTGCTTATAGGGTCATTATCCTTGAAAAGATAGAAATCATAGATCATAACTTGAACATCGGTCTTGTAAATCAAAGAAGAATGCTGATATGAATTTGCAAATAATAACTATGAAAAGAAATATCTTAACCTTTAATCTACATGTTTGCCTGCAATATCAAAACAGAAACTAACAAAGACACAACTTAGATTCTTTAGATGTATTTTTTTTTAAAAATCGACAAAGATTAAAAAGATTAAATCAATAACTTTTAAAAGGTAAAACAATATTAAAATTTAAAGTCCTTTGATTTTGTTAAAAACCGCATAGGTATACATTTGGGAGAGCAGTATGTCTGTTAACTTTCAATGAATGGTTCTGGCTTGAATCACTTCTAATGTGCATTTAAGACATGATAACTTTTAATCAGTACAAAGTTAGAAATTAGTTGTCTTGAAACTTTTTTTAATGACACTGGTGATTTTAAAGGTACAAATTACCTATAAAAATAAGAGTAGTACTGATAAACAAAACTACATGTATCAGTAAAAAGTGTCCGTAGTATCTAGTTTTGTTGCCACAGTCCATTGTTTAAAAATCACCAATTAACGCAGTATTCCGAAAGGAGTACCAAAGAACAATTAATCATGAAAAGGGTGAAGATAACGAACTACAATCAGTCTCATAAATTCTGTAAACAATACGAAACGTGAACAGAACCAAACAAGGAATTCTAGACAAAAGAAGTGAGATCAGGTGCCGAGGAGAAGTAAGCATCTCCTGTCGACCGGTTACACCCGCCGTGAGCCTCTTTATTAAAATTAGTATGAAACATGTCATTCTAAATACGACCAAAGGATAGGTTGTCATTGGTCATTTGCAAAATTACTTTGTTAAAAAACAATCTGATTGTACACACAAGTACTCTGAAGTTGACATTAAAAAGTTGCTCGAGTTTCTGATTGACAATATCTATGTGGTTTTGGAAACCAGGTCTTCAACAATTTATTGATTATTAATTCCCATGGGTCCCGTTATTAGCAGACCTTTTTTTGTATTTATATGAAGCAGAATTTGTTCAACATCTTTTACGTGAAAAGAAGAAACACTGCTGTGGCCTTCAACTCGACATTTAGATATATCGACGACGTATTGTCAATCAACAATGGCTATTTCCATTCTTATGTCGACACGATATATGCCGGTGAGTTTGAGATAAAAGATACCACAGAGTCTGACACATCTGCTTCATATTTGGATATTTTATTAGAAAAAGACGTTAATGGTAATCTAACAAAAAAGCTTTATAATGAACGTGATGACTTTAACTTTTCAATCGCCAGCTTCCCTTACTTATGCAACAATATACCCTTATCACCTGCATACGGGGTTTATATCTCTCAGTTGATTCGATACGCCGAAGCATGCTACGTATGAACAATTTCTAAAACGAGGTAAGTTATTGACAAACAAGTTGATGAAACAAGAATATCAGCAGTCTCTTTTAAAGTCATCATTTCGTAAGTTCTGTGGTCGATACAATGACCTTGTCAGCAAATACAATCTATCATTAAGTCAAATGCTGACTGACTTTTTTCATACTAATTGTTAGGCCATTATTTACACACTGAATTTTTCTGTTATTTCCCGATCATGACAAGGAGCACACGGCGGTTGTGACCGGTCGGCAGGGGATGCTAGCTCCTCCATGGCACCTGATCCCACCTCTGATGTCTTAGAGGTCCGTGTTTGCTCTGCTCCTATTTTGTAATGTTTAATGGACTTTTTAGTTCAAATACTGTACGTTATCTCCACGTATTTCATTGTTTATGCAAACAAGGTCATTATAAAGTCCATGGAAAATGCTGACTTTAAAAAAAGATTGTAGGATGTCCAGTAGCATCAAGTAATTTCTCAGTAGCCTGCCTCGGTTTAAAAAATTGATCGTACTCAGAACCGAATCAGTTGGGAGACATTAACATGTGATAGTGGAATATTACTACATCGATGGGGAAGTTGAAAGTGGAAATCATCCCGTGTATAGTTGACAGGCCACAGCAAGAGATTTCTTAATTGGTTTCTTGTAGAAGTTTTGAATAAATTCTACGTATAAGAAAACTTGTATAAAAACAGGGTGGCTAATAAAGGAACACAACTCGTTCCCATCGATATTCCAAGAGACTGTAAGAAGACCTGGTCTTCAAACACTACAAAGATATTCTTAATGAAGAACTGCATCAATTTTTAATATCAACTTTGGAGTACTTGTTTGTAGTGTCAGGGTGGTTTTTAACAATTGAAGTATTTTTTGTTTTAAATTAATGATCAATTATAAGGTATGAAAATTTCCGAATTTCATCTTTATTGAAGAAGCAGTTGTCTATGATTTTTTTTAAAAGATTGGTTTTCAATTTATAATGAAAAATGGTTGTAAAAAGTAATGAAAAGTCACACTTCTTGTTGTTATTGATTTTGAAAAAAAAATTGAGATTCCAAATTTTCTTTAAGTTCTTTAGGTTTTTAAGAATCAACATTTGATTCACACCACATCTTAAATATGCTGCAACACAGTACTTCTGAAGTTTCTCTTTCACATCAGTTTATTTTTAGTGAGAAGTAAAGACAGGGACTCTATCGAGCGTTTACAAGACCCTGCAATGTATTTTTCTTTGTAAAAATTTATATGAAGTTTTGGAATCCAATGTACATGATATAGTTACAGTAAATCAATTTAATTTCGATTGAATGGAATGTTAAAAGTACATGTATTTAGAACTAAAACGAGCTTTTGAGGAATTTCATCCTTTGAAAGGGAACAGTGAGTATAAGTTGGATTTCCAGATGTGGAGTTTAAGACAAGGACTTCTTAAATGTAGCTGTAATAATGAACTATATTGTTACAAGTCTTGTCAGTGACAGTGTTCTGAAGTTCGTAGAGCATTTACAGACTTTGATTTTTCAGTACTTTTGTACTTTTGAAACATAAGATCGATTTTTAATATATAACAAAATTTGTATTTGGTATGATGATAATTTATGTATTTCTTGATGGAGAATGTGATTGAATTTAAGGTAAAACTTTTTTGAGATTTCTTTAAAATGAAATAAAATCTAGCTAAAGCATAACACTTTCCAGTTTGAATAAAAATTCATTGAATGACATTAGTAGTATGCTTACCTTATACACTAAGAGGAATTTTTAAATTATAGCAGACACAACAATAATGATTTACTTCAATATAATAATTCTGAATGAAAACATATTTTCATAAAGAAGGCTTAGGCAAGGCTTAATTCTTTCAATTAATTTTCTTTTTCATTGACTGACACACATACTTCCACATACTTCCAATTGTCAAAACGACCATTGTTAAAGCCTTCCTCTCATCTATATAGTAATTTTGTCCCTGGGCAGATGTAAAGTGAAGACGGCCTCACAGCTTGGGTCGCGTGCGAAAGAAACTTGTTTTAGTCCGGTTTGCCTTAAGATTGCTAGAGCCGTCAGTTTTAACAACAAACCACATGACAGGGGCGGGAATGTCCAAACATTGACCCAGCAGAAACATTTCTAACATGCCAACCTTTGATCACAGAGTCAACAGGTCATAATAGTTGTTAAATTAACAACAATGTACCAAATGAATTGAGCCTTGTGCTGGGTATTTTAGGGACAACTGATATGATAAGTGTCTATTCACTAGTATTGATTTTTTTTACCAAACAAGGAAAAGTTTCTGATATCTTAAACTTCTGGCTGAAAGGTTTGGTCATATTTCTATTTTGTGCATTAATATGTCGATAAAGTAACAAAGAAATCATTGATGAGCAGTTATCTCCCGTCCATGATCAATATTTAAAATGTACAGCGCATCATGTTAATCTGAAATGTGATATTAAGGTAGCTCTACAGATTAATTTGTTCAATAAATTTTATTTATTGTGTACCCTTATAAAATTCTCTGGGTTGTAACGTTCAGAATTAATTCTATTTTATAGAAATATATATTTACCATAGCTATTTAAAAAGCAGTAGCTTTCTCTTACCATGTCTAGAGCTCTGATTACACTGTTTCTCTAAAAGTCGTAAAATATATCGGACGCCTCCTATTTGATGAAACAGATTACTTTCACACCATAAGGAAACTTGATCATGAACAAACTTTAGTTCTTACATATTACGTAATGTTAGATTTCGTATGCTAGATTTCTAGCTAGACACATGGCACCCACAGGAGAAAAACAAGTACAAATTCTTGAAGTGATACGCGGACACCAAATCACGATGAGATTATGATAATCAAAAAAACCTTGTACAAGAACTTTTCTACAATTGGAAAACATTGTTTAGCTATTATTTTACCCAAACCCTGCCTTAATAAACAAGGTGATTTAATTTCAAATTTTGTTATCTGTCTAAGGTAGCAGTCCACTGGGTACAGTACAGCAATTAAGAACTGTCAATTGAAGAATTGAAATGATACATGAAGAATGAACCCCGCCCATAGAATAAAACATAACATCACAGGCCAGGGTATATTATGTTATTGAAAATAAAAAAATAAAAAATGGCACACCAAGGTTTAAATGTTAGATTATCAGTGTGTGATTTGCTTTCAGTATCATAATTTAACCTGTACTTCATGAAATGGTTTTAATATAAATATTTCATAAACCAATGAAAGTGTCAACAGAATTCTCAGAAATGTTTAAAAATAATATAATATAATGTATCTACATAAAAAATGTTATGCATACAAGGAAAGTATTTTACCATACCCTGTAGTAAATAACTTTTTATTACATCTAACAAGCATAAATAATTAATAATTGAGAACGCTATCTTTTCTTATCAACAATTTGTCTGTTTCATTTGTTCATTTCATTATATATCTATCACTACTAAGCCTTTAAGATTGTTAGAATATTGAATAAAGTGACAAATCATTCCAATCAGAAACGTTTTCGGTGTTACTAAATAAGAGAATTAGTGATTTCGTGCATAATCAACGTTTGATAAACGAAGCAATGAATATTTAATATACCTAAAAGTTTTGCCCATACAAGGCCCCATTTAAGCCTGAAAAATATTTGGCATCTGTCTGAAGTGTTTAATATACTTGAGAATTAATGTGTACTTCGGTGTGAGAAGAAAATCTTGCCTTGCATTCAATGCAACGATATCTGAAATTCGTGACAATTTCTGCGTACACCGAATATCTGGTTGAACAGAAATGTGCACTTGAAATCTCAAAGGGGATAAAAATTACAAAAGTTTAAGACGTTGGAAACACCGTGAATATCCAAATGCCTAGTAATAATCTTATAAATGTAATGTTTGAATTCCTGACATTTTTAAAGTATTGAGAACGTTAATCTAAAAGAAAAGAAAAGTATTTTTTGTTCTAAGTACTTTAGCATTAGTCCATTAAAGTAAATAATTCAATAGCTGTGATGACTTTTGCAAGTTCGAAAAAGCATGGTCCGGTCGCTTGAAGTTGGAAGTGTTCAGAAAGTTTAAAGTTGTGATATCTCGCTTTATAAAGAACCTGTTCAATATCGATGCACAAAACGTTCAGATGTATGTATATATACTCATAGACATATTAGAAGCGACTGTATTAAAAAAAGATGAGTTAAAAAAGACTGGTCCTGATGATTTTGGAAACGTTTAAATGCACAGACCACAAATACTGTAATAATAATAAATTGATTGATAGGTATTTTTGCGGTTCCTTATACAACATAGACTGATTCATTTGAATGTTAGGACAACGGAAAATGCAATCAAGGATATCCAGCGATAAGAAAAAAAGTCTGTTCTTGATTCCAAAATAAAGTAAATTTGGAAATCATTCATTCGACACATCTTTGTGGTCTGGTTTCCGTGGTTCCCTGACAGTTTCTAAACTTAAAAGTCATTGGTACAATTAAGCGCATTGTTTTGTGCTTGTAGAACGACATTGAATGTTTCCTTGTGTATTTTTATGATATAATAATTGATTTTTATTTGAAGGCCAAAAAATTCTTCCTCTGGTAGGTATCAAATAAGAAATGATGTTTCAGATAACACGCATAAAAGTTTAATTTTCTACTTTTGGTTCAAACTTTTAATTATTAAAATAAAGATATTAAAAAATCAACTAAGCTGAAATAAAAAGACGAAGATAACAAACAGCGATCATCCAATACAAATTGTATATAGAGAAAAACACTTCCCCTGGAAACAACAGAGGTGGGATCAGGTGTCAAAGAGGAGTAAGCATCCACAATCGAACGATCACTCCCGCTCTGACCACTATCTATTGATCAGGTTAATTGAGTAATATATAGTGGTCAAAATAAGTTAAAAAATGGCCTTACAATTGTTATGAAACATGACAATCAAATTTGACCCAACGATAGGTTTTATCTGCAAACGAAATGCTTACTTTAAAATAGGACTGTTGAATGCTCTATAGCATCATTTTTTTTTCGTCAGTATTCCCTCGGTTTAAAAATAAGATTGTTCACAGAACATGTTCTTGCGTCTCGAATCAGTTAGGAGGCATGAATATAATAAGCAGGGATAATGGAATATTACTGCACAAATATTGGAAGTAGACAATGGAAATCCTTAGGTCATCCTATTTGTCAAAAAGTTTAATGGTAAGATTGTCATCTACGTCTGCTTAGCATATTCAGTAAAACATCAAGATATGAAAAAGATAAAGCAGACACTGAGCATGATGTCTTTTATTTCATGTTCACTGGAAAATATTGAGTCGAGATGTAAATGTAAGAAAATATTATAAATTGATTTAAAAAACGCTTCGATGTGTCTAAATATCGAATTGAAGGCCACAGCAAGGTACAGAATGTTGGAAGACCTGGTCTATAGAGACTACATTTACTGTGCATAATGTCAATGAGGAACTACAGCATCTTATTAATATCAGCTTCAGAGTACTTGTGTGTTGGATCAGAGTAAAATCACAAGCTATAGTGAGGAATGGTTCTATGAAGTGCTGAATAGCCGTACATTGCAGGGTCTAGTAAATGTTCTACAAAGTCTTTCTCTTCATTTCTTATGAAATATTCACTGCAGTGAAGGAAAAAAACTTGCTGATCAGTTCCGTGCGACAACATATTCGAGAAGTAGTGTTTATCAATTATAGATACTAAAAAAACTTCAAGAAACCTTTAGAAAATTTGAAATAACAAAACCTTTGACAAATATTAAAATATATGACCTCTTTACACTTTATATAACCATTCCGCATAATAATTTGAAAAAAAAAAACCCATTATTTGATTATACAGATATCTATGTGATAAGTCACCCATAAAATTATTTTGTCGAAAAAACAATATGATTCTTCCCTATTCTGAAGCAAAAAAATAAAATTCAGGAATTTCTGATTGAAAAAAAAACTATCTTCGTAGACTTTGCACAACAGATCTTCCAAAAATCTGTTGGGAGTTTCTAAGGTACTTATTATTCTAATGAAGCATAGTTGTATTCTTATGAATCAGAATTTATTCAAAAACTTCTACACGAAAAGAAGAAGTGTCCTGCTGTGGCCTTCAATTCAACATATAGATATACTGATGAAGTTTTATCTATTAAAAATTTTTACTTTCATTTATTCTTTGATTCGAAATATTTCACTAAACTTGAAATAAAAGGCACAACAGAGTCTGACACCTTTTGTTTCAAATTCGTATACTTTAATGCGATATAGAACGTGTCTTGCATACAATCAATTTCTAAATCGAAGCAGGCTACTGAAAAATAGATTGAAGTTACAGGGATTTCAACAATCTCGTTTAAACCATTTGCAAATTCTAGATTGTTACAATGACCTTGTTTGTAAAATGCAACCTGTAATTAGATCGAATGTTGATGCACATTATAAATACAAATTTTTAGGCCATTGTTTTCATACTGATTGTGAGATTACTCCGTTTACCTAATCAAGACAAAGTGACCGTGACAATTTGACATGGGATGCTTACTTCTCCATGGCACCAGATGCCATCTCTGGCATTTCCAAGGGTCCGAGTTTTTTTCTGCTCCCACTTTGTATTATTAAATTGGATTTTTGAGTTTGATTACTGTTCTCTATCATTATATTCAATGCTACCAAAATACATTTAGGAAAAAAAATCAACGATTACAAATTTCTAAAAGATCTTAGGAGTTTACTGAGAATCTACGTTTGATTTACAACTCGAGTATAATTTAAAAGTCAAGAATCTTTAATTCGTCCTTATTAAAATTCCTTCAAATTGTGAAAATTTTATCTCAACATGAAAATTATTAAACTGTTTTGAAAATTATTCCATCATTACTCATTCAATTAAATGGCACATTGTATGTGTATTTTAAAACACCAATATACATTGTTGATTTTGGTACAAGTCATTCTTTTATTGTGATGATTTACAGTCAGGTACAGATCGAGGAGCAAGGGCTAATTATTCGGCACG
This sequence comes from Saccostrea echinata, assembly GCF_033153115.1. Classification (NCBI taxonomy): domain Eukaryota; kingdom Metazoa; phylum Mollusca; class Bivalvia; order Ostreida; family Ostreidae; genus Saccostrea; species Saccostrea echinata. The sequence goes on from NW_026889803.1 coordinate 7,120,042, forward strand.
TGTGTGTTCTGTCTACTGTAATTTGAAGCTTTTCTACACAACAAAAGCCTCGCCTTCTGTTTAAGGTTATCTGAATTTCTTCAGAGTACGTCTTTCAATTACCAATTATCTCTGACTGAGGGGTGAAATCAGGTAGGCATTTGGTGGATATAAACGTCACCAATTACAAAATAAATCTCAATTGTTCAAATATTTACTGCGTTATTGTGCCATTACACTTTATGCTTCGCTTGGGTTTTCTTTTGTTAGAAGGACTATGAAGCACGCGTTGAATTTTCAAAAGATTATTTTGGAGAATTGACGTTGTTCTAAATTATGTGCTTTCTAATATTAAATTATGTTGTTAACAACCAAATTCCTAAACATGGAGAAAAACAAGGTATTTGACAAATTGACCATAAAATTCAGTAATTTAACGGGCTACTTCTGGGCCATTATTCTGAATAGTTAGATTGATTGATTATTGTTGTTTTACTCCATATTTCGGCGGGTGAATAGTTAGAAGAAACAAGAAAATTTAAATCACATAAAAAACTGAGAATTAACTGAATAGACTAATTTTAAGTTTTTTATGTGATTTTAATTCTCTTGTTTCTTCTAACTATTCATCCGCCGAAATATGACTGAAATATGGAGTAAAACAACAATAATCAATCAATCTAACTATTTAGAATAATTGATAATAAATTGCATTGTTATGTTTTGAAAGCGAACCATTTTGTGAAATAGCTTTCCATCGACATACGCTATTTGCGTTCCAAAATTATTTTAAATATATTGATGAGAACAACATATTTGCCTAGATGCTTTGTTTTGTTTATGTTGCTACATTGAACAATATAATGCGAGTTTGATTTTTATCTTATCATAAATCAATTTAAGCATCTCATGTGCATGTTTAATAGTTACCAACGGAGAACCGTTGAATAAAAAATATATAAAAATATCTTAACAGACTCATTTAAAAGATAAAAAGAGAAACACACTGATTTACATCAGTTGAAAAGTGAATATAACAAAAAGAATGTTACCTATTTTAACTTTGAAGTTTCTGTATTTGAACGTTCCTATTCAATGAGAAAAATCACTGCAAAGGTTCATTCAATTCCATACACTTTTTATTATGCCCCTGGATCGAAAGATTCCGGGGGTATATTGTTTTTGTCCTGTCTGTCTGTTTGTCTGTTTATCTGTTTGTCTGTTGTCAACTTTAACCTTGCCTATAACTTTTGATTGGTTGGAGCTATGACTTTCATATTTCACATGTGTATTTCTTGTGACAAGACCTTTCTTTGGGTACCATCATATTTGACCTTTTGACCTTGACCTTGGAGTTTGACCCACTTTTGCAAAATTTTCTGAGAATTTAGCCTTGGCCATAACTTCTGAAGAGTTGATGCTTGGGGTTTCAAACTTCACATGTGTATTCTTTGTGACAAGGCCTTCCTTTGGATACCAACAACTTTGACCTTTTGACCTTGACCTAGGAGTTTGACCTACGTTTCAAAAACTTTAACCTTGGCCATAACTTTTGAATGGCTGATGCTAGGGCTTTCATACTTCACATATGTAATCCTTGTGACATCACCTTCCTTTGGATACCAACCACTTTGACCCTTTGACCTTGACATAGGAGTTTGACCTACTTTTGAAAAACTTTAACCTTGGCCATAATTTTTGAATGGTTGGTGCTAGAGCTTTCATACTTCACATATGTAATCCTTGTGACAAGACCTTCCTTTGGATACCACCAACTTTGACCTTGACCTTGACGTTTTGCTTACTTTTTAAAAAACTTGAACCTTCGCCATAACTTTTGAACAGTTGCAGCTAGGGCTTTCAAATAAAACATTTTTTTATCTTTTGGCCTGGATTTTGACTTGCATTTGAGAAACTTTAACCTTCGCCATAAGCTGCCATACGGGGGCATCAGTGTTTCACAAACATATCTTGTTGATACTGTAACTATGTAATCAGTGGAAACGCTCTCGTAACAATTGCAATCTCTCTAAAAGCACCTCAATATTGTATTTAGTGCCTCTGACATTCGAATAATCATTGGTACAAGTAGATTCTCCATCAGGGCTTACTTGCAAAAGAGTCAAAATATTTCGCAGATATCAATATATTACATTTCTATAAAAAAAAACATTACAGTGTTTAGTTATTTACTGTGTAACAAATTTATTTCTTAACAAAACAAACTGACTGTAAGAGTAGATGAAACCGTATGTCTGGAAAACTTTCACATCATTATAATATAGCTAGGAGGGTTTTTTCTTTTCACAATGGAGTTGCATTATCTTATCGGCTATCAAGTCAGTGCCAAAGCTGAATTGTTTAGTTGCCTTCATGTATTACCTAATAAATTTTTGCACAATTCACAGGAGAATCCAATATCCTTCTTTATAGGCTGAAGCGAAGTTTCATGTAAATGGTTTCAAGTGAAACTTTGTTATCATACAGGTTAAAAAAATCGTAAGTTTTATGAGCACTAAAAATTCTACATAATACACTCGATTAAGTTAACATAAGACACCATTTCTGGATTTTTGTCGTCAACTTATTGATAATTCTGTAACAGACAATTTATTGCTTTTCAAAAACAAGCCTACATATTAAAAGAATTTAGCACATATCGCTTAGGACGTATGAATTATTCATGTTGGGTTATCTTTTAAACACACAACAAATTGCAAAGCCGGTAGTAAAACTTTTACATCAATCTGGCAGCCATTAAATTTTGTTTAATATTCAAACATAAAAATCAGGATAGTCTCACAGAACCTGCTCTGCTTGACAAGAAATACGCCAGTGGTATTTATTATTTCATTTATTTGAGAAGGCCATGATAAAAAATTACATAATGTAGTGATTAAATGTTGCAGGTATAGAAAAACTAATATATCCAGAACAAAATCTATGGTTTGAATTTGCCAACCAATGCGGAAGTTAATATTTTCTAAAAATTACTTGTACTTAACTGTCTCTTTAAATACTGTTCTTTAGTAAAATCTTGGCTTTATTATTTTTTTTTTTTACAGATAGGCTTCTTGCAGTTGCTTATGATTAACTTTCAATATTCACGTGTTCTCGTATTAATTTGGAATACATATGCATATTCTTGAAATAAATTTAAAGGTATACTTTTATATGTATACATTATGTCTGAAAATCATTGAAAGCAGTGATAGGCAATTTGTATGCATATTCGTATAATCGAAATAGGACTTTTCTTTAGAATCTGAATTATATTGATACATTCAAAGATAATGAGATGTGATGAAAAACAGTATCAAAAATGACACAGGTTTTGTGTATTTTTTATTTTATGATTTTCTGTTACATTTATACATAGCATACAATTAAAACAGTCCTCTACCTTAATTAGAAAAATCACACGTACATGTACATATTGTCTGTGAAAATATTTGCCTTTTAAATGATTGATATCAGAGGACTGTTAATCTTCTCTTATAAAAATCATCTAAGCATGAAATTCATCATTAATTGCAAGTGAAAAAAAATCAAAATAAAGAACACGAGTGGTTAATTTCAATGTTGATAGAGAAATGAATTAATACTGTTGGAACCAAATTAAGAGATGCATTTGCAAACAAATGTTCCCATTGTATAAGGAATGTGTTGATTTGATCTGAATTTCTATATGCATCGAATCAGGCCATTATTCTCTCTAATCACCAGAGACAATTCGCAAGAAAAGTGAAAAGCTGAAAGATGCAATTTCTTTAATGTATCTAAATCATCATGATCATAATGCATAATACAATTAGAAATATTCAAATCAATGACGAAGAATTGAATATTCAAAAACTGAAACTTTTTTGTTTTAATGTTAAAGAAAGAATAAAATATTTGATTATGTGGTGTAGATTTAAGAGTAGATTTTTAATATTTTCCAGCATTCCAAATTCTTTTAAAGAGGACGAAAGAATTGTCTGGGGTGAATTTTTGACTATCTTCTGCTGTCTCTCAAAATTGACTCCTTCATGGCATTCGCCAAAAGAAATCATTTGTGTACACTGGCCACAACAAACTGTTTGTTGTTAGAATTTTTGTAATTTTTTTTTATTTACGATGTTCAATATTTTAAAAAGATGTTTTTGGTACAATTATTTTGTAATTTACATGTTACACGGTGTACAAAATAGGCTTTCTATATGTATTTCATTTCTAGAACGAAAGTAGCAGTAAGGTTAGGTTTGGTAAGATTTTTTACTTTTAAAACTTTAAGTGCTACTTTCTACGCAACACGATTGAGAGTTTTAAGTTTATTTTACTTTCCTTTAAAAGGGATAAGGTTTTAATTTTTAATATTTTCATGCAAGAAGTATGGGAAAAAATGGCTGATTGTTGTTTTATGTGTATGTGTAATAATTCAACAATAGCAATGTTTCATTTGGTACACTTCTATGTGAAAGGCAAAAGGGTTCTTGTGATAAAAGAACTCCTTTAAAAATACATGAATTGGCTAGATGCTAAACAAAGCAGTTCATGACATCACAAGTTCATTTTTACAGATAACTCAGGTGATTTGAAATATGATCGGCACAAATCAATAAAATTATATGCAAGTACATGTACTCCCTTTGTTGTGTACAGAGCAATTGTTTTTTTAATAAAAGATCGTCAGTTTAAGAATTCATCTTTGAATTAGCTTACTTTTTTGTTTCTCCGAAAATGTTCTCTAAATCGAGATTTTTTTAGTTTAACTTCAAATTCCTATCTCTTGTCATTTTTTTTAAAAAAGAAATTTTATTTCTTGAGAGAACACCTAGTCATTTATTCAAAGAACATGTACAATCACAAAGACATTTGTTGTTTTACTTCTAGATAGTCACTATATTACAAGGAGAAACGTCACCTTTCTCGACCACTTCCTATCAGCTGTTCTTACGTCAGGAAAAAATTCACATCTCTTGCAAATATTCAAAGCAATGAAGCTTCCATTGCCATGGGGGCGTGCTGTATCTACCATTTTTCAGAGATCACCCACTCTAGATAATGACAAGGTATTTTAAAAATAATAGTCTACATACTGAAAACTAGATACACAATGGTAAAGGTAAAGAATGCTCTTTGTCAATAGAGAGAATTTTGTTTTCTAGGATTTAAAGAGGATCCAAATCTTCTTTATTATTGGTCTTTCTAAGGAATTCATCCGCCAGGTGGTTATTTTTACCAAGAAGTGCGACAAGAGAGAGAGAGAGAGAGAGAGAGAGAGATTTTATAAAGGGGATCGCATAAAAAGCTCTTTTTTGTTTTTGTTCCAGTTGTCTTTTTATCATTTTAAAAAGTTGAGTACTGTGTATTCATTAACTTTTTGACAAAAGACATATGAATGATTAAAAGTGCTTGTGAAGTCCTGATTAAAGCCACACATTAAAGCCACACAAAGTCGTACTGTATGCTTTTCTCTCTTTGTATTCTTTTTTGGCAAATCGGTACGTGCGTTCGTTGCCAAGCAGAAGAACTTGCAGTTAAAATATCATGGTGTCTAATCCTATCACGTGCCCACATGCTGACATTATTAATATGTTGCACTGAAAAGTATCTTATTTAAGTATCTCATTACCTTTGATCTATGGTAATTTCAAATCTTATTGACCTACACATTCATCACTGGATTTCCAGATCATCATAAATATGTCCAAATCCGGAAATTTGTTTTACCATCTAAGTCCCTATCCATATATGAAGCGAGTAAGAATGAATATATATTTAGCTCTCTAAAGAGATAGGGGAAATAAATTTATTGTTGATGATTGGAATATTCTATAAAGAATCTGTTGAGGCATGCTGAGAAGTTCTCTTTCTATAATCTTAACAAAGCCCATTGACCCTGTATCAATGTAATTATTTTTCTGATATATTACTAGTTTGAATGTCGAATTCTATGCCTTTGTGATTGAAGCATGTTATCAAAGGTTACATTGTTATCATTAATAAACGTGTACATTACACTTCAAAGCAATTTTAACGGAAAAACTAATATTTTCAACGCTTAAAACAATGTAATTTTTTTTTATTTGCTGCGATATGACCTTTATATTTATCAGTTTTACATTATCTTTTAAAATTTAATTATGTTTATTCGTTCATCATCAAAAATATTAAACCGTCTTGTGCAGAAAAACGTGTATATATTTCATTTGCTTTTCTTGAGGACAACAAAGCATATTCCAGGGTCAAAGTATGGTTCTTTTATGCAACTGTCAATTTATTGATGGAAGGTTCAATATTTTACACTGAGGACCTGTTTTGAAATTAATATTAGAACTATGTCAACATGTCTCACAATTGAAGATCATCCATTTGCCTCAGGCAAATGAATTCAAGATGTCCCAGTATAAATACCAATTCCTCCGGATAATCATCAACTACTTTTATAATAAAAAAAAGATTCAAGTGTCGATTTTAAATGGAACGGCAACGATAGATATTCATCCATCCATAGAACGTACCCATGCCCTTGATAATGTAAACTCCTATCCGTTAGTATTATTATCGATTGATGCCAATATTTTTAAAGAGAGGGTACCACAAAACTTTTGATATGTTATGAAAATTTGTTTTTTTTTTTAAAATAATATGGCCTCAGAAAGTTAAAGGTTTGTTTAGAAATGTCACTATATCTGAAAAAGTCTCTCTGTTCACTTTTTCTTGCGGGTGGGGATCGACTATGGCTTCAGCTATCAAACCAGTGTAACTCGAGCAACATCAATAAGTGTTGGGTAGTCACCTTTCATTGATATTCTAGATATTATAAACATATTGGAGATGTTTTATTCGTTTCAGAACCATTGTTAGTTGTGTTTTTATTAATCTTATACTGATATTTGATATCATTTGTATACACAGAGCGTGTTGTTCGAGTCATATCACGATCCAAGTTGGTACCTCGCTTGAGTGTTTTTTTCTTAAATTATTATTCACGGATATATTAAAAACTTTATTATATTACTTTGAAAGTGGTAGATTTTATACAAGTCTAATATTGAATTACTGAACAAAATGTTATCGAGATTATATTTTTACAAGGATTACACGTTCTAGTGAACAGAGCAAGAAAGATACGTTTAGATGTAAAACGTAAGCATTATATGAAGAAAAAAAAATTGGATCCTACAATAGCATCAGAGAATCCGAATAGTATTTTCCCTATTCCACACACAAATGAAAATTTGTTTATCAAAAATATTACAAAGAAGCATGACTGATCAAATATTTTGTAAAACTGAAACCGATATGGCTTTGTTTGGTTGAAATAAAATTATAAAAATTCTATGAAGAAAACATTTAAAGAAAAAATTCACTAAGTGTCAGAAGCAAAGTTTATTTGACAAAACACTGTCGTTCATTTGCATACTAGAAGCGGATAGTGAGTAAATGTATGCTTTTCCTTTCCTACAAACTTCGAATTCCAAGAATTCAACCCTTCATTGTATAAACACTACATACTGTTTCATCGTATAGAATAGGAATAATTTTCTAAATTATACTGTTTAATGGTATACTTTTATTTCATATGTTTAGGGGATATATAAATGCATATGATTGTATATAATGTATATGCACCTGATCCCACCTCTAAATTTTGAGATCAGTGTTTGCTCTACTCCAAATTTGTATCGTTTCAATGGGCTTTCGAGATTGAATACGGTTCGTTATCTTTATAATTCATGAATTAGCTGGAGTTATGTTTGTAAATAGAAAACGGTAGAAGAACTTTCGCTTTGAAAAGCGTATTTTCACTAAAAAAGCGTACCAACATCTCATTCCTTCAAAACGTTTTGTAAGAAGAAAACGTTTTGCAAATAGGTTATTCCCATAGGGCGTGGAATTTCTAAATTACATTGAGAAGATATAAATTGTTGAACAGTATGGTTTTGCCCACATTTAACTACATAGTATTTGTAACTTTTTTTATTTCCCATGGGACCAATTCTGGCAGTATACAAAACAGATCCCCCTTTCTCTACTTATTTTTTTTCCCCGCCAAATACTTCTGTTTAATTTATAGCTTTGGATTTTTCACTAGATCAAGTAATCCCTCGGTACATATGGTAGATTTTCAGATCTGAAAAAGCTTGCCAATGTTTGATTTCAGACACACATAGAAGGTTTCTCTCTAATTCAATTTGTTGTTGAAAACTGTATCTCGAATATTTGTAAAAATAATTACCGTCTAGAGAATTCAAGATCACATCTATAGGAAGAAAAGTAATCAATCAAAAAAGACAAGATGTATTAGATATAAAATATTTGGTGTTCTATTGAGTTTTATGTTTATTGGTAGGTAAAAACATACGTATTGAAATAATATTCTTGAATTTTAAGTTAATTGGCCAAAAAAAAAAGTTTTTTGTCTACTCTCCATATTTTTGTAAATTTTATTTCTGTTTTGATAGTTCTTAAACTTCTATAACTTCTATAAGATCCTTAATTTTTTGTCATTGTTCTCGTGTCGACAAAACATATTCAGTATATAATAAAAATATTTTATCCAAAATAATACTCTGTGTGATAGAAAAACCCTAAGTTACCAATTTTACTTCAGTTATTCTTAGCCTCAATACATTTTGCTATGATTGGGATCATTCCATTAAGTCATTCTTCTGTTACGCTAAAAGCAAAATTTAAATTAACTGAGAAAAAAAGATGATCAAAAAGAAAATGATCAGATGAATAAATTTGATATAATGTACGATATTGAACATTTTACATAAGTTTGGTGACTGGTAAGCTGTAAAACCATCACATTTAAGACATTAAAACATCGGTGATTTTAGTATTGCGTCAGTAATGACGATTTCATGTAGACTCATTCAAAAACTTCGTGTCACATCAAGTCATGTTGACCAGATAATTAATTTCAAAATCAGTCAACAGAAAAAAGATATTTTCAGCGGTCAGGTTGTCATGTTAATCGTCTTGTTAAGATGTCAGTTAAGAAGGACATACAAAACAGGAAATACTTGACTCAATAAAAGTACATATTTAAGTGATTCATGAAATATGTCTGAAAGTTTCAACATCCTAGAGAATATTAGTGTTCCAATTGACCATCCCCTAATTTAATAAATAATATAAAAGTCAAATCATAACTTAGCAGGATGATGTATTTGTTCATAATCTGTAAAAGGAAAATTTTGGCATCGACAAGATATAACAAGACGTTTAATGTTAATATGTGTGCAATATCACTGTGTGTTGTTTACCAGGTGTTGAGTAGAAATGCATGTTTTAATAGACAACTCAGTCTAAGTATCTCTTTCTTCAGATATTGACACTTATGTCATAGTTACAAATTGCAAAACGAGAATGTAAGGAAATGATGTATCACATGTATCAAAACTTAAATGTGAACAATGTACACAAGTTTGGCAGTGCTGAGTTAAAGTTGTCATTGTCCTAAATTACGGGAAAGAATAAAAAAAAAATTGAAGCCCTTCATCGGTATATGGTGGCGTCTCTATATGACTAAATAGAAAGAAGAAAATTCTTGATTGGGACGTAAAACAACGTAAAATCAATCAATCAATCGAGTATCAAAAAGGACTTTATAATAAATAAAAAAAGAGTAAATATTAATGTAATAAATAGAAGAGAAGGAATATCGGGAACTTATCCATCGTTTTTTTTTTTATTTAGATAAAAGATATAGAGGATTTTCAATGATTTGTAGTTTGATATGAAATTTAATTTACAAGTGGAAGAAAATAAAAAAAATCCTGTCACACAAATGAAATAAATTTCACATCCAACTACAAAACATTGAATTTTCTGTTTATTATATTTTCTTTGATTTTCCATTTGCTTCTGTCTTTTCGTAACACAGTGCCACAGGCTATGACTTCATAGTTGAGGGGGGACATCATAGCGATTGTGAGATTGAAAACATTGTAAGCATGGAATTCAACAATACATTTGGAGAAACTTTTGCGTTTTTAGACTAGTCTTTGTCAGAATGATTTATTTATTCTCTCTATCTTATAACAGGCCAGGGAGTATTTTTAATAACATTCTTCGTGAAGGGAAGGAGAATCGAGTATTTTTTTCGCACTTCTGATATTTTCTCACACTGTGACAGAATATTGCTTTTATTCAATAAATGGATATTGCTTTTATTCAATAAATAAATTACAGTATTCCACTGTTGAAAATGTAAGAAACTATTAGCTTGTTATATTGTGTGGAATGTAAATGAATGTACAATGTACTATTGAGAGAGAGAGAGAGAAATTAAAAATGTTAACAATATTCTTTGTTCACCTGATTATCTACAGTTCGGGATCTTATTTTTAAAACTTCGATTAAAATTTTATGTAAAAAGTTCATAATATTTCATTTTCAGCGACCTGGTCCAGGGTCTCGTTCTCTTACTGCGATAAAAAATATAAACTGATTTTCATATCTGAAAAAACTTTTATTCGAATCTGTAATCTTTATGTTTTTTATAATCTAAAAATAATGCTAATATTTCTTCAGAGATTTCCCACACAGATAACAGACAACTTTTAATTGAAGATTCTAGTCGCAGATTTTATTGAAGGACACGTGACAGGGAATGAATAAGTTGAAAAATTAGCTTTAAAATTATGTAACTTCCATTTTTTGAATTCGATTACAATCTTCCACTTTGACAGGTATTGATTATTATTTTATTTTACCTCTTAAATGCTGTAATATATTTAACTTGGACATATGTTAAAATATTGTTTTTTTTAAAAGCGGAATCATTCTTTTTGGTATGCATATATTCATGAAATGTCACTTTTTCAAAATTTCACACGAGAAATTTTCTTGTCAGACAGGGATTATAAAAGGGTGGTTAAATTCAGGTAATTAAAATCTAAAAACATTGATACCCGATCTATTTGAATAATACATTTCATAATGTTAAAATGAACCTACATTCGACACTATTTTTTTAAAGACCTTGTTATTCAAAGCACAGCTGAACGTGTATGTCGAAATTGAATAAAATGAAGTTTCTTGGGTTTCACTATCACCCCGAATGAAGACTTACATGTACATGTATTCATAAAACTATGGACAACAGATATAAAGTTACAGAAATCTTCAGTTTTGATTGAAAGTATGAACATGATACCATTATACCACAAATACTCTAGAAGATTTTTTCCCCTGATTAATGTTTGAATAAAAATAGCATTTTTAAAATCACAATATTTAGTTGATGTGAAAGAAACTATAATGCAATAAAACAAAATGATATATACAATTGTGCAGCATGATCATCGTTAAAGAATCTGGAAGTGGATAAGTGGATATCAGTCAGTACTTTAGGAGGAAAAAGCATGTTTTTATTAATATTTAAATGATTTATCACTTAAAATGTATTTGGATTTGTGTAATATGTGAAACATATAATAGGGAGATTTCCCATAAACGTACTGAAGGGAAAAAGGAAGTTACAATAAAAATAAACATTTCTGAAGCATCATACCCTAACAAAAAAATACTATAGTAAACTATAGTTAACTATAGTAATTCAAAGTTATCACTATGGTAAATTCAAAGTTTTCAGAGTGATCACTATAGTGTCATAGTGATCACTATAGTGAATCAAAGTTTTCAAAGTGATCACTATAGTGTCAAAGTTATCACTATAGTAAATCAAAGTTTTCAAAGTTATCACTATAGTAAATCAAAGTTTTCAAAGTTATCAATATAGTAAATCAAAGTTTTTACCATAGTAAATCAAAGTTTTCATAGTGATCACTATAGTTTTTCAAAGTTTTCAAAGTTATAACTATAGTAAATCAAAGTGTCAAAGTTATCACTATAGTAAATCAAAGTGTCAAAGTTATCACTATAGTTAACTATAGTTTTCAAAGTGTCAAAGTTATTACTATAGTTAACTTTAGTTAACTATAGTAAACTATAGTTAACCTTAGTATTTTTTTTGTTAGGGTATGCTCTTAACATAAAGGTAAGTATATATAAAGCAAACAAATACATGTATACCCTCATCTTTATGGAAAACAAAATTAACATATTGTATTAAAATAATGGAACCTATCTTCAAATCAACTTACCGTTCACGGTAGCTCAGTCGGTAGAGCGATCGCTCCGTGATCGGGAGGTCGTGAGTTCGAATCTCGGCCGCGACTGACCTAAGTCGATAAAAAATGGGTAGCAACTGTTCCTTCGCCATGCGCTCGACACTTTGAAGTGAAAGTTGCGGGTCTTTCGGATGAGACCTTAAAAACCGAGGCCCCGTTTTACGGCGGGCGTTGGCACGATAAGGATCCCTCACTGCTCAATGTCCCTCAGTGCCGAGTAGAGGTCAAAATTTGAAGCCCTCCACCGGTATATGGTGACGTCTCTATATGAGTGAAAAATTCTCGAATGGGACGTAAAACAACATACAATCAATCAATCAATCAATCAATCAATCAATCAAATCAACTGTTCTATCTCCAAAAGAATTGAAGAGAGGTTCAATTCAATTATACCTATCTTTAATTCATTTGGATATAGGTACAGTTGATTTGAAGAAGGCATAATAGAATTGAAGATAAAAAAAGCGTCGCCGTAAATCGAAGATTTTTACAATGCTTGGATCTGTAGCTCTCTGATTTGTCTATCCGAATTTTCTCAACAAGAGTGTTACAGTTCTGCGTCTAAATCCGGAGAGCCATAATTACATGTACCTCCAAATCAGCTTTACTAGATATTTGAAAGCGCTCAGTTATCAACATTTAAGCAGAGATTTCTTTTTCAAGAATCAATTTTTAAGAAAATTTTTCCACTTTACGTATATTTTATTTTTTCGACTAACCCATTATTGATTTTCTAACGGATTACCATCGTTCCGACGGAGTAATCGGTTGACTGGTTAAAAATTGCCATCTCTAATATAAATAAATATGGAATTTCATTTCTAACACTGCTGAAAGTCCAGTATAGTTATAGCAATGAATGGTGATTTATATTGATTGTTGGACAATACAGATTAAATTGGACATAAATACTCAATGAATTGTCGTCCTGCTTGACAAATATATTAATGGACATTTGAAACAAATGTGTATCAGTTTGTTTCTTCTCCTTTTAACTGGGCTTTTTGGAAGAATTTTAGGAAATGGACAAAAAATGTGGAATGAACAGCGGATTAAAAAGAAAAGAATACATATACACTGTAAGTTACAATGCTTACAAATTGCCAGACGGTTTAAATAGTAATTTCAAAAGCTTTGTTGAATAATTGACACCCCAACCCCCAAAATAAAGTATTTTGGAAAAATAATCTACAAAAATAATCAAGTTTCAAAATATAACTCTACAAGATACTATAGCTAGTATTGAAGCTTTGTCTCTTTTGGCTATTTTTTACATTAAAGATAAGGAAAAGTTTTGTGCATGCATTTAAAAACAATTACGTTGTTTTAATATCAAAGATTTTCCCGTAGTATTTAGTAACTAAGTAGCAAGCACTTTCTAGTTTTTACAATGGATGCCTCAGAAAGATCATGAGGATTTTCAGGCGAAATAAAATTACCAATGCGGAACTCCATGAAAAAGCAAACACAGACGATATGAGAACCTTATTGACAAAAGGGAGATTACAATGGATAGGGCATTTATTATATAAGAAGGTCTGATTATTTGGCGCAAAAATACTAAAACAGATCTTTATGAAATTGACTTTGATTGCAAAATGAGAAAAAGTACATCGATCCTCCGATCTTGTCGAGAAATTAAACAAAAAGCGACACTCTTTAACATATAAAATGCATTTATACAGTATTATGGTACATAAAATAAAATAAAATATATGATGCTGAATGGAGAAACCATACACGGATTAATTTTTCTATCTTATTGAAGAGGTTGAAAAAACAAAGTACAAATGATATTGGATAGTGTCTTTAGTTAATTAGCAACAGTCGCAGATACAATATTTTTGACATACATGTGTAATTGATATATATCAGGGCAAATGCAATATGCTTAGTGTTGTTTAGCTACTTATATCTACACATATATATAAAAATAATTATATTAAAATTTGGCTTGCATTCGTAATCATAGTTTGAGGTCGATGTTACACATTTATGAAAAAAGCAAAGATTCCAGTCCTTTTACTTTAAGAATCACTTCCGACCTTTCAAAACAATTTTAAACGAACAGTATTTTCCTTTGATTTATGTACTCTACAGATATAACACGACAACTCTCAGACTGTCTCTGAAAATAACTTTTGTCCCATTGAATGATTCTGAAATTAATCATCTGGTCAACATGCCTTGATGTGACACGGTTTTATGAATGAGCATACATGATAATGTCGTTATGTACGCAATATAGGGGTTTCTGAAGTTTTTATGCCTTATAAGTGGTGGTTTTACCGCATTTAGGCACAAACTCGTGAAAACTTTTGTAACAACTCAAAAAACACAAAAATACTTTTATCAAGCTTGTTACAATATCTTAATTTTTAATGACAGTGGTAATATACATGAATTTATTAAAATATTTTGATGCTGTTAATTTAAAAGATAAACCTCAGGGTCTTTTAAAATTCCAAAAACCGTTTTTATGTAACATTAATCAAAATAATTTTGTGTGTCATGACACTGAATGAACTTTGTTTCTTCAAGAGTAAAGAATATTTTTAAATGATCTGGTGCATGTTCAATAAATTATCAACTTAACTCCATTCTACACCACTGTATCACAAATTTCATTTTGGTTAATAGTCTCTGTCATTTTATCTAGAGTTTTCTTGCATCATAAGTTTACAATGTACAATAGGCGGTTTTTCATTCCTATCATTGTTTTGTAAGCTGAGTAGTGAAACAGAATCAGCAGAGGTTTTAACTGAATTATTATACTTTTGATTGCAAACAGCTGCTGCATGTCTCTGCCTTCTATACCTGTTTTGGCATTGTCTTCACAAATTTAAAATAAATCAATCTCATATTTAATGTATTTTTCTCAATGTATCTATCAACATGTTTTATCTCAGCAGAGCCTTCTATTGATTTCATTTAATTTCATTTTGTTGGGTTTCTTAGCTACATGTATCAATGTAGATTTAAAATTTGCAAGAACATTAATCTTTTTTTCCCCAAATCAATCCTTCGAATGTACCTTTGCTCTCGTTTTTCTATACGTATGGTAGGGGTTAGTTAAAGTGATAGTGTCCTTTAAAAGAAGGAGGGAAAATGTGATTTTTTCGGTGATTTTAACGGTAAATGTTTAGCATGTAATTGTTCCTGCACATTCTCATTGACTCCGGAACTAATTAAAATAATTCAAAGACAGTCAGATGAATATTGTTTTTAGTAAGGATCAGCGCTGATTGTCACAAAACGCAAGAATGACTTTTATAACTGTTCTTAACATAACAAGAAGGAATATCCATGAAAACTGTTTACTTGTAACACATTTGAAAAAAAAGGTTGCATAATATATCTGTTACAGTGATATATGTTGAGAAACACATTAACCTTTTTTTTTTCAAAGAGCCTTAACATAAAATACACCATGTAAGGTTAAACCATAAAAGAAAGTAAGTTTTATTAAAAGCACAGAATCAATTCTAAAACTAAATATGGAAGAACATGACATGTGAACTGCAATATAAATGGTCGAATAAATCAAATGAAAGAAATGCACCTGCTTTTCCAAAAATAAGTATAACGCATATGTCAACAGATGTTTCCATTGACCCTATGACAAACGTACTTGAAATTTATGTTTTAAATTGAAAGAATAACTTGCGGTATTCTAAACAAAACATTTATTAATCATTAAATGTGAAGAGACTACCATTTTGTATTATCGTAAGACTCTTTTCTAAATCAAATCCTTCTTTTGTTTATTTATGTAAAATTTACTACTTTATATAAGAAAAAAAAAATATTTTTTCATCTTATTTACCGTAAATATTGTATCGTCAGATGAACTGATGCAGATTTTTATTTGTTAGCAACATTCAAGAAGAACAATTTCTTTTGTGTGTATATGCAAATGTTAACTAGATTGACAGAAAGATAGCGAACTGTCGCGTCGTCAAGAACGGGATTACTGTTATATTTGATCATTGATTAACTCACAATTATAGATCGTAAGATAGAATTCCCTAGAAAAGAGATAGGGACTGTTTCTGATTTAAAAGGGTCATATCAAAGTATTATTGCTTAACATCTGGACTATATCATCACTGAAATATTTATGAAGACATCCTATTGATATTATTTTTTTCTTTAAAGCAAAAACGGATCGAGTAATCAAGTAGGGTGTCTACAGAAGTTAAAGATTATAAAAGAATAGACTTAGGTAATGATAAATAAGGCAACTAGTACCAAGTACTGCTATAATTCTTACATATTCAGGATAGAGAACTTGAAGGGAAGTAAACAATCAGAATGTTTTACAAGAAAGTTGTTCTAAGTTTCAGTGTTTCCAGGAAGTAGTTTTTATTATATCAGTAAAACTATGGGAGAAAAGTATGACATTAATTGACATTAATTGACATTAATTGACATTAATTGACATTAATGCCATACTTTTCTCTCATAGTTTTACTGAGACCTTTTTTAAGGAATGGAGCATTTCTAATAAATATTGTAAAAAGAGACGTTTTAGTAGTAGGCGGGAATCAGTGTTGAAAAAGGTGATGTAACCACTGCCCGCGAAAGGAAGTGCCCATGAATCCCACGGCGATGGAGGAGGGCAGACAAATTCAGGGGAATGACGATGCTGTATAAGTTTCAGCTGTAATTGTTGAAAGGCAGTTTGTATAATCAATCTTTCTTTAAATATTTTGAAAAGTTATTCTTACACCTGAATGATATTTTATATTATATTAAAAGGATAGATGTACTATTTATGTATATAACTTTGCTGTTCATACACAATTTAAACACTTTAATGTTTCACTTGCCATTTCTTGTCCATCGACCTTCGAATAGAAAGGAACATATCAGGTCACAGCCGGCTGTCAAATAATGGGGTAACATGACGGCAGGTGTTGCAAGCTGAAAATAAGGTTTGACTTTTGGACTTTCTCAAATGATTGGTTTTTAAGAGATTGAATATCGATATATCAATCACTCGAAACTATTAATTCAACCCTTCTTTGTTCAGCCCTTGGCGATGTCCTCACACCTTCTCCCCCTAAATAGACACCTGAATGTGGTGTTAAGTTGATCTTTCATCAAAATATGTTCTTGATTCTTCAGATATATCTTTGACTAATTAGAACCTTCTTTGAGCATTGTTAATTAAAAAAATTAATATACTCCACTTTGTCAGAATGGATTTTTTTTAGTGTTTTAGAAATATATTCAAGAATGCTATAGAAACTTAAAAGGCAATATGCAAACCATCTATCCTTCCATTTTCACTAAATTGGAGGTGATAAAAGAATTAAAAAGACTACATGAAAATATGATTCCAGCAGACAAGGCTTGTAACAATAGCGTCTTTGTATGTAAGGCTCATTATTATAACTGTATTAAAGAGGAACTTGGTTTTAATTCTACATCTGGAAATCCAGCTTATACCCACAGTTCACTTTCTAAGGATGAATCTCCATATTTCAGTCTTCAAAATCAGATTTCATTCTTTAGTTTCATACTTTTAACATTCCAGTCAACCAAAGTTAGTTTGATCTACACTTTCTATACTATATTCCTAAACTTCATAAAAATCCTTTTAAACAAAGATACATTGACGGGTCCAGCAAATGCTCTACCAAACCCCCATCTTTTTTTCACAAAAAATATTAACTGTTGTAAAAGAGAAACTTCAGACGGACTGTGCTACAGCATATTCTAAAAGTGGTGTAAATCAGATGTGGAATCTCAAAAACTTAAAAAAAGAAATTGAATTTCATTTTTTTTCAAAAGTCAGTAACATCAAAATACGACTTTCTACAACCATTTTATTAAGAATCACTCTGATTCTAACTTCACAGTAGCTCAATCGGTAAAGCACTCGCTCCGCGATCGGAAGATCGAATCACGACCGCGACTGACCGAAGTCGATAAAAATAGGCCGCAATTGTCCCTTCGCCAAGCGCTCGGTATTTTGAAGTGAAAGTTACGGGTCTTTCGGATGAGACCTTAAAAAACCGAGGTCCTGTGTCACGGTACGCGTTGACAAGATAAAGAACCCTCACTGCTCAATGGTCTTGAGTGCCAACTACAGGTCTAAATTTGAAGTTCTTCACCGGTATATGGTGACGTCTCTATATGAGTGAAAAATTCTCGAACGGAACATAAAACAACATATAATCAATCAATCACTCTGATTCTACACTCAATTACTCTGAAGTTGATATTAAAAGGATGCTGGAGTTCCTCATTGACAACATTTATGTTGTCTTCGGAGACCAGGTCTATTAACAAACTGTTGGAATTCCGATAAATACTTATTATACTCCCTTATTAGCCGACCTGTTTTTATATTCTTATGAAGCAGTTTTTCTTTTTTCAAAAACTTCTACATGTACATGAGAAGAAGAAAACACTTGCTGCGGCCTTCAACTCCACATTCAGATGTATCGGTTTATCAATAAACAATATCTACTTCCAATCAAATGTCGACTCGATATATCCCAGTGAACTCAAAATAAACGATACCACAAAGTCTGCCATATCTGCTTCATATTTGAATGTTTTACTGACTTAAGAGGTCCAACTGCCAAAGAAGCTTAAGACAAACGAGCTTACTTCACCTTTTCCATCGTCAACTTTCTTTACAACGTATTTATTTAAGAAAATCACCTGCATATGGTGTTTACGTCTTCCAAATTACTCGACACTCAAGAGCATGCTGCGATCATTTTTTTTAATCCGGGTCAAACTGCTGACAGATAAGTTGATGTCACAAGGATTTCAAAAATCTCGTTTTAAGTCAGCATTTCGTAAATTCTATGGTCCTTATAATGACCTTGTTATCAAATTTAACCTATCAATGGGTCATATTTTGACTAACGTGTTTCATACCAATTTACGTACACGTACAGTAAATAACAGTAGAATGGAAAAATTAATTCTAGTCATACTTCCTGAAACATGTAGATAAGTTAATTGTTTTTCTTTTCTCGTTCATACATTTTAAAAGTCATGCTTTCTTAATCCTTGAGCTGTATGAGCTATGTGATAAAAATTACATAGTTTAATAGAACTAAAATTGATTCTGTTGTTTTTTAAAATCAGAATTTAATTAATAATTTGCAAAAATACACTGTTTTCAATAGTTTGACCCATTTTGAAAAAAAAAACGTGTTCTTTAAAGTTCATATTTGATTTACATTAAAGAAACTGCTAGATTACATCAGAATTTCTTTCCATGCATGTTTACTACAAACATGAAATCGTCTCACGACTTTTTCTTTTAACTGTCCTTGCGGATGATAAATTATATTTCTGACTAAGGTGTATCTCACTCCAGAAAGTACGTTCATTTTACTATCAATCTCATTAAAAACAAGCCTTAAAAATGGAGATATATATTCTGAAAGTAAGCCTGGTATATAGAATATTATCAAGCTGTCACATAAAACACGTACCAAAATGTGTACCAAATCATTTGGTACTCAACAGTATCATTAAAGTATAGAAATAAAATACCGAGCTTAATGATTAATCACACTCCAAAAGAATGATAATATTTTTGTCAATTTATATAAAAAATAAGGAACATTATTCTTACAAAAATATTTCTATTAGTTTTGACCGACGGGTATTTTAGTCTGTTTATCTAAATTTGAATTAACGTGAATATTGTATTATGGATGATTACACATCTCTGCTTTTTGACGTTTTTGTACAAAAATGTTGGAAGTGCTTTTTTGTCATTCGACAATACTTGTCTGCGCTATGATGTAGGTCGGGGTAATCTAAGGTTTCATCTAACCTAAGCAATGATCCACGTATCAACCCGAGCGTTTACAAGCTGCTGGACAGTGACATTTTATCGACACCTTTGTTATCCTAAATAAATTTGAGATTGTTTATCCAATTCTGAGCCATTGTTCATTTTGTATATTCACTGGTATTTGATGCCTTCCATACACAGAGAAAATGATGCAAGAGCATATCAAGATCAAAGGCGGTATTCTGTGTGTATCTTCGCTATCTATAGACAAACCCAAAACATTATAACCTTTTCACTGGTGGCATATTCATAGGATTTGATATCGAATTCCGCAAAATAAAAACAACATATTTTACGAACAACAAATAACCACTCAAAAGATATACCGATTATTTCTCCATTTCATAGCGATCACGCATGATTTATTCGAATCCTTCTTTTTTCGAAAAACAAAAAATAGAACTTTTTGTTGAATTTAGAAACAATTTTTAATTCAATACTCACATTTGTGTGTTGTGTTTTCTTGTATTCTCATAGTTAAACAATGAAGATTAACTAGTATGTTACAAACTCTTAACGTTATATTTCATGTTAAACCTTACTGACTGATTAAATAAAAACATGTGCTTCTTTCATGTGCAGAACTAATATGTTTTCTTCATACATGTCATTACAGTGCACAATTGTTTGAAGTTCTAATTTTTTAACACTAAACTAGGTGAAACAAATATATTGTTACTTTTTTGGCCTTTGCCACTTTAGTAAAGAGGTCCTATGTAAAAAAAAAAAAAAATAGACATACAACTATAAAGAACATTTCAGCAACAGTTTGTGGTTTGTTTTTCTACTTAAAAGCAGAGATCTGTTTTTACTTTGAGGTGATATGCAACTGAAATATCTGATGATGTGTAGAATATTATGACTTTCTCATAGGAGAGACATGCTATCTGAGTATTATGCATGATATCTTTAACAAATGGATACCTATCATTCTCTTCAGATTGTATGGTGCATCTCATATTTAGAAGGAGGTGTGTTTTGACTCTGAGTGAGAGTTTATATAATATTTGTCATTCAACATTTATACACTGGTGGTAACATTTCTTTTCACAAATGATTTTAGGATCATTTTGTATTTTAAAGACACAGTTGCTTGCCTATAATTATGACTAAATTAATATTTTTTTAAGATAACCAAGCCTGTTGAAAATATAGCTGTTATTAATCTGGCACATATTTCGAATTATCCTTTATAAGACTAATGATGGTCCGGATTCTTATTTTTTTCGTGGAATCAGAAGAGAGAAATTTTAGCAGATATGAAATGCTTTAAAATTTGACTTGTCTGCGCTATGATGTAGGTCGGGGTAATCTAAGGTTTCATCTAACCTAAGCAATGATCCACGTATCAACCCGAGCGTTTACAAGCTGCTGGACAGTGACATTTTATCGACACCTTTGTTATCCTAAATAAATTTGAGATTGTTTATCCAATTCTGAGCCATTGTTCATTTTGTATATTCACTGGTATTTGATGCCTTCCATACACAGAGAAAATGATGCAAGAGCATATCAAGATCAAAGGCGGTATTCTGTGTGTATCTTCGCTATCTATAGACAAACCCAAAACATTATAACCTTTTCACTGGTGGCATATTCATAGGATTTGATATCGAATTCCGCAAAATAAAAACAACATATTTTACGAACAACAAATAACCACTCAAAAGATATACCGATTATTTCTCCATTTCATAGCGATCACGCATGATTTATTCGAATCCTTCTTTTTTCGAAAAACAAAAAATAGAACTTTTTGTTGAATTTAGAAACAATTTTTAATTCAATACTCACATTTGTGTGTTGTGTTTTCTTGTATTCTCATAGTTAAACAATGAAGATTAACTAGTATGTTACAAACTCTTAACGTTATATTTCATGTTAAACCTTACTGACTGATTAAATAAAAACATGTGCTTCTTTCATGTGCAGAACTAATATGTTTTCTTCATACATGTCATTACAGTGCACAATTGTTTGAAGTTCTAATTTTTTAACACTAAACTAGGTGAAACAAATATATTGTTACTTTTTTGGCCTTTGCCACTTTAGTAAAGAGGTCCTATGTAAAAAAAAAAAAATAGACATACAACTATAAAGAACATTTCAGCAACAGTTTGTGGTTTGTTTTTCTACTTAAAAGCAGAGATCTGTTTTTACTTTGAGGTGATATGCAACTGAAATATCTGATGATGTGTAGAATATTATGACTTTCTCATAGGAGAGACATGCTATCTGAGTATTATGCATGATATCTTTAACAAATGGATACCTATCATTCTCTTCAGATTGTATGGTGCATCTCATATTTAGAAGGAGGTGTGTTTTGACTCTGAGTGAGAGTTTATATAATATTTGTCATTCAACATTTATACACTGGTGGTAACATTTCTTTTCACAAATGATTTTAGGATCATTTTGTATTTTAAAGACACAGTTGCTTGCCTATAATTATGACTAAATTAATATTTTTTTAAGATAACCAAGCCTGTTGAAAATATAGCTGTTATTAATCTGGCACATATTTCGAATTATCCTTTATAAGACTAATGATGGTCCGGATTCTTATTTTTTTCGTGGAATCAGAAGAGAGAAATTTTAGCAGATATGAAATGCTTTAAAATTTGTCTTTTTTTGGTTAATTATTTTGCATTTTATGGTATGAAACTCACATCTTAGGTGAAATAAATTTCCTTGGAGATGAATTCTATCGTGTGAAATATCACTGTATTTCCATTAAATAACTTAAGTCCTTTTTGCAATTTGTTCCTTCTGTCTACGCTCCTCGTCTTTTGTGCGTCGCCTAGGGCTTAAGTGAGCCAAATATATAAAACATCAAATATCCATGATAACTGATTTGAACCTGAATAGAGATTCGATAATTATTTGCTTTGACGAACCCCCCCTCCACCCCCCACCCCCCCCAAATGACCTTTTTTCTTACTTCTGGACAGAGAAAAACTGCCTGCAAAATTTGATTGAGAAGTTAATTATTCCTTTGCCAAAATTTGTGTTCCTTATGTTCTGGTCCAAGTGTAAAGCAGATTTCTTTATGCATTAAACCTTTGAAAATCTTTACTGCTGGATATTACTGCAGTGTTATTATTCACTTTCAAATAACTTAGTAAATTACGTACATTTTTTTTAGAGTTTAGTAATTGTCGGAAAATACCTCAATATTTTTTTTTTTACACTTAACCAATATTTTCTTTATTAACAAACAAAACTTATAACAAAGCTCTCTGGATAATGAAGTAAGATGAGAATGGAATAGTGTTGCTAGAGTATAAACAATAAAGTTCCTATTATTTAATAAAAATACCATAATATTTATGGCCATCTTTTATGACGACATTTGAAAAAAGTTATGGCTACACAACTGCTTAAAAATACATCATATAATCTATATTTTCAATCATAATGAAAGATGACATTTATGCGATATTTTAGTTGACAGAAACAGACTGTACATATAATTAATATGTACCTAAATGCCTCACAAAACTGTTTCAGTATATCTAAATGTCGAAATGAAGACCACAGGAAAAGACCTTTTCTATACGGAGGTCTCTGATTAATCAATCTGTACCTTAAGTATAAAACTGTGAAACAAATCAATAAAATGAAAAAGAGCTGAAACTTAAGTTATCAATACACCCTTTTTCATTTTAATTTTGTAACGTTAACAAAAATAATACCGTTTGTGTAAATATTGATATTAAAAGGAAGTCTGAGTTTCTCATTGTCAATAGCTATGTAATCTTTGGAGACCAAGTCTTCTAAAAATCTGTTGGATTTTCCATGGTTACTAACTGTGCTCCGTTATGAGCTGACCTGTTTTTGTATCCTTACATATGTAGCATATAAATAAATGCATTTACAAAGGTAAAATATTAAATGTACATGTATCTAATAAATATAGATTCCCCTTGAAGAGACTTCGAGCCATCAGATATGATTAAAATATTTTGGACATTAAGTATGGTGTATATCTAAATAATGGAAGCAAATGCCAACAAGAACAACATCTATACTTATAAATTAATAAATTTTGCAAATAAACTCCGAAACGGGTGAACTAGAGTTCTTACTTACTCCTCTAACAATACACTAGATACAAGATGATGTCCGTAAACTATATTTAGATTTCACTCGCATAGTAAGAATCGTACATTAAATTAAAAGTCTACTTTTATTTTCTATAAACAGCCATGAAATAGCAAAAACGTGAGTATGGTGGCGTTTCCGGTTGGCGGATCTAAGTTACTGGCAATTTTTAATGAAACTGACAACAAGCAATCGTTTATTTATTTCATAAAACGTCATCATTGAATTATTCAATCAAAACTTGATTTAAATAATATAAAAGAAATAAGTTGTGATAACCGATTAAAAAGGGAAATATGCAAATTAATTTCGTCATTCACCGATCTTAATATTGACGGAAGCTTCTAGAACATCATATAGCATCGAGCCCGATGCAAAAAAAAAACAAAAACGAGGCGCTTATAGCTAAAAAAAGCTTTTGTGTGAATGGTCATTGAAATAATGGTAAATCATTGATAACACTATAAGTTGTGAATATATTTATATATCGAAAGACCATTACATATATATACATGTATGTAGTAGGTTTTCCTAATAAATTTATCGGTAAAATTTGTATATATTCCTTACTGAGAGCGTCGTGGCAACGAACCCGAAGTACAATTTGTACTTCGTAATAAACTTGCTTACATGTAAAGAGAAAATTAATAAATAAGGTATTGTTCAAAAACAATTAAAGATGTAACATTTTGTGCTTTAATCAATACATTTAATTTTTTTTTTTTTTTTTTTTTTTTTTTTTTTTTTTGAAAACAGTCTTTTGTATCAAATACTCGGCCTATTTATAGGGCGTTAAAAGCTAATTTTACACGGGTACTTGATTCTTGGTTTATAAATATGTACGTACCTTATTGATATGTAAAAAAGTATAGTACATTATTTACATATCAGTAAGGTATAAAAATATTTATAAACCAAGACCCAAGTACCTGTGAATTTTGACCCCCCTCCCCCCAAATCAATTTAGCAGTAAAATGTGCAGATTCAGTGATTTTATTCTTGACGGAAATGAAATAAGAGCATCTGAAGTACAATATCCATAACATAGTATAACAGGTTTCACAATAAACGTCAATTAATGAAATTGTTAATTTTCAAGTTTTTACAAGGGGGGGGGGGGGCGTACATTTACTTCAAACGAGATTTTGAACAAAGTATTTCTTCCTGCTACTGTATAAGCCTGTAGGCTGTCAGTAGAAACTACAAAATATTTTCTGTCGGTAGTAGTATAGATTCAATTCCCCGCGCTTGCGCGGGATTTCATCTAGTATTGTATATACTGATAGTCTGGATAATGAATACAAAAACATTCAAAACATTAAGTTTGAAGTTTGCTTGACACAAACTGAAATAACATTTCCAAATTTTCCCCAAGAAAAAATATTGCCCTCAGGCTTTTAAAATAGTTAATTGAATTACAATTTTGAAGGACTAAATACTTTTGCAATTTTTCTCTTCATGCATATTAAGCGTAAAATTAGAAATGATTTTAATTGTTAACACGCTAATTTGCAACCAGTAGTCTGTAATCCTGGATAACGTCTAAATCGATAATTAAATTTTGAGGGCTTATGGAGATTCCAAGTGATTCTTAGCTTAGAAAGAGATTCCCGTTAAAGCATCAATTTCAAGTCTACAGAGTCACAATTATAAATGGGTAAAATTGTTATTTATATTGCCATTGTGACGTTTATGTCCTGGAAATGTTTACCTGATTTCAACCTCTGACATGTTAGGCAATCGGTAATTGATAGACGTACTCTGAAGAAAAAATATCTATTTTTAAGGTGGAGGTGAGTTATTTGTAACTTGAAAAATACATGAAGTTACTAGAAATAATGCACATCAGTTCATTCATCAATGAGCTTTATTTTGCATGGTCACGATAAAAAAAGAAGAATTTTGAAGTTTTTACAACGTTCATTAGAAGATGAATGGTTATTTACATGTACAACAAATAGTTTTTGGTGGAAAGATGCTCGCATTATTTGAATTATTTTCACACTGAGAAAGATAGAAATAAAAACTATAAAGAAAAATTAAAATTAACATTCTTAGCTTGATTTACCTTTTCATTTAAATTATGCAGTAATTTATCAAATTTCACTATTGCATGTCTGTTTCATTCCTTGTCTCGAAGCTTATTGCCCCTCAAATACGTCGCATATCTTATTGTAAATTTTCTACGTATCATTTCACAAATGTCTTAAAATCTTAATTTGAGGGAATTAATGCTGTTATGATAATATTTATTTATGGTTGGAAAGATAGCTGTTGGTCTTGCAGTCAAATTTTCACATCAAGTATGTTTAGCCAAATTTTGTGCATAAGCGGGAAATAGTTTGGTGTTTCTGATGAAACCTGTAGACCGAGTTGATAAAAAAGATTTGTCATAATACTTATAATTGATTGCGCTTAGTTTGCGACATCAGACTTTACATCGAGCAAATTAATTTTAAGTTGTGTCTTAACTTGAAACATATTTTTCAAATAACTAAGTTGTACACCCTAAAAATACTCTAGCTGACTTCAAAAACCTAAATTTACTATAGTACATATTTTGAAACTATGATTTTCTAAGACACTGGTGGATCCCGTTACTTAAATATCCTCAAAAACAAAGATATATAGCGGGATCCAGTATATAATTACCTATCCTCTATTTTTCTTACTCAGAAAATGTAAATAACAATGAAATAGAAACTTCAGAAATATTGAGTTACTATATATTCTAGAATTCTGGTTAACTAATTCAAAACTCTAAAGAACTCCTAGCAAATTTAAAAACACAAAACCATTCCAAAATCAAGCAAATCAAAGCAAACCAACTTCTCCACAATAATACAACCATCCCCATTCTGAAAAAGATCAAGAGTATGTTTGGAAGCGAACAATATCTAATTTGAAGGAAGGCTATTGACAAATAACTTGATGTTACAAGGGTTTCTACAATCTCGATTTAGTTCAGCATTCTGCATATTGTATGTTTGAAAATACATGGACAACATATTGCAAGGAAGAATGTTGACTGGCGCTTTTTGTTTACAAAGCGTTTGTATGCTGAATAAATCCTTACTTTTGGCACGTGGCAGTTTGTACATTGGCTCAGCGTGTCTTTTATAACATGTATAAATGGCAATTCAATATTTATCTGATATCTGTAAACGAGGGCAAAGTGAGCGCGGGGGTCTTTACTTGATGGTACATTTTGTGGAGTAAAATGTGTATGTTTTACGGGTATTTAAACTTATATAGAGTTATAAAGATGTACATGGTTTAAGGGTTTGTTAATTAGTACAAATATACGTTTGTGTGTTTACACTTAGAAGATGAACTCGTACACCTAATGACACACACATTGTAAGACCTAAGTATGTTTTGAATCTCTTAATTTTTTATTGTTACAGTCAAGTATAAGCTGAACACTCAACATAATATTAATCATAAGCTTATAATAAATTTCCTAGTAAAACGAATCCAATTGTAGAAAATACTTGATAGTTGACAGATTACTTTAATTGGGAATGATAGAATTTCTCATGTATAAAAAAGTGGTGTCTGCAGTGTAAATTTAATCCAAATTAGTTACTGAGTATGTACACAGTTTGATGTTTGATAAAAATAGCTTAGAGAAGAACCTTCTTAGCAGGACAACTAAACTAGACGACAGTCATCTGACTGGTTCATTTCAGGCCAGCATGCGAACAATTGCTTGATCTTCAATAGAAAACAACTGGGTGCTCATCCACACGATGTCTCGTATTTATCTTTTCCAAATCTAAAAGGTATCAAGTAACATAAATCATAACTCATCTTCTATCGTTTGAATGTATTTGATTTCATTCAAGCCACTTATATAAATTACTGCCCAGTCTATTCAGAAATCAGACGGGATTTTCCAGTTCAGTTATTTAACTCTAACTTACTCAGACTCAACATATAAAGAACTTAAATATGGGCGATCACAATTTTATCATGGTTTAGGAATACAATCAAGCATTTCACATTGTAAACATGCAAACTTCATTTGGAGGTACATAATGCTAAATAATTCATCTTTTTTGTGCAGATCTCACAATGGGGGAAAGGAATGCGAAATTTACACCCCGGGAGACAAAACTTTAGATTCTTCTTTGTCATTTTATTGACACCTTTTAATTCAGGTATAGCAAAGACATGTAAGTGCTTGTGTATTTTTTTGAAAAGCATTACAAAGGAGATGTTATCTGTGATAGAATTATCACAGCCATTTTTATAAAATATAACCACAAATCATGAAGAATAAAAGAAACAACATGATAAAAAAGAATATTGTGTATTAAAGTTCGCAAAGAAAAATGAAAATTCCGATGCGATACCTATTGTAAAGTTTTCCTATTATAAATGGGTGAATAATTATTTCAGCAAATAAATGAAATTCCTTC
The DNA here is from genome assembly GCF_033153115.1 of Saccostrea echinata. Classification (NCBI taxonomy): domain Eukaryota; kingdom Metazoa; phylum Mollusca; class Bivalvia; order Ostreida; family Ostreidae; genus Saccostrea; species Saccostrea echinata. The sequence continues at coordinate 7,148,520 of NW_026889803.1, forward strand.
TTCATTTCAGAAAAATTTGGAGTGCATCAGTGTAAATATCTGAGAGTTTTTGAATTTTGATTCCTTAGTAAAATGAAATGCGCTCATACAAACAGTTCGATGATTAGTTCATTATCTATCAAATTATGTTAATTGTCATTGAATTTAAAATATGTTGATTATATATATTAGATGTTAATTTTTCCCCCAGAGACTGATTGATAGTTAAAAATAAAACAGAGACATGATGAAAGGACATCATAGTGGTGTTAACGTGTATATTAAGGATACATGAGACATTTTTGGTCTTTGTAGACAGATAATATTAATAAAAACAAGGAAGCTTCATTTTCCTAATCTAGTTGCATCGAAAGCAGTAATTTGAATGAAAGTCATTTCCAACAATCCAAGAATGCATAAAAAATAATTGTTTTTGAAGTTTCATTAAGAGACATATTTGATAAGTCGTTTTCGAATTTATGTTTTCTTTCTCTAAATGTTCTGTAAAAACAGCAAAACGTATTCTGATTACCAAATGTCTATTTACTAGTAATCTCACTGGGAAAAGTTTCTATACCAAAACTTGACCTGCTAATCTTCTAATGTTGTCTACGGAATAAGACGTACCTTTTGTTGCCTCCTATTGTCGTTAAACCAAAGGTTCACTAAATAAATGAATATCAATATCTAGGCATAAATTTCATATTAATAACGGATGTCAACAGCTTCTTTACAAGCATTTTAATTCCCAGGAGCATTCAATTTTGTCAAAAAAAGTTCTCAGAAACATTAATCATACTAATATCACATCCCTCAGTACACCTTTCCGTAGGCAGGAAGAATAATACTGGATAAGCTACTTGTTGCAATGACATTATCAGTAGTATTCTTTCAAACAGTGTAGGAACGTGAATGTGATTGGACTTTTTAACAAAGCGCAAAGACGTAAGCTTTAGCATGGACATCAGTCTTACGGTAAACCTAATATGCATGATGTCTCTTCTGAATCACTTCTTCAATAGACAGGTCACGGTAGTCTAGTGGTAGGGCGTTCGCTTCGTGATCGGGAGGCCCGGGTTCGATTCTCGTCGCGTCAAACCTAAGACGTAAACATAGGTAGGGACTGTTCCTTCGCCAAGCGCCCGGCATTAGAAGTGAAAGTCACGGGTCTTTCGGGTATGACCTTAAAAACGTAGGTCCCGTGTCACGATGGGAGTTGGCACGATAAAGAACCCTCACTGCTCAATGGCCCTGAGTGCCGAGTATAGGTCTAAATTTGAAGCCCTTCACCGGCACACGGTGACGTCTCTATATGAGTGAAAAATTCTCGAATGAGATGTTAAACAATATACAAACAATCAATCAATCCTTACGTCAATAAATAGTTAGGTCTTCATCACATCCGCATCAAACTTTATTCTGTTCCTTTGAAAGTTTTATATGGTAAATATGAAAAGGCTGAAGAACGTCCATACCTGGATTCTTCAATAACATAATACAGAATGGATTCTGTGGTTATGGATGTTGCCAATCATACCCTAACAAAAAATACTATAGTTAACTATAGTATCAAATTTTTTTTTACTATAGTAAATCAAAGTATTTTTACTATGGATTTCAGATTGTTATATTTTTTGTTCTTCATTTTATATATACACATTTTTTTTTATATCAAATGGAAGCATTATTTGTATATTTACATTTTATTTCCAAATTTTACATAACTGTTGTCGAATTTAAGAGATTTTATAAAAAGTTCCAGAGTAAAGTTTCATAGTAAATCAAAGTATCAAAGTGTTCACTATAGTTAACTATAGTAAATTTGTGTTAAGGTAGGCTTTTCAAGCCGCAACATTTTACGAAAGACTAAAATTCTCAAGAAATGCGATCAGTCTGTGCCTTAAACTAAAACAAAGGACTTGACTCAGTAAACATTAGCAATATTCTTAAATACAAAAAGGTTCTGTCGAAGATTATGCCATGCGATGGGTAAATTATGAGAAAGAACTTGACACCTTGTCAGAATGGATTAAAAGTACAAGGTGAATGTTGAAATTTTGTGTTAAACCTGTGAGGGGCAATATGAAAACTATCTTCTTCTGTCTTAAGTAAACTTAATTTAAAGATTACATGATCAGTATGCACTGGTCCCTCTGACAAAGCAGGTAAAAAGTCTTTGTTTATAATGCTTATTACTACAATTGCATTCTTCAAGAACTTGGATTTAATTCTACAAGTGATAATCCAATTTATACACATACAGTGTATTAAATCATTTTTCTAAAGACTGAGGATAAAGTTCTTCAAAACTCTATATCAGTTTTAAAGATTGTAATATTCCCAACAACCAAATTGAATTTAAATTACCATACCCACACTGGATTCCTAAACTTAAAAAAAAATTCATTATAAATAAAGATACATAGCGTGTTCGATTAGATGTACTACCTTGTACTACTCTTTCTTTACTTCTTACGAAAATATTCACAGCATTGAAGGAGAAATTTTAAGAGTACTATACAAACAACATATTTGAAAGTGGTGTTAATCAGATTTGGATACTTTAAAACTCCGTGGATATTTTAGAAAACTTGAAATCATAAAATTTTACCATGATCAATAGCATCAGAATGAACGACTTTTCAACACTTTATACAGCCATTCCCCTTGCTAAATTAAAGACCATGCTTTTTGATAACATAGACAACTGTTTTGTTAACGAAAATGGAATTCGTTAGTTTGTTCATATTGTTATTAGTCATCTGTAAATTAATTTTGTTAAAAACATTCTGATTCTACACAAATACTCCGAGTTTGATATTAAAAAGATGCTAGAGTTTCTCAATGATAATATCTTTGTAATCTTTGGAGACCAGGTTCAAAATTCCAGGGGTTTTAATAGTGCCCCGTTATTAGCAGATCTTTATGGAGCAAAATTTATTTAAAAATACTTTTTGAAAAGAAGAAGTCTCTTGTTGTGACCTTGAATTCAACATTTAGATATCGAAGACTTTTATCAAATAACAATTTTAAGTTTCATTCTTACGATGATTAAGTGTATTTCATGGAACTCGAAATAAAAGTCACCACAGAGTCTGATACATCTGTCTCATTTTTGGATGTTTTATTAGAAAAAGACATTGATGGCAAACGAATAACAAAACTTTCTGATAAACGTGATGACTTCAACCTTTCTATTGTCAACTTTTCTTATTTATGTATCAAAATACCATTATCACTATCATATATCATTTATGTCTCGCAGTTGATTCGATATACAATGGTATGTTCTATGTACAAATACTTTTTAATTGAGGCATGCTACTGACGAATGAGTTAATGATACAAGGACATCAAAATTCTTGTTTCGCATATTTAATGGTCGACACAATGATCTTGTCTGAATATACAATCTGTCTTTGAGTAGAATGTTGACTGATGTGTTTCATGCAAACTTTTAGGCCATTATTTTCACACTGTATTGACTACTCGGAGTTTTTCGTTTTCTCGATCATGACAAGAGGCACTCTGTTTTCAGAGGTTCATGTTTGCTCTTCTCACAATTTGTATTGCTTTATTAGACTTTTGAGAATAATTTCTGTTTGCTATCTTCAATTTCATCGCTTGTAAATGTTAATGTTCTGTTTTCATTATTCGTGAGGAATGTAAAGATACCATAGTTCAAGGAGGAGCTAATTAAGTTATTTTTTTAATAATTTAAATAAATTTCTTGTGTCCTTTATAAGTTATAAGTGATTGGAATATTATATAATTCTTTAAATAATTAACATTTTGTAACAAAATGATTAGGTTTTAATACTGCAAACTACAGTATTGTTCTTTAATCGACAATTTATATTAGTAACGATGAATGCTTATCAATTATTTCTTGATGTTTCTACTGCACTATTAAAACTCACACATATAACGATATTAACACCAATATAATCTCTTCTAAAGCACAAATTTAAAATCTTGTCCCCCAGAGAATCAACTCTCTACTACTTTAATATCTTAACTTGATAAAGAATTTAAATATTTTTTCTTGGGTATGATATACACCACGTTTCCTTCTTGTCTATGTCTTGGCTTGTTATTCTTATCGCAGACAGGATTACAAATACACGTACCTGTTCTGCATGTAATTTTAAGTAAGTGAAATTCCAACATGAATTACGCCTGATTTCAGATAATTGTTGAATTAACTAGATGCAATGCAGACTTTCAAAAGAAAAGTTATGTATTGATTTTGTATGCAAAAAGATAAATTCAAATAAGATTCTAACTTGCTTTTAAATTTCCAAACATATATTTCAAGTTAACTAGATACATACCATGATAAGAATGGTCAGGGTTTGAAGGTTACCTGAATTATTTCGCTAGTTTCAACAGAAGTATATAACAAGGTTAGCTTTTTAAAAAAAGCTGAGAGTCAGCCACTGGAATATAGAAAGTTTCTTTCATGCTTTGTGATGGTATATGACTTGTTTTATTCACCATGTTGTGATTCTTAAAAGTCATTGTAATCTACATTAAATTCGCAATGTTGTACATAATAAATAATAAAGCATGGAATAAATTTTAGTTAGACTACATCGTGATCATTATGATGACCTCCAATTAATTTCTCTTGGGCGCGGACGTCAGAGAAAGTTCGTCACAGAAATGAACAAAGCCAGTAAGAGCCCAGTCATTGAACGTTGACAGATGTATACGAGGGTTGTCCCAAAAAAAAAAAACGCAAACATTTTCAATATTTTTTGTTTCACTAATATTTTAAAGTTAAAAATTGGCATGCATTAAAATCAACATTTTTGAAATAATTCACAGAAATTTCAGTAAATAATATCCTTAAATAACATTTTTTTCTTTGGTAAAGGAATCATTCAAAACAGCTGCCGGTGCAACAACGACGACGTCAAAACGTAATTCTTGGAGTTTTTGAATTTGTTCAGGAATAGTGCGTCTTTAAAAAATCGTTCATGCATAAATTCGATAGTGCATTTTATTTTCTTTTAGTTACCGAGTTATCCATTTCACACGTGTACTGCAGTTAAGAATAAATCAAGGAATAAATTCTTTTAATAAACAATTTCCCAACCCCGATCATAAAACTAACTGCTCGAATACTTAACTGTGGTCTCCATGCATGACGTCCAGCTCTAGCCTTTTCAGTTTATCGTCCTTTTTGTTGGTCAACCAAACTCTTCTTCCATCGGATAACCAGTTCATTCATATATGAACCTCTTTTACTATGTACGAACCTGTGATCGATACATGCATTTGTGTCGTTCCCTCGTTCCCAGCTCTTTTTCCTTATGAACAGGAGTCAAACCCCGCTCCACACAACACAGAGTGATAATTTGGTGCGCCGCATTACTGCTCGACATCGCCGTTTTTGGCAATATCTAATTAATAGTGTTTGTGAATATAACGTCATATTTTTGTTATTAATTATGAAGTCAGAGTATTGATTTTTTTTACACACGAGTACTCTAGATCATAAAGTTTCTAAGGATATAATTTTTGTCACATTATATATCCGTATAGCCTGGTAGTAAAGAAAACATTGCTGTCAATGCTATTTTTGAATGTCAAGAAATTGCCGTGCGCCGGCCACCGATATTTAACACCCTTTAAACGATGTTTAAAAATGCAAATGGCATTGAAACCTTATTATATTTAGCCAAAATTACAAAAATATAATTTTCCAACTTTATGCCAAAAATGAATAATTTTGGTCAGATAGTTTATGAAATATTTAAAAAGTTCGCGTTTTTCACAACCCTCGTACATTTTCATTTTCATTGTTAAATTCTATAAATGATATAGATTATGATACAAAAAAAGAAGGTAGACTTTGGGTTAGCTTGTTTTAATTATTAACAAATAAAAGTTTTTAATCGTGCAGGTTCCAGGCAATGCATGATGGGGGGGGGGGGCATAATGCATGTAGTTTTAAATCAATTTCTTAGTTTAAGCATCCATTTTAGTGTTATTAAAAAAGAAAAGAATTGCTTCCAGAATAAGGTAGTGAAAGCCATGGAAAACAATTCAAACTGGAAATTCAAAATATTTTTATACATGCAGTACGTATACCCAAAAATGTAACTAATGATGTCTAGCATCAAAGCAAAACTAGATTAACATACTGGATTCAATCTCTCTCACTCTTTCCCGTGGGGGGGGGGGCTGTCTAAATCTGCGCAGTTTCTCTCAACTATCGCAGTTTTATGTGGTCATTATCTCACCTTTCGGCGCGCACAAGCGGCACTTACACGTCTATCATCATGTAAATTATAAGAATTTACTGTCATACAGTAGTCTTCTAATATTTTCATAACTTTCATCATTTTTCACTGTTTTGAGACCTTTGTGGCAAGTGGATTATTGTGTGAATTTCGACCCGTACATGTCTTATGCAATTGATCGAGGGAGTCTTGCATCAGACATCCAGGGGAATACACACAGTCACAAATCCTTGACTTGCAACGGCGATTGAGGATATATAATCAAGTGTTAAATGTGCTCTACATATATAAACTTCTTATCTTTTATAAGAAGCACTGAAATATTTTCATAGAAGTATATAAAACAGTACAAATTTCCCACTAAGAACAATCTATGTCTTTAATTTTTCACCGAGAACAACGAAGCACAATGCAGTCTATAAATAGATCGAGGTCTAGAGTGTGCGTGAAGAAGCACGCCCTCCGGTTGGAGCAAATAGTACGAGTTTCTTTAGAACAAGTCGTGTAAATCTTTTTCCCAGAATTCCAAATTACGCAAGCGCACTTGCAGTTTCATCCCACCGTAACTAGTCATCCCGTCGGCTGACTAATGAACAATATGACAAAAAGGTGATGGCGTGGAGCAGTGTTCTATCTAATATATCCTACAAACAATAAGAAAACAGGCAATGTACACACCAGAGGTGGGATTATGTGCTAAGGAGGAGTAAGCATCCCATGGTGACTGGTCAGATCCTCCTCATGTCCTCTGCATTGATCAGGTAAGCGATGTATTTCCTTTATCCCCCCCAATTGTCACTTTTTCGTTCCAAAGAAGGGTGTAGTATATGGTACATGTAATAAAAAGGAAGAAATATACAACCGTAACAGCTAATTAAAGTTAAATAACATAGTATACATAATAGAAACTTGCGACAAGATGGTCTTTAAGCGACACTTAAAGATTTTTTTTTACATCTTATCTCCTAAAAAGTTATTTATCAAATACCAGTTAAAAGAGCTCTGTATTTCTTATTAGAACTGTATTCTCAGAAAGTAAAACAAAATTACTGAGAGAATTTTGAACATAACATTCTTCTGAGTTTCATGCTACATTTATGTAAAACGCCATTAGAAAAAAAGCATATTTTTTCTTTCATCCTTATTGACGTAGACAGATATCTATACAGACTGTACAGCAAGGTTGTGTGCATGTAAAGATTAATAACTCCATCCTCAGTAACTTGTTACCTTCTCTTAAGAATAGTATTTTATACAATGCTTCATTTTTTTTCTTAAAATACAAAAAGGAAGAATCATATCGTCAAAGATAAAAACAATCAAACAGTTTGTTTCATTTTGTGCATGTATACAAATTTATTAAATTATAACATGATGTAGGTAAAACTAAACATGGCATCTTTAAGATTTCATACAAGGAATACAGTCATACTTTGTGTGTTCGGTTTGATCGTTCTATTGAGCGTTAACAGGTACTGTTATAAAACTTCTTTATCCTACAGTGTGTGGGATTCAGTTTTTGTAACAATTGGATTCATCTTATTGAACCGTTCATGCATGCGTAGGTAACATATCCTGAAATTATATAACAAAAGGTGATACTTGCAAATGATAAGTATACTATACTTGATATAAAAAAAAAACGAACCTGATTTTGAATGGTCTCTTCACAATCGAATATTAAGTTTGCTTTCCGATATGTGATACATCTGTGTGACTATGAGTAAAATATATAACAAGAACTATGCCTTATGTAATAGGTGAGGTTAAGGAGAGCCCATGACTCATTTTGTATAGGGTGTGAAAGATTGTTTTAATTATGTAAGAAGTTTATGCTATTTTTATTAGAAAAAAATATGTGAAAAGTATGCGATTACATTTCCAGCATAGAAAAAAAGGCGCCAAGAATAATAAAGACAATTGAAAGAGATTTTTAGTGCATCGCAACGAAGATAACATTTTGAGGGTAGAATTCATTCAGTTAACGTACAACATTCATGTAAATAAAATCATACACGAAATATATTATTCTACCTACATGAAAACAAAGACTAACAATATTTCTTCATATTCATAAAAAAGCAAGCATATTTTTTTTAAAAGTGCTTATCTTTCACAATATCAAATTGCAGATTAATATGTTACACAATGCTATGTATTCATTCATCAGGGACAGGAAGAATGTCTTGAACAAAACCTTACTTGTTTGTTATAGACATGTTAATGCCTAAAAGAGAAATATGATCCAAAGCGTTTCGCTATAAGTTGTAAGATGTAACATCACTATGATTCTATCTGGGCTGTTTAGGGTTCAAGACATAGAGACAGGAAATTATTCTGTACCTAAAATCTGCTCTGCGCCAGGTCAATTGTATTTGTGCATTGTTGTTGTTATTTTAAGAAATTACAACTATTGTGACCTGTTGCCTCTGTGACCAATGGTTGACATGTCAGGAATGTTTCCTCTGGGTCGCTCCTTGGACCTTCCCGCTTTTGTCGCGTGGTTAATTGTTAAGGCTGCCGATCCAAGCAGCACGAGGGCAGCTCTAAACTGACAACAGGCTTCTTTGATCTGTTGTCACGAGACATGAGCTGTGAGTAAGTTACTTGTCTTTGTCCAGGTAGCATCTGCTAGGGATATGATTACCCCTAACATTGGCAAAAAGACACCAACCATTTCTATGAGAATTTCCCCCCAGATTTTAACAAAAAAAGTTTATTTGAAGACACCTTTTTTCAAAAAAAAAAAAAAAAAAAAAAAAAAAAAAAAAAAACAAAACAAAACAAAACAAAACAAAAAAACAAATAGTAAATCTCAACATCATCTGATAATATTGTAAAGTTCTTAAAAAGTATTCAAATTTTATATTAGAAATTAAATATTTACATTTCAATTTAAGTACATTGTTATACCTTACATTTATTATGTTCCCTTACAAAAGGAAAATTCAAGGAATGAAATTCTAGAAATTTGAAAATTATTTTTGTTTTGCTTAAATACTGTTCGTTATCTCCATATTTCATTCTACTGTCGCAGATCACGTATCATTTCTACTTTTCTAGTTTTAGGTAATTTCTACTAAATTACTACTATATTAAATATAAGGCACTGTGTATATCTTAAACATTAGTATTTTGTTCCTTTAAATCTTTATGTCTGATTTCAAACATCCCTAATCACACAAACATTTTTTTTAATTGGTATAGTTGTTTAATTGCAATTATATCTTTTGGTGAGATGCAATTATTGAATTCAGATTTTATACCAAATCATTTTTTTGCTTAGCGTCCCTCATCCTTATTGTGTTTACATTCAAGGAATTAAAACCTTTACCAGATTTGAATGAATATATTACCCCTAATGTCTTACCACCTTTTACACAGTTACATGATGTCTCAGGTATCTCAATACATTCAACTTCAGACTCGAGAGCCATCGTTCAGTGAAGCCTGCCGCAGAGGTTTCCACGCTTGGCCAATGCTGATAGGGCGACCTAAAAGGTTGGTCTGTTCACAACATAAAAAGGTAAATATATACAGGGGAGGTGTTTGGTGCACAGTCGGTACGTGATTGCCAGAGGATCAACATATCGATAGTTTTTCAAGGAGAATATGTTGTAGATTTTCAGATTAATTTTCAGGTTAATTTATGTGTGATATTGGTGAAGCAGTTGTTTTATTCAGTGGAATGGATATTTAAAGTATTTAAAGCTCTCTCAAATCCTCCACATGTAGGTAAGTTATCGTGGCTGTGTTTTACATGTAAACAGGATGTTAACAAAATCAGGCAGAATTTATACTGGCTCATAGTTTACGGTGCAATAATGTTGCATACCATGCAGTAAAATTTTAATTACAATTCACAGCTATTAAAGTTAGGTTCCTGGATGGTGACATTTCATGTTTTATAAATTTTAGAATACTAGGAAAGAGTATTCAAGTTTCTTCACAGCTTTCCTTTGTTTATTAATTATTTTAAATAAGCGATTAAAAGTCGAATTAAAAAATGAATTATTTTCTTTGAAAGATCTCCATTCGGAATGTACATGCTCTATGAGAGATGTCTTCAACTTTTAAAAACTGTAGAAGAGAAGAAGATAACAAACAATACAATTTTCTATGGAAAATAGCCTTTTCACTTTATACTAAGACACTTTATGACATTCTTTAATCGTCAAAGCAATTTAATCAAATGAGGAAAAGTGTAATTAGGAAGCATTATTATTTGTAATAAAGTAGATATAGTCATAGCACCTTACACGTGCTGCAATCTCGACTAATATCTATGCTTAGAATCAGAATGTCTAATGTATATCCTTTTTTATTTTAACTATATAATGGTAATGTGTCACCAGTGTGCCATTTAAAATGTTTTACACAGATATAATGTTCGTAAATCATAAAAAATTTTTCAGCAAGTAATTAAACGTCCGTGAGCTAATTAAAAAGCTATAATTTAGAATGAATCATTCATTCATAAAAGTTACAAATCAACATATCACTCTTGAATGCGTTGATTGAAGGAGGCGTTGCTTAATAGATGAGATTAGGTATAACAGCTGATTAGTTCTTCGTTGCTTTTATCATTTCCGATTTTATCTTCTTTTAATCATCGTAAGATTTACCTATGCAAAAAAAAAAAAAAAAAAAAAAAAAACCATTTTTTTGGGGGGGGGGGGGGGGTTGAGATTGTGAATTAATACATACCAATTAAACATTTTAGTGATATTTCCTTTTCATCGAATCAGACTAATTTGCAAAGTGCTTCCCTACATTTGTCCTATATCTTACTTAACTTTTAAAAACAGGACCAAGGAACAAGGTTTTAACCTGAATACGTTTTGATCTATTGATTTCTATTTTATAGGGAAAACCTCACACAGGTTGCGTAACTTATCTCAGGTCATTTTTAAATCCCTAATATGTTTCTTCCAATGTTTAAATCATTCCTAAAGTAATGAAATGATATTGTAAGTGAAAAGCTTACTTTTCGACATATTTTCTTTCAAGTATTATACCACATTAGACTGTATAGAATGATCTAAGATAGAAAAAAAATATTCCGAAACAGATGTTTAAGTATGCACTGTTCATTCTTATTTGCTCTGCATTCATATGATCAAACTGTTGAAAGGACCTTGGAAATATAAGACATTGGCTAATTATTAGTTTGGTAAGTTACTTTATGGAGTTGTTTGTTTGAATGGGTTAAAAGAAAGACTAACATTCCCAAAAAACGTAGAAATATCTGTTGATGAATATCACTGGCACCCATTCATTGAACAAGGGATAACAGTAAATGACCTGATGATGAGAATTAAGCCGTTATCATAGCTTTGTCACTATTTATAGTCAAATTTTGTTGGACCGTTGTGGGTCAAAAACTAACTACCCTTTGATGTTTATCAAGCAGCTTAAGGTGATAAATAAACTTTTATTTATAGGATTAACTCCTGAAAAATACACAGAATTTTCTTTGTTTGAATACACTATGTAAAAGCATATAACATTGGTCGTATTTTCAGATTGTCGAATAAATAAAAAGTGTACACTGAATTTCTTTACATGCAATTAATTGAACAGGTCGATGCTTGTATTCTTAAACAGAATATACAAATTTAACCTGACTGCTCCATCTTTGAGTTCAATTGTGTCCAATGTAATCAGAATTTTAGAGCAACTAGAAAAGATATAAAATGATACACAATAAAACTGTCATTAAAATTTCCAGCTGTAAGTCATTCCAATATAAACCTATATGCACATAATCGTCACTTTCCTTTATAAAAAGCTATGCATTATGCTTTCTGACGAAATGTGTGTTCACAATGGAACCATCAATTGAACAAATGGATTTGACATGTTTTCATTTTGAAATTACAATTATCATGTGAATTTCTATCAATCATTGTAAGCCCACATATGCGAACCATAACTAAAACATAACAATTAAATTAAAACAACACTCACACAGATAAATTTACAAGTTCCGTAATAATACCTACTATCGAGTTTTGAAATTGAGTAAACATCGATGATAGTTTAAATACCTATGATAGGAATTTAAAACTGAACTGCCTTATCATTTCATTATATCCTTTACAATAATGTGTCTTAACCTACCTAAAGAAAAAAAGAGAAACAAAAGTTTTCTACAAGACCATTTGTCCATACCATGTTTCAGATAATTGACATTTATCAGTAGGTTATAAAGTGGTGTTGGAGATAAAACACATGTCTTTACACAGTAAAATTATCTACTATTGGTTTATGATAATTTGTAAATATTTGTATTAAGCTCCAAAATTATCAAATACAACAGGTGGCTATACTATTTCGCTCTTTTCATTGTTGATATAAAGGATAGCATTGTCATATTTATCTAATTATATGGGCTAAGTGTGCCTTGCTCATTCAGTGCAAATATTCTGTGCAGATGTGCACAAACATCTGCATGCCCTTACAGATAGTTTATTTCACATATTTTCCCTATAGCTTCAAATTCCACACAATACTCAAGCTACAATGCACAACATATCCTGTCACCTTCATGTTGACTGAATGTCCATCTGTTATTAACGACCTCCGCAACCAAAAGTGAACTGTTAATAAAAGGTATATATATTGTATGCTCTGCATACCACGAAACATGCAGATACCTTATAAATTTTTAAACCCGGAGATTATGAAGCATAAAGGTGTTTTATTATGAGACTTTTTAATCTTTTACAAACTGTAAATTCGTACTTGAAACCTGCTTGCAAACCTGTCCTTTCTATGAGAAAAAAAGGGCTGCAGATGGGAACTCAAATCTGATTGGTTAAGTTTATACCACTCTCATGCTAAGAGTTTACAGTAGATAGGGGCTATATATATGACCATACAGGTAACCATCATTTGGATGAGGGAAAGATCATTTAATGTAATCTCGGAAACATGTTTATGTATGAAATACCAATAAGAATTTTATGGGATTTTTTTAAACTTCAAGTGATACAATTCTTGTGATATTTTAAAGGATACTTAAAAATATGATTCCTATTCCAAAGTATATCATTTATATGTAATTCCTATTCGAAAATATGTCATTCCCATTCGATAACTTTGTCATTCCCATTCCACAATTTTGTCATTCTTATTCGATAATTATGCGATTTATTTGCAATTAACGTTATTTCTATTCGAAAACATACGATTTCTATTCGATAATGTTGTTATTTTTATTCGATAATTTTATCATTACTATGCGATGTTCAATAATTGCATTCTTGGTATTATGACAAAAATCATTTACTAGCAATTATCGAATAAGAATGACAAAATTATCGAATAGGAATGACAAAATTATTGAATAGGAAATACATATTTTCGATTGATTGATTGTTTGTATGTTGTTTTACGTTCCGTTCGGGAATTTTTCACTCATATAGAGACGTCACCATATACCGGTGAAGGGCTACTAATTTAGATCTTTACTCGGCACTCAGGGCCATCGAGCAGTGAGGGTTTTTTTATCGTGCCAACGCCTACCGTGACACGGGGCCTCGGTTTTTAAGGTCTCATCCGAAGGACCCGCAAATTTCACTTCAAAGTGCCGAGAGCTTGGCGAAGGAACAGTTTTTTTTTATCGACTTAGGTCAGTCGTAAAAATGTTATTTCCTAAATATTCTGAACTTGAAGTTTTTTTAAAGTTGTAAAAAAGAATTAAGATTTACATTTATTCCTCTTGTTATCATTATACTAGACTTGTCTAAAGTTGTCAGCTGTTTACGATTAACAGCTGAAAACATCCGACATTATTTCTTCCAAATCTGTATAACCCCTCTGTTCCCACACCCTTTGTTGTACGTGGTTTGGGAAATTTAAGCGTGACTTTTAAATTCTATCAGGAAGGAGTGACTCGTTTAACACACGCTGTAGGGAATTCCTTAAAGGTATCCTTAATGGACTTTGTCAGATATCATTTATGATGTTCTAATTGATTTAAATTGTTGATGAATATAATACTTACCGAACTTTATTTAGAACATTCCCTGTAAAATGTCCAGGGAGGTGCTCATTCATGAAATACTGCGTGTGTTGTACTCAGAAATTTAGCGGTAAAATTATCTCTGGTTACAGTCCGTTTCATGACTAAAAGCCTCCTTTTATTTTGCTAGCCGTGTATTGTAAAGTTTGTAGTTAACTCTCAAATTAACTTTAAACAGATAAAGGTATAAGGTTACGCAGAACATTATTTTCCGCATCAATTTAATTTCTAAAATGAACGTCTGATCATTGTTATGTTCGGGGTCATTTTGCGCATTATACCTTCATCATTTTTTTTAAAATACCCCTTCGATGCTGACAATGTTTCATTTTTTCTTCGATACTGAATTTTTTCCCCTTCGTTTTCTCATGCAAATGACCATTACAGAATATGTATTCTTTCGGAAGTAAAAAATGAAATATAAGCAGAGAAAATTAATAAGGAAATTGTTTCATTGCAATATTATTTTGTAGGTGAGCGCAAGAATGATGAATGAAGACTTGTCGTCCTCTCATTGCTTTAGATAGCCACTGATTCTAGCTTTGATGTCACTATTTGTCAGGTTAGTCTTAACAATAAACAAATAATTATGAATAGACTTGGCAATAACAAAGCGACGGATTGTTATCCTAGATATATATGTAGAGTATCTTCTGAAAGATGAATATATTGTTCGATGATTGGTAGCAATTTTGCTTGTTTCGTATTTCAAAATGTTTTGCCATTTTTTCCCCTTGTGCCAGTTTTTGCAAGATATTTCACTCATATGAAATCATGATTGTTTCTCTTGAAATGTTTGGAAAAAATGATACTTACCTTTTGCATTTTGTTTCGGTTAAAGATGTACATGCATAATTTGCACCATCCATTTGATTATTGCATCGTTTAGATTCCACTACAATACTGATGGGTAAAGATATTAATTGATTTTGAACACTTTATAACTTGTACATGTTAGTACTTATTCAATTTATAAAGAAACTTTTTTTCAGGTTTTATTCTACACATGTACCGTACGAACCTGAAGGTTCTTATACTATGTGTGGGTATCTTCCCTCTTCTTCTTACAGTATACAACATTGGAAGATGTGATATTACTAGGGAAGACGATAGCATTTACAGGTAAAAAGTCCAGAGGAATTTAGGAACATGATAGAAAAATATAAAGTTAACGCAAAACTATTCTTGCGATATAGAATATCCTGTCTTATTATTAATTATTTTTTGTGGATTTCAAAGGAAAGAAGTGTCGTCACAAATCGTCAATGAGTTTGAAGCTTCTGTGGGGTTTCAGCCCAGGGTAGCCCAGGCCTACAATCACGTGGAAAGGAACAAGCCAATCAAATATGAAGAACTTGAGTGTGTCATCAATGGAGACTACTCCATAATGGGAAGAAAAGAGGGGAAAGATGTTTACATGCCGTTTTCCTTCATTCAGAAATATTTTGAGGTATGAATTATGAAGTATATTCGAAGCAAAGTATATCAGCATTAACTCAGGGCATTGATGTTCTTTTAAGGCGTCAGCTTATAATATAGATAAGTTACGGGGAAAAAAACTAGAGGATCATATAGAAAATCTATTCAAGATAAAAATATTTTATAAATACAGGTTTACGGCTCGATTGAAACCTCAGATGGATACGAGAGGTTTTCATTCCATCACAGCTACCAAGACGATTTTCCCTCTGGTCCTCAACTTAAGTACAACCCCAGTGGTGTTTTCATGTCGTTTGATCAATATAGCGTAGAAGACAGAAATAGGGTCAAATGTGTCTCTGGCGTGGAAGGTAGAAAAGCAAAAATATAATATAGATAACTAACCACTTTACTATTTTCACACTAATTATGAATAACTAAAATTGAATGGCATTTTAAAAATGTAGCAAGAAAAAGGAGAAACATTTTTCAGAATCGATTGAATCTTCATTCTAGGTGTTCCTATATCAACACAATGGGAGCGGAAAGGTCACTATTACCCCATACAGATAGCACAGTACGGTTTAAGTCACTATAGCAAATACCTAACACAATCAAGACCGAAAATAAAAGTTTTAGAGGATGGAGAACAAACTGATATATCAGACTGGTTGCTTCCTGATCGCAAATCTGAGATCCGCAGCAGGATGGACGACAGAACTTCGGTGGATAATGGTGTAGTGGAATTCAGGACATCAAGTACGTATATCACAGAACTTTCCTCCTATGAATATGGATGATGCATTTAAACTCTTTTCATCCAGAGTAAAATAATTCTTAGAAATCTTGTTTCAACTTTTATTTACATGTGGACATATCTTTTATGTATTACTAAATTGTATATGCAGCACAAAAACGCAAAATGCAGGCTTAAGCAGCAATTTGTTTTACATATACATATATATTTTCAGCAAACTTGAAAAATCCCGGAATCAGTATTTCCACAGAAAAAGAAAGGATGTCGACATTATCAATGGATATTATGTTTATAAATAATGGAAGTGTGACAGTATTAATTCAGACAGGAGATGGAAATTTGTTCAATATTCATTACGTGCTTAGTGATAGCATAATTAAAATAAACGGCAAAGACATTTATTATGGAATTGGGTTGCATAAAAAAGGAAAATGGATTCACTTAACGAGACAAGTAATGGTAGATTTTCAAAAAGGATTAACATTACAATATTCGAAAAATCGAAGTAGCAAAATAAAAAATGCAGCCCACATTGCAGCTATTTGTGTTCGTGGTCATGGCATAATGGACAATGTGACCCTTCATAGTCATGCACACAAGGATTTGTTTTTTGATGCTGCAAATTATTTTGTACGGCATCAAGATTCCAAGGGTGGCTGGCCAGTAAAAGTGACACGTAAACTGATTCCAGAAGTCATGGAATTAGAGCCAGGGTGGTATTCTGCAATGGGTCAAGGACAGGCAATTTCTCTTCTTGTACGTGCATATGTGGCCTCCAAAGATCGGACTTACTTAGATGCAGCGGGTAGAGCGCTGGATATTTTTGAAATTCCAAGTTCTCAAGGTGGCGTTTTAGCAAAATTTTTAAACAAATTTTATTGGTATGAAGAATACCCTACTACTCCTAGTAGTTTTGTGCTCAATGGATTTATCTACTCTTTACTCGGTCTATATGACCTTAAAGAAATAGCAGTCGGTAGGATTAAAGAAAAAGCAGCTGAGTTGTTTGAAAATGGGATGAGGACGTTGAAAGCAATGCTTCTCATATTTGATTCTGGTACAGGGACGTTTTATGACCTTCGACATATCACTACAGGTCTTGCACCAAATCGTGCTAGATGGGATTATCATAAAGTTCATATCAAACAGTTATACATACTGATTGAATTAGACAATGATCCACTTTTTCAAAACACTCTTGAACGATGGAAAGGGTACATGAAAGGGAAACTTGCCCCTCACAATTAGAAACTGAAAGATCAATATACATGTTACTTTTTTGTTGTTGGAAATTTTAATTTCAACCTGAACTTAACTGCACTTTTATTGTTCATACACCGAAACTTTCTATTATTATTTACTGAATAATTAATGACAATTTAGCAATATAAGTAAGAAAGTTAATAAAAATAGAATTGAATCCGGTTTTTTTTTAAAAGAATTTCTGTTTTGTTATTCATATCTGGCCTAAACTTGTTCAAATTGACAATATGTAAAGATCCATTTTGCAATTTGAAGACTGATCGTCCTCTCATTGCATGGGAGGCTGTCATTTTTTTTTTTATCGAGATCTGTTTTTAGCAATATCGACAACTTCTGATTTAATTTTGCAGGAAATGATGAACATTTCAAACAGTTTCAATATTTTAGTTTGCATCAAACCCTGCCAGCATTATGAAGGTTATTTTTATGGTGCTTTGTTTTGATATTTTTGTACATAATATAAAGTAAATTTTCAATGAGAGTTGGCGTAGTTAAAACTTTTCTTACATGTTACATTCCATATTTGTGCGTTATTCTTATGCTGTTAAATATGAGTTTCACGAGAACTAATGCAACGTATCTGTTATGAAAGTGTCAGCAAAATGTTTTCGTGTAAGACGATATTTTTCCTGTTTTTTAATTCTATTGCAATACTTTGTCTCCCTGTGGTTTATGTTATTACAAATAAAACAATGAAACCTTTAATTCTTTCTTCTTCATTTAAGATTGTTTGCTTCTAATAATGCACATTATAAAGAATTTGAGAACATCTTTTTTTCTAATCTTTAAAACAATCGGTAGATATAAGGTATTCCTATTTAAGTGTAACTCTTGTCATAATTTTTTTCTCAAGAAAAATGATAGTGATTTGAAAAATATCGTACATGTATATTATATATATTACCCGCTGTACCTATTCCCAATGTATTCAAGTTTCAGAACTGATGTAAGCAATGTCAAGTCACAATTCAGTATTTAAAGTTATAAAATGAGTCGAAAAAATGTGTTTCTTTTAAGATAAGCGAAGAATTTATGAAAAAAATGAACGGTATTTTTGACAACTTAGCTGCACTGTAAAGCAAGATAAGTACCAGAAAAACAAAGGACGTTCTACCGTATTGTTGTTATCGTCCATGTCAAGGTCACGCAAATTTTATTTTTAGCGTAAAACTTATAAACAACAATGAACTGAGTATGCAAAAGTAAGGAATATGTTCAGAGAATCTTTTTGAAGATTGTATCAAAATCCATGGTTAACGAACATTTATGTCTTGGGACTTGAGACCATGGTAATTTCTTTAACTTTTCTGGGCATGCCTACAATATGAAGGAAGTAAAGCAATACATGTATGTTCGTCATGGGACACGTCATGGGACAGACAAAAAATACGTTTTTCTCCATAAAAGTAGATGTTTAGGTTCTGAAATCTGTAATTTTCTGAAACCTAATACTTTCAAGAATTTAACAACGTTTGCATGTGTCATGCAAAAATTCTATTTTTGCCAATTTTTCCCCCGTTTTTACGTCACAGTGTCTCTTGAATAGCTATTTTCTGTAAGCATTAAAACTCTTATATGGGGAGTGTGGCATGCTAGGTGTTGGATTTTAATGATTCTTATTTAGAGAAATGAAACTAATGTTCACAATAAAACGGTAAAATATGGTTATTGATTACCATGAAATCCTGGCATTTTATGAAAAATTCTCTTTTCCGACCAATTGAACTTTTTATTTAATCATATATGACTTAATCAATCTTGTTGTCAAATTACACTTATTACAAATTATAATTTTATGATATTAAAGATAATTTCATGTGCATGAAAAATTCCTAAAGATAGAAAAAAAATAGTCTCCCTTTCCATGTATTTTTTTCAGGGGGAAAAAATTAAAAGGTTTGAGAATCTTTTGAAAAGCCTAGTATAAAATTTTGCTGACAATTGAAAAAAATATTCTTGATATCAAAGTTCATAGACCATTCTAATATTTATTGCATAGAAATATTAAGTATTCATATTTTGTTTTCATGTTATCAAGGATACGAAGTGATGATTTTTTTGAAATCTCAGACAGGGGTAAGAGGTGTTACCAGTCAGTTTTCTTCCAAAAACTTGAGTATTTTACATTCGTTTGAAAACCAGTTTTGATATGTGGTTAACAATATAAAAAGCAGAAAGAAAAATGTCCATTGCAAAAGGTCAAGGACAAATGGCTTGAAATGAACTAAAATCCAAGAAATTGAGTGTCTCTGCACCATAACTTGAGTTTTTAAAACCATAGCAGAAAAAATACAATTCAGGTGCACAATAACTGTAATTGGATGTGAATTGATAAATAAATTGTATGTCAAAAGCTCAAAGCAGTTTCAAGGTCATAGTGGTAAAAAAGTTCTTACCGTTTCATGCAGGCATTTATTCTCAAATAGTTTGAATGAGGTACACTTTGTCATAGATTATACTGACACTGGGAATATTTTATCATCTAAAGCTGGGTGTATGATATGAAAATAATGTTTAAAAAACATGGTTGTGGTTTTGTTGTTGTAATCCACTTTCATGCTTACTAGGATTTGAGTGGACTGCTAAGTTTGCTGGAATCATACATTTAACAGTGCGTAATTTATAGTTAACACGATTTGTTAGTTCTAGTAAATGGTATTAAAAATCCACCGAGATTTTCAAAGTTATGGAATTTATATTATAAAGTATCGAAAAAATGACCCACCACCACCACCACAGACCCTTTCTTAGTTACATTTCACAACACAGGACTTTGCTGTGATCTCGAAATTAATGTATGTTTATTATATATGGTTTGACCTTATCCTCCCTCACGTTACAGAAACATCAGGACATTAAAGTATGATAATAACGAAGTAATGCGGGCTCTGTCAGAATGTGAAGGAATTCACGAACAGGTGTACTAGAAAAGGGACAGGACGTGTCGATATTTTAAAATATTGTTTTTTAATCCTCCGAAAATTGACAACTTAGATAATGCTCACAGTTGGCGGCAATCTTTACCATTTACTAGGTAAAAAATTCATTTTTAAATAGACTGACATTCAGTTAGTATTTGCAATGTGTATTATTGTTCGGAAATAACTTTAAGGTGATACATCACATATCTTACAACAGATGTACAAAGTACCTTACCAACTGATTATTTCAAGATATTCTTGTAACGTTGTAAATGAACCTGTCCGTATTCAAATAATCAAAATACAAAACCGATTTTAAAAAAAAACTTTCTGTTTTCTGCACATTAATTTCATAAAATATGATGGATTTTCACTCAAATGAAACAAATTTCTCTAAGAAACTTTGAAAATGATCCTTAAATGGTAGCTCTTTATTGCCCGATGGCTTTACTACAAAGGGAACAAATTAAAACAGGTCTGAATGAAGTCAGAGTATTTGTACGAATTGTCACATTCGTGATTATGGTCAGAGACTAAAATATAAAACCATAACGCTGCAGTTCTGCAGGTTCAGTTTAGGTCGACTTTATGTATATCTTTGCTCATGCTTACTTTCACTTTCCCATTAACCTACATATATAACTCTTTAAATTTTAAAATGATTTGTTACTTATATTTTGAAACTTTGACATACAGATATATATGGATATGGCATAACTGATATGACATAACTGATAAAGACACTTTTCCGAAATATGAATCCTGACTTTAATAGAAAATGTCAAATTTTCTTATTCTTACACTTTTTAACCCAAATTGTATACGTTAATTATACTATTCACTATTTTATTCCTAAATGCAACGAAATTTCATTATATTGCAAAGATAAGAAATATTTTGCTTTTAGAATGTTTTACTTTTAAGATAATTTGTTACTTTGTTATTTTGACACAGATATACGTGGATATCGCGTTACTGATAAAGAGACTTTTCCGAATATATATTCTTAACTCTAAATATTTGATAGCAAATGTCATGTTTTCTGATTCTTACACTTTTGAACCCAAACTGTATATGCAAATTGTTTTGTTCACTATTTTATTCCTAAATGCAACGAAATTTTTTTAAATTGCAAAGATAAGGAATATTTTGACTTTTCATATTACAAATCTTGCGAATCGTAGAAAAAAAAAAACTCGCATCCATAATTTAATGATATTTCTAGGGAAACTTATCATTTATTAAGGTATCTTTTTTCACACAGAACAGTTTATTTATATTAAGGTTCATCTAAGGTAACTAACATTGCTGCACTGTGTGGTCTGGACTCCTCACTAATTCCTTGTCATCAATATCACCATCGTACCAGGGAGCACAGTTCATTACTGAATATTACCGCCAACATATGCCACTTCTAATTTTCTGCATGATCAGCTGGGTTTCGATTTTTTGCCAGCAAGAAGCAGATTTTAGTAGGTAGCTGGTATTTTCAGACGTGTTAAACACGCTTATAATGTGCAAGGGAAATGCCACAGAACCCGGTGTGAGAAGGAAGATGGAAAACGTGTCAAAAATGTGTACGCCACATAACAGCTGTGTCTTTATAGGAAGTAATGTATACACAATGATATACGAGGGGTCATGAATGTTGCAAAATCACACCGCACAAATAAAAATATAAAGGACATAAACACAGTGTAAAAAAATTACATTTATGTCCCTGTATACCGTTTTAATAGTATGAAATTCAATTGTTCGAATGTGGTGTATATCAGGTTTTATGGATGTGATATGTTCCTTTAAAGTACTCCCAAAATATTTTATTTTTTCCTATTATATTTTACATTTATTAAGTACAGTATGCTACTGGGATTTTTTTTTATCAAAATGTACATAATATAGGCATCAGAAGGTATCATTTTAAGAGATATTATCAAGTTACGTTGACAGGTGACTCTACATGTAATTTAAGTAATTTCACTGTGCAACACTTCTTCTCTGTTGGTCACAGGTGCAGAAAGTTGTTTTCAGTGTAGAATATGTTCTTGTTACTTAATTTTCATGGTGTTGACTCTTAGTCATGCAATGATTTTGTTTTGTAAACATCAGATCGAATGAAAAATATCATTTCTTGTTCAATATGTACCTTCTTAGGCAAAACGGATGATTGTATAATTCTTATGGAAATCATGATATTCATGATCAAGCACACTTATTGCTGAATGTTTTTGAATACATTGATTATTATAAATATAACGTTAATTCAAAGAAGATAAACTGACTTTTGCAGAGATCCTGTTACAGATCGTTTGCTTTTTGATATTTGACAGTTTGTATCTCGTAATGTTTCAATTGCATGTTACAAATATAAAAAAAAGTATCCAATGAAAGCTTTGATGTAATATTTTTAAGGTTTAATTTCTGGAGTTTTCTGTATCCTTTGAATACTAGCGCTACAGCGTTACCTTATTCCATAAAATTCAATAACTTATACAAATGTCTTTATTTGAGAATGTTTGCAACTTGAATATGAAATGTGAAGGTAACGAATAGACATCATACTCAAAAATCCAATTAAGTAATTCAATTTGAGAGCAGAGCAAACAAGGACCCCAGAAACATCTTTTCTTGAAAAAGAGATAAATAGACAAGGAAAAAAACTATACGATGAGTAGGAAGAATATTATTGTCTCAAAATCTATCGGCCGATTTTGGCAATGAACAAACTTCTGTATCCTAACACCCTGGTTAAATACACTCAAACTAGAGATCTTTGATAATGGAAATTGCATTTACAATTAGCTTAACTAGTACAGAATTACCAGGGTAAAAATATCGTATTTTTGAATGAAGAGTGCAGCATCATTGTATTTTTATGGATTATCAAAAGAAAAGAATAACATGTAAATGGATTGTATAGATCAAAATATTTAGATTTTGCAAAGTGAAATGCAATCAAAATGATTACTGTAGTTAACCAAAATATCACAAACTAAGAAAAAATTCCAGAGATTACTTTGACTTTAATTGGTTGACATTTTCTCTTTTGTCGATTAACATGAATCAAATCTCAGAGAGCTAATGAAACAATGCTCAGCATGTCCTGTGAATATCCTCTATAAAACCTATTGGTTTCATAGATATAACTCTGTCATCTGTGTGCTAGAAAATAATATACTGATCATCTGATTCATTGTCATTGTCTTCTCTGGGAAAAGTTTCGTAAACTCTCTAACACATTAATGAAATACGTAGTAAGGAACGGTATTCAAGCTCAAAGTCCATTAAAACAATACAAATAGGGAGCAGAGCAAAACAGACCACCAAAAATATCAGAGGTGGGGTTAGGTGCCATGGAGGATTGAGCATCCCCTGCCGACCGGTCACACCCGCCGTGATAGCTTTACGTTTTACGTGGGATAGCGCTGTAATGAATCAAGATATAAATTTTGGGGAATAACATTGAAAAACTCGACATAGACATTATTATTTTGAAAAAACTGTAGGAAATATGTTAGAAAATTTTTAAAATAATTCCTGACATACGTACAAGTGCTTAATTGATTCAAGGCAAATTCCGCACGTTTTGGGGTTATAGAATGTTATTGAAGTTCCATTCAAGGGATGAATTGAAGGCTTTTGATATAATTATTAATTTCATTGTATACGCTTCTGATCTGAAAATATAATTTCGAAGATATTTACTACAATGGATAAAAGAAAATTTGTGTCGATTGAATAAGAATTTGCATTCCAACATACGGTAGTTTCATACTACCATTAAAAAAAAAAACTATCATTTACTTTCTTTTTGGACATAACGGCTTTTAACATTTGATTTTGTTATTTTTCCAACATACATTAATTAGAATGAAAAAAAGATTCTTAAATAAATCGCAATATTGATGTGATATTATTCATCCTTTGAGAGTTCAAGCAAACAAAAAAAAGAAGCTAATTCAGAGAATTTGTGTCCCCCGCTTGGGAAAAAAAGAAGAGCATGTGCAGTTCGGGGGGGGGGAGGGATCACACTCCCCCCCCCCCCCCCCCGTATTTGTAGAATTATTAAATGTATACATGTATATTGAAGCAAATTAAAAAAAAGCCAATATGGATATAAAGATTTGATTGCTTATTCTTTAATATGTGTATAGAAGATTCTTTTAATATACTATACACGGAATATTTATAACACTGTAATAATGACTTTATGAGAAAAAACAAAAACAAAAAAAAACCCTATAAATATCACCTTACTGTATTATGTATGGCACCTACTAAATAAGAAAAAAAAAAGATTGGTTCTGTGAAAAAAATTAAGATCTAAGTAGTTTTTAAAAAGTAATACATGTACATGTATTCAAAATAAGGGCTTATCTATTAACTGCAGAGTAGATTTGGGGGAAAAATTCATAAAAGTTATTATTTTTTTTTTAAAAACTTTGTTTCATAATGATAGAATGTTCATGTATGCGTAAACAGGAAAAATACAAGAAGTGAAGGAGGCCCCTTTTTCTCCTAAATATAAAAACATAATCATTTATACATGTTGTAAACAAGATATTAACACACTTTTAAAATTACATTATACACATTAAAGCTCAGATTTGCATGTTCAGTTACAATTGACCAAAACAATATGTAATTTAAACTAGATCTAAAACTAGGCTAATACATTTTCATGTTCCAATTTCAAGTATTAGGTTTTTTGAAAGAGGAATATCTCTAAATAAAGGCGATGATGTAGTTCTTGCTTCTGTTCATAGTTAAAAATAGATGTCATCATTGTTCCATGGTTATCTGCAAAAAAGGAGTTTTTATCTCTGAAATGTCCTCATGTATCCCAAATCTTTTTTTTCTGGCAGATATCAGATCCAAGGAGGAAAAAAAAACAATATGAGGACTATGTGACAAATGTATTCAACAGTTTTCTGTAATTATCTAAATCAGATACACGTGACATTGGGATTCCGGACCACACATTGCAAGAATACCTCATTTCCTGAATCTATGAATAAGGTCTAATAGTAATGATTTTAGGTATGATAAAGGTGTTTGCAATGTTGTAACAGGTTTTCTTAAATAAATTTACTGGGCATGCCTACATTAAAATCCGTTTGAAATATTTCTCTGTAATATGAATGTTTCAATATTACCCAAAATGTTACCAATTTAGTTTGTCAGTTATTCAGTACCTTGGATATCAACCAAAACATCTTCACACCTTTCAGAGTTCTCCTGTCGTTTAGTGCGATAATCATAATCGATACCACCATCTTAAACCACTTGGTTGATTTCTTTTCTCTTTGCACGACGTGGATGATGCATCATTCATCTACAGTGATAACATCATTTGAAGTAAAAAGGGATCCTAATGAATGGTTCGTCGAAAAAAAAGGACGAGATGTATTGCCATCATTTATACGACCGACCGTAATTTCCTTTCATAACAAAACTGATCGACAAATATATTTTGTGAGGTTTTGTGCCTGCTTTTGAAACTTCATATGCAAACACACTGCATCTTTATTAAAGGACCATTTAAGGCAATGATTTTTTTGGTGGGGGTAAATGAAAGTCATGTTGTCCTTTTTCGCACATCAGATGTAGTCATAGAATAATAATTATCTGATTCATTAATATTAATAATAACATCAATAAATATTGTCCATATTGAACTAATTATCACGAAACAAAATAAATACATGGGTATATATTCATATGATGAAACTATGTTGTAAAATAAAAGAAAAAATAGTTAGAAAAATAATATTCATATGGTAAACAGTGTGACATAGAGTTTCATGTTCTTTTTATTTTTTTAAAAAAAGATATCTAACATTTTAGTTTCGTTTGAATAGTTATAGACAGACCAGGCATAAACATGTATGGACACAGTGTCAAGAATAATTTTTACGATGTCTTAGAGTGGATATCAAAGACTTATACGTCGGGACTAAATTTTAAAGAGGGACTTCAGAAAATAACGAAGGAATGTAGATGCCTTAAATAAAAAAAAGCTCCAAAAAATTTGTTTTGGCCAGTACATGTTTTCATGTGTAAAAGTTATCTTGTAAAATCAACCGAAGAAGAAAACAACACTAGACTTAGACTTATAGCGTTTGACTCCGACTTCCGTATACCTAAACTTGAAAAGACTGAAAATCCTTCATGACTGAAGCAATTTACTTTTATTTGGCGTTTTAAAATAATAATATAATTAAATATTACTCATGTTATTTATCGGTAATTTACTTTTGTCATTTTTTTTAAATTACAGTTGCATTTTTTCTGGTTCAGTGTAAAACATTTTTTATCTGAAAAAGTTACGAGTTGACATGTGAAAAAGGAACTGAAAGATCCATAATTTTTACAATGGCAGGCAGTTTCAATATATCTTTAGCATGTATTTTTAGATAGTGTTAAAAGTATTATTTGAATGATGAACAAGGCATGACACACTTTTGTCCTTTTTTTGTAAAGTTCCTCTAACTTTCTTTAAATTCTTTTATGACAAGCTGTGACGGTAGCCGGATGCCAGCTGCACCTACGTCATATGTAGGAACATTGTCTGCTGGCTTCTTTATCAGTTTACAATTTTCTTTTTACATTTTTTTTTATCGCAAAACTTGATTGTTTTTAAGCCCACATTCAGTACTAAAAAATTCAATTTTTCAATTGCTGGTCTGATTTGATGGATGTTAACAAGAATTAGCAGTTGCTCACATCAAGCAGGTTTGTACAATTCTTACATTGTCTGGCACAGCAAGCGACACAAATTAAACTGCCAAACATTTTTTTTTTATTTTTCATTGTCTGGAAATATTTGGAAAAAAATACCCGACAGTTATCATTTAAATTGATGAACTTTAAAAAGCCCCTGCTGTTTGGTTAATTTAGCATATAAATTATGATAATACATGTACTTGTAATCTACAGTTGCACAGATACATCCAATTTGCAATAAGTAACATGTATAAATGTCTCGTTTAGGGTGGGTTTTTTTTCTTCAAAGAATACTGTTGATATCAAAATCCAGTAATTCCTAATATACCAGATGTAATAAGTGGTAAATAGAAAATGAAGAAAAGTTTACAGAAATACATTTATTGTAAACCGAAGCATAGGAAGCATACTTTGTGTGCAAATCCTGGTTTAATCTGTTCCTGTAAGATTGATATAGTGTAAAGCCATTACATTTTAGGAGGAGCAAACATCCTCTGTCGACTGGTTACATGCATCTGCCGTAAGCCCAATGTATTGATGAGATATACGGAGTAATTTGTAGTCAAATTTAGTATAAAACAATGACCTTACAATTGGTATGATGTTTTTTTTGATAATCGTATGAAGCAGAATTTATTCAAAAGCTTCCACATGAGAAGAAGAAAACATGCTATGGCCTTCAACTCGACATTAAGATATATCGACGATGCATTATCAATTTACAATAGTTACTTTCATTCATAATTCGATACGATATATCCCAGTGAACTTGAAATAAAAGACCACAGAGTCTGCAACATCTGTTTCATATTTGGATGTTTTAATGTCTATAGATGATAAGGGCCAACTAACAACTAAATTGTATGACAAACGAGATGACTTCAATTTTTCCACAGTCAACTTTCCTTATTTATGTAGTAATATCCCACTATCACCTGCATATGGTGTTTACATCTCCCAACTTATTGGATACTCAAGACCTTGCTCCGAGTACGATCAATTTTTAAACCGAGGCAGGCTACTGACAGATAAGTTGACATTACAGGGATTTCAATAACCTCGTTTAAAGTCTGCATTTCGTAAATTCTATGGTCGTTATAATGCCCTTGTTAGCAAATATAATTGGTCGTATTTTGGCTGACTTGTTACATACCAATTGTAAGGCCTTAATTTTTATACTGAATTTGACCACGGAATGTTCCGTCTACCTGATCAATACGGCGGATGTGATCGGTCAAGAGGGGATGCTTACTCCTCTTAAGCGCCTGATCCCACCTCTGGAATTTCCAGGGGTCCGTGTTTCATGCCTTCTTCACAGAATTGTATTGTTTATAGATTTTTTGAGATCGATCAATGTTCGTTATCTTCACCTTTTTCATATGGTCGCCCGGATGGCGCAGTAGTAAAAGCGTTTGCTCTAGATAACGAACAGCTAGTAATCAAGCTCAAAAGTCCATTAAAACAATACAAATCGGGAGCAGAGCAAACACGGACCTCAAAAAACATCAAAGGTGGAATCAGGTGCCTTGGAGGAGTAATGTAGTAAAAGTGCATGATAACATTGAGTTCATTTTCATGAATTTTACGCGTTTGCAATTTAAAGAACAGTTTTGCAATTTCTTTTCCTTTCTGTGTTCATTTTCATTTACAAATACAAATATAGCCAGCCAATAAAATTGGTTTACTTCAACAGACAATCTAGCCATTTTGAAATTGACCTGGTCATTATCACTTGCTGTGACATTATCTTATGAATATTTTCACAAAATATTGTCAGTATTCACGCAATATCGGGATTATCATTTTCTTTTTTATGCTTGACAGCGAGTTTTGAATGCTTAATTATTATCCAACATGATACTTTTCTGAATATTTCTGAACATTTTTAAAATAAAAATATCATTTGAAAGATGTTTAAAATTAGAATTTCAAGTGTATATACAGGGTGTTTCATAATATATGTTACATTTTTAAATCTAATTATTTTTCTTACCTATCATATTTCTAGTACAAAATATATATCATTTTAAACATCAAATTCTGCATTTTTGTTCCATGAGAAAAAGTCATAGATATCATGGTATTACACTGATTAATTGTGACATAAATACCAATGTCATAATTTGAATATTTTTCGAAATGGACTTAACTTTTCAACATATTGCTGAATTGTAAAGCAATTTTTTTTCAATACATGTCGTCAACATTCATTCAGAAGTTGTAGAAGAAGGAAATATTCCAAAAGAATGGAAGCTTTCTAGGATGCTATTCAGAAGGCTAGTAAGAAGGCTAAAGGACAGGGACGGGCAAAATGCGATAAATGACACGGTGCTTCAGAAAGCCTACGGACTTCAAGAGCCGAAGATTTAATTGGTGAAGTAGAGACTCTTAATTTAGCAAACTCCTGAGAAGTGTCAGATGGATGTTTTAGAAATTTATGCTGGCAATATCAGCATTTCCAGCATATATTGGACTTTGAAATATGATATGAAGTTATTAGCGTACAAATTTTCAATAATGTCATACCCAAAGGAAAGAGTTTGACCTCAACATTTGTCAATCTCAATCTTTGGGCCTTTTTTTCTGTAGGGGTTCTTAAGGAACAGGATCTACAGTCCTAGACCAGAGATACTGAATGAACTCAAAAAGATCGTAAAACTTCAAATGAGAAGTCTCTAAGCAAAAATGTGTGACAAGGTTATACAAATTTCAAGAAGCAATTTTCATTTGTAGTTGAAATAGTGGAGATCATTTAGAACAATGTAATGTTATGTGGGCTTTTTACGTTGTGAAATTTAACGTTACAAAAATGACGTAAATTAGAAATTTTGCCAATTTTCATTAATGTTTGAGATTTTGTCCAGTGTTTAATATTTTAGTTGGTAATTGTACATAATGAATCTTATGGATACATGTATCAAATTGATAAAATCACTTGTCTGTATCTTTTTCTTGTGTTTGTCAAATTGAAGATTCAAAATGTAACATATTTTATGAAACACCCTGTACTAATGGAAACTGAAATAGGGTGTAACGTTTAAACATGCCAAATTTAATAAATAAATGGAATATTTTCAAAGTTGTCAGCTTATTGACATAGTTGAAGTTAAATCCTTAAAATCTGGTTCTCAAAAATACATTTTTCAAATGAATTATGTTAGACAAATAGAATACCATATTTGAGGTAGCTGTACACTCAGCCATCAAAGTAACCTGTTTTTCCATATTAATCCAAAAATAAGTATTTATTTTGAACTTGTATTCACTTTGATATCAAGTATTTAATGACCTTCATAGACATGTGTGGTCAACTACGATCGAAACACCAAAATATATCTACTATCTAAAATATGTGTTTCACTACAGAATAGCTGAAATTACGAAAGCCGGAAAGGCTCATTTTTGACAAAACAAAAAAAATATTTAACTCGTTATAACGAGATAATTATCTCATAATAACGAGTTAGTATCTCGTTATAACGAGTTAGTATCTCGATATAACGAGTTAGTATTTCGTTATAACGAGTTAGTTATCTCGTTATAACGAGATAATTATCTCGTTATAACGAGTTAGTTATCTCGCTATAACGAGTTATTTATCCCGTTATAACGAGTTAGTTATCTCGTTATTACGAGTTAGTTATCTCATTATAACGAGTTAGTTATCTCGTTATAACGAGTTAGTATCTCGTTATAACGAGTTAGTATCTCGTTATAACGAGTTAGTTATCTCGTTATTACGAGTTAGTTATCTCATTATAACGAGTTAGTTATCTCGTTATAACGAGTTAGTATCTCGTCATAACGAGTTGGTATCTCGTTATAACGAGTTAGTTATCTCGTTATAACGAGATAATTATCTCGTTATAACGAGATAAAAATTGAGTAAAATTGAGAAAAGTTGATATATCTAAGTAAAGAATAGACCATTATTTATAGGAAATATAAAGAAGCAAGTCGATCAAATTTGTTTGAAGTGTGCGTGATAAAGATTTTATGGAACAGCATACTAGTTTTTTTTGTTATGCCTTTGATTAGTATTGTTTATTGGAAAGACCGAAGACAAATATACGGAAACTTGTGACCGCCTCATGTTGTTGTGTTATACCTTAAAATTGCAAAATAGAATTAGTGTCATCTTCAAATGGAATGTATATAACATCAAAATTTTGTCAACTTGTACAAGGAGATCAGAAAAAAATGATATACTCTGGCTGATTTAACTGCCCTGTTCAAGCTTTCTTGATTTTGTTAAAATTATGATGTTTGTGTAATATTTGTCGCAATAAAAAATGCATAGAAATAATCCCGTTATTTTAAATATTCCGAATAAATCATGTGGATATGAAACCATTTGTTAGGCTTTAACGATCATATTTTGATAATTCCTTGTCTGTTAACAAGGAATACCAGTTCAATTTTATCGTTTTAAAGGGGCAAGATCAAAATTCAATGTCTGACAAAAAACTAAATTCACGTTGTTTTTATCATCAATCACTCCTTCCTCTCAATAATAAATATGATGAATATCAAGAACTAATACTGTACTAATCACTTAATAATTTATATATTTCTTCTGTTTATTAAAAGAAAGAAACATTTTAATTTACCAATTTGGCATGGAATCTTATGTACAATATGTATTTTTTGCGTTATTATCAATGTGGTAGAATAAAAAAAACTTTTGGAGCTCTTTATTCTACGGAAGCCACAATAAAAGGTGAAGGTCAGCATTAGTAAAAACAGTTGACATGTGATCCTTTTTGGGTATAGAATGAAAGTTTACAATATGATAAGCATTAATTAAGGTGTATTTCAAGCATAAATTATGCCAAGAAATGTGTATTGTATGTTGAGACACGATTTTTGATATTTTCACTCATGCTTCGCACTTATGAAAATATAAAAAAAAAATCCTGTCCCACTTGTGAAATAAATTCCATATCAACTACAAAACATTGAATATCCTCTATTTATTACCCCCCCCCCCCCAAAAAAAAATCATCAATCTCTTTTGAAATAAAAATTATATGCTTGTAAAGTATACATAATAAATATTGTGATAAGGAAAATAATTAACGACATTGCTTCAATGTTGAATTGATAATATACATGTACATATGTAGTATTAGGCCTATTCATTGATCAATCCTGAGTAAAAAGATTATAAAAGTGAACTGGCTTTGTAAACTCTGTAAACTTTTTTTGTTTTGTAAACTCTGGTTTGACGTTCTGACACTATGTGGTAAACATAGGATCCGCCAAATAGACGTGAATCTCAAATAGGTCTCCGTGAATCCTCACAACTTGGAACCCCCCCCCCCCACCCCCGCAAAAAATATAAACAGTGAATCATGACAGAATATTAGATAAAATGTCAATATCAGCAGATCAGATTTTACGTCTTATTACTTAAAAAGGATGTAATATCATTTTTGCTTCACTATTCCTCAATATCGTGGACAATCTGCATAAGCTAAGTCACAATGTTCAAGGGGGGGGGGGGGGGGGTAAACCAAGTAAAATATTTGACGAGTAAAAAGGAAAAAAAAATAGATTTGATATTCCAACTATACGGAAGCCCATTTAGGACCTATCAAAAAGTATTTTTGATTTCGATATAACGAATTGTCGAATTTGTTATAACGAATTGAATTCGTCATAACATTTTTTTTTGAATTCGTTATAACGAATTTAATCTGTTATAATAAATTTATTGAATTCGTTATAACGAATTCAACAATTTGTTATAACGAATTAAATTCGTTTAAACGAATTCTAAAATTTGTTATAACAAATATAATTCGTTATAACGAATTCTACAATTCGTTATATCGAATTAAATTCGTTAAATCAAATTCAACAATCGGGGCCTATAGAAAAATATGTTTCGATTCGATATAACGATTTGTCGAATTCGTTTTAACGAATTTAAATCGTTATAACAAATTAGAGAATTCGTTTTTACGAATTTAATTCGTTATAACAAGTTTCAGAATTCGTTTTAACGAATTTAATTCGTTATAACAAGTTTCAGAATTCGTTTTAACGAATTTAATTCGTTATAACAAATTTTTGAATTCGTTATAACGAATTCAACAATTTTTTTTTATAACAGATTAAATTCATTATAACGAATTCAAAGAAACTGTTATAACGAATTAAATTCGTTATAACGAATTCGACAAATCGTTATATCAAATTCAAAAATATTTTTTGATAGGTCCTAAATGGGCTTCCGTACAACTACGAGTATTCGCCATTATTTTCGGGAGATATTTACTCAGGTAAAAAAAAAATATGGAGGAAGGGGCACAAAGATACTCTTGACCGCCCCCTTTTCAAAAGTGGTGGTGTGGACATAAGCCCCTCTATTACTAC
The DNA here is from genome assembly GCF_033153115.1 of Saccostrea echinata. Classification (NCBI taxonomy): domain Eukaryota; kingdom Metazoa; phylum Mollusca; class Bivalvia; order Ostreida; family Ostreidae; genus Saccostrea; species Saccostrea echinata. The sequence continues at coordinate 7,182,246 of NW_026889803.1, forward strand.
GCCTATGATCTAACTGCTGATGTCTCACCATTCCCCTTCTTCAAAACATTTCTCAGAAGTAACATATGTATAACACTGTAATTGTACATGTATATATTATATGTTGCATAAACGATATGTTGCACTTATATTGTTTCTGATATTTAATTTTAGCGGTATAGAAATTGATATATGAAAGTGTATAAGTCGTCCAAAACATATCGAAATGGTGTCATTCATCAGAAATAGTTGTCATAAATAAATTGCCAAAGTTTGAAGCAAGTATGTTTGGCAATATTATTTTAAGAAAATGCAACAATTTGAGGAGGAGTTCACGAAAATGTGTAAATGTGTTCGCCTTAGAGTTGCTATGATTATTGACAGCGAGATAGTTCAAGATTTAATCATAAGTAAACCCCAGAGCAAATTAAATTTAAATTTTAAATTTTAAATTTATCAATTGTTCAAGTTAAATTTGACTGATAATTACTTTTTAAAAATTCAATGGCATTTAAAACTGCAGCCATTTTTATTCCTTTATTGCTAGTAAGTCTCGAAATAACGAGAAAACTGTCTCGTTATAACGAGATAACTAACTCGTTATAACGAGATACTAACTCGTTATAACGAGATAACTCGTTATAACGCGATAATTATCTCGTTATAACGAGATACTAACTCTTTATAACGAGATGACTAACTCGTTATAACGAGACAACTATCTCGTTATAACGAGATAACTATCCCGTTATAAGGAGTTAATTTTTTTTTCTATCTTGTCAAAAATGAGCCTATCCGGCTTTCGTATGAAATACTTGACACTTTTAAAAAATTTAAAAAAAAAAACTATCAAAAAGTCCTAAGAAAGTAAATCTAAAGATCGCTATTTGTTTTATATACTTGGCACTTTTACTTTCTTATATAGAAAATCTTTGCACTCCTCACAAAATTGCAACAAATACTGTGAAAGCAATGTCGTGTCCACAAAACTGTGTCGTCGTGGTGCAAAGCCATTAAGTTAATTCATATATCTTTTCCTTGATCAAGAACACATTAAAACACAAAACTTCGTGGATGAATCATTATTCTAAAAAAAAAAAAGAATATTTACTTTTTAGCTTTATGGTACACATATTTGAATACCTTTTTTAGATGGCGATCTGAAGAAACAGGGATCTTAGAAGAACACCCAGGTCGACACGTTCTAAATGGAGTGAGAGACATTTACAAAGTTCAGGGTCTGCTGCAGCAAACATTTATCATTGTCAAAAACCATTGTTAAGGTCATCAACCTCGTTTTATTTAATGTGTAAATCAAAATTAATATTTCTTTTATTTTAAAAATAAAATTTTAAAAATATTCCCAGAAGTTAAAAATAAAATGTGTCTGAATATTGTTCAAGATGCGCTGAGGTCACCTTGCACCATTTCGGCACATATTGAAATCAATTTCATTAGCAAATAAATGTCAGATTATTTTGTTTGACAACTGTTATCATGTTGATGATTTTAACATAGAATATTTCGACATTTATATCTGAAATATATCTGAAAACTTTAATAAATGGCGACAATAGCACGTAAGTAATTTACTATGATTCATATGTCAATTAAAAACTTTTTTTATCAAAATCTTTATTTGGGCACCATCTTAGACAGTCTTTCCAAAGCTTCCTTTATTCTGGTATTATTAATACGTACCTAATTGGTTTGAGGGTTTTTATTCCTCCAAAGTTTTTTTTCATATTGAGTTGAATTTTTTAAAATTCTAATCAGTATTCTCAAGGTAAAACTCTTGTGAAGCATTGCGAACCTACCGGAATAAGTGCTGGAACATTCTTCCTTTGATATTCAGAGTTGAAGTGTTTTGCAATCTTCAGACAATGAAATTCGTTTTGATTATTTACACTATTAAATTTCTAGGGGTTTTTACCTGAACAAGGAGAACACTGTGGGTGTGACCGGTCGACAGGGGATGCTTACTTCTCCATGGCACCTGAACCCACCACTGATGCTTTTGGAGGTCCGTGTTTGCTCTGCTCCCTATTTGTATTGTATAGGTGGACTGTGAGCTTGAATACTGTTCGTTATCTCCATATTTCATTGTTTAAAAAAATGCATGCATGATGTGAAAATTTACATTCATAAGTTGAAATGCTTTTCAAAACCGAGAAAATTTTCTGGAGATCTAATTTACATACGAATTAACAATTTTACAAGTATATGTATTTCAATCTTTAGAAAGAGAGAAAGTGAACATAAAGATTACAATGAATGAAATTGTAACTTTTATAGTAACTATTAAAATAATTTGTAAATAGATCTTGTAAACAAGAATTTTTTTTTTTCCTTGCACTTTTTATAGCAACTATTAAAAAGTATTTGCATATTTGCAGTGATTTTCTTGATCGTGATGGCCAAAGAAGACTGAAAATAAGTTCAACTCCCCCAAAAGCTAGATTCTTTTTAAAATGTTATCTTTTCATCCGCGTTATACTCGACCATTACGAGAATTCTGTAAATATTCTGTTAAATTTTACACTGTTAGCTAACATAGATCATGAATTAGTGATATTGATTCTGATTCAGATATGAAAGAAGAAGGAATACGCAAAAATAGCTGAAAAATATCTTCACTTGCTCTTTCAAACACCTGCTGCATTTGACAAAAAAAATTACAATATGTCAATCGAAAGTGTCAAATTTCAGACATTACATTGCATGAATATTCAAATTTCCTTTACAAAGACCAATAACTGACAAAAATAAGGAACCTCTTTAACATCTCCAACAACAAACCTCCCTCTGTTGATAAAGGACAAAGTATGCCCTTGTCTCCAAAATTGAAAAGATAACCTGCATTGGGTGGGAAAAGGAGTTTCGACTTTTTATTCTATTAAAGAAAATGATCTTTAAACAGCATAACGTCCAGCGCGCGCCTTTAGCAATAGATGCTAGTATTGCTCTAGATTTCACCTTTACATTTTAGTATTGGCTGATACACACCTGGTCTAAAATACACTTTGATAAGTTTTTGTTAAATGTTTTAAAATACAGTGTGTGCCTTAGAAATTTATCAATACATTATTTATAGCTTGCATTAACGGTGTCTTATTTGCAACCTAAAAAAAATCTTAGGAAGTCTTTCAAAATCTTCACTCAAGCCCGATACAGTATAATCTCATATCAAAGGACGTCGAAGATAAGTAATCACAGGTGACATACAAAAATCAGGTCAAGGATCAAGTGTCAGTTGATTGATACATTGATTTTTAATCATCTGAAATTCCATATTCAGATTGATCCTAAAAAAATCTTAATTTTTGGCTTATCACACCTGGCCTAATTTTAACCCCTGATAGATGTATGACTGCTGACTTCATCCTACTGTTTGGTAATTTCTTCTGGTAAAAAAAGAAAAGTGTAATATTCATGCAGGTATATGATACCATTTTTTCCCCACTGATCCTATTCACGAGAAGTTTAAATATTTAAATTGATATGCAATAAAACATATCTATTTGTATGTATTCATAAATGTACGTACAATACTTTGTGAAACCGCCAACATAAGCCTTGCACGAAAAAAAATCCTACATGTATAATATACAAACATCAACAATAAAGAATGATTGTAATAAAAGAAATACAAGTGACCCTACCCATATGTCAATTTGTAATGTGAAAAGTCAATGATTGTTTTCTGATTCTGAAGAAAATTTCAAGGAAAGAAATAGACCTTATGAGAAAGTATAAGAAAATATAACGGGTGAACATTACAATCATTTTTAGTGAATGATTTTTACCAACGGAAAAGTAAATTCTCTATACTTTTTAAATAAAGAGAAAATGGATATGGTCGAGAAGTGTTTTTATCATTTTAGAATATGTGATAACTTAAAAATGGCTGTTATATGAGAACTCAAAAACTTAGTTTTATGAATCAAAGTCTATGAACTGCAATATATATATATTTCAAAAAACTCCATCAACAATGCCTTTATATAGGAATTTTATGTTAACAAGATTGATAAAAAATCTTATTACCCTCTTTATTATTTATCTAATTGTTCAAGAAAATCTCAAAATGAATAATTCATATCTTGTATAGAATATTCAATATCCTTATAAGTGTTTATGTTGCGGGGGAAAAGTGTACGCCATTTTGATGTGAAAACCTCAATGATAAAAGTTATAGAGGTGCCCTATGCCAACTCTCTGAAGCATAATGCGATATGATATTCAGTCTCAATAAATCTTTTAAATAAATGGCGTGACTCTTAATTATAGAGGAGACATTTTAAAAACAATCCTGCCTAAATCATGTATATTGGCTTAAATAAGGTTATAAGTCCCCTACCGGTGAAACCGGAGGGGACTATAGGTTTCCTCTGATTCTGTCCGTCTAGCTGTCTAGCTGTCTGTCCCTCTGTCTGTCTGTCCCTCTGTCTGTTTGTCAGTCTGTCCCACTTGGTTTTCCGTACTTTTTTTTCTAAACGCCTGCAGATATTGAGCTGATTTTTGGTATGTGAGTGTATCTTAATGAGTTACAAGTTTGCATTTCGTTCCGCTTCAATGATTTTTAACGGAATTACAACCTTTTCAATTTTTCATGGTTTTCTGCAATTTTTTTTCTAAACGCTTGCAGATATTGAACTGATTTTTGGTATGAGACTTTACCTTGATGAGTTATAGATCAAGTTTGCATTTCGTTCCGTATAATTGATTTTTGATAGAATTATGGCATTTTCAATTTTTAACGGGAACCAGATTACATTTGCCGATAGGGGACTAGTATTGCTATTACAATACTCTCACAATGCTTGTTTGCTTCCTGTGTTTATTAGAAAATAAATTTCAATTTTGAAATAAAGTCATGTGCACTGGTCAAAGGAGAATTTCATTGATAGTACATTTAAAGTTCCGCGTTTTATAATTGTGGTGAAAAGAAAATGTTTTGCCTAATGTATATGAGGAGGTTATTTACTCTTTACTTGTATGAATGAAACATGTCCAATTACTTTTTCTACACTTTCAGATCTGAATAATTGTTTATCTTAGAAAAGCATGAAAATTAAGCAGTTAATACTGAAATTGGTTCTTATCCACTCTACTCTTTAAGTTATGAAAACATCTCTGGTACTATATCAGATTAAGAAGTCAAGTACCACATATAAAAATGCACTTTAAGTATCAGCTTTTAAAGGAGATAAAGAGTTAGCTATAGTTCATGGCAAAATAAGCTTTTCAATCTTCAACAAAAACTGAACTTGACTTCCTTGACGTTTATGTAACTATTTAGACCTTGAAGACTAGATGAATTTGTCCTGCATGCTGTAGTCATTATGTTCTGTTAGTTATACAACATATTAAGGAATAGAATAAAATTTAATTTAATTTCGATGTAAAATATAAAGATACTAAAGCAGATACTTATCATTAAAATCAGGAAATTGAAAAAAAAAGGGTCTACTCTAAGAAAATGAGATGCTATCATGATTTTATTAGTTATTTATTTGGTATCTTATAGAGATTTCCAGTATCCACTTTTTATATACTTTTTTTAAATCATATTTAACTAAAAGATACTCACGAACACTTGTGTGTTTGATATTTCACTTCATTGCAAGTCATTATTATTCGCTCCATTAATTTGGGTTTGGGTTAGGGCATAAGTGGACTTTGATTACAAATTTTCTGAAATTGAAATTAAATTTTCCTTTAAATTATTTTGCAAAAATGTTAATTAGCACTTTACTAGTGGTTACTAGTATCATTCATATCTTTATTCTAAGCTGAAAACTCAATCACAGTTAATAAAATGATGCGTGTATGGAATTCATTTCATTAACAAAACTAGCTTTATCGGCCAAATTTTTAAGCCACGTGCTATTTGTTTAAAGAATTTCTAAACCATTCCTACTTTATGAAGTTAAGTTTAATTTAAAGCTAATTTTCAAAGGTATTTGTATATTTAAGAGATACTTGACAAAGCTTGGCACGTGGCATTGTGTTTGTACATCAGTCCAGCCTTTTTAAAGAGATATAAATGGTATTTCTGTATTTGTTTGATATATGAAGACGTCTTCAGATTGAATAAAAATGTGCCAAGGAGTCATTTGTTGGTAGTCATTATTCTTTAGTTAAATGTAGTTAGAGTTATCAAGATGGTCAATATAAGTATTTGTTATTTTGAATATGCTTGATATACGAAAATGAAGTGAAGGGCAGTTGTAAATATAATGTGTGTAATTAAGCTCCTTATTGATGTTTACATCTCCTTTTCTATATTGAAACTACTTTTCAATGAAGCATTTTAAGCAAGTCATGCAGTATTCTTTGGAAGTCATTAACAAGTCATTAACTTAAGTACAAAAACTCATATTGCAGAAAACTGGAGACAGAGAAAAACATACCATTTAATGTGCAATGATAGTATTTCAAATTTATTCTGATAATATTCCCACGTGAAAATGAAATTCTATTTCTGAAAAGGAAATAAAGAGCAAAATATCTATTACAGACTCTTTATGATTGAAAGAGAACTCTAAGCTGAAAAACTAAACCGCTAGATTGCAAACTGATAGGGTCATTTCGGGCCAACATGCCAACAACTCCCTTATCTTTAATTGACTACCACCTGTCTCTTTGCTGATTTGTGAAAACACAGTTGATTTGATACTTATCTTTACCAAATACTAGATCTCTGCTAAATAAATCATAATTCATATTTTGTCATTAAACTGCATTTTAGATCAAGCTAAGTATATTGTATCAGAAAAGAAAGTTCCATATCCTAGACTTCTTTCACTCAAATATATTTTCCCAATTTAGGGGTTTGTTTCATGAATAACGTGCTCAGGCTAAGCAAGATTTTGCCCTGTGAGGTCAGTATCATTGGGTATATGAAAGTAATGATAAACATATAAAAAAATAATTCTGAATTTCTAAAAGAAAAAAAATATCTTTTTCTAAGTTACAGCAAGTACAAGTGCTATTTATCTTTACATTATCGCTTATTTTACTCTTTTTAAGGACAAATACACAAGAATAGGTGCATAAACGTCTATTTGTTCTTACAAGAATTAGTATCCCACCCATCCCTGCATCAAATCCCATTCAAGAAGCAAACACTCTTTGGTATGTCTGAAGTTTGGTTAAATGTATTATCTCTGGAGACAAAATCATGAAGAAAATTTATATTTAGGCAAGTAATGATTTTAATTAAAGTGTGGTCGGATAAGAGCAATTCTGGATTTTGTTTTTAAAGAATCACGTATTTTGACAAGAAATTCAAGGAATTTTTTTTTTAAATTTACAAGGTGCTATATGTTTAAAGTTAATCTACATGCTTTTATATTATACATGAACCCGGTTTTATTATGAAGACTGTTCTTTGACATCTAATGGTATCATTGCAAGCGTATCTTTGCATCTTTGAAATCGATTATACCTAAATGATGTTTATTAATCTATAAGGAATAATTTAAGACACGTAAAGATCTTCCTCTTTTCATAAAAAGTGCCAGTGAATTCTTTTTATTCAATAAGATTTTATTTTTCTCGGCCATGTCTTTCATAAAGGTGTTATAAGGACTCCAGGCTTTGCCAATCTAGACTTTTATTCCTTTATTCATTATGCAAATATTGACATGGTTTATAACATTTTTAACGATATTTAGAAGCAGTAAAAGTGGAACAATGATTAAAAGAATGTCAAACATTTAGTCTACCATTTTATCCATTTTGTGTATTGAAAGTAATCTGCTGTCGTTTGCCAATTTATTGCACATTGATGACCAAAAGGCGTCGGGTAGGGGATTAGGATCGTTATAATTAGGAATGTAATCTGGTTATGTCGGAAGACTTTTGCGGAAAAAATAACAAATTCTTTTTTTCAATGATTAACTTAAATAAAGGAATGTTCACCATTTCTTAAGCTAGGTCTGATAATGATTTTAAAGATATCGTATTTTATCTTACCATGCCATTTATATTTAGTAACGTTATTTTAGAAACACTTTCAATAAAACAGTGTGTGATACATACAGAATAGCAGTTTCATAATTACATGTATTTATGAAAAATGTATGATAAACCTGTAAGATCTTTGGATATCCTTGTTCGTTTAGCGTTAATTTCGCAATTAATATTCTTTATATATCATTAAGTTAGAATCTCGAGGTTTTTATTTAACCATTTAAGGTGATCTTAGTCAGGAGACATAAAGCACCTGTTTTCAAAGAGCTGCAAAAGTATTTAAGGAAGGGATAATATATAAGGCAAAGAAGCTTTAACTTATCGGTGAAAAAGACATTGAAGTCGTAAGAAAAAATGTTCTGATGGCATAGAAGAAAAACTAATAATAGCGAATTGATGTATTTTTCTGTTGTTACTTTTGAAAATAGATGTCTTTGTAAAAAAAAAAAAAAAAACAACATATAAGACGGACCCCATTAAGGAAATTTCAAAGAGTTGATTTCAAATGAAATACTGACACATCTGATTCCTAGAGAGACTTAAGGCGACATATCTTATTAATATTCACTCCTGTCATTTAGAGACTATACACGGACAATTCTTTCCACAGCATCCATTCAAAAAACTAAAGAAAACTGTAGCGGATAGGAACAAAAGTCTGAGAGGATTAATCTCTAACTTTGGGACTTTTCAATCAGCTTGTGTACTTTACATTTAAACCCAGAGTTAATACTGGCTCTGGGACAATATATACGAAAATCTTAGAGAGCAGCAAAATCGTTTTTAGGGTGTTTTTCTTTGTATATTTGCATAGGAGGGTGTTCAATAGCAAAGGAGAAATATAATTTTTCCAAAATTTTTAATACTTTTATTCTTGAATTTGAATATATATATTTTTCAAAGCCTCAAATGATATGTCCTTTATGTTTCATCATGCTGCACAATCTCACCGCAGCTCTGTTTTTGCTGAGTTACTATCAATGAAATCAACACCAACGTAGAGATGAAACATGTCATTTATTAAAAATGACGTAAATTAGAAAAATATATACATGTACATAACATGATAGGGGATCAAACCAAAAGGTATTCGCACAATACATATCAATATGCTGATCCCCTAAATTTACAGATAAATAATATATGCAAAAAATATCAAATAAACATTAAGTATACATCAAAAAGATGGCACATCGAAAGTAAAATTGCCATTAAACATGTTAAAATTAAAAGGTATGTAAATGCAAGTAAGGTAGGAAAAGCTTGGGTATTGGTGGGTGTGTTTTTTTTTTTTATCTTTTTTTTTTTTTTTTTTTTTTTTTTTTTTTTTTTTTTTACGTCAAACTGATATTTTACGGCTACATGTAGCATTGTAATAAATGTGTTACGCAAATTAATTTAAAGTTCAATAATAATTACAATTCATTTCTGATTTTCTATACCATGGAGAATTCTTGCTTCATGACATTTAAGTTGTATCGGAGAGGACGTCTTCCATACAATTTGTTGAGTATTTAAACGGCCAGGTAGACAAGGTATCACTACTGCGGATTTTAGATTTCGGTAAAATATTTGTCAGAGAATATGATTATCCCTGAATATAGAAGATAGAACTTCTAAAGAACTTCAGAGAAGCACAATGTCTTAAAAATAAAATAGATACATGTTAAAATGACCTGATTCACCCAAAATGAACAAAAGAATTATTTTTGATTACAAGTCAATTCATGGCTTATGTTTTCTTTCATTAATATATCTCACCGAATACATATTTCACTCAGAGATTAACATTGATAAGAGAGAATAAATGTTACCCTTCATGCGCTACGATCTTCTTAAAATACACCCATACTTTTTTATGTATAGACAAAATATTTATCGACATGTCGAAATTTAATATTTTAGAAAATATATTTGTTCGTCGGAAACTGTGGAAAGATAATTTATTAATATAATTTTGGACCTCCTTAACAAACAATAAGTATCAATTTCACATTTTGTAGTAGTATTGTAACGTTTCAAAGTGAAAAATGTTCATACTATGTCATATTTGCTTAAATTAGCTGCCTTTGAGTATCAATTAATTGTTTGTTTGGGTTTTTTTACGGTTTTTTTTTTGTTTGTTTTTTTTTGGGTTGTTTTGTTTTGTTTTTTGTTTTGCTTTGTATCAATGACTTCCTTGTAAAAATGCCAAAATAAGAAATGAATTACATGAAAAAAAATACTGTCCAATGTTATACTTTGTGATTTTAGGAGAAAACTTGCTCAATGTGTCGAAAGAATGTCGTAATTCATAATTATCTAATGAAGCAGTTAATAAGTTTAAGGTGCAGCGGTATCTACATGTAAGATCAGTTGTTTTCTTTCCTTACAGTTAAATGTGCTTATATACCTAGATATGCATATAATGCATTCGTACGCATATATATATTGAAAGCAACTTGCATTTTAATTCTTACTTGTTTATCGACATTGAAATTGAAGTTTTCACTTCTCGAGCTGTCCTCAAATTAAGGTATGATTTCCTATACGATTGGCATATTATGGATAAATGAAACACTTCTACTGATAATGTAGATTATTGTCCAGTACAAAGGACACAATCCAGGGGGATATAAAGTGAGAATATATTTACCTATCATCACTGACATTACCACAAAATGAAAATATGAATGGACTTGTTACCCCCAGGAGGGGAAAAAAGTAAACACTTCAACTCACACTCCAAAAATCATTCAAATCCTTGTTGTTTAAGGGATTCACCATTCAATTTTCCCTTAATTCTTTAATACAGAGTAGGATTAAGTGTAGATAATTTGTAGAAGAGCGGTGAATTCTATAAGGGACACTCTGATATTGTGAATACCAAGAAGGTTCTCTCTGTTTTATGTATACCTTTGAAAATCATAAAAATAAGTAATGGAATTTGCATATTGACACACCTGCAATATTTAACTGTAAGGCTTAATATAAGGCAATTTTGACCATCCGCATACTTTTTTCAATTCAAATACAAACAAAAGTTAATCTCAATGAAAAATGCAGGATACAACTTTAATACAGATAAATATGTCATTTGTTTTCTTCATGAATTTTTAAATGAAGTGTTTCTACAATTGTTAAATAAAGAATACCCATCAAAGGAAAACAAAACGCATAATTAATAAGGTGTTCGATTATTCTAAGCCAGTGCTCTTCTCAAAATAGAAGTGTTTATAAGAACTTTCCGAAGCATGGGGCTAGTAATTCAAATGTCTTTTCAATCAGAGTTTCTGATATTTCAGACATTTTTGTGAATGTCAACAGTTTATTATGTTATCTTAAGGAGGAGAAGGACCTTGGGCTGAAAAAATAATTGTCATTCAATTTTTTTCATATTTTGTATATTTCTAATTAAGTATGTCCCACATGTCTTAAAGTAGTTATATCATTAGGTTTCTTACCTTATTCTGGAGATATTGATTGACAAATACTATGCCCTACCGTATCTAAGTGGAGTTTTAATTCTCCATGTTTCCGGGCTCATTACTCTGTCCATAATGGAATTTTTAAAGCATATATAAAAATTATCAAAGTGGACATGCATCTTTTAAAATATTTCGGAGTATAACTAGGATTTAAAATTCGAAAAAGCAAGTCTTGTCTATCACACTGCATCTGGATAGGGAAATTTACGCACTTTTTAAGACAACTTAAACAATAAAAAACGTAATTTACAAAAAATTCTATCATTCAATATTTTTAAATTTATGTTGAAAAGCAAATCCTTCAAATTATTGATTAACTGTGAAAATTTCGAATGATGAAGCTGACCTCATTATTTCACAGGACATCGTTAAAGAGGACATAAGCATGACAAAAACGGGTCATGTTACATTTCTCGAGTACGGGGAAAATCAACTATGACGTCACACGCAGGCTAAATAAGCGAAATAAGATATACCTACATAAGATTTCCGACATCAGCCAAGCAAAAATAATTTTTGTGTTCCCCGTTTCTCAAAATATTTCATCATATACTCATTATGACCTGTTTTTGCATAATAATACCGTCCCTGTGTTCACCGAGTATGATCTTGCTGTACTAACAGATCGTGTATGACGTCACCGACTTGTTGGACGCGCAGTTTAGGGAAACAGAGGAGTGGATCAATCTTTTTCATAATTTATTAATGTTTACAAGAATGTTAAAACTTTTTATTTTTTTTTATATAAGATGGTAATTAAAGTTAAAAAATTGTCAAAAAATTAAAGAAGAACTGATGCTATCCAAGTTTTGCACTTATATAAACGGAGACTATGACGTAGTTAAACAGAGTCATGTGACCATGTGTCCTTCATCCCCTTAAGGAGGTTGGATCCTGCCATCAAAAGTAATGAGAATTTTTTATGAAGTATATTTTTAGAATTTATACACATAGCTTTATTAAAAATCAAAACAAAAAATGGGGGTCAATGCGCCTCTTTTGGCGCTACAGAGCATTTAGTTTGACCTTTTTGCACTGTAAATACGTCTTACACATATATCAATTTTTAAAGTTTTTCCTTCAATATTTTTTGTTCAAATAAATTATGGTGAGCAAACACAGTCTTATTTCATCTTAAATAGACCCATTAAAATTTGTAACAACGAAGTAATTTTCGAAGTACTCCGCATCTTCAATTATTTGACCTTTTTGCACTCAAACATTTTCATTTTTCTGGCATTAAAATTTAACAAGCAAAAAAATCATTTGAAAGTAATGCCATTTTACTGAATTTAAGAAGAATGGTTAAAAGTATCGTATATATTCAGAAAAGAAAATTAGAAGAGGGGGTCTGTGATGTTAATTTTTAGATATTACTAAAATAGTGCTAATTTTAAGCTTAAATTAGGGCTATTTTTTTTCTTCATTTCCACAATATATTTGCTATATTTATCAAATATGATGATAGAATTCATGACAGTTTATTTAATAGATAATTTAGGACCAGTATAAAACAGTCCACTGCACAAAATAACTATGTGTGCAGACTGCATGTAAAAATAGGAATCCAAACTTAACATACTTTAAATACTTCGAAAGAGAAAAAAATGATCATTTTCTTCTTAAAAAACCTTCCGCCACAAAATATAGTTCCTCACTTAATGCTTTTGGTATGGAATTTATTCATGGAGTTTTAACTGAATATAGTTAAATTGGCATTGTAGAATCCAAATTTATTGTAAGAATTAAAACATTACGCAGAATTTTTGAAATATAGGTTAAGATAAGAATCTGCTCAAAAGCTCAGGAGCGAACCTCGTTAAATGAACGTTATACTTCTTTACTGAAATTATAAATCTACAATGATGATATATCTTATCTTGTTGATTTTCCCTTCAATCTAAATTTTTTTCCTTAAATTAAAAAGTTACAAATCTAGAATTCGTAGCAAAACTGGTCGAGTCGTTATAATAAAACTTTGAATTCTCTTAATGTTGGGCGTGCAACTTTCATGAGCATTAAGATTTGCACTCAATACAGTTTACTTAAGGTATACATACGGTATACATAAATAACTAAATTGTTTGGTTTAGATTTTCGCATTGTATCACCTGTATCATGGGGGAGCACAGTGCATTACAGAAAATTATAACATGTATTTGACACTTCGAATCTTCTACATGATCGGCACGAATTTGAGTTAAGTCAAGAAGATTAAGATTTCAGTAGGTTCTTTGTGGAATCTACTACCTGTACGCCACGGAGATGCCACGAAGAAAGATGGACTTTGAGCAAGATATTTACACAAGATGAACATTTGTCTTTATTGGAAACAAAAAGTATAATGCAGTAATACTGAATAGTATGAGATAATGAAAGTTGCCAAAAAGTGATAAAAATGAAACACATGTGGCAAATGGCAGAATATCTGAGAGTAAAATAAAATGCATTCCTTCATTCCTTGTCACCTTTTCAATTTTCATAATATTAATTCTTGAACATATTTAATATTTCATATTAACTACATATAGAAAACTGTTCAGAGAATTCACAGAATGCACAACTTAAGAATGTCAACAACACTGTTTTCAAATAGTTTCTTAAAATTAATTTTGAATAAAAGTTCATGGTTTGGGCGAGTCTGTTTGCAATTATCTTGAAACAATGATAAAGTTGGATTTTTATACCGTTACAAGTATAACATTTTAACGAGTAAAACGATCTATCTTAGAGCATGGAGAAAGAAAAAAAATATTAAAAAAAAGGTATGTTTATGTGTCATTATGTACTCTTTCTATGTCAAGGTATTTTGTTATCAGTGAAATACAGGTAAGACATTTTTACCTACTTGCCTACTTGTAACTACAATCAGGAACATTATCAGCCAATTAGGCTCACTAAAATAATTGAAGATCTGTTTCAGTTAACTTCCGAGGAGTAGACATTCTAGCATGAGTACTTCTTTTATCTTACAAATGGCTTTTTGACAAATTGAGAAACCTCACAAAAACCTGTGAAAATTTGATTTGAGCATGAAAAACTGACTTGTAAGTTCACATGACCTCGTAGTCGCATTAATTAGATATTAACAGATATGGGAAAACAGGTAAAGAAGATATCAAAGTAAAAGTGAAACCTTTGTGTTTACCTCTGTTTATGCATTTTTATAGATATAACTTTTTTTCATTTCCATTCCAAATTAAAAATGATGTAGTTTTTTTGCAGATATCAACTTATTAATTTTTTCCAAGCTACATAGAATTTAGTTCAGAAGGCAGGTGAAAAAAAACTGATTTGTGGAGTTTTACAGCTTATCCTCTAAATTACCATAAAATGTCATTTCTACAATAAACAAATCTTAATGATGTATAATGTTATTGTAGTGTTTCAAAATATTTCATTTTTATTAGGGAACAAATTCAAAAGACATGCTGCGACATTTATTACCACACTGTTTGTATATTGATGCTGGAAGAAGGGAGTTTTATAAATTATTTTAGTCTTTGACTATTTATCATATGGTACAAATATAGCAAAAATTACATTTAATTATAATCTGTTAAAACTATTCTCATTTTGTATGAACAAGAACATGGATTCAAAACCAAGAAAGCATGTTTTGCAGTTTATTTTATATACCATTTTCAACTGAACTTTAAATTGATATTGAATACACTGCGAAACTAGAATTTTTCTGAGCATCACCACTCTTGCCAGCAAAAAGTACAAGCAAATACTTAATTTGCAAATCACAAAATACCTTCTCCTCAGTTGCTAGTGAATCAGGTTTTCAAATTTTCTGTGAGAAATATTTAAATAATGCACTCACATTTCTACGTATTTAAGCAGCAACTATTTATATGTTTCTCAAGTTTGAGCAATTTAGTAAACCAGTACCTTTTGTCACTATAATTGGACCATATCATTCAATTTGTCCTAAATCAATGTACCTATATATATTGAATAATGATTTGTCTGAGTGAGAATCACAAGTAATTCACAAACTATCAGAGTCAATGTACTTTATTTTGTGCTATGGGGCTACATCTTATTTGTTTTACAACCGCAAAAAATCTGAATTTATAAATGAAGAGATCAAACGTTCTCAATTTAAGCGTTTATTGCAATACCTTTCTCAGTCTAGCGGTAGTGTCCTGCCCTTTTGTGCAAGGCGTCAACAATAAATCTCCTTATCAAGAATGTATTCTTCCAAATAGAAAGATATTCTGACTTTCAGACTACATTGGAATCGTTTACTGAAATGTGCTGCATTGCTTATTTATCAAAAAAGATTACGAACTCATAAAACATGTAGTCAGGTCGTCGATTTAAAATATTTTTTTGTTGATTAGCAATATAACGTGGAAACAATAGCAGGTCGTCAATCAATAAAGATCTATATACAATTATTCCTTCCTAGTTTTTTTTTTTTAAATAATCCTATTTTATCATTATCTTTTGACTTAAACTCCATTTTGTAAAGAGATTTTGTGCACAGATTTTCTATTCTTTCAAAAATTGACTGAAACATTAATTTTAAGCTGAATTTATGTACCTTGTCAATGAAATATTTTCGACTCAACATTCAATATATGTGCTTTTATATTGTTTAATAAGATTTTTTTAAGGATTTCTCGATTTGAGTTCTTTAATTTTACATTTGAATTTGAAACATCTTTAAATTCCTAAACACTTGCTTTTTTTTTTTTTTTTTTTTTTTTTTTTTTTTTTTTTTTTTTTTTTTTCTTTGATTGGCTGACAACTGGCAAGTACTTCTGAAGTTTGTTTGGAATTCATCTAAAAAAGGGAAAAAAAAATATTTTTAGGGAAAATGACATCTATAGCTTAGCTAATTGATATACATTTGTACTTTCAAATGACTCATTAAAATAGCTCAAATTATCAGTCTTGTTATATTTAGTTTAAAATAATATTGATAATAAATGTTTTCTGTTTGATTTCCGTCATAAAATTTGTAGGTCAATTGGATGCTCAAAATATATGCTTTATGTTTTACAAACTTTACAAACAATTCCTTATGAATACAATCTTATTGAACAAACTTTTAAAAATCATTTCCATTAATAGTAAGACAAAGTTAATTTAAAGGAACAGATTAAGTTCGAACAATATGAAATATTATTAGTGTTTGACACCAGATGGAGTTGCAAAAGAAGTGCTTAGAATAGAAAATACTACAGATACAACATTTTGTTTTACCATAGTCTGGATTAAAACACTCACATGTTATAAAAACCACTATAAATGTTCATTCATTTCCTTAAATTATTTACAAAGTGATTTTTTTCACATATTTACTCATTACAAAGAAGAATCTTTTCAAAAGAACGTTGTTTCAATTATGTGCTATTAATTTTCTAAACTCTGACACAAGCAGTTCATGTCATCTGTGGGGTTTTTTTAATGTACAACGTAAAGAATGTCAAAAGTTTTTGAAGGTTAAAAAAGTTCTCTATGCAATTTCTCTAAAAGCATCCTGATATTGCATTTACGAGGGTTGTCCAAAAAGCCGATTTTTTTTTTTTTTTTTTTTTTTTTTTTTTGAGTCTTAATTATGAGTTTACTAAGAGTTCTCTTCTACACTAAATAACAGAACAGAAAACAAATATTCCAACGATAATCCAGTAATAAAGTAATGTGTACATGCATTTAGGTGTCTCGACCCCCCCCCCTTCCAAAAAAAAAAAAAAAAAAAAAAATTAAGCAAAACAAACTGACCCTCCTTACAGAACACATGATATTCCCATACAAGTTATTAGATCAATTTTACGGGGAGTAGTTTTACAGAATGATATTTCTGTAAGTAAGTATGCAGTATAATTAATTATCTTCTCGGTTAACAAGCCAGTACTAAAGCTATTTGTATTGTTCACTTCAAGTATTAGCTGTTAAAGTTTTGCACAGTTCTTCAATATCCTTTTTCTATAGGTTAAGTTGAAGCAAGATTTTTAATGAAACTGTTGTTATCCTGTAGGTTATAAAACTCCAGAGATTTATGAACACTGAAAATTCTATATAACACACTCAATAAAGTTAACATAAGACACCTTTTCTGGATTTTTTATTATCAAATTATTGATAACTCTGTATCAGACATTTTATTGCTTTTCAAGAGCAAACCTACATAAAGAATTTACCACATATCCCTTAGGACATGAATTATTCATACTGGGTTATCTTTTAAACACTTAACAAATTGTAAAGCTGGTAGTAAAACTTTTACATCATTCTGGCAGCTAGTGATGTTTGTTAAATATTAAAACATAAAAATCAAGATGGTTTTTATACGAACTTTTAAAAGACTGCTTTGCTTGCTTAAATACATGAGGTATTAGTTAAATTACACTTTGTATGAGAAGAACGCCATGACAGAAATAAGATCTGCACAATACAAATATTTAATGGTGCATGTGTGGAATATCTAAAATATTCAGAACATAGTCTGTGTTTTTAATTTACGAATTAAAAACTGTTAATTCTTTCCATGAAATGACTTGAATGTAAATCTTTCTTTTTAGAATTAAAATAAAAATGTATTATAGTAAAGGAGGCTATTAAAACTATTTACTGGTAAAACGGGGCAAAGCAGTTCGTATGAATATCCGGACAATCAAAATCTAGACTTTCCAATAAATTATCAAACATAGTTCCCTATAATTCTTCAGATACATGAACATACCGTATATACTCGCCTATTAGTTGATCTAGTGGGAGTTAAATTTTGGTCCAAAACTCTATATCTGACTCATAAAAGAGTCCTCGTTGACAGGAGTTGGGACATAATTAATTTTAAGATTCTTTCAAGCAAAAAAGAACAGTCGCCCGCGTGGCGCAGTGGTTAGAGAGTTTTTGCAGAGTCATAGTTAATTTTAGAGGAATATTTCATTCAATTTTAAAATCTAGACTCTAGAGTCGCGGAATAAGGAGTTGATCCTTAACATCGCAGGTTCGAATCCCACTGTGGGACGCGGAGACCGGTCCTTCGGATGAGACTGAGGTCCTGTGTCGCAGTAGGTGCTGCCACGAAAAAAATCCCTCACTACTCAATGGCCATGAGTGCGGAGTAAAGGTCAAAATTTGCAGCTCTCCACCGGCAAGTGGTGGCGTCTTTGTATGAGTGAAAAATTCTCCAGAGGGATGTTAAACAACAAACAAACAAGCAAAAAGGGAACAACAATGTTTGCATACAAATATGAAAAATCAGGAGTGCTTGAAGAATTTAATGATTTTAGTTTTTGATTATTGTAAATATTGTTTCTTTCACAAAAAAGGTTAAATATTGATGTCATGCAGTAAACACTCTTCAAAATTCACCTAAATAGAATGAAATATTCATCTAAAATTAACATTGCTTCTGCAAAAAAATCATTATATGGCTTACAAGCGGTTCAATGACAACTTCCTCCAAAATACCCCCCCCCCCCCCAAAAAAAAGAACACAACTGACTTATAGGTAAGTATATCCGGTACTTCTAGAAGGAATGGTTAAGTAGTCGACAGTCCAAGGATCCTTTTTTTGCCTATTCAGGATTTGTATTGTTCATAGGATTTAAGAGATTAATCACTGTCCGTTACCTTCAGTTTTTTCTCAATATAATGAAGAAATAAACAATGTCATAAATTTCAAAGATTTTGTGTATTTCTTTTTATTCTATGATGTTCCGCTATACAACACACTGAAACGTACCAATAATAGCTTATATCCTTAAACGTTCCAGGAAAGTCATTTTCTGTGATAAATTTTCTGTTATCAGCCGCAGCCTATCAGAGTTTACTTTATCATGACATCCAGCAAATGAAACCATTTATGTATACAGAACGCAATAAACTACTTTATTTGCTGTAAGGTTCTTCAAAATTTATTCATATACGTTGTTCAATGTACTAAAGTACGAAAGCCGATAGGTGCCAGGTAGAAACATATTTTATCTGGCGGCCGCCAAACAATCTGGTACATATTTATATGAATGTATTACAGCTTAAAGGTACTTGTAGTAAGAAGAATCCTATAAAAATTATATAAATTTGGCACATGTAGTTGCTTAACTACATGTAAGTAGTACTTGACGTCCCTTGTGCACAAGTAAACTTTCACAGATATCTGAAATGTGAAATCACATGTAAAATGTGATATCTGAAATCAAAGATGACTGAAATGTGATCGACCAAATATATTTGCAAGTACACACTTCTCGATGTGTAGTAAAGCAGTTGTATTTTGGAAGAACTTCATCAAATTAGCAATTGATTTAATTTATTAATTAGCTGACTTTTCTCGTAATTTGTCCATGACTCCTAATTTCCTTCTAAGCTTCACTTCAAGCTCTATTATCTTGTCAAAGCTTTTTTTAAATTCAATTTCCATAGAGGACATCGTCATACTTGTATATTAAAAGAACATGTTCACGACGAACAGCAACCTTGTATTATTTCTTGACTGAAGATAGAGTGCGATACTTATTACAGTTACTGCCACAAGGACATTTCACGCAATTGAAAATCATATAAATCCAGCTTACTGGGAACATACACACCCACTTCCTGACAGCTGTTCTCAAGTCAAAAAGAAAAGAAAAAGACAATTCTAAGAGGTATTCAAAGCGTACAAGCTTCCATTGCCAGGGGCGCGTGGAGGGCCTATCAATTTTCACAGATCACCCACTCTAATCAAAATACGTTTAGAATAAAAATAGTCTCCACATTAATAATTAGACACAGGGTGGTAAAGCCAAAGAATGTTCTTTGTCAACAGAGGGGAGTTTTGTTGTCTAGAGTTTAAAGGAGGATACCATTTTCTCAATTATTGGTCTTAGTTGGAGGAATTTAAATATTCATACACTGCACGGTATGAAATTGGACACTTCTTTCATCCGCCAGGTTGTTAAATTGTGTTAGTTGTTTTCTCTATTATATATGTACGTGTAGAGAGAGAGAGAGAGAGAAGGAGTGCATATCAATTTAAAACTGTTTCTTTCTGGTTTCTCCACTTCTCCTTTTATAAAGGTTGAATCAATATCATAGATGATTGTTGTGCAATTGTTAATTGTTTTACTGAAGACTTAAATCTATCATTCAAAGTGCTTAAATAGTCCTTATTAAACCATGAAAAATCACACTATCTCCTTGCTTCTTTGTAATGTTTTTTTTTTTAATTTTTGAAAGGGTATGTTCCTTCGTTATCAAACAGATTAAATTGAAGTCGCTGCCCCCAATCCTCTGAAGCCCCAAAATGCTGATATTACTAATACGTTGTACTGAAAAGTATTTTAACATACTTCATCAATTAGTAATTTTGAATCTTTTTAACCTACACAATCATCGTTTGATTCCTTGATTGTCATTAAGATGTGAAAATACGGAGAAGCGTTTACCATTTACCACATCCGTATGTGAAGCTAGTAAAAATGAACACATGTTTGGCTATCTAAAGAGATAGGGGTAATAAATTTATTGTTAGTGTTTGAATATATCCATAAAGTATCTGTTGAAGCATTAACAGTTGTTGTTAGATTAATTGTATGTTGTTTTACGTCCCATTCGAGAATTATTCACTCATATAGAGACGTCACTGTATGCCGGGGAAGGGCTTCAAATTTAGAACTATATTCGGCACACTAGGATATTGAGTAGTGAGGGTCTTTTATCACGCCTATCAGTTTGAAAGGTCACATCCGAAATAATGCCCGGTGTCGCATAATATTTGGTCCGCCTCGTTTAAAGGTCCGGGGGGACCTAATACGATAACATATAAGGTCCGTCTTTTATAAGAAAAGGTCCGGCCCGTATAAGAAAAGGTCCGCCGAAGTTTAAAGGTCCGGGTGGTGCAAAATGTTTTAATCTTGACTTAAACACATAAAATTAAAGAGAGTTTGTTTACATCATATGAAGAAAGATTAAGGATTTACCCTAGCTGTTGTGTTTATTTTTTTGTACAATATATCTCTTAGGGCAGGAAATGCTACCGGGGTACTCCATGTTTAGTGTGCTTTTAGCAATACCGTTTAGGGCAATGATTTAAAAAAAAAAATGTCGCATTTATTGGGCTTGTGTTTGTTTTCCCCCAGCATTTGCTTTGTGTAAATTAGGACGATTAAAGGTGTGAAATCTGCCGGTGTGTATAGGCAATAAAACAATGGGGGGGGGGGGGGGTGAAGTATTCGTATACCTGACAGGTACCCGCAGGTAGAGCCCGCGGCAGAGAGCAATGACAATGTAATGGTCATGTGTTTGCTTTAAATCAATAGATATGAATTCTCTATTTTAATAAATTATGCTGAAGAACAAATTATAATACTATTATGATATTCATGCGTACACATCAAAAATGTGATATAATTATTTAATTATATATAGTCTATTTTTATTACAATATTTAAAGAAATTTCTTATTCCAAGTGTAGAGTTTAATACTAAGACCGATAAAAAATAAAAATATGTATATGCTTCCCTTTAGTTTTAACAATTAACTTGTTCTCAGTTTATAATAATATTTTGCCCTTTATTTGTGGATAGGGTAATATATAGCCTAATGTTGTATTCGATCTGTATTTACTGCAGAAACAAAATACATGTAATGTTAAAGCTTAAAACAGGTAATTCAATATTGAAAACATATACATCAGATTTAAAGTATAATCATGGTTTGGATTTAATTCTTTCTTATAAAAATATCACTCTTCCTCGTCATAATGAACTACATATGAAATAATATTTAATTTTTGTATTTTTTTTTTTTTTTTTTTTTTTTTGCCAAAAGAAAAAGAAAGAAAAAGAAATGACACATTTTACTGTGACTATAATAGACAGACTGTGGGATAATCCAGCAGGCTGTATTGCATGACCGATTAAAATTTGAAATCATTATTGTAAAATATTTTCTTTTATTACCGACATGAAGCATTTTGGGCAAAGTTGAATGTCCAGTTCTATATACAAGTCACTTATGTATCTCACGTCTGTATGAACGGGGGAAGGGGGAGGGAACATCAGTTGATCCTTTTCCTTTTTTTTTTTTTTTTTTTGTGTATCAAGGAATTTCTATTTTCTACATTAATTTGTGCTATAACCCCCCCCCCCCTCCCCCCAAATGCACCCAGAAATATACTGACTGATTGTTTCTGGGGACGTTGTCAAGCGTGCGTCATATTTCCCATTGCAAGCTACATGATATGTACATTTTCGTGATATCGACTAGAAGCGTTTCAGTCTAATTTTAAATCAAAAATATATTTCTTTTATAAAACGCTGATTATTTATTTTATTCATTTATGGAAAGTGGCAACTCACGGTTATCCGGAGAAAAAAGGTAATTCATGGGGTTTTCCATCATGAGAGTCCAAGCTGCAGACAGCTCAGTATTACGTTACGCTACAACTCCATACCAAGTAGTCCCGGAGAATTAAATATTGACACTGTATGGAGTATGACTGAGAGTCATACTCCATACTCTCCGGGACTTCTTTCCCTACGAATAATGATATGGAGTAATACTGAGCTGTCTGGAGCTTGATTGAGAGTGATCTCCCGTGTAGAATTTTCTACGCGGTGGAAACCAATAAAGTGTATTGTTTAGTACCACTACACCTGCTCAAGAGTTTTTGAAAAATTCTTTGCGAAAGCTAGGAACTTTGCCAATCTCCTTAAATTATCCTTTTCGAAGTCCTTAGTCATTCTCCGTGGTAACCATGGAGGAAATAATACAATCGGTCTCATGTAGTCATGACAGAATATTTGAAGTTCGATTTTCATAAATGCTATACATTGCGCATATGTTGTTTCGGATATTACCTAACAATTTTGAATAATGATTATACAGGCGCGGATCAAGAATTTTTCCAAGGGGGGGGGGGGCATCCCAGTCAAAAAAATTTCTAACCCAAAAATTTCTTGTCAAGGAAGAAAAAAAACCGTAAAATCCAATTCCATTTCCATTTCCAAAACGTGAAAAACACCTATTTCGTGGTGGTGATGGTAGGGTCCACGTTTTCTAAGGGGGCCCAAAGTCATTACTTCAGTATATACTTTTAATAACTCTGCAAATTCCAGATGGGGGGGGTCCCCCCGACTCCCCCCCCCCCCCCCAGATCTGCGCATGTTATATGAATAATTTCGGTAGTGGCTGGAGAAATTTCCGGTAATACATTGCATCTCAGGTGAGGAAGAGGGGGAGGGGTGGCAATAACACCTTCTTTAAATTTCCATCTGCTCCTTGCGTATCAAGTACGTAGAAAATAAACACCATCTGGTGTATTACAGATTTCTTTTTACTTGTTACACAAGGCATTTACCACATACATTATGTACGTAGTGTTGATGAACCCCTTTCTTATTTTTAAGGTGATTATTTTCCCAATTCATTGTATGAATACAGAAACAAATACTCCCTCTTTTTCATGCTACATGAATCAAAGTCTATAGATACGGATACAGTACAACTAATGATCATTCTAACATAACATTTTTGTGATATACATGGATAATAAATCTGAACGTATCTTTTGATTGTATGTGGTGAATATATTCTAGATAAATATACATTGTACTACCATTATACATTCAGATTCGTCACTGCCTTTTATAAAAGAATCGTCCTACGATTTCCCAAGACCTTGACATAAAATAAGAGGCCCATGGGCCACAACGCTCACCTGAGTCAATAAGGTCCTGCTGTTTTTTATCAGCAAATTTATTCTAACATATCTTCCAATGTAAAACATTAATAAAGCAAATTAATTTCGAATCAATAAAGGAGAAAAATCTGCATATTAAACCGAAGGCGGACCTTTTATTATAGAGGCAGGCCGGACCTTACATGTTATCGTATTAGGTCCCCCCGGACCTTTAAACGAGGCGGACCAAATATTATGCGACACCGGCGCTTAGCGAAGGAACAGTCACTACCTATGTTTACGTCTTAGGTTTGACGCGGCGAACGAGAATCGAACCCTGGCCTCCCGATCAGGAAGCGAACGTCCTACCACTAGGCTACCGTGACCGATGAATCATGCTAAGAAGTTTTGGATCTAACCCAAACATATCCAATTGATATAATTGACCCTAATTCATCTATCAATTTACTGAAGAAACACTAGACTGAGATTCTTAATCTCTAACATTATGAGGCATGCTCGAAAAGTTACATTGTTATCAAAATATTCTAGTTTACTGTAGTGTTTGCTTAAGGAATCAAACTTTTTATGTGGCGAATGAATACACATGTACATTACTCTCCAAAGCAATTTTAACAGAAAACTTAGGGTAGCACTTAAAACGAATGCCAATTTGTTTTTTATGAGATACAACTTTTGATTCCAGAGTTAAATCATATTTTGAAATTTTAAATACATTATATTATGATAAAAATGTTTGTTTTGTACATATATATATATTTAGCTTCTCATAAGCACAAAAAAACACATCTAAGGCCTTTGTTTTTAACCTTCAATCGTAAATATTCATATGACATCTAATACATTATGTCGAGGACTTCATGAAAATCAATATTAGAACAATGTCGGTTAGTCTATTTAACAGAAAATTACCCATTCGCCTCAAATAAATGGAATCAAAGTTTTCTAATGCATACATTTCAGTTTTCCCGTAGAATAAGTACTATAGTGTAACAAATGTTTTCTATTTGTCGGATCTTGAAAAGAAAGACAACGATATTTACTCATCCACCTATAAAGAGGACAGATGTAATTGATTTTTCCCTCCCTAATTAATGTTTATGTAGGCACTAATCTTTAAAAATTGTGATATAAATGGTATTATAAAACCTTTTTTTGAGCTGTGAAAGCTTTTTTTTTCGTGAATAATGGTGGTCTTGGAAAGTAATAGGTTTGTTTTAAGTCATCTGATAAAAGTTTCCCAGTTTACTGTTTCTTGCGGGTGGGGGTCACCTAAGGCTTTATCTAACAGACATGTGTAACTCGAGCAGCATCATTAAGCGTTTACTTAATGTGGGGTTTGTACATGTACCTTTCATTGATACTCTAGATGTTATGAATATTTTCGAACCACTGTTATTCTGTTTCTCATTTGATATTCGTATTTGATAACATCTATGTACACAGAGCGTGTTGTTAGAGCAAAAATCATATCATGTTGATACATGTACTTCGCTTTTTTTAGTCCCCTACCGGTGAAACCGGAGGGGACTATAGGTTTCCTCTGAGTCTGTCCGTCCGTCTGTCTGTCTGTCTAGCTGTCTGCTGTCCGTCTGTCTGTCTGTCTGTCTGTCCCTCTGTCTGTCTGTCAGTCTGTCCCACTTGGTTTTCCGCACTTTTTCCTAAACGCTTGCAGATATTGAACTGATTTTTGGTATGTGAGTGTATCTTGATGAGTTACAGATCAAGTTTGCATTTCGTTCCGCTTCATTGATTTTTGACGGAATTACGGCCTTTTCAATTTTTAGGGGTTTTCCGCAATTTTCTTCTAAACGCTTGTAGATATTGAGCTGATTTTTGGTATGTGGCTTTACCTTGATTAGTTATAGATCAAGTTTGCATTTCATCCCGCTTCATTAATTTTTGACGGAATTATGGCATTTTCAATTCTTAACGGGAACAGAACCAGATTACACTTGCCGGTAGGGGACTAGTATTACTAATGCAATACTCTCAGAATGCTTGTTAAACATTATTTTCCGACAAATGCAAAACATACCCTTTTGATCTTGGTACACTATAGACTTTATTTATATCTAGTGTTGTATTACAGAGCAAAATGAAAAACCTTTTAGTATCATAAGTAAAGTAAAACATTGTACATCATTTGTATACTAGTAGTGGATAAACTGTATCTAAGCTCAATCTTTTCTTGTCCTTCACCACAAAATTTGAATTATTACCCTTCATTGTTTTAACACTAAACAATTTATCCTCTTCAAGAATACTGGAGATAAAGCTTTTTTATCTCATTTTTTATAGGAAAAATATGAATGTGTAATAATTGTATGGAATTATGCTTGTAGATGCATTATTGTAAAAGTAGTGTCAATTTAAAGAAAAAAAATATTTCCCCATACATGTTTAATGTATTAACATCTAATTCCTGCAAAATGTTACGTAATAAGTAAACATATTAGGTTATTCCCAAAGGATGTAGAATTTCTAAATTACATTGAGAAGAAAAATTGCTGAACTTTACATGTGGTTTTGACCACAAGATCGTAACATTTAACTACAGTGTATTTTATTAGTTTTTCTTTATTTCCTAAGGGGTATATTCTGGCACGTTACAAAAGCCATTTCTCCCCATTCTCTACTGATTGTTTTCTTTTCTGACCTATAATATCATCTGTCATTAATCAAACGATTCCCGATACATTTAGATCTGAAATAGTTTGCCGTCTGTTTTCAAACTTGCATAATAACGTTTTCTTCAAATTCAATTTTGTTACAAACTATAACTCGAATTTTTGTGAAATAATGTCGTTTAGGGAATTCAAGTTTAAAACTATATGGTTCACAAATTGCAGTTTTTAAGGAAGATTAGATAAATCAGACATGAAATTTTCTCTTGAGTAATTTGATGCTTTGAATCTAAGTTTCTATTTTTTGTGTTTTGTTTTATTGAAATGTACCATAATCTGTATTGAAATAATATTTCTATGGTTTTGAATTTATATAAAAAAGAAACTAGTTTTTAAAATAATTTCCAAAATTAATTTATTCTTTTTCTGCTTTAGTGATAAAATTTCTATTATCAGTTGCTTAGCTTCTTTTGTCAATGTTCTTGTATAGACTAATAAAACCTTTTATCTAAAGGAAATATCTTATAAAACGAAAGATTTCTTCTTGTAATAGATATTAAAAAATCAAAATCGCAATGTACAAGTCCACTTTTGTATATCTTTGCCTCAATACATTTTGCATTTTTTTCTTTTGATTATTTGAAGCTGGACTTGAGTTATCTGAAAACAAACACTGGGAAGAAAATGACAAGACGATCAAATTTTATGTTATGCACGTTTTTGGTGTATTTTACAAAAGTTTTGTGACCGGTAAGCTGTAAAATCATCACGTGTAGGACATTAAAACATCAATGATTTCTAGTAAGTAATAAGGCTTTCATCTACACACATTCAAACAAATTGTGTCGCATCAAGTCATGTTGACCAGATTTATTTGAAATCAGTCAACAGCGGTCGAGTTATCATGTTTATCGTATTGTTACTTTGTAAATTCACAGGAATGTACACAAAACAGGAAATACAATTAAAGTAAAAAAGTATGTGATTCATGGAGTCTGGTTGGCAGTTTTAATGTCTAGGGAATTCTAATGTTCACTTGCAACAAAAAGATAGCCTTGGAATAATGAGAAATTCATCTTATAAAATAGAATTAATATATATTTGGTCTATAACCTTAATCTGAAAATATTATTGACATCAACACAATTTACATAGATGTTCAATGTTTAACATGTGTTTGATATTACTGTGTGAGGTTTAACTGTGCATTATTACTGTGATAAACTTAGTTTATAATTATGAATTAATCATATCTTATTTATGAAAGATGTACAAATGAGAACAATTCAAATGAGAAATATATAAGAAAACTACAACTGTTACATACAAATTAAATTCCATCTTTTGTACATTGATAATTTGAAATTAAAAAGACTTTCCCTCCATGATTCACACTGTTTCATATATAAGTAACATTTCTTGCTGAGGCTTGACTGTCTTGAATAACCATGGATAACTTAAAGAACATAGAAAGAAGATACTTTTTAAGAAAGGGGCAGATATAAATGTCATAACTAAAAATGAGGATATCGAAAAGTTATTCATCTTTTTTTTTTAAATAAAGGCAAACATTTACATGTAAAATTCAGTTAAATGTAAGGTGGTATGCGCGCGCGCGAAAGAGAGTGGGAGTTTGTGTTACTTCGATTGCCTCATGTTATATCCAGCATTTATTGTACATGACAGATTAGCCATTTTTCAATCCAATTTTTCTTTACCATGGCGATAAAATATTTATGCAAAATACACAATCTACTATGTAATATCATATATTCTACTACGATTATTGCCGAGATCAAAGAAATGCCGCGGACATTATTCTCCAATAAATCACGAACGTCATCAAAAAATTATCAGATTAGAAACACATGTCAAATCTGTACAGTTGAAATAAATATTTCACTGTATAATCTAATACTTATATAGACCACATCGATGTGTCGTCTTCTGCAGTCTAAACGTGTGTATTGCCTGAAACAGCTGATAAATATCCGTTTTTATAGCCAATAGGGCTGTTCTATGGACCTCCCCACAACATTTACACTCCCGTGATTTTACTGATAAATCAATGAAAGAGACAACTGGTTTTGTTATTTTTCATTCATAAAAATTAATCAATATATGATACAAGCAACTTTGTAAATAATTAAAGGATATTTTTAATCCAACGAAAGCTGAAATCGTCTGCATTTAATGCAATCGATTGACCCTCTGGTGTTAAATGGAACAGCGAAATTGCGACATGGTGATCTAATTCGTTTCGCTATAGAGAAAACGATCAACTGTATTTTAGAGCCGTTAGTAGAATAGAAATAAAGTCCTTGTTGTCGTAAATGATGCAGGATAACCTCCTCGATCTCGAAATGTTGTCTGAAATATAAAAGCCTCGGCTTTTATATTTCAGACAACATTTCTCGACCTCGGAGGTTATCCTGCAACATTCACGATAACGCGGACTTTATTTCTTAATTAAATGTGAAGATAACGGACAGTAATCATGCTCAAAGGTCAAATTAAACAATACAAAAAAAATCAAAAGTGGCATTAAAAGTCAGATCAAGTGCCATTGAGGAGTAATCATCCCCGTATACGTAAACCTGACCCTTGTCATGATCGGCAGACAATTCATTATCAAAATAATGGCCTAACAATTTGTGTGAAAGGACGTTAGTCGACAATTGATCTAACGACAGCTTGTATATGTAAACAGTCATTGTATAGACCAGACTCAAAATGAGATTGTTGATACCCTAGCATCGTCATCTAATTTGTCAGTAGCTTGCCTCATTTTAGAAACTGTTTATAGGTAGAACATGATCTTGATATCAACTTGTAGATCTTTGATACCTCTGGGTCTAGTCCTCTTTAATCTATACAAAACATTCTTACCTCTTATATAATATTTAGGGGAAATGCTCTTACCAAACTCTTAAAATTGTTTTTCAGGAACTATTAGCAATTTTCTCATACAGATAGGAGGAAAGTTTTATTTAAAGGTTCTAGAAGCAAATTTTATTGAGTGACATGTTAAAGGGAAAAGAAAATGTAAAAAATTAGCTTTCAAATTATGTACGTAATTTTCATTTTCTAAATCTGAGTACAATCTATGCACAATGACAGGTATTGATTGTCATTTTTCAACCTCATATATCACTTATACTCATTCTTAAACATTTTGCTTCTTTTAAACGGAATAATTTATATCTGCTTGCCATTCATGTATTCATAAAATGTCATTTTTTCAAACATTCACACGAGAAAATTCTTTTTAAGGCAGAGGTTATAACAGGGTGGAAAAAATCAGGTAATTAAAATCCCCAAAACATTGATACCTGATCTAGTTGAATAATACACTTCATAATGTTAAAGTGAACCTACATTTGTCACTATCCCTTTTACAGACCTTGTTATTCAATCCGCAGTAGATCATGTGGGTGTCAAAATTGAATGAACTGTTTTTGCCGTTTTACTATCAACCGAACGAAGACTTACACACATAGATTCACAGGGACAGCTGGAATAAACTTACAGGAATCCTGTATCTTTATTATATAGAAAGTATGAAGAGATTATTCTTTAATATTCCAAGTAGTATGAATGACAAGTAATTTTTCAAAATAATGCTCCAGTACAACGTATCATTATTTTTATTTACTACAATTATAATTTTATCATATAGTGTTGTCCAGCAAGGCCTCATAAAAATTGGAACATGGATCTCAATCAGTAACGAATATAAGAAAGAAAACATGACTTTATTATAGTATTCAATAATTTTTATATGAAATCTTTTCGTAATTGGATTTGTATAATATATGAAACATATGAAATGGAGATTTCTCATAGACGCTTCGTGGTTTATAAAGCGTAAACTGTCCCAACCCAGGTTTTACTTGTATAACTTGGATAGCTATTAAATTCATTCCTTAATTGACTTATATGTGATAAAATAAAAGCTACGACATATCTACTTTCACACATTTCAGTGACTGGAATATCAATAGGAGGCAATAATTCCAGAGAGATGGTGGAGAAGGGTGTCTCATTAGGAAATAACGGTTAGAGACTAAGTTTTGAATCGTTTTCTTTCGTAATATCCCTACAAAAATGTTCTTCCTCATCTAGAATATCTACTAAAGCTAAACCTTTCTGTTTTTTATTTACAGCAAATACAGGACCGAATTGTAACAGATACATGAGTGCATTTACTGATTCCGACAGATATACATGTGAACTAACATCCTGTTTTATTAGTATTTCGGTATGCATTTCTGAAAATAATAAAGATTCCAGACGGTAAAAGCTATGAATCACCTAAGATCTTTAGAGAACGTTTTAAACAACCGGTATTTATACCCGCACTTTCTAAAGAAAGTTCGGGTATATTGTTGTTACTCATGTCTGTCCGTCCGTCCGTCCGTCCGTCTGTCACACTCTTCTTTCTCAAACTCCTCTTACATTTTACACAGTAGCCTAATCATCTTTTGGGAGATGTTTGGTGGTGCTATGTAGATGTGCAGTAAAGTTTCGGAATTTTCATTTTCACCCTGGGGGTCAAATGGGGGTCGAAAAATGATGTTTTTTATGCAAAAAGCCCCTGGTTCCCTGAACTCCTCTTACATTTTACACAGTAGCCTAATCATCTTGTGGGAGATGGTTGGTGGTGTCATGTAGATGTGCAGTAAGGTTTCGGAATTTTCATTTTCACCCTGGGGGTCAAATGGGGGTCGAAAAATGACGTTTTTTATGCAAAAAGCCCCTGGTTCCCTGAACTCCTCTTACATTTTACACAGTAGCCTAATCATCTTGTGGGAGATGGTTGGTGGTGTCATGTAGATGTGCAGTAAGGTTTCGGAATTTTCATTTTCACCCTGGGGGTCAAATGGGGGTCGAAAAATGACGTTTTTTATGCAAAAAGCCCCTGGTTCCCTGAACTCCTCTTACATTTTACACAGTAGCCTAATCATCTTTTGGGAGATGGTTGGTGGTGTCATGTAGATGTGCAGTAAGGTTTCGGAATTTTCATTTTCACCCTGGGGGTCAAATGGGGGTCGAAAAATGACGTTTTTTATGCAAAAAGCCCCTGGTTCCCTGAACTCCTCTTACATTTTACACAGTAGCCTAATCATCTTTTGGGGGATGGTTAGTGGTGTCCTGCAGATGTGCAGTAAGGTTTCGGAATTTTCATTTTCACCCTGGGGGTCAAGTGGGGGTCAAAAAATGACGTTTTTTATGAAAAAAGCCCCTGGTTCCCAGAACTCTTCTTACATTTTACACAATAGCCTAATCATCTTTTGGGAGATGGTTGGTGGTGTCATGTAGATGTGCAGTAAGGTTTCGGAATTCTTAATTTCCCCCTTGGGGTCAAATGGGGGTCAAATTTTTTTTTTTTTAAATATCTAACATGTTTAAACATCCTGGTTCCCAGAACTTCCCTTCTACTTTATGCACTAGCCTTAAATCATGATCATTTGGAAGATGATTGATTTTGTCCTGTGGATGTGTAAAATGGTTTTAAAATTTGCATTTCCATGTGGATAGCAAATAGGGGCAGTAAAAAAATGGCCCCTCCCTAACCTATGGGGTCATGATTTGTACAAACTTGAATCTACACTTCTTGGGAATGTTTTCATATTAATCATGCTTTTGTTGTTCTTAAAAAGAAGAATTTTGAAGATTTTTTTTCCTTTTATTCCTCTATAAAAACTTTGATCCCTTATTGTGGCCTGACCCTATACTCGGAGGTCATGATTTGAAAACTAGAAATATGTCCATAGGACATAAATGCCTCACCGAATGTATATTATTAATGCAACATGAAAATTTGTATGAGTGTATGAAGTTTGATGAGAATATCTTGAACAGTTTCTTTAAAATTGAAACTAAAATCTAAAAAAAATGGATATAGATGATAAATTCTCACAAAATTATCTATAAGTGCATGCTTACATAAAAATATCTTAGATTGTTTCTTTAAAACTAAGCAAAATACAAATTAAAGAGAAGGGAGGTCAAGGTCACAGGAAAGTGCAAGGTGAAAAGTTTTTGATGCAGTGGAAGAGCTCTCACTAATACATATCAGCATATTAGGTTTGATAAAAATATCTTGAATGATTTATTTAAAACTGAGCTTAACACTTATTTGAGAAAAGAGAGGTCAAGGTCAACGGAAAGGTTGAGGTCAAAATGTTGATGCAGTTGAAAAACTTATATCAGTATGTATTTACTATTAGCATAGAAGTTCAACAAAAATATCAGAAATGGTTTATTTAAAATGTAGATAAACACTAATTTAAAAAAGTGAGGTCAAGGTCAAAGGAAAAGTCAAGGTCAAAAAATTTGATGCAATTGATATCTCTCAGCAGTATATATCAGCATAATATGAAGTTTGATAAATATATCTTGAATTTTTTATTCAAAACTAATCTAGACACTAATATAAGAAAAGTAAGGTCAAGGTCAAAGGAGAATTCAAGGTCAAAAATTTTGATGCAGTTGAAAAGCTTACATCAGTATGTATCAGCATATGACGTTTTATTGAAGTCGGACATGACAAACACTATATGCCTCGGCCATATTCATGGCAGGGCATAAAAAACTTGAATCTACACTATATGAGGATGTTTCCATATCAAAATGACTAACAAGCAAATTCAAAGAATTGTGGTCCCCTGCTTTCCATGTCCTAGTGGATGGGATGCCATTACTTATGACATACTGTTTCAAATATGCACACCCTATCATATGTCATTCAAAAGTAATCACCAAAGTTAAAATTTTTGAAAATTAGGTAAAACATCAAGGTCAAGGGGTAAAAAAATCATAGTATGCTTGGAAACATCTTGTTACAGGTAATGTACCTGTCAAATATAAAAGTCCTATCTCTTCTCAGTCAAAAGTTATAAGGAAATATAACATTTTTGAAAAGTAGGTTAAACTTCAAGGTCAATGTCACAGAGTCAAAAGTCATGATATATTTAAAAAGGTCTTGTCACAGGTAAAAAACATGCATAATATGAACGCCCTATCTTTTCTCTTTCAAAATGATCATTTAAAATAATGTTAAATTTTTTGAAAAGTAGGTCAAACTTCAAGGTCAAGGTCATGGGTTCAAAAATCATGGTATGTTTAGAAAGTTCTTGTAAGTAATGTACATGTGAAATATGAAAGCCCTATCTCTTATTACCGGTATTCAGAAGTTATGACCAAGGTTAAATTTATTCTGACAGACGGACAGACTGACAAACGGACAGACTGACAGACAAATGAGATTTAATGTCCCATAGGTCCCTTTTGCGAAAACGGACGACAATAATGCCCTTGCTGTTCATGAGAAGAAGATTTATGATGGAAAAAATCCCCTGCATTTTTCTATGTAAATCATTGGATCCCCATATGTGGCCCACCCTACCCCAGTGGGTCATAATTTTAAAAAATTTGAAGCTACACTAAGTCTATGTAAAGAAAGTTTTAACTTTTTGGGCCCAGTCAGTGCTTCTTGATAAGACTTTTTTAAAATGATACCACCAAATTTTCACTAATTCTTGATTATCCCCCCTTGAAAGAGGGTGTGACCCTTCACTTGAACAAACTTGAATCCCCTTTACCCGAAGATGCTTTGTGGCAGGGTTGGTCGAAATTGGCCCAGCGGTTCTAGTGAAGAAGACAAAAATGTGAAAAGTTTACAGGCGGAGAGATGGATGACAAACAAAATGTGATCAGAAAACCAGAAAAACTCAAGTGAGCTAAAAACTGATGATCACAAGTACTTGGAAAGAGTTACAGTATTTGAAAAGCAGTTTTTTTTCATGCATTGTTTTCAGAATCTGAAAAGGTATGACTTGTATCCATGTTGAAAAAACTTCACATTTCAGAAAACAGTATGATTAAAAATAGTTAATCAAGGTGCTTTGAGTAGCAAAATAAGCTAAACTGGTATAGCTAATTCAACCACAGAGCTTAGTGAATTTTAAAATGCACAACCTTTTCAACTCTTAATCATTCTTAAAATATTTACATCATCATTTCTGATTCAAGGGAGAACTAGAGATATGATCAGAAGTATATCTGTTGACTAATAAACATGTACATGTATATTGTGTTTTTCAAGTCATTAATGTTTGTTTGTTGTTAAATGTCCCTCTTGGGAATTTTTCACTCACACGGAGACACCACCACTTAAAAATAATGAAGACGTACAAGTCGGATTTGAAGTTAACATTCATTTTAGGAGTTTTCAACAATTAAGATGTAAAGAGATAACTCCTTCCCCTTGCCCCTTCCCAGACCCCTGTTTGTTCATGTATGCAAACTAGTCTAATACTTTGGTTTGACATAAAAAAAATGTGAATATATACAAATAGTTTAATGGTCCATCTCTTTGAATGATTTTCATTCCTAATTCTAGGAGGGTACATGGGTTGACCCAAATTCATGAATGAAATGTCAAGTAATCTTATCATTGATGCACTTTTATTTAATTTGATGTAGTCATATTATGAACATTTCCAGTTCATTAAGAGAGTGGGGATGACCTCCAGGGGTTCATAACCTTAAACCATTAGAAGTACATAACATAATAACACAAGAAACAAAATTATGTATAGTCAAATGGAAAAGTTTTCTACTGTTTAGGAGTCACATGATCATTTGTCATTTCAGGGACAGGGAGCGGCTAGGGAGATGGACCCCCCCCCCCCCCCCCCCCCCCCGGAATTTGCAGAGTTATTTAAATAGGACTATATACTGATTTACAGAAGCAAATAAAAAATGACTTTAAATGCCCTCCCCCTTTAAAAACATGGACCCCACCATCATTGTTTTTATTTTGTTTGTTTGTTTGTTTTTTTTTTTTTTTTTTGCTCCTCAGGAAATTCTGGGCTGGAATTTTTTTGACTGAGGTGTGGACACCCCCCCCCCCCCC
The DNA here is from genome assembly GCF_033153115.1 of Saccostrea echinata. Lineage (NCBI taxonomy): Eukaryota > Metazoa > Mollusca > Bivalvia > Ostreida > Ostreidae > Saccostrea > Saccostrea echinata. The sequence continues at coordinate 7,217,872 of NW_026889803.1, forward strand.
CCCCGGAAAAAAATTCCCGGATCTGTGCCTGTAACTGAATGTAATGTCGACAACGGGAGATAACTCTTCAGAATGTGAAATTCGTCTATTGTGGCATCCGATGATCCACTCTCTACCATCGGCTCATACATTCAGTGTCTGAGAGAGAAACGAACGACAACTCTGCATAGGAGATTGCCGATGATCTTTGATCCTTTTTAAACTTTAACCTAACCGTTTGCATTTCGGTTTATTTTACCCCAATCTATAGTTAAACTTGTACTTACTGACTGTCATAGGTCCTGTCAACTTCATGAAATATAATCCAATTAAAACACAAAATGAATTAATTTCCACTGATATACATGTAACACTGCACCACATGTCACATGGCATGTGCAATCTAAAAATGATAATGGTAAAACTAGTACTAGTACTGGTAGGGTGACGCAAGCCCAATGTGATGTAGAAATTTTCAAAAAAGGTGTTCACATACATGTACAGTACAAGAACAAATTTTAAATTATCATAACAAATGATGTTTTAACATAACTTTGCAATCTAGGCCTATTTCCAAAAACAGGCAAATTGTGTGTGTGTGTTGGGGGGGGGGTGAGAAAATTGATTGGGTATGGCTTTTCAAGGAGGTTTTTGCCTAATCAAATACTAAAAAAAGTTTGCACATTTTGATAAATTCATCAAAAACGCTTTGTACTAAAATAATATTATTTGTTGTTGAGAAAATAAATTTGAAAAGTTCCAATTATGGGCCAAAAATTTATATCTGCCCCCCCCCCCCTTTTATCAAAACCTAATTTACATCATTAATTAAATTCTGTTATTTCAGACTGGTAATGAATTAAGTATATGAAATGCGTATAAGAGGTTCATGGGTCACATGGTCACCTGAGCATTTTATGCTCGATTTGACGAATACATGTACTGTGTAAATTATAGAATTGTTTGGACTTTTTCCTTGGTAAGCCCAATATGAAGGAGTGTGCATTTAGAGCAAACACCTTAGTGCGGGTATTACTGTCTCATGACAGCATCTAGTTTTCTTTGATTTATGTTTGCCTCTAAATTTACAAATATAACAAGTCAGTTAAAATGACAACTCTGTTCCTGAAAACAGCTTTTATTCCATGAATGATTCTGATTATTTATTCCTGGTTAACATGCCTTGATGTGACACGATTTTTTTTAAGATGAGCATCCATGATATTGTCTTTATGGAGGAAATATAAGGATCCTTTAAGTTTTTCAGACTGACATGTATAAGTGGTGGTTTTAACGCATTTAGGCAGAAACTCAAGAAACTGTTAAAAACCCCGAAAAGACAAAAACTAAATTGATCAAGTTTTTTTCTTACAGTTTCTTAAAATTGTAAATGTCAGTAGAAATTGTAACATTTTGTAACAAAAGCCCAAACATTTTGATTTATTATCTGTCAAAATAATTTTGCGTGTGAAGTAATTCTTCTAAATAGCAAGGTAAACTATAAGCTACATCCGATTGAATTTATCAGAGGGATGCCATATAGGAGAGATTATGTACAAAATAATCACTTTCTCCGTAGCTTAATGGTGCGGCAGGAATAGTCTGATTTAATAGTAAGATTTTATTATAAGTATTGTGTAACTTTTAATATTTGAAATTAGCTCAAGTTAAAAGAAATTTATTTTTCGCAAGCTTCATCTGTGAAAATAAGGGGTCACGCCAGCTTTAATTTCACCAAGAACACCATAGGCATTAATGGTACAGGTCAACTGAGAATAATACATTTCTGAAGATAGGAAAAATATGGACAGCTTGTGTTTGATAAAGAAATATTTGCACCAGAGTATAAATGCTAAAATGACAAGCATTAGATTGACTCCCTCTGGATTTCCATTTGAGTCAAAACTTCAACCTAAATTTAAGATGTGCCATATAATTTAAAGAAAAGTATAGGTATCTATTTGTTAAAAGTAACACGTAACATATACAGGAAACTATGTATCTCTTATCATTAAGTCAAAGTATTCTTCGTATCTTAAGAATGAGCAGATTTCCGCTTATAAGCAGAAAAACAAGCCACAGATTGTTGTTGTTTTTTTCACAGAGCATTTAGATGTTAAAGTCGCGAAGGCTAAAAAGCATGGAAAAATATTATATTTGTTTCACCTTTGGCCTATTAAGTTTAGTGTTTCAGAAAATAAAAAAAATGAAACAAAAATGTTTTGTACTTACGTGTTTATTAGTTCCGCACATGCAATAAGCACATCTAATTTGTTTTTAATCATTCAGTAAGAAAGACAAATGTAATCGGGTGACATTTGTAAAATAAAAAAGTACGAAAGTGTTTCTAAATGCAGCCAATAGTTATATAAATATAACTATTATAATTATAAATATTTTTGTATTTTCGAAAAAGAAACGCATTCGAATGAAGCACTCGTAATCGCTGTAAAATGGGAAGATAATCGGTATTTGTTTGAGTAGTTATCTATTGTTCAAAAGGTATTTTTATATTTCGGAATATTTTGCGGAATTTAATATCAAATCTACCATTTTCACGTGAACTCCAAAGGAGCATAATCAATGACGTTACATGAGAATCAGTCGAAGTCACAATGTAAACAATGACCACTTGTTTGCTACGCTAAGAGAAAAGAAATTTTGTTGACAAATCATCGACAAGATAAGTTCATTATGTAGATTCTAAGAGGGATATTTTGGAAATAAAGGAGGTTCTTTAAAAATATGCATTTTTTTTTTTCAAAAATCCCATATATTTCTTATTACCATCTAAGTGTCAACATACCGTATAATGTTGATACTTGGGTAATGGCAAAAGGGTTATTTAAAGCCTTAGGTGACTCAAAACTACATACTTGAGTAGACAATTCATGCAAGTAAAAAAAATTAACCATTCAAGTACAAAAACATCAAAATAGCAGAAATCTGTAACCCACCTTACCTTAATATTCACGTTATTTCAAGTTTAAGATAAACAAATAAAAATACCCGCCGGTTAAAACAAACAGGAATGGTTGAAAGAATAATATTTCTTTTTTTTTTAAATAAACAGACAAAAATATTGTCATTCCTTTGGACAGAGATTAATGACAAACCTTGGTATTTTCTCTCTGTACTTTGATGATGTATTTTGATGATACTGTTGTATTTTGATGATACTGTTGAGTCATTGAAAATGATTTAGTACTTATTTTGATGCTTACGTTTTGGACCAACTGGAAAATCTTCAATATTACAATATATATTGTCATCCCCTTATTGGTATACATCCAAAATATATTTTCAACATTTAAGACTTATTTTAAATGATACTGACAGTTAAAAAAGGTCTTTTTTTTTTTATCTTAGATGATATAATGTAATTTATTATCCAAAAAAGGTAAAAGAAATATTTTGAGACGATTTGATGTTCGTACATATAACGAAATAAAAATGAAAGAAATTTCGAAATAAAGATGTATCATTGTATTCTCTTTTACATTAATCAAACGTAAAATTTCAAAGCGTATGCACTTTTTAGTCAGGATCAAAATTGAAAATGTGTATTTTTGCACATTATTAATTTTATTCTGAGTTTTAAAAATGAAATAATCAACTTAAGTATTATTGAACAATGTAACTTTTGTCCTTCAACCATGCAAGCATGGATTCTTTGAAGCAATGCGGAAACAAATTGATATTATACACCCAGATGTTTAATAAGTATGAATATAATCAATTTTTCTAGTGTCAGTTTTGATCTTGGTCCAATGTTTTAAGGAAGACCCGAGTCTTCTCATCAAACCAAAATGAAGACTCTTAAATTGTGGATAAAATATTACATTGAAAGTACTACCCTCGCAAAATGTTCATACATATGATCAATGAAGATTGCAAATAAAAATTTTGCTCTACCTTTTCCGCATTTATCACTCAGAAAACCACCATAATAAATTGAGCTATAAAGGGAAAAGAAGACTCTGATTAAGGAATATGTTGAAAGATACAGTGATGATAAAAACCATACTTAATTATTTTAAATATATATATATATATATATATATATATATATATATATATATATATATATATATATATATAGAAAAGGCCAAAACAGGTATAGAATGGGTTATTAACTGAATTACAGGGGCATGTCTCTCTTGCTTAAGAAAAGAATTGGATACTGGTTAAATTATCGTGTTAAATTATAGTATAATTATCCAATTAAATGTTCTTTTGATTATGCTTTAAATAACTAGTTCGATGTCGTTCATTATTGAAACCGACTTTTATCTTTGAAAATTGGAAGTAATTTATTTTTGTGGATGGATTTTGTTTGTTGCTAATTAAAATTAAAGATTATAACATGTATCTTTTAGATGTAATGTAACTCACATTTTCTATCCATTTGGCTTCATGTATCTTTGTTCAAAAGAGATGATATTTGTACTAAAATATATCTGAAAACTGTAACAGTGTGTGATGTCGTTAATTGATAAAATATGACTTTTATGTTTAACCAACTAAACTCATAACGAGCTTAATGACTTCCAAATAAAACTTTATTGGCAATCAAAAAGCCTATTCATTCGAAACCTTAGATCTTCAAACGTTTCAACTTCTTTTTCTGTTATTCACATCTCTGGAAAAACAGGTAGGTAGAAGCAAAACAGTTATTTTAAATCTATAAAATTAATTTGAACATCTAAACATGCAGACGAGTGTCAGTATAAAAGTGTGAAACAGAACAAATAACATGAAAAAACGTTTACCTTTAGCTATGCATTTTATCCTATTTTTCATTTTAATCTTGTAATATTCAACAAATTAACAACTATGCAAATATCGTACCAGGACATCATGTAGTGTGTCAAAATACTAAACCGATTTCATCAATTGAATCATGGATTCAAACTCGAAAGAAAATAGGCAAACACTAGTCAAGATGATTTTTTCATAAACAAGGCTTCATAGGTAAAGCTTTCAAGATGATGTTCTTTAGACTATTAAAAATATCACAAATACTAATCAGTTTCTAGAAGTTGTCTTTATAGCTAATCTGAGTTCAAGTTCGAATTTTGAACACCCTTTTTAGCTGCTAAACTGATATAAAAGTTAAACTATCAACATTGTTATTTGTTAAGAACTATAAAAGATTACCCCAAAATTAATTATTCATATGCCTTGCGTGATAGATCAGATACTTATTTCATTTGTGCTGTGGAAAAGCAAAACGGCAATAATGTGTGACATTCGAAAGCTAAACAACTAAAAAAGGAGGCAAACCATGAAGATGTCAATATATATCGCAGGTATATTATTTGAGGATGTTCATTGTCAATAAATATTTGAATATTTATTGCTCATGCACACTTAAAAAAATCTTTTACTAATTGTGCATATTAATATTCTTCAGCCTATTTAAGATATGGTTATATGATTCTTGTAAGAATATGATATGTTTAAAACTTTCTACTTTCACAATGATATAATAGTGCCCCAAAATAAATCACAGGTTTTCAATTTTAAAAAAAAATATGTTCAGCAGATGGTATACATAGATATGTATATAGAAGAGGAATTGTCAAGTTAAAACTTTTATAGCAAGATTCGAAAATATGTCATTCTAAACCTTTTACGACAAAAGTTGACCTTTTTAAAAACCTGATGGTGTGTTTACTAAAAATGAGAGAAAGAAGACAAAAATAAAGTGCCTTATTTAACTGTATCTTTACATTCTTAGAAATGGATGCACACGTCCAGTATCAATAAACAAACATTTTCAACGGAAAGTGCATGGTTACAATGATATGGTATCATGACAAGTAACGACAGTACGATTGATTGATTGATTGTTGTTTTACGTCCCGTTCAAAAATTTTTCATCATATAGAAACGTCAACAAATATCGGTGAAGGGCTTCATATTTAGACCTTTACTCAGCACTCAGGGCCATTGAGCTGTGAGGCTTCCTTATTTATTTTGCCAACGCCTACCATGACATGGGGCCTCGGTTTTTAAGGTCTCATCCGAATGACCCGCAACTTTCACTTCAAAGTGCCGAGTGCTTGGCGAAGGAATATTTGCTACCTAGTTTTTATCGACTAAGGTCAGTCGCGGCCGTGATTCGAACATACGACCTTCCAAGCACGCGACCGTACGAATTATGTAATTAAACACTGAAAACAATTAGTACAACGATACCTGTACTTAACATCATCTTTAAAACGTCAGTGATTCTGAGTCCACTTGTGGTGATCAGGCCCCTGATATACTTCATTCAATTTTTTCGGGCTAACTTCAGCGACATCTTGCGGGGATATTACAAATCCTGATTGTTTTCTTATCTCTCGACCAATCACATTAAGCCTTTGGGTGATAACTTGTAACACTGCATGGAGGTATCAACTGCTTCCTTACTGTTTATTTTATGTCAACTTATGGAAACATCGATTTGATTGGTGCTTCTAAATGAGAAAAAAAATCAAACTTATCAAGAACATCCTGGCCACGAGTGTATTCAGGACCCCTGACGTTGTGGTGATGACTAAACATATACTCAAATACCATTTCTATCCAAAGAAATAAATTAGGCTAAACTTTTTTTTCCAAAGATGTTTATTTGCAAACTTTTCGCAGAGATAATGGTCTGGAAAATAATCAGTTAAATTACAATTATGAATGACCAAATTCCTCTGCATTTTTTTTTTCTTCTCGGTTAATGAGTGTAAAATGCGAAACGATTTGAATTGTTAACAAACTAATTTCAACCAGTAGTAATATAATCTTGGGTAACGTCTAAATGGAAAATAAATTTTTGAGGGTTCAACGAGTGCTAAATCAATTCTAGCAAGAGATTCCTGGTAAAGCATCAATTTCAAGGCTACATTGTCACTGTTATAAATCGCTTACATTGTTCGTAATTGTGATATTCTTGTCCAGAAAATGTTTACCTGATTTCATCCTCTGACTGCTGAGATAATCTGTAATTGAAAGATATAATCTGAGGAGAAACATCAAATTTTAAGCAGAAGGCAATTCATTTGTAACTTGGGAAAAAGTTGAAAGTTGATAGAATTAATGCACACGCGCAAGTTAGCTCTTCCTTCATCTCTGTTCTTGATTTTGCTGGGTCATGAAAAGGGAATTTTATTAACAGGGTATTTTTGGAGCCTTGATTAAAGGATGCATGGCGATTACAATTTATAACAACAATTTAAAAAAAAGAATGCAAGTTAGTTGAATTATTTTCAAACTGGGAAAAATATCCTCAAAATGTGAAAGAAAACTATTTTAAAAAAGCTATCATTTTAACTATAATTTTCTTCTTACCTTTAATATTGCAGTAATTAATCAGATTTTACTCAGAAATCAATGTATAGTTTTTCATACCTTGGCGGGAAATTATTGCTCCACAGATACATCTCATATCTTATGTGAATATATGACCAATTCTATAGCATTCTATATAACAATATTATTCCATAGTTTCACAATTGTCTTAAATACTGTTACTACCTGCTTGGCGCATTTGTTACAGGGTTTGCTCTAGAGTCGCGGAGTGAGGAGTTGCCGGTTCGAATCCCGAAGTAGAGACCGGTCCTTTGGATGAGACCGTATAGACCGAGGTCCCGTGTCGCAGTAAATGATGGTACGAAAAAGATCTCTCACTGCTCAATGGCCCTGAGTGCCGAATATACATGTAGGTCTAAATTTGCAGTCCTCCACCGGCAACTGGTGGCATCTCCTTATGAGTGAAAAATTGTCGAGAGGGACGCTAAACAACAAACAAACAAACTTTCTGTACTTGAATTATCATATGCATATAGAATTTTATAGCTTATTTTATAGATAAGCAGGAATTTGTTTGATTTTTTAAGAAACGAAGACAGATTTGAAAAAAAAAGTGTTATTGCAGAAGCATTCACTGTGAAAGGTATTGTAATTTCAGACTTACATAAAAATACACACAGTGATATTATAGGTATATGTTTACGTTGCTTAACATTAGAAACGCATTTTCTAAACATATAAGTATGCAAAAATCTGATAATTTAATCTTTGAAAATAATACAGATTTACCCAATCTTTCTTCAGTACTTACATATTATATAATGTAAATAAATGAGCGTTATTTTTCAACGAGAGAATACAGAATTGTCTGAAGTTTTTTTCCCGTTCATGCGATCAAGACACACATGACGGGTGTGTCCGCCAGACGGAGGATACTTGCTCCTCCATGGCACATGATCCCACCTCTGTTTGCTCTTCATGTTTAAATGGACTTTTGAGAACGATTATTGTTCGTTATCTTCTACATTTTATTAAGTTATCTCTCAATTAAGAACTTGCAACCAATTTTATTCTCCGGTTAGGTCAGTTACTCTCAGTTATATCAACAGGGACATTGAACCGCATTCTTTTAGAAGTTGTGGACTTTAAATATACAGATGATATATACTGTACAACATAATAATTTGGATTTCAGATAGTTTGTATTCTGAATAAATCCTTACTAATGGCACGTGGCAGTATGTTTGTACATGGGCTCAGCGTGTCTTTTTAAAACAGGTATAAATGGTCTTTCAATATTTATCTGATAGCTGGAGACATCTTCAAACTGAACCAATGTGCGCCCAGGGGACTTTACGTGATGGTACATCCTGAAGGATAAAATGTGTACATTTCACAAGTAATTAAATTTATATAGAGTGATTAAGATGGAAAGGATTTAAGACTTTGTTAATTCAAATATACTTTGTGAGTTCAATGAATTTACACTCGTGTAAACATATATAAAGGCACACTTATTGAAAGACTAACTTTTAAAACTCTTTTAAAAATGCAAGTCAACAATATATTTATATTGATATAGCAAACCTTTTTCTTCGAGTTATTAGCAAATCAACACTTTTTCGCAAACGCTAATTTCAGAAATACTTATAATGGAAGTGATAAAGTTTCTAATTTATTCTGCAAAAATAATTCCTGTGTAAAAAAGAAAATTGAATCCGAATAAGTTACTGAAATGAACATAGTTTGGAATACAGTTCCATGTGATTGAGAAAGTTAAAGATTTAGAAAAGAGAACACTTAGCCGAAAGATTAAACTGCTTGAAAGCTATCTGATAGGGTAATTTCAGGTCAGCATGCGAACAATTGCTTGAACTTCAATAGAGCACCACATGGTGACGCCTTGATTCGGGATCAATCATTTGATGTCTCGCATGTATCCTTTCAAATCTAAGAAGTATCAAATAACATAAATCATAACTCATCCCCTATCATTTAAATGTGTTTCATTTCATTCAAGCTACTTATATAAATTACTGCCCAAGCTATTCAGAAATCAGACGTGATTTTCCAGTTCAATTATTTATCTATAACTTACTCAGACTGAATTTCTTAAGAACTTCAATAAAGACGATCAAATTTTATCATAGTTAAGTAATACAATCAAGCATTTCAGATTGTAAACATGCAAACTTCATTTGGAGGTACATAATGTTTAATAATTTATCTTTTTGTGTAGATCTCACAACGAGGAAAAAGGAATGCGAAATTTACACCGCGGGAGATATCTTTAATATCTCCTTCGTCAACTTATATACACTTTTTAATTCAGGTGTTGCAAGGACATGTAGATGCTTGTCTAATTTTTTTTAAAATAGCATTACAATGATCTTATCTGTGATAGATATATCACAACCATTTAAAAAAAATAAACACAAATCACGAAAAATTAAAATAAAAGCAGCATTATAAAGAGAAGAATATGTAATATAGAGGGTACAATACCCTTACTTTCAATGAGAAACTTAAAGCAAAGCCATATTCTAAGAAGAAGAATAAATCCTTTATCAATTGATAATGACATTACTACTTATAGGTCAGAACCTTGATGATATGGAGTGTATCAGTGCAAATCTCTGAAACTTTTTGAATGTTAAATCTGGAACCAAAACAATATTTAGTTCATTTCTTTTTAATTTGTTTAATTGCCAGAGACTCCAAATTTCTTCATGCTTGAACATTGATTTTTTTCCCAAGGCTAGGTGACAGATAAGAAACAAAGACATAATAAAGAGACAACATGGTGGTGGTGCCGTGTACATAAATCTCACAGAACTGTTTCTCTGTCATTCATGGAGATAATTTAAAGTTTTTTAAAAATATAATTTTTGGGGAGGTCTCATTTTCATGATTTGGTTGCACGGAAAGCAACTAATTGAATCAAAGTCATTCCATTTGTGATTGTAAGCATTTTGTTTGTTTTTCAAGAATTTAAAAGTTACATCATTCAAGATGTATTTAATAAAGAAACTATTTTAGGAATTTTGATCAAACTTACTTAACCTATTCTTAATAAGTAAAAACTGATTAGAATGTAATGATTGTTTTTTTTACTTACTTCGATTTTGTAACAAAAAAGTTAAGACTCCATTGCTGTAAAGTACATCATTATATTATCTTAACAATTTATAATTATAGCTATAAAGATGTTGATGTGTCTATTACAATACAAAAAAAAAAAAAAAAAAAAAAAAAAAAAAAAAACCGCTCATATAACGATATTAATACCATAATAATAAATATTATTATATAGTCTATTTATAGTCCCTATGTAATCTATACAAACGCAAACAGTTCATAACACTACATATTCACTGGTTTTGAAGCCGTATTCACCGGAGGGTCGGTGCGCGTGCAGCAGCATTGTGACGTCATAATCAACACCTCAAACAACGTTGTAAACAATGGTTGCAACGGCCGGAGCCAGCTGTGTATCTGAGCAGGAAAAACATTAGCCAAGCCTATCGCAGGAGTATTTTCTAAACATTTCGATAACTTACAAACAGCAAAAGGAAAACACGGAAACTTGTAATCTGGACATTTTTTTTATTTTTCCAAGACAGAAGTTCGTAAATGAAAGTGATGTCATCATGCTGCCTTCAGTGTTTTATTTATTCAAATCCGGGCTATATAATAAAACAATATTATGGACTCTTTCGGTGGTGAATATGGTTTGTTATTCACCAGAAAAATATCAATATTGACCTCGGCTTCGCCTCGGTCAATATTGATATCTTTCTGGTGAATAACAAACCATATTCACCACTGAAAGAGTCCATAATTGTATAATATTAATAATATAAAGCATAAATTTACTTCCTTTTCCCCAAAGAATCATCTCTCTACTACGTTAATACCTTAACTTGATAAATGTCTGTTTTTCAGATATGATATGCACCATGTTTCCCCCTTGTCCATATGTCTTAGCTTGTAATTCTTGTCGCAAATAGGATTAAAAATCACCGTACCTGTTCCTCAAGTAATTTTGTGTGAGAAAAATTCACACGTGAATGTGCCCGATCTCAAATACTGTAGATTCCTAAATATACTCGACGGAATTAACTATCGCGTCATTTTGTGTCATTTTGCGTCATTTTGCAATACTCGTCAACACAAATTACTCGCTTTTATTTTTCTGAAACTAAAATGCATGTGAAAACTCCTAATCAACAGCCCGCTTGCAAATGCATGTTCTCGCTGCTTGATGTCTAAGAGTCATTTAAGGAATGAATTTAATAGCTACCCAAAACATACTTGTATAAACTGGGTTGGGACAGTTTACGCTTTTTAAACCGCTTTGTGGTTTATAAAAAAGCGCAAACTGTTTCAATCCAGGTTATACCAGTATAGCTTGAGTAGCTATTAAATTCATTCCTTATGATTTAAGGAGGTGAAGGACCTTTGGGCTAAAAAAAATCCCGTCATTCAATTTTTTTTTCATATTTTGTATATTTCTAATTTAGTATGTCCCACATATCTTAAAGCAATTAAATCATTAGGTTTCTGAACTTATTTTAGAGACATTGATTGACAAATACTATGCCTTAGAGTATCTAAGTGGAGTTTTAATTCTCCATGTTTTCGGGTCCATTACTCTGTCCATGATTGGATTTTTTAAGCATAGATAAAATATAGTTGAGGGGACATGTATCTTTTAAAATATTTCAGAGTATGGATAGGGTTTAAAATTTGAAAAAGCAAATTTCTTCTGTCACACTGCATCTTAATAGGGAACTTATGTACTTTTTAAGACAACTTAAACAACAAAAAAAAAACTAGATTTGCAAAATATTCTTTCATTCAATATTTTTAAATTTACGTTGAAATGCAAGTCCTTCACATTATTGATTAACTGTAAAAATTTCAAATGGTGAAGCTGACCTCAATATTGCACAGGACATCGTTAAAGAAAACATAAGCATGACAAAAACGTGTCATGTTTACATTTCTCGAGTACGGGAAAAACCAACTATGACGTCACACGTAAGCTGAATAAGCAAAATTAGATATACCTACATAAGATTTCCGTCATCAGCCATGCAAAAATAATTTTTGTGTTCCCCGTTTCTCAAAATATTTTATCATATACTGATTATGATTATTTTTACATAATAATACCGCCCCTGTATTCACCGAGTATGATCTTGCTGTACTAACAGATCGTGTATGACGTCACCGACGTGTTGGATGTGCAGTTTAGAGAAACAGAGGAGTGGATCAAACAATTTCATAATTTGTTAATGTTTACAAGAATGTTAATTTTTTTTTAATTTTTCTATATAGGTTGGTAATTAAAGTAAAAACAAATTGTCAAAAATTATACAAGAACTTATGGTTTACACGTTTTGCACATATATAATCAGAGACTATGACGTAGTTAAACAGTCATGTGACCATGTGTCCTTCATCCCCTTAATTTTCCATCATTAAGTGTAAATAAAAAATTAGAAAATTTCTCCTTCAAAAATGCCTTCATATTGTACGTATTTTAAATATAACGCCAAACGGATTGATACGTTTTTGACGTAAGTCATGGTGACGTAGGCAACCCAGGTTTTACGATATATTCTAATTTTTTAGCCAATCAAATGACGCGTTACAACCAAAATTAAATTATCTTACGATATGAAGTACTCGCATAAAATAAGGAATCTACAGTAATTGATTTATTGACTGAATGCAGGTCAGACCTTTTCTTCAAAGAATCTGTTATATACTGTTTTTTGTTGTTTTTTTTTTTTCGAACAAAAAAAATAATTCAACAAGAAGTCTTACTTACTTTTAAATTTCAAAACATATATTTCAGGTTAACTAGACTGATACCTACCAAGACAAGAAAGGTCAGGGTTTCAAGGTTGTATTAATTAGTTTGTTTCAACAGTAATATATTTTGCACAATATAACGAAGAAAGTAAAAAAAAAATCGAACAACGATTAATATCAAAAGTTGATTACAATACACACCAAGAAAACAGAGCAAAAAATGGTCCCCTAAAAACAACAGAGGTGAAAAAGGAAACATCCCCTGTCGTCCTCTCACACCCGCTGTGAGAGCCCTCTGTATATTGATCATGTAAACAGAGTATTTCCTTTCTCGTTATGCAGACAAAGGAAACTTATTAAGATGTATTTTTCACTTTCTTCCTAATGTATTGTCGGTTTTACGTTCTTATGGGAAAATAGTATATGTGGGTTTTTTTATAGCTCAGGGAAGAGAAAAAAAATATGGAAATGTAACATATTACAGTTAATCAACATACATAGAAGTTGTTCGCCACAAGATAGGTTCCAATCCAAACTTGATAATTTTTATGCCTGATTTCTTCAAAAATGTTTTACCAAGTTCCGGTGTGAACAGAAAATTACATTACTACAGAGCTTCTCAGTTTCAGATCTATATCTCCAGAACGACATGCAACTTATTGATATAAACTTAAAACTAAAACACTCTTCTAAATTTCTTGCTACATGTATTGTCGTACAGGCAACTACACGGTTTGCTGTGCATGTTAATTTGAACAATTTCATACTCAGTTACTTAATTACACTGTAACTTTTTCCTGAAAGTTATGTTTCTTTAAAATGCTATGTTTTGTAGCAATGAAGTTGTCATAGAAATTGATAAAAAAAAAAAATCTTTCTATGTGCATTTATTTTATTACAAAAAATGGATGAGGTCCAACTCTCGTACAGTATATGTATAACAATTGGTATACATCTGTTTCATATTTGGATATTTTACTAGAAAAAGACTTAAATGGTAACCTAACAACAAAACTCTGTGATTAACGTGATGACTTCAACTTTTCTTTCTTCAACTTCCCTTACTTAATATGTAGCGATATACCCTTAAGACTTGCATATGGGGTTTTTGCCTCCCAGTTGATTCGATACGCAAGATCATCCTCTGCGTACGAACAATTTATAAAACAAAGCAAGCTATCGACAAGCAAGTTGCTGAAACAAGGATATTAACAGTCCCGTTAAAAGTCATCATTTGCATGTTGTATGGTCGATACAATGACTTTGCCAGCAAACACAATATATCATTAAGTCAAATGCTGACTGACGTTTTTTATACTAATTGTTAGGTCATTATTTAAACAATGAATTGTCTACGAATTTTTCCGATTGCTCAATTATGACAATGAGCACACGGCATGTGTGACCGGTCGACAGGGGATGATCACTCCTCCATGGCACCTGATCCCACCTCTGATATTTTTTAGAGGTCCGTGTTTGCTCTGCTCCCGATTTATATTGTTAGCTTGACTACTGATCTCAATCTCCATATTTCATACATCGTACGGAAGCGTTAATTGAATAATTTGATTTTTAGCATAGGTATAATATATTCTTAAATCATATAAATTTTTACGTATGGTCGGACTTGCAAAAGACGTATATTGTGTATGATATGAAAAATAACATCATCTGATCCTGTATTCCTTCTTTGAGGATGATGTGAAATGAAGTACATCAACTTGGCTAAGAATACAATTAAGGAATGTTTTTAAGTTTTGTGTGAGTTATTGGTGTGTAAATCACACAGACTTGTCACGTAGGCATATTTCATGAAGCGCGCTAGCGCTTCATGAAAAATATGCCTACGTGCAAGTCTGTGTGATTTACACACCAATAATTCACACTAATCTTATAAACATTCCTTATATTTACATTTTACAAGTTTAAAAGAACCAATGATATACTCAATATTCAAATTCCTTGCTGCCCCATATAGTTACATTTTTATTAACGTCTCTTTAGCCTTATTGTGACGTCACTTTAGCGCGTGTTTCACCATGTATATTTCTACGCGTGAGTATACACAAAAATGACTTTCAAATCAATTTCACAGTTGGCTTAGTAGAAAAACACAGCAAATGTAAATATTTATATATGAAAAACTCTACCTTATGTAATAGGTGAGATTAAGGGGAGCTTATGATTTAGTTTCCTTAGGGCGTGAAAGTATTTTTTAATAGTGTAAGAAGTTTATGTTTTTATTAGAAAAAATGTTTAAGTATGTGATTACATTTACAGCAAAGAAAAAAGGTTCCAAGAATATCACTGAAAATTGCAACCAAGATAAACCTGTGGTATTCATTCTACTGGTTCTCTGTGCAAGAAATATACTCCTTAACAAAGACTTAAGATGTCACTACATATTTATTTTAAATAGTTCTGATCTCTCACAATATCAAATTGCAGATTAACTTGTTATACACATTTCTGTGCATACATGTACATTCATCACGGACAGGAACAATTTCTTGAACAAAACATTACTTGTTGGTTTAAAGATAGGTTAATGCATAAAAGAAAGTAATTAAGCAAAGCCTTTGTTGTAAGTTGTACAATATAGCAGTTTTGTTCTCTCTGGGCTGTGTAGGGTTCAAGAGATGAAGTTAAGTTAGAAATCTATTTTGTCGCTAAAATCTTTTGTACCAGGTCAGTTGTATTTCTTGCATTATTGTTATTTAAAGAATTACCAAGTGTTGTGACCTGTTGACTCTATGACCAATGGTTGACATGTCAGGAATGTTTCCTTTGGGTCGCTCCTTAGACATTCCCGCTTTTGTCGCGTGGTTATTGTAAAGGCTGCCGATCCAAGCAGCACGAAGGCAGTTCGAAACTGACAACAGGCTTCTTTCATACGTTGTCACGAGGCTTTAGCTGTGAGTAAGTTACATGTCTTTGTCCAGGTAGCATCTGCTACAGACATAATTAGCCCTAACATTGGCACAAGACACCAACGATTATCGTAAATACTTCTCCAGATTTTTACATAAATGATAAAATATTCAAAATGTTTAATTTAAGCGGATGACACCATTCTTTCAATAACAAATCGAAAATCTCCAAATCTTCTGAAGATTTTATTGATGCAAGGTTACTGAAATTTGTATTTAAGAAATCAAACTTTTTTCGTTTTTAATTAAAGTACTCTGTATCTGATTAACCATACATGTAATATGTTCATGTACACAGAGAACTTTCATTGTATAAAACATTTTTTCAAATATGAAAAGTCTTTGAAAATATTGAAGATCATGTATTATATTTATTAATCTAAGTAATGTGTACTTCTTATATATTGTATCTGATATTTTATTCAGCTTTACACAGAGAGATATCTTTCTTTGTACGGATATCTTTGCTTATTACAATTATGCATTATTATAGGAGACGAAGAATTGAATTCAAATTTTGTACAAATAATTTTGTTCAACATTCATCATACTCATGGTAGAGAAATTAAAAACTTTGCAGGACGTGAATATATACCTAGCCCCTTATCTCCTACACATCCTTGATAATAGTTTTAAACAATTAATAAATGATGAATATACTAAAGGTCTAAGGTACCTTAATGCATTCAACTTCAGCCACAAGAGCAATCATTCAATGAAGCCTACAGGAGAGATTTCCACGCTTGGCCAGGTGATGAAAGGACGACCTAAAAGGTTGCTCTGTTCACAACATAAAAAGGTAAATATATACAACGAGGGGAAGTGTTTGGTGTACAGTCTGTACGTGATTGCCAGAGGATCAACATATCGATATTTTTTTTTCTCAAGGAGAATATGTTCTACATTCTAATGTTATACGATTTATCTAATCCATATGTGTGATACTGGTGAAGCAGTGGTCTATATACATGTTGTAATTGTATGGAATGGATATTCAAAGCTCTCTCAAATCCTCCACATGTAGGTAAGTTTTTGTCGTGTTTATATGTGAACAGGATGTAAATAAAATCAGGTAGAATTTATTCCGTGTCTCATAGTTCACGATGCAATAACGCTGGCTATCTTGCAGTGGAATTTAAAGTTTAGAAAATAAGTAGAATGCCTTAAGTAAGATGTGTTTGAATGTGTTTAGAAATATAAGAATTTACTTATGATCTACTTATAAAAGGGTTAATATGTAAAATGAATGCATTCCAAAGTGGTAATGGTCATGCTTTATAAATTGTAGAACGATAGGAAATTATTTAAAAGGATTCAGATTTCTTCACAACCCTTTCTTGTTTATTCATTTTTAAAATCATCGATTAAGAGTATATTCGAAATATCAGGGATTTTTAAATAACTTAATTTTCTTTGGTAGATCACCATTTGGAATGTACATGCTCACTGACAGAGGTCTTCACCTTTGTAAAACTTTAGAATGACAGGAAATATTAACACTTCATTTCTACAACATTAAATAGAAAAGTAGCTTTTCTTTTCTTGACAGAATTTACATTGATACCCCCTAATACTAAAAAAAGTAGTAAAAGTAAAATTAAAAGGAATGGAAAATATAGCCATAACACATTACACGTGGTGCGATCTCGACTACTAGCCAGGGTTATCCATGCTGAAAAATCATATTATGTTTAATGTATTTTTTTTTTTAATTTTATCGGTTTCTCATAAACTTATTTCTAAATATCACCGATGGGCCATTAAAATGATTTACATAGATATAAATATATGTTCGTAAATCACATTAAACTTTTCAAGTAATTATACATCCATAGGCTCATTCATTCATAAAAGATACAAATATAAATAGCACTTTAGAATGAATTGTTGCTTAATAGACGAGATTAGACATTGTCACTGATAAGTTCTTAGTCGTTTCTATTATCATTTCTAAGACACTGATTTGATTTTTTTTAATCATCTCAAGATGTCAAGACCTTAGTTGTTTCTTTGTGATTTTTTTTGTTTGAAAATGTAATTAAATACATAAAGACTTAACACTAGAGTGATTTTTCCTTTCCATCAGAGTAACTGGCAGAGTGCTTCTTTCTGCACTTGTCCTACATGTATATCTTATTTAAATTTTGCAAACAAGACCAAGGAACAAGGTTAACCTGAATATGGTTTGATCTACTGAATGTTATAGGGATTTAAACAACTCACATATGTTGCATAACTTTTCTATGTGTGTTTTTTAAAGTGTTGGGGGGGGGGAGGGGGGTATAGCCAGAATTTTTTTTCGTTAAAGTACGTTATCATGTATTTTGAATGATTTGGCTATTATGAAAGTAATGAAATCACATTGAAAGTGAACTGCTTATTCAATGAATTATTTCTATCCTGTTTATTTCATATTAATTTGTATAGAATTATTAAAATCAAAATAAAAAGACATTCTGAAACACAGATGCTTTAGTACTGCACGTACATTCTTGTTTTGCTTTATTTTCCTGTTATGCATATGATCTTCCGGGTTTAAAAACTGTTTAAAAGACCTTGTATATGTAAAACACCGGGTAATTTTGATAAATTTCTCACTGGGGATCAGTTTGAATGGCAAAAAGAGAGATTGGCATTTCAGAAAAGGTAGAAATATTTGTCGATGAATATCACTGGTACCCACTCATTGAAAAGGAAAGGACATTAAATGACCTGATGATTATGCCGAAAAATTAAGCCGTTAGAAATTTATTGGCTCCAGAAGGGTTAAAAACTATCTACCCTTTGATATTTAAAAAGGAACTTGTGGTGATAAGTAAACTTTTATTCTGGTAAGCCATTCGTCAGCCTTTGAGAAATATCAAAATGATGAGTTAGAATTTGATTTTAATAACATATTTCAATTATAGAATTCATAACTTACAGCATCAATATAAAAAAAACTGCTCATAAAATAGAAACAAGATTTATAAAAGACCATTTCTTGTGCTGCAAGGATATTTAGTAGGAAATTCTCAAACTCTACACATTTGTTTCATTCATTATTTTGGAGCATTGATCCTACGTTACATATTTTTACTCATAGAATACAGTAACATGCTAGGAATATACAATGTTGGTTTCAAATGATATTTTAAAAAAAAATTTACATACTTTGCCAAAAATTTCAGATAAATTGAAAAGGTCAATAAGAGTTAACCTTATTTTTAGCCTGAGATTTGCTTATTTATGTACATATTTTAAAATTACTTCACTGACTCACTTTTTTCATTTCATTTTTTTAATTACACGATACGTCTTATCAATCAGCACTTAAAGATAAGGTTTAGAATACCCAAAATATGACATTTTATTACTGTTTAATTTACAAGCATTCATTGGCAACTTTTTTTAAAAAATGAACTTTTCAAAAACAAAAAATCCCCGATATAACAAAATCTTTCTCAAAAACAAGAACTGAGCATAATCTTCTACATTGAGGGCACTAAGAATAAAAAATTCTCACGTGTCGTCATTGTAAATGAAGTCTATATTTTAAAGACGACAAATATTTTAAAAAAAATTGAAATTACATTTGTGTGTCAATATCTATCAGTCTTAGGTACTCCACATGTACGAACCATTATTTAAAAAACAAAATAAAACAACACTCCTTTATTCTTATATATATGTTACAAGTTACATAATAATACCAAATTAAACTATGGGGTTTAAACGTAGGTAAACATCGATGATGGTTTAAATAATTGAAATTTAAAACCGAAGTTCGGTTTGTGTTGCTTTATGATTTCCTTTTACAATAACTATTCAAAACTAAAAGTGTTTTCTATGATAAGAAAAATCAGTATCTGACAAGATCTTTTGTCTTAACAATGCTACAAGGAATTGACATTTTTCAGTTGGTTATGAAATGTGCCGTAAGTAAAGCAGATGCTTACATAAAATAAATTTATCTACAGATTGGTAAAAGATAATATGTAAATATTTGCATTAAGCTCAAAAATTATCAAATGCAACAGGTGCCCTTTGTACATCGCTTATTCTCATTGAAAATTGATAGCATTGTCATTTCTGAGAGGTATTTATCTATCTGTAAGAGCTAGATATTCATTACCTTTTCAGCGGAAACATTCTGTGCAATGCACAAACATCTGCATGACCTTGCAAGGTAGGTTATTCAACACTTTTCCCTATAGTTCAAATTTCAAGCAGTGTTCAAGCTACAATGCACAAAATATCATTTCTCCTTCCTGTTGATTGTAAGTCCATCTGACAACAATGGCCCCCACATCTAGAGATGTGTTTTAAAAAAATGTTATATTCATTATATGCTTTAGAATAGGAAATACATATCGATCATAGACATACTGAATTATCTAATAGAAGTATCTGTCAAATAATCATATAAAATCTGTTAGCTGAAATTGCTTTCTACAGGCCTGAACAGGCAGTTCTCTTACCCTCTTAATGAGGAGAGGATTCAGGAAACATGTATTTTTACACCGTTTTGTCGTAATTTTGTTTATGTTCAGCATACCAATAAATGTGTCATCAAAAATTTCATAGCACTTTTTAAAACATCAAGACGATGAAAAATTAAAACATATGTTGAAATACATATAAAAATAAATTACAGGTAGATTATACCTTTATTAGAATGGAGTTGCGTCTTAAATGTCTTGATTGAGTATAAATTTTAGTTCTAAGAGCGAATTTTACCCTTATTCTTCTTATCATTATACTAGCCTTATCTAAAGTAGTGCGAATTGAGCCGTCAGTTGTTTACGATTAACAACTGAAAACATCCGACCTTGTTTCTTCCAAATCTGTTTCATCCCTCTGTTTGTTTCCACACCCTTTGTTTTCTTGATTTGGGAAACTTAAGCGTGTGACTTTTAAATTCAACCAGTGTGGAATCACTAAACACAAGATATGGAGGATTCTTTAAAGGTATCCTGATGTGCTTAGTCAGGTATCAGTTATGATTTCTAAATGTAGAAATATATGGTAGATGAATTTTAATAGCTACTGAACATTTAATTAAACTTTATTTAGATAATTACTTCTATAACGTTTAGGGAAGTACACATTCATGAAATATTGATTGCGTGTTGCGCTCTGAAATTTTGCGGCAAAATTATCTATGATTACATCCCGTTTCATGACTAAAACCCTCCTTTTATTTTGCCAGCAGTATTGTAAGGTTTATAGTTAACTCTGATATTAACTTAATATTATAACTTATAAAATTATATCTTGAAAATTTTAATTTAATGTTTGGATGTTTTACTGACTATAGACGATAATGACAGACTAACAAATTAACTGTATGACAAACGGGATGACTCCAGCTTTTCCATCGTCAACTTCCATTATTTATATAGAAATATTCCAACATCATTTACATATGGTGTTATGTCTTCCAGCTGATTCGATATGCAAGAGTATACTCTGGGTATGATTAATTCTTAAATCGAGGCAAACTATTGACAAATAAGTTGATATTACAAGGATTTCACCTACTCCTTCTAAAGTCAGCTTTTGGCAAATTCTATAGTCGTTATAATGACCTTGTTTGTAAATACTATCGTTTGGTCGTATTTTGGCTGAGATGTTTCATACCATTTGTTAGGTAATTGCTTTTATGCTAAATTTGACTATGATGTATTCTCATTATTCATTGAGCTCAGGGTGGGTATGATTGGTCGACAGGGGATGTCTACTTCTCTTAGGCACATGACCCTACCTCTAGTGTTTCTAGGGATCCGTGTTTTTGCTGTTTTGTCTGTCCGTTTTGTCTACTGTATATATGAGATTGACACTGTTCTTTATCATCATCATTTACACTTAAATCAGATAAACATGTTACATGTAGGTTGCAAAGAATGTAATCTACGGTTAAAGTTATAAAATAAACGTCTGATTGTATATGTTTGTGGTCCTTTTGCAATTTATTCCCATATCATTTTTTTCTTTTTTATTCAAACCCCCTTCCATGATAAATGGATTTTTCAAAAAAAAAAAAAAAATTATTATCATTATTTTTTAGGGGTACATGACCATTAAAGATATACTTTTTTCATAAATGTCTGTACAATCATAAGAAATAAAGCATCTTACTATAAAGTAGAGAATTAAAAAGAAAAAAAATCAATTGAAAAAATCTTTTAGGCGAGAGAGAGAGAGAGAGAGAATGATGAATAGAGAATGGTCATCCTCTGCTGCAGATAGCTACTATTTATTGCTTTGATGTCACGATTCGCCTGGTAAGTTTAACACTATATAATTAATGACGAACACGTTGATAATGGACAATGTGACGCACTGTTTCCCTAAAAATGTTTGTTTTAAGTCGGTTATTTATTGGAAGCTGAATATATTTTTTACCGGAGTTCTCTGTGATTTTGCTTGCTTGTTCGTTTATCATGCGAAATCTCAAAGAGTCATGAAATATTTCAACACAATGTTTTTGATTTTTTTTCCCTATGCCATATTTTGCAAAATATGTCAATTAATTAAAAGCGATAGCATCCTATGAAATAATATGAAATTGTGTGCTTCAGGGCAAGAAAAGGAATGATATCTTTTGCATTTTGGTCCAGTTAAAGATCTGCATGCAAGACTTTTACCATTTCTATGAATAATGCATCACTCTAGACCACAATTCAGTACTGAAATGTCTCTATATGAGTGAAAAATTCTCGAATGGGACGTAAAACAATATACAATCAATCAATCAATACAAACCAAATAAAATATACAATGATGAGAACATTGTGATTTTCAACATGTACTAATAATGATTCAACTTACGTACAAAATTGTTCTTCAGGTTTAATTCTACACATGTACCGTACGAACCTGAAGGTTCTTATAATATGTGTGGGTATCTTCCCTCTTCTGCTAACAGTATACAACATTGAAAGATGTGATATTACTAGGGAAGATGATAGCATTTACAGGTAAAGTAGATTTTAAGTACATGTATAAGTCAAAAGACACAAAATGAATTATAAAGAATAATAAAAAAAAACATGTAAAGTTAAGCCAATAATGTACTTGGCATTGAGAGATAAAACATCCCCATTTATCTTTTATATCTTTTGTGGATTTCAAAGGAAAGAAGTTTCGTTACAAATCTTCAATGAGTTTAAAGCTTCCGTGGGGTTTCAGCCCAGGGTAGCCCAGGCTTACAATCAAGTAGAAAGGAACAAGCCAATCAAATATGAAGAACTTGAGTGCATCATAAATGGAGACTACTCCATAATGGGAAGAAAAGATGAGAAAGATGTTTACATACCATTTTCCTTCATCCAGAAATATTTTGAGGTATGAATTGTGAGCCATATTAGCAATAAGCGTAATCAGCAGTAACTCGAGGTCATAAGCTTAAAACAAGAAAAAAAAATTCCAAACCAACTAAAAGGAACACAATGAAAATCTTTACAAAAGATTAATAAGGTTATTCTATAATCAATACAGGTATATGGCTCCATTGAATCATCAGATGGATACGAGAGGTTTTCATTCCATCACAGCTACCAAGACGATTTTCCCTCTGGTCCTCAACTTAAGTATCATCCTAGCGGTGTCTTCATGTCATTTGATCAATATAGCGTAGAGGATAGAAATAGGGTCAAATGTGTCTCTGGCATTGAAGGTAGAAAAGCAAAAATATAATGTAGATAACTTTTCGTTTACCATTTCACACTAATTATAAATTACTAGCTACACAAGAAACACTTTTCAGAATTTGTTGAAAATTATTTCTAGGTGTTCCTGTATCAACACAGTGGGAGCGGAAAGGTCATTATTACCCCATACAGATAGCACAGTACGGTTTAAGTCACTATAGCAAATACCTGACAAAGTCCAGGCCGAAAATGAAAGTTTTAGAGGATGGAGAACAAACCGATATATCAGATTGGTTGCTCCCTGATCGCAAATCTGAGATCCGCAGCAGGATGGATGATAGAATTTTGTTAGATAATGGAGTAGTGGAATTCAAAACATCAAGTACACAAATATCACAGAATTTCATTTTGATTGTCTCCTATTATGAATTTTGATAATTATTTTACAGAATTTTCTTTCTAGAATAAAAGAATTCTTAAGTATTATATTTCCATTTTTACTACCATCTGGATATGTGCAAAACCTTTAAGCAGAATTTACCAGCAACTGTTCCTTTAATATATATACTTATATATTTTCAGCAAACCTGAAAAATTCCGGAATCACTAAATCAGCGGAAGAAATGAATATGTCGACTTTGTCCATGGATATTATGTTTATAAATAACGGAAGCGTAACAGTTTTAGTTGACACAGAAGACGGAAATTTGTTCCGTATTCATTACGTGCTTAGTGATAACATAATCAAATCAAACGGCAAAGACCTTTATTATGGAATTGGGTCGCACAAAAAAGGAAAATGGATTCACTTAACTAGACAAGTAATGGTCGATTTTCAAAAAGGATTAACATTACAATATTCGAAAAGTCGAAGTAATAAAATAAAAAGTGCAGCCCACATTGCAGCTATTTGTGTTCGTGGTCATGGTATTATGGACAATGTGACTCTTCGTAGTCACGCACATAAGGATTTGTTTTTTGATGCTGCAAATTATTTTGTACGGCATCAAGATTCCATGGGCGGGTGGCCAGTGAAAGTGACACGTAAACTAATTCCAGAAGTTATGGAACTGGAGCCAGGATGGTATTCTGCCATGGGTCAAGGACATGCCATTTCTCTCCTTGTACGTGCATATGTGGCCTCTAAAGACAGGAACTTCTTAGAAGCAGCGGGTAAAGCAATGGATATTTTTGATATTCCAAGTTCTGAAGGTGGAGTTCTAGCAAAGTTTCTCAATACATATGACTGGTATGAAGAATATCCAACTACACCAAGCAGTTTTGTGCTCAATGGATTTATTTACTCTTTACTTGGTCTATATGACCTTAAAGAAATGGCAACAGGTGGCATTAGAAAAAAAGCAGTTGAACTATTTGAAAGGGGAATGAGGACTTTGAAAGCAATGCTGCTCATGTTTGATTCTGGCACAGGAACGTTTTATGACCTTCGACACATCACATCAGGTCTTGCACCAAATCGTGCTCGATGGGACTATCATAAGGTTCATATCAAACAGTTATACATACTTATTGAGTTAGACAATGATCCACTTTTTCAGAACACCCTTGAACGGTGGAAAGGGTACATGAAAGGGAAGCCTGCCCCTCATAATTAGAAAATGCAGGATCAATATACCTTTTTTATTGTTGGAAATTTCAACTTTAATATAATTGAAATTGAATTCTTTACTTAAATTTTTTTTTATCATCATCTTATTAATTAATTACGAGGTAGCAATATCAGTAAGGACAGACATAGAAATAAAATTGAATCCAATTTTCAGGACTTTAGTCTAGTTTACTCATATTTGGCTCAAACTTGTTTGACAATGACATTGTGCAAAAATCGAATTTTCAGTTTAACTACGTGGTAGGCTGTCCTATTTATTTTGACGAGACATGTGTTTAGAAATATTAGATTTTATTCATCTAATTTTGCAAAAATAACCAGAAATTAAAACAGTGGGAACATCTTTAATAACACTTCCAGAATAATGGATGTTATATTATAATAATTTGTTGATGTAAATCTTTAATGAGATTTGGCGAAATTAAACTTTCCTGAAATGTTACATTCCATGGTTGTGATTTGTACATGTAATTATATTTTACATTATTGTTGTTATATGTTTTATTGTTATTTCACAAGAATGTATATAATGTATCTATTACGAAAATGTCGGCAAAGTGTTTGCATATAAGTGGATTTTTTCCCCCTGTTTTTGAAGTTCATTTCAATTCTCTGTCTCCTTGCGAACTATGTTATATAAGAATAAAATAAAACAATGAAACCTTTAATTCTCTTTTTTAAAAGATTTATTGGTTCTCAAATTAAGCACAATATCAAAATACTCGGTATTTGAGAGCATTGCCTATTTGAATCTCTAAAACACTGAATATACCTATTATAGTTCAACTTTATTTACAATACCTTTTTCTCAAGAAAATCTAGAATAATATATTCAAATGTATTTTACCCGCTATACTAAGAATTCAAGTTTAAAACCTGGCGTGAGTGTTATCATAGTTTAATATTAGGAAAGCTTACGAAACTTGTTAAACTATCTGCTTCAGACAGACATCAAAGGATTATTAAAAAGTCACAGTCGATGACAAAGATGAGATTGAACAAAAATGAATTTTGATACACATTTACTGAAAAGAGACTTTTAATAAACTCTTCTGAAATGTGACTTTAAAAAAAGTTTAAAATGACTTTGATAAATACACATTATTGGTTTTTATAAAAAAAAAATTCCTGAGAAGTGACTATGATAAATATTTAGTGGAGGCCTTCTCCTGAAATAAAATGAAAAATTCTTGTTTGATTGTAAAATTTAAACACTATACCTGTCCTCAATGGAATTTGCTTAAAACTGAATAAAATTACATCTTAGTGGATGCAAAATTTAATTTTATTGGGCACTTATTTTGTTTTATTTATCAAAAATAAGAGTTATGTATGAACTTTTATAAAAACAAAAACGGATTCGGATAAAAGGGTATAATACATGGGCATAGAAATTAATTTTATGAAAACATTTCCTCCTTTTAGTCAATAATTACACTTCACACCAGCAGGTCTTGGACGTATTTGCATACTTATTACATACGCTATGTTCCGCATATTTGACCTCATACTCTTGGGTGTTTAGAAAGATCAGGACACTGGAGTATGATAATAACAAAGTACTGTGTGCTCTGTCTGAATGTGAAGGAATTTACCAACAGGTGCAGTGGAAGAGAGCCACAAGGTATCGAAATTATGAAAAATTGTCTTTTAATCCCCCAAAAATTGACCAGTTGGATATTTCTCACAGTAAGCAGGAATCAAACCAACAAAAATGTTGCAGAGATGATTTTTGAAAAAAAAAGTTTACAAAGTACATATACTTTTTTTTATATTTGATTTTGACATTCAATTTTTGTTTGCTATGCGTTTATTATTTTTCAGAATTGCTTGTGGAAAAACGTATTCTTAAATAAATTGATTTAAAATAAAGAAGGAACTGTCAAAGAAAGCTGCCTCTAAAAATTAAAAACTGATTGACGTTACTTGAAAAGGACAAACTACAAAAAGCCTTTCTGCTCGGTAATTTAATAAATGTTTAAGAATATTTTAGAATATCATTCAAATAAAGTATATTTATGTAAGAAACTTTATTGAAGATCCTCAAATTTAAGTTTTTTATGGGTTTTTTATCCTCAATGACTATAAAATCAAGTCCGAATGACAAAGTATATGTATGTATCGAGATGTATGAGTATGAATGGACATGGATGTGATCTCTTGATATGAAAAAGAGGAAATACTCCTCTCATACGCCAAAGTTTCAAACTTTGTTTTTTCAAGGATTTACTGATTCAATGCCCCGGTTTTCTAGATACTAATGTCTTTCAAGATCCCCCGTTTTCTCGATAGTTGCTTTGCAAAAAGAATTGACAATCTGCTAAAATGCTATGAAATGCAGAAGTTTCTTTAAATTGTTTTTACATTTTAATAATCATGAAAACATCCTGTTGATTATTTCTCCCTGATAAACCTAGAGTTTTAGATTGAGCATATAGAAAGGTCTGTTTATTAAAACTGATGATAATTTTATGTACTTATAGTCAAAGAACATCGGTACGTATTACCTATGTCTGAAGATCCCCAAATCATACCCTTTCGGCACTATTCAAATACTGATAAAAGCATTGTTGACCTAATACCACCATATATTTTAGCAAAACTAAGAGGTGGCTGGGATTTTTGTTTAGATAATATGATGGAAAGGAAGGGTTCAAAAGCTGAACAAATTCTTTCCTTTCAGATATACTATGTAACATACATATACTTTTGTGTGCATGGACATTGTCGGTCATGAGCCCTTAAAGCTTGTAGAACTAACTTTTCGAAGGACTGAACTTTTTTTCTTGTGCATGTGTACAAAATTCTAGTTATCGTTTCAAACAATTATATCTCAAATATGAATTACTAGTAGTTTAAACTAGCCCTTTGAATTAAAGAAAATGGCATGCATATGATTCCTTTTGCTATCACTTTTAACTAATTATAAAATCATACTGTTTATTTTCTAAGGAAATTGACCAAAAATGAATACTTTTTAAATTGCTTCTCAACATTAAAAAATGTCTTATTTTTGAACTTTCCATTATTTTTTAATTATTATAATGATTTATAAAGATTTCTACATTTTTTCAGGACTTAAAAGTTCACAAATCTTATAAAGATGAATATTTTTGCTAGATCACTTTTACTATAAATTCACTTATTTTTGTGGGGTTGAATTTCGTCCTTTTCGTGGTATAAAGAGATCCACGAATCTTTGTCCTCCATGAAATGTAAAATATCACACTGCAGTGTCATAACTGCCTACATACCACGAAAATTTAACCCCAAGATAATAAATGATTTTACAGTAACGAAATATTTTTATTTGTATCTATTTACACCATATTTATTTTTACACTAGAGGCCCCTTTTTCATCCCTAATTGGAGTTCTAATCCTTCCAAATCTACTACTGTTTAAGACAATAGGGATAGAATATATTCTCATTTACGGAAAACATTGTATTCTTTATATTACAGCTGATTAAAATTTTCCATATAGATGCTGATACATGCGTATGTCAAATGCGTCACATTTGGTCGTCTTTATCTTTATCCAGTAAAATTCTTTGCAATCCTTACTTCGTTTTTTTCCTATCGAACTGCAAAAGCAGCTACATAAGTAACGGATATTTTATAAGTTGTGTTTGCATTACTGAAAGAGTCTTTCCTGATTGATGAATCCAGACACTAAATATTTATATGCAAAATACATTTTGGGGTTTTTTTCCTCCACAAATTTATTTTTCATTTTCCCTAAATGCAAAGAATGTGTATTAAGTTACAAATACGCATTAAGTTACAAATATGAAGATATCTGGAATTTGTACTAGTCTTATAAGTCTTAAAATTTTTCTATATATAAGTTCCTCTCGCTACACTGTCTGGCTGGTCTGTATTCCGGACTAAACTTGTCATCAATATCCACATCGTGGCAGGGAGCGTAATGTATTACTGAATTTTACCGCCAACATATGCCACTTATAATTTTCTGCATTGATCAGCAGCAGATTTTAGGATGTAGCAGGAATTTTTAGACGTGTTAAATCTAACAATGTGCAAAGGAAATGCCGTGGAGACGTTATGAGACGGAAAATGCAAGATGTGAACACTAAATAACAGCTGTCGTATTGCAAGCAAATTAAATACAATAACATACGAGAGGTCGCGATTGTTGCAAAAGCACACTGCATTTATAAAAGTAAAACGTGCTGGATATAAACATAATGCGGAAATTACTTCCGATTCCATGTATATTGTATTTGTAACATTAAATAAAGTTGAACCGAATCTAGCGTATATCTGGTTTTATGGGTACCTAGGAATATCCAAGTTGTTCCCAAGCCATTCAAGTTTTCCTATTGTATTTTTCTGGTATTTTGTGAAGTATGCTTCTAAAATGCTCATAGCAAAAATGTACAAGATATAGATAAGATAAAGGTAACATTTTAAGATATATAGACTTAAAGCATTAAGTTTGTCTACGAAATTTAAGGACAACGCTCGTATATATATCATTAGTTTGATTGGTGACTGTAATCCAAGAAATTTGGCTGTGCAACACCTCCTATCTGGTGGCCACAGGTGCAGTAGTTTTTTTTTCAATCTGCAGTGTAGAATTTCTTATTAGTTAATTGTTCATGTTTTTGATTGATTCTAGTCATGCAATGACATTTGTTTGTAAACATCAGATCCAAGAAAATGTCCCCTTTCTCTTCAAATGTTACATTTTGTATCTTCTTAAAATGAAGCAAAATTAATAATTGTATAATAAAGCCTATAAAACACACTCATTCAGGTTAATTGATTTCGAATGATTTGATTATCATAAATATAACGTTAAAAAGATAGACTGCATATTTTTGGCTTTTGAAGTATTCTTGTTGCGACTTATTTGACATTGAATATCTCACATTGTTTCAATTGCATGTCTAGTTAAAATTTTCTATGTTTAATTTCCAAAGTTTAACGTGTCCTCCAAAAACATCAGGCGTGGGATCAGGTGCCATGGAGGAGTGAGCATCTCCTGCCGACCAGTCATACCAGGTGTGTGTCCCTTGTCATGATCGGGAAAATTTTGGGAAAAATCCGTCGACAATTCAGTGAGTAAATAATGGCCTAACAATGAGTACGAAAAACGTCAGTCCGCATATGACTTAAAGATGGATTGTATTTGCTGACAAGGTCATTTTATCTACCATAGAACTTAACAAATGATGACTTTCAACGAGACTAATGATATTCTTGTTTCATCAACTTGTTTGTCAATAACTTACCTCGTATTAGAAATTGTTCATACGTAGAACATGCTCTGGCGTATCGAATCAACTAGGAGATATAAACCCCATATGCAGGTGATAAGGGTATATCGCTGCATAAGTAAGGGAAGTTGACGATTGAAAAGTTAAAGTCATCACGTTTTGTCATAAAGCTTTTTGTTAGATTACCATTAACGTCTTTTTCTAGTTAAATATCCAAATATGAAACAGATGTGTCAAACTCTGTGGTATCTTTTATTTCAAGCTCACTGGGATATACATGTATAGTGTCGAGATATGAATTATTAGTTACATAGTTTTTTAGTGACAGGGTACGGGATGATACCTGGTTAGTAAATATCATACCTGGCGAGGTGAAGCCGAGCCAGGTATGGAATTTACTAACCAGGTATCATCCCGTACCCTGTCACTACAAAACTATGTAACGAATTTACCCCACCGATAAAATATTTATGCATTGTCTGAGGTTTGTAATTTTAATTGTTTTTCTCACTATATATATGTTTCATCACTCATACAATGCCTATTATGACGTCACGTTGTGTGACGTAATGTTGTTTTGCGAGTGTTTCGTGCTGTAATAACGTACTGACGGTTTTGAAGACTTTCAGTAAAGGGAGAAAAAGGTTCCATCTTCGTTACTTACATTAGTTAACTGTAACAGACGCTCGGCAAATCGCGTGAACTCGAGTTGTTCGAACGTTACAAAAGAACGATAACTCCGTATCGACCATGTATTGATTTTCAAGCGACTAGGTATAAGAAATACACCCCCTTCACGTGACAGACTTCAACCAATCGTAAGCCAGGATTTCATCGAAAAATCAACAGAGGTGGGGTAAGGAAATATCTATTATATTGTTAATTGATAATACGTCGTCGATTTATCTAAATGTCGAGTTGAAGGCCACAGCAAGAGATTTCTTTTTCTCGTGTATAAGATTTTGAATAAATTCTGCTTCATATGAATACAAAAATAGGTATGCTAACAACAGGGAGCAATTGGTACCCATGGGAATTCTAACAGATTGTTGGAAGACCTGGTCTCCAAAAACCACATATATATTGTCAATCAGAAACTCAAGCATATCTTTAATATCAACTTTAGAGTACTTTTGTGTACAAGCAGAATGTTTTTAACAAAATAATTTTGCAAATGACCAATGACAAAGTAAATTTAGAGTTCCAGTTTTATTGAAAAAGCAAGGTCAATGATGTCAAAAAGCCTGGACTTTAATTTATCGTGGGGAATGTTTGTATACAGAGCTGGAAAGTCGTAAGTTCTTATGTTATTGATTTTGGTAAAATTTTGTGATTTCAAATTTTCCAAAAGTTCCTTGGAATTTGTATCCACATCTGATTTACACCACTTCTCGAATATATGATTGCACACTACTCCTGAAGCTTCTCCTTCACTACTATTAATATTTTAGTGAGGAGTAAAGAGCGTGGTAGAACATTTACTGGAACCCGCTATGTATCTATGTTTGTAAGGATTTTTATGAAGTTTCGGATTCCAATATAAATATGGTAATTCAAATTCATTTTGGTTGTTGGGAATATTAAAAATATTCAAAACTGACATATAATTTTGAAGAATTTCATCCTTAAAAAGGGAGCTATGGGTATAAGTTGGATTGCCACTTGTAGAATTAAATTCCAGTTCTTCTAAAATACAATTAAAATCATGAGCCTTACAAACAAAGACAATGTTGTTACCTGCTTTGTAAGATGGGATCAGTACATACTGATCGTGTTGTTTATCTAATTCTTTTTTCACTTCTGAATTATTGAACACAGAAGGATAGATGGTTTTCATATTGCCCCTCCATCACTTAATGCAAGATTTTAACATATGTCTGATACATTTAATCCACTCTGACAAAGTGTAAAGGTCTTCTTTTTCATGTCCGGCCCATCGCCTGGAGTAATCTTCCACAAAATTCATAATATTTATGATTGATTTCAGTTGAAAATCGGGGATTCCTAAAATTTGGCTCTTTTAAAATAAGTGAATTAAGGTCCTAATTATTAACCTTATTTACGTAACCAGTAATAACGTGTCCAACAGGACTATAGTTGTAGGGTGAAGAAGAACAAGAACACGATGGAGGATTACGTTTCAGATACTCAATATCCAGACCCTGTAAAGTTTTCTAGTAATTAAAAAGTTTGGAAGCAATAATAGTCGATGTATATTTGTGGGAAATACAGGGTGTAGTCTTCACTTGGAAATATGGTGAAATACAAGACTGGACCCTTTTGTTATCAAGAATATTAATTATATTAACCACGTCAATTCCTTTGTTGGCATATTAAAGTTAAAGGAATAAACGGGTAGTTTTATCTGTATTTTCTTGAATTATTCAATAAAATTCAATAATTACTCTTACGTCAACATTTTAAAAATGTTTGATAATTGGCAGCTCTAGACCTTACTTTACCTTGTCTCTGAAAGCCTTCAACCTCAAAAATATTGAAACCTAAGTAGCAGTAATGGTATTGCTACCGAAAAAAGATGTTCGCTTGTTTACATTAAATAGAAAAATATAGACGAAGAAAAAATAGAAAAAGAGTAATAAAATATTTTTTTAAACCTGACTGTCATTCGGCTGAACGTGGCAATGAACAAGCTTCTGTATCCAGATATCCTGATCAAACACACTCATATTTTCCAGAGTTACCTCGTCATTTCAAATCAATGATGTGTCATCTATTAATCATATTTAACATATTCATGGATTACTAAAGAAAAAAGAAATGCGAACTTGAGTGCATCCTTAAAAACATTAAGATTTAGCGAAGTAAAATTCAACATTAAATTATTGATATGTCTTTAATTTGCAAAATTATCACAAATCATTAAATGTTTCGGAGATTACATTGACTTAAATTAATTGAATTCTCTCCATCGTTAGTTAACGGAAATCAAGTCTCCGAGGGCCAATGATATGTGCTGAGCTGCACAGCCTATCCTGTTGATTTCCATAAAACAACGTTGGTTCCATAGATTTTAATTCCTCCTTTTAGTGATAAAGAATAATATACCAATCCTTCGAATCATTTGTCATTTACTTCGTCTGAGAAGCTTCTTAGGCTCTCAGTTCATGAATAACATTTGTACGCTTGAGGTGGGTAGATATTGAAATGAGTTCTCTGGGCATATCTTTGAATATATGTTACAGTTTTCACGTCTTTAAAAGATACTAATACCAATAAATAAATTGTGTAGACTAACATCATAAACATCAGTATGACTCTAACTTTATATGTAGTAAGGAAATATAGTTCAATTTTCAAAAATAGCAATTGTAGATTCTTACATTCTTATGTACCTAAAAATTCCTTCATTTTCAAAGTACATTTTAAAATGTAGATATATTGTTTTTACTTTTTTGAGTTCTTAAGCAATACAGATAATTCCATAAGGGAGATGAATTGGAAGCTTTTTTTCAGCGTCAATTTACAAGTACAGAGAAAATTATTGAAGTTTCTGTCCGTATTAATACAAATAATACATATTGGATATGATTATTTGTACCATTTCCGATTAAAACTTTTATCAATAAATACTATATTTTTATTTATTTGTAACTCTAAAAGCACGCTGAATTATTCTCTTCTTGTTCTGTTGTCGACGTTCTCGTCTCTTTACGCAACCATTAACATAAAAGCAAAAACCCGCAAAGGATAGAACAGTGAGCCTCTTGACATTTGATGTACATGTATCATTCACAATCTATATTTAATTTTAATCTAAAAGGTTTCTTATATACTTTGCTGTAGTTTGATAAAATAAATGTTTGAATCATTTTTGTTGTAATAAACATGCCAAGAAATGGCTAAATATTTGTCAAGATTTTATTTTATATTTTCTCATCATCATGTAGGTCGCCCACGTGGCGCAGTGGTTAGAGCGTCTGCTCTAATGTCGCGGAGTAAGGACTTGATCCTTACGTCGCTGGTCGAATCCCACTGTGGGACGTGGAGACCGGTCCTTCAGATGAGACCGTATAAATCGAGGTCCCGTGTCGCAGTAGGTGCTGGCACGAAATAGATCCTTCACTGCTCAGTGGCCCTGAGTGCCGAGTATAGGTCAAAATTTGCAGCTCTCCACCGGCAAATGGTGGCGTCTCCATATGAGTGAAAAATTCTCTAGAGGGACATTAAACATCAAACAAAGAAACATCATCATGTACTTAAATAATAGATATTAAATGTGAAATATAAGGAGAAATCTTCAAGTATACTAGTATACATGTATTTGTAATGTACCTATATCATATACTGTATGTATAAAAAATAAAGCGGATTGCCTGAAAACTAAGGAATTACGCGGATATATATCTTTGTATTGAACACACTAGACAAAATTGCTAACGCACCTAATATGTAAAAAAGAACATTTGCTTAATCAGCATGAATAAATCTAACATCCCATCTTGCCCAATGCAGTCGGATTTGCTGATGTCATGGTGTCCACATAAGACTTTCAAATGAACTTCTTTCCAGCAAGTTTTGAAGCTGATTGTGCACTAGTTTTTGCACTGATATAACGTTGGTGGTGGTCAGTGAGGTGCAACAGCGGAAGAATCCCTGTTTGACCGGTGATTGAAAGTGTCTTTCATATCGCCTAGAAGTCACTCTCTTCTTTGGCATCCGTATCCGTTCACCACAGTTCCACTTATAGGAGACATAATGCAGGATTGACTGCAGAAAATGACTATATACATACATGTATGTACATGATTTCTAAAGACCCCCTTTTACTCCACTTTGAGAGTCCAACTATTATTCATGTGCTCATTCTGTTACTTCTGATATTGTTAGATTATATTTTATGTAAAATGTCTTTACTTTTTGCTAAGTATAACTTAATTGTTGCTTGCATTAGCAATTTGTTGAGTTATAGTTAAATAGTTAATACAGAGCTAATACAACTTAACAATCCGTGATTAATATAAGAACAGCAGTTTCAATATATTTCGAAACAAGGACTCTGAAATGGTACTTCAAAAAAATAAAGTAAATAATTCAACAAAGCATGAATCACTATTTTCATTATTTTCTTAATCTCCTCGATCTTCCTTTAAACTCTTGGTTGATAATCCTGTAACGGGATAGGATGCCAATTGCGCAAACGTCATATACAGAAGCATTGTCTGTCGCTTTATTTATTTTCACAAAATTTTTTTTTTTACCCATACGCAATTCTAGATCCTCATTATCTTTCTATTTTTGTTTGCTAGTCAGTGAGTCTGTGATCAATTTTGATAAAGATTAGCAGTTACTCACATTCGGAAAAGTCTTAAACACTGTCTGGCACAGCAAGCAACACAATTTTAGCTGCCAAAGGTTTATTATTATTTTCATTGTCTAGTACTCCTTACTAAAACTCATTAAAATTGATAAACTTTTAAGAGCTTTTGTGGTTAACTTAGCAATACTGTCGCACAGATATATATATTCACTTTGCAATGAGTTAAATTTATATCTTTGCTGGCTATACATTGGACCCTCAAAGTACCATTTTTCCAAATCAAATGTATTCAAAAATTAAATATCTGTTCTGAACTTGCAAAGATGAACTGTTATACGTTAACATCATTTATTCGAATGCCTCTAGAACATACATTTGTGGTTAAATTTGATCGAAAAATCAGAACTTATTCCCATCTAAAATGTATATTTTACTATAACGTAACCTGGCCATCTGACACTTTTTCGAAAGTTTATTAAAAAGTCTAAAAATTGTAAAGTTTAAGATCGCATTTATATGCTTGGAGTTTTACTTATTTAAAAAATCTTCTCAACCTTCACACAATAGCAACAAACACAGTAAAGCAATGTCTTGTCCATACCACTACCACTGTATAGTCTAAGTGCAAAGTCATTAAGTATATTTATATATCTCTTCCCTGATCAAGAAGAAATTAAAACACCAGACTTTAAGGATGAATATTTTCTCTTATTCTTAACTTTATGGTGCATATATTTGAATGCCTTTTTCAGATGGCGATCGGAAGAAACAATGATATGTGAAGAACACCCAGGTGGACATGTTCTAAATAGAGTGAAAGACAGTTACAGAGTTCAGGGTCTGCTGCAGCAATCATTTTTCATTGTCATAAACAATGTAAATGTCATCAAGCCTCATTTCATTTTGTATGTAAATCAAAATTAACATTTCTTTTATTTTAATAATTTTAAATAAATATTCTCATAAACAAGAAATATGTTGCTGAATATGTTTTAGATGCAATGTGCTGTGGATACGTTGTACCATATCTGCTAATCTTCAAAAGTAACTTATTTTTATTGTCATTTAAATGTCAGATTTCTTATTTGATTGTTTGATGATTTTCATATAGAATTTACATATATGGGTTTTAATATAGCATAATTTTGGCGCCAAATTGATTAATGTCAGAGCAGTTCAAAATTTTGAAGATACTTGGTATTTAAAATTGTTACTCTGTATAGATAAAGCCAACGATGCTGTTAGTAAATTTACATAGTGTTTCTTTTTTTAAATTAATTTAAGATATAGAAAAAGAAAGTGGAGGCGACCCTGTTCCACGAAATAACTCGAATCATCAATGGTCTAAATGTTCATGGCAAAATGTGGATGTTACTTTCTAGTACCAAACATAAAATTATTGTTCAGAATAATGAATGAGCCACCGTGACGGTAACTAACATAGATATTAGATAAATGATACTGTTTGTAATTCAGACATAAAAATGGATAATAAGGAGACTAACGATTTGAAATGCCGAAACGATATTTGCACATGCCTACACTCTCATACACCTGCTGCATTTAGAAAAAAACTAAATTACAATCTGTCGGTCTAAAGTGTCAAATTTCAGACACTGCACTGTATGAATATTCAAATTTTCTTTACAAAGACAAATAATTGAATAAATAGGGACCCTCTTAAACATCTCTGACAACAAAACTCCCTCTTTTGATAAGAAGCAGTTTGCCTGAGTCTTCAAAATTAAACGAATAATCTGTTTTTGATAAAAAAAAAAAAAAAAAAGGAGTGACGACTCTTTTTTCTTAATGAATTGTTGTTGGAGAAAATGATCTTTGAAAATCATATAGCCCAGCACGCGCCCTAAGCAATGGGGGCTTGTGTCTGTAAGAAGGATTTCTACATTTTGTATTGGCTGATACACACCTGGTCCAAGATGGTTTGTAAATTACTGCTTGATAGGTTGTTATTTTAAAATTTGATTGGGCATAGTGTTCAGTGAAAGTAATACTGAGGCTCTTGTGCTTTAAGGACATACGCAATGTACCTTACCTTCTGATAATTTTTCAAGATATTCTCAATGAAATATGTGGAGATAACGAACATCACTCGAGCTCAAAAGTCCATTAAACACTACAAAACAGGAGCAGAGCAAACAAGGACCTCTAAGACATCAGAGGTGGGAGCAGGTGCCATGGAGGAGTGAGCATCCCCTGCCGACAGGTCACACCCGCCGGGTGCTCTTTGTCATGATCGGGAAATAACGGAAAAATCCGTCGACAATTCAGTGTGTAAATAATGGCCTAACAATTAGTATGAAAAAAGTAATTGAAAAAATAAAAAATGAAAAATAATTTAAGATTATAGTGACAACAGATGTTCGTAGACAAAAAATCAGCATACATTACCAGGGGTTTTTGAAAAGATATCAATAGATGAAAATTCTTGTATAATTCAAAGAAAAATACACAAAGATTACTTAACATATATTCTAGATGTTTTGTTTATCCAAACTTGTAATAGAAGAAGTGTGCAACAACATATATAGACATTTCATTAAAATGTAGCACACTGTTCCTTTAAGTATATTGGAACTCTTCAACTCCAGGGAAAAGGACAAAGTTTAAACTACGTTGCGTATGTCCTTAACCGCTTTCTTGTTCTGATTCCAAGTTAAACATCAGGAAACATCATAGATATATTGTACACATTTGCTTT
The DNA here is from genome assembly GCF_033153115.1 of Saccostrea echinata. Taxonomy (NCBI): domain Eukaryota; kingdom Metazoa; phylum Mollusca; class Bivalvia; order Ostreida; family Ostreidae; genus Saccostrea; species Saccostrea echinata. The sequence goes on from NW_026889803.1 coordinate 7,256,402, forward strand.
CTTTATAGAAAAAAATCATTTGTTTAAAAAAATGTTAAAAAATACAGTGTGCGCTATTGACATTTACTGCCATTTACCAGTCCATGATTTATACCTGACATAAGCTGTATCTTTATTTCAATCAATATTGTATTTCAAAATTTTTCAGCATATCTTCACTCTGGTCTGATTTCAGTGTTATCTCATATCAAAGGATGTCGAAGAAATCATCGGTGAAAAACAGGTTATCTGAAAAGGAAAAAGGAAGAAGTGTCAGTTAATTGAAACATCGATTTTTAATTTTCTAAAAATCCATATTCAAACAGATCCTCAAGAGAATCTAAATATTGTGCTTAAAACACCTGGCCTAATCTTACTAAGGTTATAGATGTACCAGTGTTTTTAAAAAAAATACGTACACTTTTGTCATATTTTTTTCATTATACGTCATATTATAACGAAATTTGTTAGACATGTTTTAACTATAAATCTGAATAATTCTAATTTAAAAAATGAAACAAATAACGATTAATTTCAAAATTGTTTAAAATAAACACTGCGAAAATAAGGTCACAGAGCAAGTAAAATTTAGTTTACTGACTATACTTTATATGTTGTCTATTGCCAAGGGTGTGACTGGTCAACAGAAGATGCTTACTCCTATAAGGCACCTGATCCCAAGTCTGGAATTTCCGGGGGTCCGTGTTTTATGCCCTGTTCACAGATTTGTATTGTTTGTAGATTTTTTTAGATAGATCATTGTTCGTTATCCTTACCTTTTCCACATCTCTGTAAAATGACATTAAAACAAAATAAAATTCAGATGTTGAAATTCTGTATAATTGCATCATAAAGAGAGGCTATAAAATTTTGTGTTGCTCCAGGCAAGTTCTGAAAATGCTGGAGGAAGCAGAAATATATCAGAAGTTAGTGGTGCATTTGGGTTTTTAAAAGTGGTAATGGTAGTTTATGAGTGGAAGAGACTGTACCGGACGACTGGACGACCTTGGAGAAAACGAATTATTAGTAAAATTATGGAAAGCGATGTGCACTTCACTACGGTGGAAATAATGTAATGTAATACGCGGTAAACAAAAATTATACACTGGTGAACTTACTTATGCTATTTATGAATAATAATTCGAAAACTTGGTGTCAGTGGTATAGAAATGTTTTAATGAATGGGTTGTGCGCCAAAGACTGTGTGTGAAATGTAGAGTAGGAATATTTACGAGAAGCCTCTGACGTTATGCTTTTGACATTACGATGATGTCAAACAACTCCGTGGTGACAAAACATGTTGAATTTTAAATTAAAGTATCGTGAGTTGCATTTCATTATAGAATGAAACAAATGCTTTAGCATATGCTAATGCGTTGGTCTTGAATTTCAGAAAAATAATATGGTAAAAGATATCAAGTTTTCCGCAAAACTCCTCATATGATTGTTGCACGTTGTAATCCTTCCAATCTAAAAAGTCAATGGTCGCTTTATATCATATAAATAATCTTATGATTATTTATATGATTATATGATTATTTATTATTTTTTATGAAATATATTTCATAAAAATGGTATATAAAGTTACACTGGTAAAATTGACAGTCATTTTAAATGAATGTTTACAAATAAAATCTGTTGTTTGGTCGAATGTTGTATATATTTTCCATACAAATTATTAGGCGATTATTTTCACACTGAATTGTCTATGGATTTTCTGTTTACACGATCATAACAAAAAGCACACAGTGGGTGTGACCGGTCGGCAGGGAATGCTTATGTTGTTGAACATTTTTTTGTTTGTCATTTATGTGAAAACCTTGAGAATTTAAAAAAAAAAACATAGATGCGAATTATGCCATTTTCTTTAAGAATAAAACGAAAATCTGTAAAATGACATGACCCTTCAATTAAATAAAATTATAAAAATGCTTAATCAAGGGTCGTATTTATGTTTACACTCGTTTTTTTATATTGTACCTTCTTTTACAATATTTTTAAGCAAGTCATGCAATATTCTTTGGAAAGTATTAACAAGCCACTAACTAAGTACAAAAACTCATATTGCAGAAAATGGGAGACGGAGAAACGGAGAAAAACAGATTACTGAAAAATTGAAATGATAAAATTTCACATTTATTCTGATTATATTCCCATGTGAAAATGAAATTCTATTCAGTAATATTCACTGAAAAGGAAATAAAGAGCAAAAGTTTTATGAACAACTCTTTATGATCGAAATAGCTATTAAGTGTTAAAAAAAAGAGAACTCTAACCTGAAAATCAAAACCGTAAGAGAGCAATCTGATAGATTCATTTAAAGGCAGCAAGTGAACAATTCCCTTAGGCGCAATATAACACCACTAAATGTGCCCTTGCTGATTTGTGAAAACACATTTTATTTGTCCGATACTTATCTTACCAATTGCTGAATAAAAATAATCTGCTTCATAAATCATAACTCATACCCGTCATTAATATTATTCAAGCTAAGTACTTTGTATCAGAAAAAAAAAACCAAATCCACCCTAGTCTTCCTATAGTCGAGGATCTTTTTCCACTAATCCACGTGCACCCTAGTCTTTCTATACTCGAGGATCTTTTTCCACAAATCCATCCAAGTCTTCCTATAGTCGAGGATCTTTTTCCACTAATCCACGTGCACCCTGGTCTTCCTATAGTCGAGGATCTTTTCCCACAAATTCACCCTAGTCTTTCTATAATCGAGGATGAAATATGTGGAGATAACGACCAGTATTCGAGCTCAAAAGTCCATTAAACATTAAAAAATTGGGGCAGAGCAAACACGGACCTCTAAGACATCAGAGGTGGGATCAGGTGCCATGGAGGAGTGAGCATCCCCTGCCGACCGGTCACATCCGCCGTGTGCTCCTTGTCATGATCGGGAAATAACGGAAAAATCCGTCGACAATTCAGTGTGTAAATAATGGCCTAACAATTAGTATGAAAAAAGTCAGTCAGGATTTGACATAGGATCTTTTTCCACTAATCCACGTGACCCTAGTCTTCCTATAGTCGAGGATCTTTTTCTACTCATCCACCCTAGTCTTTCTATAGTCCAGGATCTTTAACCATAAATCCACCCTAGTCTTCCTATACTCGAAGATCTTTTTCCACAAATCCACCCAGGTCTTTCTATAGTTGAGGATCTTTTCTCACTAATCCCGCCGTCTTCCTAAAGTCAAGGATCTTTTTGCACAAATCCAACCTAGTTCCCCTATACGTGCTCCCTAGTTTTCCTATAGTCGAGGATCTTTTTCAACAAATCCACCTTAGTCTTCCTATAGTCGAGGATCTTTTTCCACTAATCCACCTGCACCCTAGTCTTCCTATAGTCGAGGGTCTTTTTCCACAAATCCACCCTAGTCTTCCTACAGCCTAGTCTTCCTATAGTCGAGGATATTTTTCCACTAATCCATTCTAGTCTTCCTATGGTCGAGGATCTTTTTTCCACTAATCCACCCTAGTCTTCCTGTAGTCGAGGATCTTTTTCAGTTTAGGGGTCTCAGGGATAAGATGCTCAGACTAAGCAAGAATTTTCCCTGTTAGTTTAGAATCATTAGCTGGGTCAATTCAAGGATAACATATTAAAAAGCCACCCTATTTCCTAGGTGTAAAGGTGAGATTTTTTTTGTTTAAAAATACTGAACTAGACAATTATCTACTAAATCCAGTCCTCATTGTGTGACCTTGTCCAAATGACTCTGGGTCAGCTTAGACATTCCCACTTATCACAATGCACCTAGTGCAAAGTTTCTCATGCTTTTGAAAAATTACGGTTTGAACATGAATTTTTCATCTGTATGATTTCTCTCTATGACGTTTTCCTTATTTAAAGCGTTTGTAAATGTCATTACAGACCCTTTGGGCATAAGCTTTCTTTTACCTAGGTTTGAGTTTCTAATATTTTTATTATTACAAAAACTATAACTTTGACATGATTTCTACTATTGTCTTCCCTGTCCCTTCGAGGTTGTCCAAATAACATAGAGTTTTTGTTATCCTAGCTATCTTTTTCACAAATATGAATTATCCGTGCTGTTAAGATTTAAAGTTGAGCTCAAGGTCTAAGAGGACAAAAAGACAGACAGACATAGATCAAAATCATATGCCAGAGAATAAAAAAGGCGGACACACTAAATTAATTCACCCTGAAATACAAATTAGATAAAGTATTATCTGATTAAGTAATATTGTTATAAAAACTAACATCCTATGAGTAGGCATGTATGAAATTTTATTTTAAAAAACAACAGGGTAAATATAATGCATATGCTTATATATCAAGTGCGATTTCATATCATTTTGGAAATTAAAGACATTATCGAAAAATGTTTTGGACATCAAGAAAATTATATGGCATAAAGGTGTAAAAATTGAGTTTATCTATTTTATTTGCAACATATACCCTAAGAAAAATGTTAAAAGACAACAAAGCTTTGGTGAACAGTTATCGCTGTTTCTTACTCATGTGGGGAAATACATGCGAATGAAGTGTTCAATTAGTTTATCTTGAACTAATAAAATGAAAAGAATGCTTGAATTACTGTAGATTTCTACTTTTGTTGTATTAGATCTAAGGGCAGAACACTCTAAATGCATAAAATACCATGAAATTTAGACTCTTTATTTAGTGTATAGAGGGTCCTTAAGTGACAAAAAATATTTTTATGCTTAGGATTTGTTAGGTATAACACATCCTCTTTGCAGCATTGTCCTGGCACCGTTTAAACAAGTTAATGAGTTGTCATATACAAGTGCCATTGATTATATATCATCGATAAATCTACTCTTTTCAAGGAAAAATACGTAAGAAGATATGCAAAAACGTCTACTTCTCTAAAAAGAAGCATTTGCCGCCTAGCATTAAAACCTAGTCAATATACGAGTAATGAAGCAAAACCACTTAGGAGTATCTGAAATCTTGTTAAAAATATAATATATTGGGAGACGAAAAAAAAACGATTAAATCTTAAATCGATAATAATCAAAGTGTGGTTGGATAGAGGAGAGGTATCTAATTTTCTGTATATATATATATATATATATATATATATATATATATATATATATATATATATATATATATATATATATATATATATATATATATATATATGAGAGAGAGAGATTCAAATATTTTATAATTTGGTTTGCACTGTCTTCGTTATTTGAATTTTATCTACATGCTTTTATACACGAATGTGGTTTTATTATGTTGATTGTTCTTTGGCATTTGATTACGTATATGTAGGGGTGCTATTGATTATTACGATTATAGAACGAAATACTTTTTACTAATCTACAAGGACTGATTTAAGACACCTAAAGATCCCCCTCTTTTCATAAAGTGTAAATAAAAAGTGCTGGTAAAATTTTCTATTGATTCAGATTTCATTTTTTCGGTTATGCCTTTCATAGAAGTGTTATAATGACTCTACACTTTGCCAAATTAGACTTTATCCTCTTTATTCATTAAGCAAATATTGACATGGTTTATAACATTTTTAAAGATATTTAGAAGCAATGAAAGTTCAACAATGATTAAAAGAATGTCAAACATGTAGTCTACCATTTGTCTATTTCTATATTGAAAGTAATCAGCTGTCATTTGTCAATTTATTGCACATTGATGACAACAAGGCGTCGGGCAGGAGATTAGGATCGTTATAAGTATGAATGTAATCTGGTTTTTGTCGAAAGTCTTTTGCAGAGAAAAAAACCCAACAAATTCTTTTTCTTTGATTGCCTTACATAAAAGGAATGTTCACCATTTGTAAAGCTAGGTCTGTACATTATTTTAAGGATAAGATATATCAAACTGAATTTTATCTTTCGAAACTTTTGATTCCTGATGACTTCATTTTACAAACAGTTCCGGTAAAAAATACAATGACTTTAATTTTAAAGTTCCAGTGTAAGATACATGGTGCATGCAGAAGTATTGTTTTGTAATTATTTATGAACAATCTATGATAAACCTCTACTGTCCTTGGATATTCATTAGCTTGAGAGCCTACAAAATATAAATTAATCCCTACGTAATTCCTCTGTATAGACAAGAACCTGGATGTTCTTATACAATAATTTAATGTTAACATAGTCAAGTGACATAATGCACCAGAGTGCACAGAGCCGTAACAATATTCAATAAGGGGATGATTGTATATATTTGCGAAGAAGTTGTTTGACTTCTCTGTCAAAAAGACATTTAAATGAAATGAAAATTTGCCGATGGCAGAAAAGAAAATCTATTACTTGCGAATTAAGGTCATTTTCATGTGTTACTTAAGAATATAGATGTTTCTCTTCGAAAATCATATTAGCCTGTCCCCATTAAGGAAATTTAAAAGAACCGAGTGTAAAAGAAATGGTGACACATCTGAATCCTCGAGAGACTTCAGGCGATATATCTTATTACAGTTAATCCCTGTCGTTAAGAGACTATAGAGGGACAAATCTTTCTACAGCATCCATTAAAAGAAACTAAAGAAAATGAAGTGAACAGGAACGGAAATCTAAGAGGATTATCTCTAACTTTGGGACTTTTCAATTAGCATGCATGCTTTAAATTTTTAAACCCAGAGTAAACAGAGTTTCTGGGGAAATATATAGTATATGATTAGAGAGAAAACGCAGAGAAGACTATCAATCTTTATAGCATAGCAATTCAAGAACCGCTGACTTTCACACAGTTTTATGCGATCCTTTTATTCTTAGGTTTCCGAATTACATTAGGAGGGTATTTTATAGAAAAGGAGAAATTCATTTTTCTGGAATTTTCAATGATTTCATACTTAAATTTGAAAGATATTTATAAATTTCAAATAAAACGCCTTTCCTCGTCAAAGTGATTGTTTACGGCTAACAATAAAATAAATAGACGTTACAAAAAAAGGAATGGCCAATGCTTTTTGAACAAACTTCAAACTGGAAAGAATATGAAAATATGTTAATTTTATTGTATTTCCTTTACGTGCAATATTTAAATGGATTAAAGTTGTAGACGTCAGAGGAAAGATTCGAAGCTCGATAAGAACATGTATTTATAACATTTCTTCCTTTTGATATTTAGGGGGAGTACTTAGAATGTATCAGAGAGGATTTCTTCTATACAAAGTGTGAATTTAAACGGCCAAGTAGAGAGGGTATCGCTGGTGCACTCTTCGGATTTCGTTAAAATATTTATGTCAGTGATAGGATTATCGCTGAATTCTTGTTCAGAGAAGTATTATGTCATAAAATGTTTATAGGCACATATATAAATGACGTGATGCACTCGTTATGGACAAAGAAGTATTTTTTAATGACATATTTTCTTTCATGATTTGTAACAGTCGAGTAATATATTTCACCTTAAAATTAACAGTGGTAAGAGATAGACTTTATTATAGCCTTCATGTGAACATTATGTGGGAATTTTTCTAAAATTATACCCATAAGCTTATTCTTTGTTCTTTTTTATGAACATTTTACGGGAAAAAAATACTTCTATATTATCAATCGTAGGTACTCTTGTAAAATATATTCTATTTACCACTTAATTGACATGTTGAAATTTTAATAATGATTTATATTTTGAACATTTTTATTTAGAATCTTTCGGAAACATTATACAAGAAAATGAATGCGTTGCTATATTCCTCAATAGTAGGGCTTTGACCTTTGACATGATAGCATATTTGATGTTTACTTACGAAGTAAGACATTGACCAAATTATGGCAAATATCTACATCGTTCTTCTTCAAAAGCATGCATAGTGTGAAGGAATTTTCTGAATTTACTGCAAGTTGAATTGATAAGGAAGCGAGGCATTAAAAATATACCGAGTAAACAGACTGAATCTTCCTAAGATTGACAATTTGGATTATCCTTATATTATGCGGGAACAAATGCATTGCTTATTTACATGCTGACATAATAAAATTTCCATTGAAATCATACTAAAATGTTTTATAATATTTTTTTAATTATTTTGATTATCTAATGAATCAATATGATAGATATCAGTAAAATCATTGTTTCTTTCCTTAACATTTGTTGTGCTTGAAAGAAAACGCCTAGACATACTTAGACTACATACAAATGCATAATAAAGTGATAAAACTCACTTTAATTCTTACTTGTCGATCGACATTGAAATTGAAGTTTACAATTCGCTTGCGATCCTCAAATTAAGGTTTGATTTTCTATACGATATTGGCATATTGTAGATGAAACACTTCTGCTGATAATGTGGATTATTGTCCAGTACAAAGGACACAATCCAGAGGGATATAAAGTGAGAATATTTTAACCTATCATCACTGACATTGGCGCAAAATGAAAGTATGAATGGACTTGTTATCCCCAGGAGGAAAAAAGTAAACACTTCAGCTCAATTACTAAAAATCATTCAAATCCTTGTTGTTTAAAAGATTTACCATTCAATTTTCCCCTAATTCTTTAATACAGAGTGGGATTAAGTGTAGATAATTTGTAGAAGAGAGGTGAATTCTATAAGGGACACTCTGATATTGTGAATACCAAGAACGTTCTCTCTGAATAATAAACAACGAACTCTTAGGTGGCAGGGGATAGTTTCGTACTAAAGACCCGGTCAAATTTCTTAAAAAATTGAGATATCCCCTGTTTGATGTGATATTTTATGTAGAAAAATGATTAGAATAATTATGGGACACATTTGCAGTGTAGCAGAGTGCTTGCTGAAAAAAATGATGTGCAACATGTAGGTGTCACTATGACGCTTATCATATACAGAGTTGTAAATGCGAAACTAAGACACGTGGTCAGTTGCAGAGGAAATTCAGCTGAAAAGCAGTAGGCCTTAGAAGAAGGTGTGTATCTCAGAGGGAAAGTGAATGACCCCATATCAATTGGTGGATTTTTATTAGGGCTTGCATTGATTTACAGACTACTGGGTGTTTTATCCTGCTCGCTCGGGCCTGGGGGTGGGTTGTATGGGTATGAATGAGGCCCAAATCTTGGAAAAACAAGCCAAAATTTGGGGAGTCCCCAGGTGCATTTTTGGTACATGTGCACTCTAATACGCAGATTACATGTAATTTGTTGACATAATTTGTGAGCCATGGGCATATGAAGTGTAATTAATTAGCCCCTGGAAAACTGTCCCCATGTACATGTTTTTATGGATCGCATGTATATGTGTACCCCCTCGGCACATGTTTGGCATTAAAAAAAACTATCCCCTGCCACCTTATCTTTATCCCAAACAAGGACTATAAAACCGAAACACTGCATAGCATAAAGTACTGACAGTTATAAAAGAAACGATACATGAGACAAGGGACAAAGACTAGTATAAAGTTTTTCCAAATAAAATGAGTTCACATTCTTTAAAGTATTTACATAAATATCAAATATATAGAAAACAATATTTTCAGTCTCTTGGATCAAAGTTATTTCAATATAAATGAAGACATTATAAACTTCAGAAAGCTTGTCATTTTCTCAGGGTAGATTCTTTATTATTTCAAAAATTTTCTCTAAAATGCATAATCTATATCAGAGCGCCCAGAATTATTTTTGATAAAAGGTCTGGTTATGTGTGACTATGTACTCTTACAATGCCAAGGTTTTTTTTTGTAATCAAAGAGGTACAGGTAACACATTTTTATTCATTTGTATCTATAATTATGAGCTAAATAGGCTCACTACAACATTATGTTTCACCTAACATTCGAGGAGTCAATTGGCCAGCATTGGTTCCTCTTTAAGCTCACAAAAGACATTTTTAGCTAGTTGAGAAACTTGACGAAATAATAAATAATTGTGTGTAAATTCCGTAGGGCTTGGAAATGAACATTAGGAAATGACACGTTACTTGTAGATCATTAGTTGTGTTAACTAGAGATTACTATATGTAAGAGAAACAGATAAAAGGAATATCAAAGGAGAAGCAGAAACTTATGTCTTTACTCTAATATATGTATTTCTTTTAATACATTTCCTTTTTATCAGGGAATAATTTAATAACTACAATGTTTGTTGATGGATGCTTGAAGAAAAGAATTCTCATAACGTAACTGGGACTTTTTTAAAAAATATCTGATTGATAGGTTTTAATACGTTCAGCTATATATTACATACGCTTTGTTTTGATAGTAAAATCCACGCATTCTGTATGTAGACAGATTCGATTCCATAGAGAAAATTGGTTCAAATTCGTTCATTTCAACTGAACTATGATATTCATTGCACTTGAATATACGAGACACAATTTTCCTTGGCATCACTATTATTGCCAAGAAAAAGTACAAGCAAATACTAATTCTGCAAATCACAAAGACGCAAAAATACAATTATAAAGGTCTCTTCTCCCCACTTACGAGTAATTGAGGGTTCTCAAATTCTCTATATAAGAAATAAATAAATAACACATCCATATTTCTGAATGTTAAACCGACAGACTTTGACATGTTTCTCAAGTTTGAGTAATTCAGTTGATTAGTGCCTTTTCTCACTGTATATGGAGCATGTCATTCAACTTGAACCAATTTGATATATTTATACAGTGAACTGTGATTTGTCTGAATGGGAAACAATTCGTTAGAGTCAAAAAACATGTACTTCATTTTTGAGAAAAATATAAGCAAAGCGTTTTTTCTTCTCTTTTTTGTCGTTCACAAGCAAATAAATATGAATTCATACATGTAAAGACCAATCGTTGTTCTCAGCTTAAGTGTTCTTTTGTGTAAGACGTTAAGATTGAATCGTCTTACTAAGAGTTTATGCCACAAAATTGTTTTCCAACAACTCTACAGCATATATATTTTATCCAGTGGCATAAACTGGAATATTTCAATGCTGTATATTGTTTTGTTTTCTCGCCTTGCCAAACAAATATCAAATAAAAATTCATCAATCGATCCGTTAATCCGATCATGAGAAGGCCAGGACACACAACCAGTATAACCGGTCGACAGGGGATGCTTACTTTGCATCTGATCCCACCTTAGTTTTCAGACGTCCGTTTTATCTCTGCTATTAATTTGTATTGTTTAAATAAACTTCTAACCAGGATTATTGTTTGTTATGTTCACATTGCAGTATAAAGAAAACAAAAAACCCATCTTTGAAGGTATATATTTTCCCTTAATTTCCTTTAAAACCTATAACGCATACATGTATATTGTTGAAGAATTCTCCTGTAGACATGTTCATTTAAAATTGTTGTACTCTTAACTTGAACAAGTAACATGATATAATAGGTAAAATTGAAATAGCATATATCAGCAGCTTTTATTTAATAAAATGTTGACATGTTTGGTATGGATTATATCAAATGAAAAGTGGTTATCTCCAAAACTATATTCATATAAGTTTATTCATCTTCAAACTTAAGGGAAAAAACATCTTTTTAACAGTCTCCATTACTTTTTCCGCTGATTCACATTGTTGTTTGGAGGTAGAAATTAAGTTATCGGACTCCCGGATTGTGCACGAATATGGTAAGGGTACCTCAAGTTGATAACGGAAGTCTGTTGCAACGCACATTGTAGATGGATACAATCTAATTATTTTCTATTTATTTATTTATTTTTTACATAGAACACACGTTTTCTTCATACACTAAAATATACCCAAATTTTTACATTTTATTAAATGTCATATATTTTAAAACACTTAAAACGATTGAAATATCGGACCAAGGAATGAAGTTTTGAAGAGGAACACTCTTGTGCATAATTCTCGTTCTAGGATACCTGTCTCGTGATGATGCATGACAAGCAAATTTTATCAATACAAGTACCTTGAGGATTATGTAATACTACAGTCCTTGCAAATTATTTTAAAAGTACATAACTTACGTGCTTGACGTTTTTTGGTATCTAAATATAAAAAAGAATCTGGAATGTTGATAATTCTATGTCACCTTATCAAGTAACGAAGCTGTGTTTTCTTTAGATTTCATAGAACTTTAGCTTGTCAAGTTTTTTTTTTAAATTTTTTTTTCTGATTAAAAGTGGAAGTTTAAACTTAACTTCATGAACGACCTGGGTTTTGTTTTCTTCATTATAACTTAAAAAATTCTATTTTCGACAGATTTGTGAAAAAAAAATTGTTCTTCAACCTTACATGAGCGTGAATGAACATGTTCCCTAAAACAAGGTCCAAGAGAAACTACTTCAAATCACATTAGGGAATTTAAATCTCCTACTTCAAGGGTTTGCGTTTAATCTTTTCTTCATCACTGCTTCCTTCTATAATTTTAACAATTATTATGTAAGGGATGATTTTTTTCTGAGATTTTTCAGTCTAGAGTTGTTTTGTTTTCCCTTTTTTAAATTTACTTTTTCATGACAACAAACTTTTAAGATTTATTTCTCCTCTTGAAAATTGTAGTGACGATTAGCTGGTTTAGAGCATAATTTCATGAGGCGAGTAATAAACATCATTTTGTTAATATAAAGTTAATTTTCAGTTTAAAGTAGAAAGTTACCAGATGTAATTTGTACTCACAAGGCCTAGTATAAATAAAAAATATGTTGAATGATGTCATCTTCATATTGTAAGTTCACAGTGTGAGATGCGCATTCAGATGAGTAATAAATGATACAAGATATTTTACTAGTAAGATGGCGATGCTTCAATGCAAACCCTCATAAAAGATTTTTCTTACAGAAATTCATGTAAATCTGAGGCATTTCCATGCAGGGTTCAAAGAGTATCTTCTATTGAACCCTCAGTCATGACAGGAGTGAAATATATCAAAGTCAAATAAAAGCATTCATAAACCTATCCCTTGTTAATACTGGTTAAACTATCCTTTATAGTTCTTAAAGCAAATTATTCTTTATTGTTTTAAGTGGTGTTTCACATTCCTTTAAATGTACTATTACTTGGACTTCGTTGTCTAGATTTCAACGTTCTAGTTATCTACCATAAAATCTTCACACCTTTCAAATCCTTGCTAAAATATTTTTCTATTCTTTGAAATACAAGAGTTTATTGAAACTGTGTCTGTATTGTAATCATAAATCTTTCAAATGTATCGTATTTGTCCTTAGACATCAAAAAGAAAATCTTCACACCATTCTGACATTCTCTGTCATTTTAAGGGCGATGAACATCATCGATAACCGCGGTTTTACCATCTTGATGAGTTTCTTTTTAATGATAGAGACATACTTCATTTACTTTTTGAAGCAGGTGAAGTTTTGGAATTGATAGTATCGTTTTAGTCTGAGAACTTCATAAAAAAAAATAACTCTGATTATCTGATGTATTGTTCCCATTTTTACAACCTACATGAAGTCAATTCTTTTTTGAATAATGACAATCTTAAATCAAATACACTTTGCGTGCATAGTTCATATAAGAATATTGTATTATATCAATTCATTAAATTCATTTTTTTTTCATTTTGTGTAAAAGGACATTGGGATTCTGTGTTAACTTAGCTTGGTCTTCTTTTTTATTTGGATTTTATCAATGAGACTTCAACTTATTGCATTGTTTGATTCTAAAAAAGAAATATTCAAATATTTACTTTGTTGCTTTTGTTGTTTTATTTGTAACAAACAAATTTGCAGAATTTTACCTTTTATGCAAAGTATTCTTGCAAACAAACAATAAATACAAGCATATCAACAAGACAAATTCTAAATTATTGTTATTATTCACTGTGTAGAAACGGACTAAGGTAAAGTGCGTTACCCTAGTCCAAGATGGCGACAGGCAAATACGCTTCGATTATTTTGCACTTAGTTTACGCATTATACAAGCTTCCATTATGTAATGGATGGTTTTATTTAAATTATTTTAAACAGAAGTACGTAGCGATTGCAAAAACTTTGCATGATCTGTGCTGGTTAAAGCCAAATTACGGGTAGAAAATTTGAACAAGATTAGGGTAACGCAAATTTACGACTAGGGTAAAGATTTTGTGACTATTTGAGTGATTAGGGTAAAGCATGTGTAAAATGTTATTTTGCCTGTTTCAGTGTTTAAAAAATGCTCTTTCAGCAGACTCAAAACGCACTCTGTCAGTAAATTTATAATTCATTGCACCAAATACTATGTACTTGAAAAATTCTCAGTGCGCTGACAATTTCTGGAAGAGCACACACAGTGGCCCAATTTTGTTCAAATCAGTATAGGTTTCTGTTTATAAAGCAAATTGAGTCTTGAAAACAGTGTTCTGTTGATTTAGATACGGCGAAAAACTTCAAATATCTACAAATCAATTAAAGAATCATCAATGACATGTGAAAAGAAAAGAAAAATCATACCCAAATTCCGGTTTAAACAATACAAATTATGAAAAGAGCAAACATGGACCTCTTAAATATGAAAACAGAGTTGGGATAATGTGCCATGGAGGAATGAACATACCCTGTCCACTTTCAAAACCTGCCGTGCACTCTTTATCATGAAAACGTAAATGAAAAAAAGGAATTTGCGAAATGTCGACTTTAAACGAGATGTTTGATATCTTGTGTCATCAACTAATGTGTATACTCTCTCTCTCTCTTACTTTTTTGTATTTAGATTTGCATATTATACAGAAAATGTTATTTTCCTAGCACTTTTACGCCTTATCCTAGATTGAGAAAAACGGACAAAATAAACTTTGCTGTTCCTATTGAGAAAACTTTGGTAAAGCATTTGTCCAAGAGTAAGATAAATGCAAAAAAAAAAATAAATAAATAAATAAATAAATAAATAAATGCAGAATAAACTGGGCTTAGATTAAAAAAAAATGAGTTAGTTTTTTCATAAAAATTGAGAACTCAAAATATTATTAACTCAGAAAAAAATATTTGATATAGTCAAGCATTCAATAAATTATTCTTAGAGAAAAGTTCAATTTTTCAGCCACGCATAGAAAATCTTTCCGAATATATTATTTTTTCTGCATATAGGGTTTATTTCGTCAGTGGCTTCGATAATCAAGAACATCTTTTCGTACGAATAATATCTAAAACGAGGCAGACTGCAGACGAATAAGTTGATGACTCAATGGTATCAACAATTTCGTTTAAAAGCCAACATTTCACAAATTCTGTGGTCAATGCAGTGATTTTGTTCGCAAATATATTATGTTGTTGGCTCGAATGTTTACTGATGTCTTTCATATAAATTGTTAGTTCGTAATTTTCTTACTGAATTGTGGAAACATTTTCCGTTTATCCGTAACGAAGAATACGTGGCTGAGGTGACCAAACGAAAGATGATGCCTACTCCCCACGACACCTGATTTCACCTCTGATGTTTTCCAAGGTCCTTGTTTGCTCGGTTCACAATTTGTATTGTTTAATTGGACTTTGAGCATGAATATTGTTTGTTATTTTCGCATTTCAGTCGATAAAAGTTTATTTAAATTATCCACAAGACGGGTTTAACTCGGTCAACATTCCGTTACTGCCAACAAATGCAAATTAGACATAGGTTGATGAGTCATTTTCGATGATTTCGACCAAAGTGGGGGTTAAAGGATGCAACGTAGATTTAGATTCATACAGGTATCATGTTGTAAATTTTGAATTTACTAGGGGGAGGTAAGCCGGATCTGTATTTGGATGTTTTACTGACTAAGGGCAAACTTACAACTTAACTGTAAGACAAAAGAGAGGTGCTTCATCTACTTTTCTTATTTATGCATAGTAATATTCTGCTATCACCTGCATATGATCTTTATGTCTCACAAATTATTCCATACGCTTTAGCATGCCCTGAGTACGATTATTTTTTAAATCGAGGCAGGTTAATGACAGATAAGTTCATGTTTCAAGGATTTCAACAACCTACTTTAAAGTCAGAATCTCGTAAATTCTATGGTCGTTATAATGACCTGATAGTAAATATAAAATATCATTGGGTGGCATTTTGACTGACATATTTCACATCAATTGTTAGGCCTCTGTTTCTATACTAAATTTGATTACGGAATATTCCTTCCACCTCATCAATAATTTAGGGCTCACGGCGGATTGACCGGTCGAAAGGGGATGCTTACTCCTTCTAGACACCTGTCCCACCTCTTGAATTTCCAGGGTTCGTTTTTATGGACTGGTCTGTTCACAGATTTGTATTCTTTAGCTCAATCACTGTTCCTTATTGTTATTATATATATATATATATATATATATATATATATATATATATATATATATATATATATATATATATATATATATATATATATATATATATATATATATATATATATATATAAAATCAAGAAATATATGTTTTAAGAAGTTTCTCAAAACCAGGTTGACATTCTTCGAAAAATGAAATCGGATTTCAATCCAACTTCATTAATCACTTAAATTTGCACTTTTCCCCTCTGATTACAAATGTAATAAAAAAGGTTAACATGAAAACCTTGCCTCCTAAAATAACTTTTAAACCCTTGAATTAGAATTAATAGTCTGATAGTCATAAATTGCAGTGACGCGTTTCATAAATGATTTTAAGTTTGTACGTATGACATTGCCAATACGTGCACATCACAACTTGCAGTGACGCGTTTTATGAATGAGTTTTTATGCATGACATTGTCAATACGCACGCAATGTCAAGATCAAATTGTTTTTGTTTTTTGTTTTATAACTTTTTTTATTTCAATTTTTCATTTTTTTTTTTTTTAATTTTGTTTATTTATTTATTTTTGGTATTTTATGCGATGATTTAACCAACAAAAACTTAAATGTAAAAAAAAAGCATTATATCTTTATCACATTGATAACCGAATTTCCTTTCTTTAGATTAGCAAAAATAGGAAACTGTCATATATACTCAAGGCTATTAACTAAAACTTGAAAATGTTGATCATTTAAGAAACACTTTTCGATTAGCTTTATAATAGTACTGGAAATTATAATTACACATAAAGTATCATATGGATGTCAACGAGTATTCGACTATCGCTCGGTCAAATCGACTATCGACTACATATTTCTGACTCGGTTACTCGTTAAAATTGTGCTATTAAATAGCTTTCCTAAATCCAAGCTTATAAACTCAGAGATTTTTTTTTCTTCAGCTAGTTAATTTGACTTTATATGATAAAGTCATATTGATATAACAGTAGAATATTGATTGATTAATTAATTGATTGATTGTACGTTGTTTTACGTCCCATTCAAGAATTTTCACTCAAGACCTTTAGAGACGTCATCATAAAGGTTTCAACTCGACACTCAGGGCCATTGAGAAGTGAGTGTTCTTTATCGTGCCAACGCCTACCGTGACACTGGACCTCGGTTTTAGAGGTCTCATCCGAGACCCGTGACTTTCACTTCTAATGCCGGGCTCTTGGCTAAGGAACAGTCACTACCTATGTTTAGGTCTTATATACATGTAGGTTTGAATGATTACGATGGCTTAAGCAACACAGACAATATGATAGGTAATAAATACAATGTCTCAAACAGCACAGACAATTTGATAGACATCAACTTAATAGACAGCAAAGGCAATTCGATAGGTAACAATGTCTTAAGCAGCACAAATAATTTAATAGGTAACAACTTCTTAAGCAACACAGACAATTCGATAGGTAACAATGTCTTAAGCAGCACAGACAAGTTGATAGATAACAATTCGTAAGCAACACAGACAATTTAACAGGCAACTCAGACAATTTGAATCGCTGTTATGTCTTATGCAGCACAGCATAGACATTATGATAGGTTGCAATGTCTTAATCAACACAGACAACATGATAGGTTACCATGTTATCAACACAGACAATACAATATCTTATAAAGCACAGACAATTCTATAAGTAACAATTTCTTAAGCAACAAAGAAAACTTTATAGGTAACAACCTTTTCAGCAGCGCAGACAATTCTATAAATAAAAAGGTCTAAATGGGAAGAGGGGCACATGGTCAATTTTTTTTTTATCTGTACTTAAAAAATACATTATGGACAGAATTATGGGCCTGTAAACATGAAGAATCAAAACTCCACATAGATACTGTAAGGCACACTATTTTTCAGACATTTATCTTGAAAACGAAGTAAGCAACCAGATGAGAGAAAGATTTGTGGTTCATACTAAAATAGTTTTCTACAAAATATGAAAAAAAATGAATGAAAAGTTTTTAAGCTCAAGGTCCTCCTTCAATAGGTAATGATGTCTTAGTTAACACAAACAATTTGAGGTTGTTGTTCTTTTTTTTATCTGTGCATTTGATTATGAAATGTTTAGAGCCTGTGTATTTATTAGATCATTATATTTTTATGTCTGTGATAAGTTGCATCATAGTGTTTTCTTATTTCATGTAAGACAAATCAGTTTTCACATTTAACACTCTATCAAAGTAAACTTTGAAGGATACTTATTGGTATCTTATACTGATGTCTTTAAGTATAACAAAATAAAGGTAATTTATTCGTTTCTAACATTATCCAATTTACATATATACTCAAATTTTCCTATTATTTACTTTTTTAATTTATTAATTATTTAATATGTATGTCGCATTTGACTTTTTCTTTAAATAATATGCAGTACTATGTGATGTCATATAATGATGATATCTTGTACTATTTCAATGCACGGCGTCATTATAATGTTTCGGATCTGTCTGAAGATTAAAAAACCCACATACACACCAAAGAGACCACTTTTGATATTGATATGTTTCTGAAAAGATTATTTCCGTACTTTGGTGTTATCAAATACATTTTTTGTGTGAAAGAAACCTAAGAAACAATGGCTCTGAAATGTTATAAATATCTTAAATGTGTTCAAAATAGGCCGAGTGTCAGCAGAGGATGACTTCTTAGAAGCAAGTAAACTCATTGCCAATACAAAATAATTTGATATATGGAGTCTTATGTGACCCCCCACCCGCAACTAAATTTGCACTGACAGACCTTGTTTGTTGTACAGGATGAAACATTTTACACGTTATTATAGAAATATTATTATTAAGGAGTGTTAAAGTTTTGTATAGTGATTTTTGAGGGACTTTCCACTTTTAGTTAAATTGTCTCAAACAGAAAGATTTCATTTAATTTACAACTGACAGCCTGTTAATTATCTTTTCCAAAGTTGTTGTTGCAGGTTTTTTTTTTTTTTTTTTTTTTTTTTTTTTTTTTTTGCAATTGAATATCTGAGTTAATACTGAGTTAATTCAAATTAGTGAGAGCAACATTAATTTGGCACACAATTTTCATAACAACTGTATATATAAGCATGTGAATATTCATACTGCAAAATATCAATTTACTGACATACTGTATACAGGGAAATTTTGCCCAGTTTTATTTTCGCCCCTTTTGGCCTACCCACAGGTTGGCGAAATTAAAGCGTTGCGAATTTAAAAAAAAAAACCCACAGTATTATTTCTTAAACAGAACTGTGATTGGACGAATTTTAAAGGGGACAAAATTATTTGCAAGTGTGAAAGGGCGAAAATAACCCTGTATACAGTTTTTCAAACGTATATATCTTCATCATTTTAGACATTGAAGGTCTACGAATTAAAATTTACAGTGAAATATGTATATTCCACATTTGTTTTCCCTTTATCCTAAATGCATTGGTATCTAAAAATGCAAATATGATGACAAAACATGACAAAATCAAAATGTAAAAAATGAATAAATAAAATTTAGATCAAAGTCTAAGTAAATGGTGTACAATTTAGGAATTTGCCTTTAAAAGCCATTTGAAAGGTGACACAATGATTCAATGATACACTTTTTCAAAACTGTAAGAATAATGTCCTCATAATGATCTCGATAGATTACTTCAAACAACTGAAATAGCAATCTAGTGTATAGAACATTAGATACTTCCTGGGCAAAACCATTAAGTTCAATATCTTTATCTTTTCAAACATCACGAAGAAATCAAGAATCATAAGATGAAGAAGAGTTATTTCTTTAAAAAAAGGATGCTATTAAATTTTATCTTGCATATATGTGAATGACTTCGTATATGGCGACAAGAAGAATGAGTGGTCCATAAAGAACACCCAGGCGGACAATAAATGTAGAAAGTGACAGCTACAGGGTCTTCTGAAACAGTACAGAACATTGTCATAAAAAGCATGTTAATGTCCTCAAACCTGATTTCATTTTGTACAAACCATCATTTCGAGTTTTTTTTTTTTTTTTAAATATCAAAAAATACTGTCATAAATCAACCATATGTGTCAGAATATTGTTACAATTGCAATGCACCAAGGTTACCTTGCACCATATCTGCACATGTTAAGAAATTACATGATTTAAAATGGAATAAATGTCAAATTTCTTGTCATAAAAATTTTAACAACTGAACATAATTATATCATGATATCTATGTGGTGGGTAAGATTGACATTCAAAGTTTCATAAAATCTAAAAATCTTATATAAAAAAATATACAAAAATCTATTGCATTTGTTAATCAATTGGTACACGTAATGATTTAAGAAAAAATACAAAGCATTATCCATAGTTTTATTCGAGTATTATCTTCGCTCGTACCGTTCACGGTAGCTCAGTCGGTAGAGCGCTCGCTTCGTGATCGGGAGGTCGTGATTCGAATCTCGGCCGCGACTGACCTAAGTCGATAAAAAATGGGTAGCAACTGTTCCTTCGCCATGCGATCGACACTTTGAAGTGAAAATTGCGGGTCCTTCGGATGAGACCTTTAAAACCGAGGCCCCGCGTCACGGCAGGCGTTGGCACGATTAAGATCCCTCACTGCTCAATGGCCCTGAGTGCCGAGTAAAGGTCAAAATTTGAAGCCCTTCACCGGTATATGGTGACGTCTCTATATGAGGGAAAAATTCTCGAATGGAACGTAAAACAATATACAATCAACATCAGATCCATTTTAAGCCGAAGCAAGCTAATGACAAATAAGTTGATGTTTCAAGGCTTTAAAAAACTCCATTAAAGTCAGCTTTTCGTAAATTCTACCGTCATTATGATGACCTTATTTATAAATACAGCCTGTTATTTGGTCGTACTTAAGTTTGACATTGTTTCATACTATTTGATAAGTCACTGTTTTTATACTAAATTTGACTGCGTAGTACTCTGTATACCTGATCAATACATAGGTCGTGTGTGACCAGTCGACAGGTGATGCTTACTCTTCCTAGACACCGGACCCATCTCTGGTGTTTCCAGGGGTGCGTGTTTTGCCCTGTTAACGATTCGTTTTGTTTACTGGATTCGTGAGATCGATCACTGTTTGTTATCTTCACATTTCACATACATTTAAAGACATGATTTGAATACCTTGAAACGTGAAGAAATTACATAAAATATCAGTAATACTTTAATTTATCTATCATTTTAAGACTGATTTTAGATGACCTTTAATTTTGGCAGGATGATGTCGAGATTTTATGAAGTTAACCAGTACATAGCATCATCATGTCACATTTAAACTGATATTGAGCACGTAAGAGGAAAATAAAGAAGGAGAGTTCTAAAATTTAATTTCTTATACAAAACTATCAATTTTTTTAAATAAATCTCTCTCTCTCTCTCTCTCTCTCTCTCTCTCTCTCTCTCTCTCTCTCTCTCTCTCTCGTTGCACTTGGAAAATCCAAATAATTGCAATTAGTCAAACAATGACTTATAACTGAATAAACTGAGAGCCCCGACAATGAAACTCCATGTATTGACAATGTTTACTGTTTAATGTAAACTAAATTTGGTTTAAAATGGAATGTCCACTTTTGAATTCTATCTAAATTTAGTGAGAAGGAGATATCTGAAGAATTGATAGGTCCAGCACGTGCCCTGGCACTTAAAATTTGTATGCTTTTAATGTCTTTGAGAAGGCTGAGAAGGTTTTTGTGAATTTCTTGTTGACTGATGAACAGCTGACAGGATGTGGGTGTG
Source organism: Saccostrea echinata (assembly GCF_033153115.1). Classification (NCBI taxonomy): domain Eukaryota; kingdom Metazoa; phylum Mollusca; class Bivalvia; order Ostreida; family Ostreidae; genus Saccostrea; species Saccostrea echinata. The sequence goes on from NW_026889803.1 coordinate 7,278,237, forward strand.
TGTAGCTACAGCTTAACGTTAATAACGTCCCAGTGATTTGGATTAGGCACAGCCTTTCATTGAGATAGAGCTTATATCGATCTTTTCCCGATCTACAATTACTTGTTTTGTTTGATTCAACTTAAACTTCATGCAACTACATGTATACAGTTTAACACTGTCCGCAATTTATAACAAGCTTTTTTAATCCGCTGTAAGTAAATTTCAGATAAAATAATTTTAGGGAAATAACACCGACAAAGACCACCAATAAGTGAGTCTATACCAAATAAAACATCCTTCACAATTCGTTCTTTCAGGAATCTGGAATTTGAATCTTTAATTGGGAATTTAAGCAGAACACTCCTCCTTTTCTCGTCGGTAGAGCGCTCGCTCCGTGATCGGAAGGTCGTGTGTTCGAATCACGGCCGCAACTGACCTAAGTCGATAAAAAAAAAAAATAGGTAGTAACTGTTCCTTCGCCAAGCGCTCGGCACTTTGAAGTGAAAATTGCGGGTCCTTCGGATGAGACCTTAAAAACCGAGGCCCCGTGTCACGGTACGCGTTGGCACGATAAAGAACCCTCACTGCTCAATGGCCCTAAGTGCCGAGTAAAGGTCAAAATTTGAAGCCCTTCACCGTTATATGGTGACGTCTCGACATGAGTGAAAAATTCTCGAATGGGACGTAAAACAGATTGGTTGATATCTTTTCTACTTATTTTGTACTTATTTTGGTTGTTAATGATTCATATATAAAATCACTACTGAAAAAATTGTAGACTTTCCATAGTATTCAAATTTCTTCCTTTATACATCTACTATATTAATGCACACATTTTTAACCCTTTATAGGACTCTATTATTCTAATTGAGAAATGAAATTTTATGCGTATAAACGTGATACATTGTATTCATTTTACGCATATAAACATAAATATGGTTGATATTTTCATGGTTTTTGAAGTTGAAGCAAAAAAAGGTTTGTATCATCTCTAGATATGTAACATGATGCCAGAAATATTCTCAATGATAGATTCATTGTTTGTACAAAGCTTGATTACAATCAATTTTCTGCAATGTTATGCAGAACAGATTACCATGGAAAATAATATTTGTCCCAGTCCTTTATTTTAAGATATGTATCTTGGAATTGAAGCATTTGTTAACATTATTATCGGTATATTAGAATTGGCACATTTTAAAGAGAAATTTTACAGAAAATTCGTATTTTCACCTATTCTTCAGGGTCACGTTTTACAAAAGAACTTACAATGAAGACCAACACTTTTAGTTGTCTCTAACATCTTGTGAGCTCAATATCTGAGATAAAATTACTCTCAAAAAATATATTTCAGAATTCTTAGAAAATTAGGTTACATATATATGTATATGCATTCTTCAAATTAAGGACATACGCAACGTACCTTACCTACTGATAATTTTTCAAGATATTCTCAATTTAAGATTAAAGTGCCATCAGATGTTCGTAGACAAAAAGTCAGCATGTATCACCAGGGGTTTTGAAAAGATATCAGTTGATGAAAATTCTTGTATAATTAAAAGAAAAATATACAAAAAATACTAAACATATATTCTAGATGTTTTATTTATCCAAACTTGTTTTAGAAGAAGTGTACAGCAGCATATATAGACATTAAAATGTAGCACACAGTTCCTTTAAGAATTGGAACTCTTCAACTCCAGGGAAAAAGACAGTAAAGTTCAAACTACGTTGCGTATGTCCTTAAAGTTAGGAAGACATTAATTCTTAGCAAACATATTTTGGTCTTAGTCGTGAGTTCTTTTGTAAAATAGAAACGCATGGCCATAGGAACTTATATTTGCCGATATATAGTACATGTATACTATAGAAAACATACCTATTTTATTTTTGTGCCCCCTCAATGATAACTTTTGATGACCTTTTTTTCTTTTTTGTCAAGGAATTTCTACTTGGTAGTTCCCCAAACTAAAAAATAGTTGTTTGTGTCCCCCAAAACTGAAATTGCTTCCTAGGCCGACAGGCCTTGAACTTCTTGCTGTTGCTATTAATTCTCTCATTATCATGCGATAATACAATACCATGAAAGAGGGAGTTACCTGGTTAAGTGCATTTCGGATCTTGGTTTAAAGTTTCAGTTATTTTTACAATACAATGGGAAGAAATCTGTTGCCAAATCATTTTCTTTTTTTAGAAGAAGCAGGTGCAGTTCTTTCGCTTGATTTTCTATTTCATTGAAGTTAACGTTTTCATTATATATTTAGACTTTGGTCTGACTGTATTCAATAAAAATGGAGCTCTCGAAAATTTTTATATCTTTTGATTTCATCTACAGTCTTACTCTGTTAAAATAATTCTGATTCTAAACACAAGTACTATGAAGCTGATGTTAAAATGATGCAGTTCCTTATTGACAATATCTATGCAGTCTTTGGAGACCAGGTCTTCCAACAAACTGTTGTAATTCCATTCTTTATGAGCAGTCCTGATTTAGTACCTTTTGTTTTCGCTGGTCCGTGTTTCCTCTGCTCTTAATTTGTATGGCTAAATATGACTTTTGAGAATGATTTCTGTTCGTTATCTTCACATCAGATCATACAAACAATTCTGCTTTTTGTTATAACCTTACACTGTGAATATCTTGTAAATAACCCTTTTGATAGTAGCATATAGTGTCATCAAATATTATGCAAAGAAAAGATTTTTATGGGGTTTTTAAGTTTTAACGTATAGAGCTTTTTAAATGAATATCATTATCTACTTGTCTTAACTGTCTGATCGTTCAGAATAACAGTTAACAACAAAGGCTTGTAAAAAGAAATTTGGGCTTTTGTTTTTTTACACTTTTTTTTTAATTTGCATATAATAGCTATTTATCAAATAATCGAAAAAGAGGGAATATCAAACATACAACTATGACCAGAATCAGCAGGAAACCCTTTTCTAATACGATGTTTTGCAGTGTAAAAAATATTTCACTTTTTGCATTGTGACACTAAAAAAGTAGCAATTCTGACCTTCATATTCTATTGTGCAACATATTATATATACACGTACACTTGAAATACATTTGAAATTTTTAATGTTAAACTTACTCATATTTTGTACACATAGTAATTATTTTAATGGTTGCCATTGTACAGTTGAGGTTAAACGACCTATTATAACTTTTAAAAGTGTATAAATCGTAACTCCAAAGAGCATATTTTATTAGTCTTACATAATAGATTCAAATATACCGCATGTGTTAGTGCTATGTAATTAAAAGAGATCATAAAGGTGTCTCTTGTTAACAATTTCATTTTAGGATAAATCTTGGTGACTATGAATTTTGCGGATTTTTATAGCACTTGAAGAATAATAGCTATATGTATTTATCAAATAATTGAAAAAGAGGGAATATCAAACATACAACTATGATCAAAATCAGCAGGAAATCCTTTTCTAACACGATGTTTTGCAGTGTAAAAAAGATTTCACTTTTTGCATTGTGAAACTTAAAAAGTAGCAATTCTGACCTTCATATTCTATTATGCAACATATTATATATACACATACACTTGTAATACACAAAACATTTTAATGTTAAACTTTCTCATATTTTGTTTTACAGTAATTATTTAAATGGTTGCACAGTTGAGGTTAAACGACCTGTTATAATTATTAAAAGTGTATAAATCGTAACTCCAAAGAGCATATTTTATTAGTCTTATATAATAGATTCAAATATATACCGCATGTGTTATAGTGCTATGTAATTAAAAAAGATCATAAAGGTGTCTCTTATTAACAATTCCATTATAGTATAAATCTTAGTGTCTATAAATTTTGTGGATTTTTATAGCACTTGAAGAATAATAAATTACTTCCACTACAATCTTAACAATCAACTGGCATGGATAATTTTTTAAACTTGTTTAAAAGCAATAACTTGATTCTCCAACGAGTTACCAAAACTTTTAATAAAGGTTATGATAACGACCTAAGAATTTATATTATGTATACAACGCTGTATATCTGAAATACAGCATTTTTAAAATTTGCAAACAGAGAACATAGTAAATATGCCGTAAAGGTTTATTTTTATCATGATATATTCTCCACTTATATGGATCCTTGAATATGTCAAGAACTTTTTTCCCTTGCATTTGATGAAAAAAAAAATCAGGCGCTACCGATGGTATAATCAAAATGTGCAATCAAGAAGAAATTTTATCGAATATATGACCGTTAATCTTGTATAAGATATAAGATTGTGGTATTCTTATACAAAATTAACGGGCATAGGAAATATTTCTGGCAAAACTTGCTTCTTGTGGTTGCGGTGTTAATTATTTTTCTTCTATCTATGTAAACAATTTTTTTTGCTGCACACACACACACACAAACAAAAACAACAACACTCCCCCCCCCCCCCCCCAAAAAAAAATGTGAAATTTCTGTTTTCTAACAATCATATTCCAGCATACCTTTACCTCCTCATAATGGCCTTAGACAGGTGAGATACTCAGTAAACGAAGGACATACTCAAAATAGACTTGTGAAACTGAAAAGAAGGCGAAACTACTCTCAGGTGATCATCGAGAAAGAATGCATGTGCGCCACATCATTATTCACTGTTGTTCTGCACTTTATTGAACAGTGAAACGAAATCCAACAAGAATTCTTGAACCAAAGCTAACTGTGTATTTTGGTACCGTAATAAACAGATGTAGCTTGCTCTTTAATTGATAAGCATCTGATGGAATGAATTTCAAATTAGTTGAATAATTTTCAAACTGGGAAAGGAATCTTCACGATGTTAATATATTTTTTAACATTCTTAACTGCAGGTACATTGGAGATGCATCAGACATTTAATAAACCTTCTTGACCCTGATTGTTCAAACTTTAAAATGTATACTATAGCTGAAAATGAAAAGGTTTTCTCGGCTAGCTCCCAGTTTGTTCGAATTGAAAGGATGACTGCACTTAACGCCGGGTTTTGGGTCTTTTTTGGTCGCTTCTGTTGCTTTTATATCTTAATCTTATTTCATTTTTATATATTTATGAAAGAATCCTGTCAATATGGAACCAAATTTAAATGTTAAAATGATTTTAGACTGTGATACAATAAAATAATTCTGTTTTCTGTCCTTACCCTCTTCAATTATAGAGAATTTACACTTACCTGCCCTTGATTGAACATTAGGTATGCATAAGAGGTGGAGCTAACGTTATAAGAATGGGTCTAAATTAGACTAGATAAATAACAATGACATGTACATTGTACTAAAAAATACGAGATCACTCTTTCCCATTCCATTTTTATTCTGTATGGCACAAATACACTATATTTACAAAGGTTTCAAAACGAAATTAACAATATGAGCACGTCCATGTAAGGAAAGAATCTTTTAAATCAATGCCTAACAATTTAACGTGTTCGATCACAGTGTCCAAGTTAGCACAAAACATGCTACTTTAAAAGTCACGTGAGGGAATTTATTATTCACAAAGTTACCTTAGGTAAGAAATCACATGAAAATTATAATATTCAACATGTCACAGCCCTTGGTTACAATAGAGAGAGCGAATGTAAGAAGAAGAAGTTTTTTTTCTCGTTTAAACCATGAGCGCATGTTTGTCTATTAATCTCCGTTTGACACAACATTAGTAATGCAAATATACAGCTACTGTTAGAAGAAGAACAATAGACAAACATGCGCTAACTATGTATAAAGTCAGTAAAAAAAGAGGGGTCCTCATTACTGTACGGAGATTCAAAAAAAATTGATGATCCCCGCCTTTGAAAACAGATTCTTCGTAAATACATACTTTTATTTAATATAATTACGTAAAGTTGTAGATTAGATGTTTACCATTCCTGCAATTAAAAGAAAAATGCTTGTTTTGAAAGTTTATTTTGTCGCAAATTTCGCATGTCTTTAAGTGCAGTCATCCTTTCGCATGATTTAGCTTGATCGGCATTTTACTTGTAAGATGTTGAGCACAGGAAAATATACATCTTACAATGATTTCGGGAGTTACAAAATTGTTGAACTTCTCCATTCCTGAAAGGAAATTTGCCCCTTCTGCTCCCTTGCTCTAAAGAATATTAAAAGTGAAGTATTCAGATGTTCAGTTCTGCTTCACATATTATACATGTACCTTATTCAAAGACACATCTGTTTCATATTTGGATATTTTACGAGAAAAAGACATTAATGGTAACCTAACAACAAAGCTTTATGATAAACGTGATGACTTCAATATTTTTTCAGTTGTCAACTTCCCTTACTTATGTAGCAATATACCCTTATCACCTGTATATGGGGTTTTTTGTCTCCCAGTTTGTTCGATACGCAAGAGCATACTCTACGTATGAATAATTTCCAAAACGAGGTAAGCTATTGACAAAACAGTTGATGAAACAGGGATATCAACAGTTTCGTTTGAAGTCATCATTCCGCAAGTTTTATGGTCGATACGACCTTGTCAGCAAATACAACCTATCATAAGTCAAATGCTGGCTGACATTTTTCATGCTAATTGTTAAGCCATTATTCACAACTGAAATGTCTACGGATTTTTTCCAGGTTTTCTCCCGATCATGACAAGGAGCACACGGAGGCTGTGACCGGTCGGTAGGGGATGCTCACTTCTTCTCGGCATCTAAGTAACTTTTGGCAATATACATATTCATTACATATCTGATTTTTTTTCCCTTGTCTTATGTTATATGCATTATACACTCGCAGTTTGACGTATTGAAATTCGCAGTTTGACGTGGTAAATATGTTAATGGATATACCGAAATAGGACATTAAAATAATGGTACTAAAAATTTGAAAAATTAAATCGACAGTTCTTATACGCAGATTATATTTAATAGAAAAAGAAGTTCGTTCTCTACTTCGTTCAAATTACAAAGACTACAGATTCTCTCTGGAATTGTTCCCCAAAACAGCGACCGATCTCGACGTGTAATGGGAGCACCCCACACCGGAATTACCCTTGTTGACCCAACTGACTTTGGCAAGTCCCATCGTAACGTATTGTTCAAGGCTTCCTTATCATAGCAGTAATTTTGCAGATTTTTAATATCAGATTGCCATTTGAACTTCTGGTTTTGAAAGTTGTTTCTGAATAAAAATTTGAATATTGCAAAATTGTATGTTATTGAAAAATATAGTTTAAATCTGTCTTTTCAAAATGAATCTGCATATGAGTATTGTTTGTTATGATTTCTGAACAATATTAAAATTCTCTTTAACAGTTCAGAAATTAAATTCTAGTTTCTGAAATTTTAAATATGTTAAATCAAATCTTTTAGAAGGCTTGGCACGTGGCAGTGTGTTTGTACGTCGGCTCAGTGTGCCTTTTGAGACAGGTATTAATGGTTTTTCAATATTGACTCGATATCTGAGGACATCTTCAAGTTGAATCAGTGTATGTCCAGGGGTCCTTAACTGGTGGAACAGCAAGATATGTAAAAGTTTACATACTGATAGATAATTAAATTTATACAAGGTAATTGAGAATGTACGAATGAAGGGTTTGTGAGTTTTAAGATTAAACTTTTGTAAATTTGATGTACTAACACTTAATGAATCACGCTCGTAAATTCAATAACTCTGGTACATGCATGCTCAAGAGGCCATCATTAGTATTCATATTTCTTTACGTATATATTCTTAACAAGTCATACAATTTCAGCATAGTTTTTTTTATTAGCAAATCATTAAGTGAAGTACTTAGTTCGACAAAAAAATTATTTGCAGTAAAATGTAAACAAACGAGATATTCCTTTAATTTGAAGTGGTAGAATTTTATATTCACTCCGATCATATATCTTGTGTGAAAAGTGTAAATCTTTTCATTTTCAAATACCAAAAAAGAAACGCTATGGACAAAATCTTTTATACCTGATTCTTATTGATCTAGAAAGTTAAGTGGGTAGAAAAGAGAACACTTAGCTGAAACATAAAACTCTGGGATAACAATCTGATATAAGGTCGTTTCAGGCCACCATGTAAACAATTGCTTTTTTCAACAAAACAGTGCCGAGTGTCGCCTTCTTGATTCGTGAACACCCATCCAAAGTCTCTGATGGTTATCGTTATTAAATATGAAAAGGTATCAGGAAACATAAATCATAAGACATACTCTACCTTTCAGGTATATCTAACATAATTCATACCAGGTAAAAGAAAAAAATGCTGACAAATGCACTCCGAAATTACGTTTGATTTCCAGTTCAGTAGATTCACCATAACTTGCTGCTCAGACTAAGCATAAAATTTGATATTTTATTATCAAATAGTTTTCTAACCAATAAGATAATTACATGTACTGTTGGATAGAAAAGAATTTTTAGAAATGTATTTTTATGAAACAACAACATAAAACGTGTTGAAAATAAATGATGTTAGGTAATTTCCTATTGTGCAAAACAAACAATGGTGAAGAGGGTTGTCCTGCTTCACACTTTAGAATTTTATTCTTCATTGTCAGTATAAAGTAATTTCTTAATTGGTTATAACAAGGACATGTCGGGACTTGTCTAAAGAGGATCAGCTTTACCAGTGATTCAATCAAGAAAAAAAAAACCTTCTCATCGCAGAAACAAGAATATGAAAGTTAATACATGAATGGTGTACAGATTCGTCGCCTGGAAAACTTTAACCTACGTAAAATTTCTATTCAGGGACAGGGGGTCCTTTTATCAATCCACTTTTTGAACGTATTATTTATAGTGCAGTGCAAATCACTTTAGGTCTTAGCTTATTGAATCTTTATCGTATCCCTTACTTGAGTTAATAATACCATGCAATATTTTTAACTACATTTCTTTTCAATAACTTATTGCAAGGAGTTATACACGTTCGCAACTCTCAAAGGAATTTACATGCTTGGAGAATTTGAAATCTGCAAAATGTGAAACACTTATTATTTCACCCCCTGAAAGAATAGATGATAGATAAATCAAATGATAGAATATTGTGATGTCATACTATTCTTATCATAGTTATTTTGCCTTGACTACAGAAGTCAAAAAAGGTGCTTCTGTCACATAAGAAGACCATTGCAGAATTATTAAAGATGAATTGCTTTAAATACTTTTTTCCATGCTTTGGTTGAATAGAAAAAGGATGTTTACATCAAAGAAACTTGAATAGATACTCGTATTTGTTTCGATATTTTTAGTGTTGTAATCTAGCAGCTCCGCAATACACTAAATTACAGTTTTATCAAGAAGACAAGTTTAACAACAGATTAAAATCTTTTCGAGTTTAGTATAAGTAAATAAAAGAGAATGGAAAAAGAATTTGAAAACTCAAATTGTGAAAGCAAATCTATAATAGTAGAAAATAGAAATCTCCTTTACTTAAGAGATTTTTTATGATGATTAGAAAACCATTATAATTATTTTTTTTTTCTGCTGAGGGTCTTTCAAAGAGTCACGACAATATTTGAAGACACAAATATTCTGATCTTGATATTTAATTTTGTGGTAAAATCATTGTGGTTAAATCATAATTAGAATATGAAAGTACTTTTATTTCCCCACACAAACGACATTCGTATGGATAAAAATAAAGTTACAAAAAATGGCCGTGTAAGAGTGTCTGGCTGAAAAATGCTCGTGATCAGTTTGCAAAGGGTGTGAATAGTGTAAAAGTAATGTATTATCAAGAGGAAGAAAGTTACTTTTCACAAATGAGTTTTAAAAAATGCAAGCAGAAAAAAATGAATTCTGTAGAAAATAATGTATAAATTAAACAGAACCCCGAAAAGTAGATACAAAACTTTATTTTTAAATGAGTTGTACCAAAATAAAATAAACTCATGATTCTAAATTTGTACATCGCCATACCTTCTCGCACGAAATTCATTGATTTAACAATGACTAACAGTCAATATCATTACATATGAATATATATTGCAGGCATATGCGTCCTAGATCGCTGAGTCATACTGAGCTCAACAAATATCATATTGTAGATGAATGTAAAACAAAATGCATTGAATAATTTGAACATTAATAAATACTAAGTTTTCTGTTGGTTTATTGACAACTAAATGCATGAATTTAAAGAGAAACATGATTCCAATTTGGTTGAAAGAACGGTTCTTTTTATACTTCCTTTGCTGAGTGGCGTTGAGTTCGTCAATACAAAACATTTCACCTGTCCCTAAAACCTGTTGCATTGTTGTTATTTTAAGAATAACAAGTGTCGTGACCTGTTGACTCTGTGACCCCATGTTGACAGGTCAGGGATATTTCCGCTGGGTTCCTGCTTCTGTCGCGTGGTTTATTGTTTAAGCTGATGGTCTTGGCAGTGCGAGGGCAGTTCTAGAATGACAATATGTTCTCTGATGTGTTGTCAGAGCTGCGAGTCTGGTTTTTCTCACCTTGTTGGGGGACATTATTACCTTTTAATTGGACGAAAGGCCTTGTTATTATCATCCTGTATAATTTTAAGTAAACTATAATGTTTCCGTTTCAGAAAGAACACAAAAGTAAATACAGTCATACCAAATACATTTATTTATTAGTTCCGATGGAAACAGAGCTTAACAGGAGCCAGTACAATGTCATTGTTAGTAAATAAATTCGAAGTTTTTGGAAATTTTGAAACATCCCTTTCATAACATTGATTTTTTTTTTCATTTTCAGAAATCTGAATGAAGAAACTCGTGGCGGTTTTATCTTATTTTGCTTTGATATTTCGTTTATTAAGAGTGGTCTGTGTTCTTATATCTGATATATTAAAATGCATTGACTTTTGATATTATTTTTTTTCATACGTCATTGTTGTTATATTCCTTATATAGTTCCTTAAAGAAGTTTTCATTTCAAAAATCAGATTTAAAAAATCGTATAACCTTAACATCGCAGATGTTAATAATTTTTGTTTCAAAATTCCAGATAAACGTTCATCCTTAATCACAATATGAAGCAGAGATTTGTTGTCGTCTACATCCTTTAAAGAATTCTCAAACAAGCGTTAAATGAGGACCGTCTCAGGTATCTTAATTCATTCAACTCCAGACGCAAGAGCCATTATTCAATGAAGCTTGCCAAACAGATTTCCACGCTTGGCCAAGTGCTGTGAGGCGACCCGACAGGCTGACCTGTTCACAACATAAAAGGTAAATATATATAAAATGAGAGGAAGTTATAGTGTAGAGTAGAAGCATAAGAGGGTCAGGTTATCGATGGTACTGCTAGAAAGGAGAAAATACTTGTACTCAAAATCATTGGCTTATTGTTCTGTGTTATGTGAAAGAGGATTTATTCTGATGAAGAGTCTGTAGAAGCCATATAATATCCCTTGTAGGTGAGTAATCGTGATGTTTTCTGGGTTGTCTTTAAACAATATGGTTACTCGTAAAGGTAGAATAGCTTTTGTTTTGTTCGTGTTATTGTAGATTACCATATATGGAATTAACAATAAAGTTATAGTAGCAATATTCATAATAGAAATTTTATGGAGGCTACTTTCATACACAGTTATATCTTTTTTTTTCATTTCAAATGAATAACATAATGAATTCTACATGATAGCACTATGTTTGTTTGTTTTTTTAATTTTTCCATTTGGCTGAACTATTTGTAAGTGCTATTCATGCTTTTGCATTATGATCAAGTCAAATTTATGTAAAATAATAAAATATAATCATGAATAGCGATTCAAAGATCACAAGTTTCTGAGAATTAACTTGTAAAAATGTGTGTATTCTTATTTCTATTATTTTCTTGGCATTATCAATTATAATTCCGGTTAAATATTAATCTAAGTTAACTCAAATTTGAACTTAAGTTTAAATTCCACAAAGAATAATATCATGCAAATAAGAAAAATAAGAAATATATGAACTTAAAATGATTCTTTTAATATCAACTGTAGTAAAATATTAAAATTATTTCGTAAACATGAAAAACTTCCTAGTTATTCAAAAGGAGGGTGTTATTCCTGATGTGGAAGTAGGGAATGTGGGATTCGTTAGAAAAAGAAAATCTAAATTGTAAACGATTTTCTGCAGCTGACACTTACTTGTTTTCTCCTAGTGTTAAAATTGCATGTAATGCGTTAGATTCTTATTGATATAGAAGCATAACTAATAGAAGAGAAAATTTCAAACTAAATATGCGCAATTAATATGATGTAATTTCCTAAAAAGACACTATAATTACCACCACTGAGGTTTTTTTAATTCATGTAAAGAATAGTACTCCATTTACATTAAGCAAAATATAGCAAGAACTTTTTCTCTTATTTAAACATTAATAAGAGCAATAGTTATACAATATTCACTTTCAACACTAGGGATGTATCCATATAACCATTGATAATTTGTGAAAGAAGTGACATCCTCTAGTCTAGAATGCTTTTATTTTAATGTATCAAGTAAGATTTTTACGTTAGCCTTAAAATTCTTTATGACAATTTAATTAGCATACGCTATTAAAGCACATTTTAACCGGACATAAATCATGCTTAAAAATCAAATTAAACTTAGGGAAATGCAATCATACTTGAATGAGTTTTATACCTACACAATGTAAAAATTTATTCATAAAAGTATATACCTGTATAAACAACTTCTGCCTAACATTCATTTTCTATATAGAGACACTGGTTATGCAAAGATATTAAATGTTTTTAAATAAAATGGCAATTTTTCTATTTGAAGATCATTAGGATCATCTTTTCAAAGATAACATAAATTTTAGTGGTAAAAAATGTGACATTCAAACACCTTTTAGATTATTTATTCTTCTAAATATATAATAGAAAGTTTACGGCAGAAAAATTACAGCATATATCGCTGTAAATTTAACCAATTAAAGATACTGAATGGCAAACTAACACTTACACTTTGTGATTAATGTGATCACTTCAGATTTCCTACTTCCACCCTCCCTTATTCGTATAGTACTTGTAATAGACCATTATCACATGCATGTGGTGTTTGTATCAATTCGATACGCAAGAGTGTGTTATACGAACGAATAATTTCTAAACCAAGACAGGCTATACTGTCAAATGAGTTGAATATTCAAAGTTATCAACAATCTCTTCAAATGTCAACATTTCGCAAATTCTATGGTCAATGTAATAACCTTGTCTCTAAGTACAATCTGTCGTTAGACGAATGTTAGGCCATTATTTTCATTCTGAATAATCAACCGTTACGGATTACTCCGTTTATCCGATAAAGACAAAAGGGCTCACGAAGGGTACGTATGATCGGCTGACTGGAGATGTTTACTCTTTGATGGCACCTGATCCCACATCTTCTGTTTTCAGGGGTCCCTGCTTGTCCTGCTCTCTATTTGCATTCTTTAATCAGAATTTTGAGCATGATCTCTTTGTTATCTTGTGATTTTTAATTAACAATAAAGCCCTGTATTACTTTTAATCGAAGTTTTAACTATCTTACAAGAACCATAATAACTCATACTGAAATACTGATTTTTTTTCTGAAGTTTCGCAGTTTTAGGGGAGGAGGTAAATTGTGGGATTGCTTAAAAGAAACGTCCTGTTAAAAACAATAGATGCATAGTGTTGATTTGAATGTTTATTTGTTTTGAAACAACTTTAATTATTCGAAAAGCTTCTTTGATGTGAACATTCGTTACATTTTATGCACACAAAATATTATAATTAATGTATCAGTCCATAGTCATAGATAAGGCCATCATTAAAAATATCTTTGTTTCCCCTAACCCGACCCTAAAATTTGAAGTTGGGTAGGTAGGTAGGTAAATAATTTTTTTTTCTGACAGCAGCTTTGAAAATACATTCTGAATTTCTGATAAGAATGGGTTTTCATGAAATTGTACTTTATAAAAGTTGATAAACATTAAAAAAAAAATATTTGAATAATCTTCTTATTAAAAAAAACTTTTCAGTTGGCGGGATTTAATTGGGTCGGTCGCGTTAGGGGAAACAAAGGTATTTTTTATTTTGGCCTAAAATATTTATTTTAAAAAAGAAAAAACTTTGCAATCGTTATTTTTTTATGAACAATTCAAGGCAATAACAATGCTATCCACGTGTCCTTATTTTAATGAAGGTATTGTTAAATTTTTAAATATTACTTGTAGCAAATTAACATTTTACCAAAATTAAGTTACTCATTGTGATGTGTTGTTGGTAATTGTTGACCATGAAAAGAATTCAAGTATATTCTACATTATGTATTGGGAATATTGAATTTGTAAGGCATTCAATAGCTTTGTGATTAGATTTATCAAAGGATGTAAGCCGTATCATAGCTTTGTCACTATCTGTACCCAAACATTGTCGGCTACTGAGGGCCGTAAACAGGTCAGGGAGGAATTACCCTTTGATGTTTATCAAGAAGCTTAAGGTGATAAATAAACTTTTACTAATGGGCTTAACCGTGGAAATGTACAAGACATTCTTGTCTAGAAGGAGTTATATTAGTTTGACAAATCGTATTTATTTATTCTTTATAAATCAGACAAAAATTGTCCAAAGTAACGTACGTGTGTATTCACACACGTATTTCAATTCTTTAAAAAATGGCTGAGTCATATTTATCCTATAGTAAATCCATCTGTCTCTCTTAATCAAATTTTCTAACCAATTAGCAGAGATGTGATAAAAGGTTTAACAGGTTTTAAAGTTTCTGCAATACCAGGATAATTAAGTACATGTATAAAATTATGGGGTCAACCTACTCACATACAAATCGTGCAATAGAACCTATTTTAGTTCTAATGACAAATTCTTGGGAAAAATTATATATAAAATGTGCACAGATACTTCAAATAGTTATCTGCATATTGTCATAATAAGTAGCAAATATTTGCTTTGTGCTTAAATTCACCCAAAATACAAGTCCTTCTAGTTTTGGTCGCATATCTATTGTTTAAACGATTGTATGATTTCATTTACCTGTAATTTATCTGTTTGTACTAACTTTGTGGGTTAACATGCACAAATAGAGACATGTTCTTAAAACGATGATAAGATTATTATCACCTAAGTATCATACTCCATTCACTTCTCTAGGTGAACAAAATAATTTTGACTTCTCCATGTCGGTTTCGTCCGATGTCTGAGGATTAAAAAAAATCTAAGTAAAACATTTTTTATATATGAAACCTTAAAACATGAAACATTATTTTAAATAATAAGAAATAATGTCATTTGCGTGTCATTACCTTTTTATGTATTTCTCCTTGGAACCGTCACTTAGGTTTCGTTTGTTTGTTGTTTAACGTCCCTCTCGAGAATTTTCACTCATATGGAAACGCCACCACTTGCCGGTTGACATCTTCGCTAGCCAAGGGTTTCTGATACGCTACTCTCCTCATAAGCTCTTGGCATACGGTGTTAAAAAAAGTTGGGATTTTTTTCTCAAGTTGTGATTGGAGTTGATCGACATCGTTCGACCAATCAGCAATTGTTTTTTGTAAATGACGATATTTGCGTTCGGGATATATCTTGACTCTTTAATATCGGGAATGAAAAACGCAAGTAAACAATGATCCGTAAGATAACATGTCATTCTATGAATAGTCATCCAATATCTTAATCTACGTGTAAAATATGTGATTAAGAATCCATACTGAAGATGTAGATTTGCATTTTAACATGTTTAAATAACAAATTAACATAATTAATTACCTTCTTGTTAATTATTCGTTAAAAACATTATTTTTTTAGGTACGCACAGATTGCGTCATCGACAGAAATAAAAAGTGTATTTGGTAAGAATCGTGATCACGTGACGAAAACAATCCCGTCTTTCGTCAGCACCGTATGCCAAGGGTTTATGAGGAGAGTAGCGTATCAGAAACCCTTGGCTAGCGAAGATGGCCGATTGAGAGCTGCAAATTTTGACCTATACTCGGCACTCAGAGCCATTGATCAATGAGGGATCTTTTTCGTGCCAGCACTAATGCGACACAGGACCTCGGTTTATACGGTCTCATCCGAAGGACCGGTCTCCACGTCCAACAGTGGGATTCGAACTCGCGACGTAAGGATCAACTCCTTACTCCGCAACTCTAGAGCAAACGCTCTAACCACTGCGCCACGCGGGCGACCGTCACCAAGGTTGAGAAGACTTAACGTTTTCTTCCCTACTGCTGCCAACACGTATTCACAAAAAGTAGATTGCATTGACATTTCAAGGAGAATGCGTGTCCTGGTGCGAATAACAACTACGGTAGTCATTTTTTATTTACAGTCAGAAAAAGATACCAATGCCTCACTAAATTACATAAGTCTGATATGTATACTCAAGTTTCAAATTAATGGGGAATATTTGATAGATTTCTGAGGCTGCGTTGTTTGTTCTTAATTATTTCTTTAAATTAATACTTCTGTATCTTCCTAGTATATTGTCACCATAGTACTACATAAACTTAATTAAAAAAAAAAAATAGTAGTCGTTGAACTCTACCGAGAGTAAATAAACACTAACCTATAATGTGTATCCTGTTGATTTTAAGACGATGATTAATCTGGTTGCTTGGGGTAAGTTTGTGGTCTCGTCTACAAATGTGTAAAAAATCTGTCTCTCTCGCTCAGTTGTTTGAAGTAATCTTATACTGTATAAGTATCATTCAAAGGAAGACTGGTGATTATCGATGCTGTTTGTTTAGTATATTTTGATAGGAAAAACTTGGTTTTGTGCTGCGATTCACCTGTAGGGAAAAAGTCTCCGCAGTGAAACATCTTAATGTTCCCGTGTATGTGTTTGCGATTGAGTGTGTTTCCAAAATCTACCAATAATAAAGGAATGTTTTAAAGTGTTATAATGGAACGTAAAATACCTATTTAGATAAGAAACATTGTTTAAGCTGTCTAGGTATGTAGAAGACAGGTTTCTAAATTCCTTGTGTATACATACAGGACTATTATGGTCACTCTTGCTAACGTTAGATACGTGCTTATAAGTTCATTGATAAATCAGTTAGAAATTCAAACATGTAAACCATAACTCAACTGTCTGAAGTGTTTAAAATTCAAATGCTGCTAGCATTCCGGGTTACATTTTTAATTACTCTATGATATCTAATTACATGAATGCAAGCGTGTGGTTTTAAAAGATAACTGAAGGTTATTTATAAATTTAAAATGATCAAATATTTCCCTGTATTAAGCAAAATTAAACAAATAGTGCCAGTGAAATTCTTCTATTGAATATTTTGTTTATCTCGGGTATGCCTTTCATTGAGGTGTAGTAAGATTCCAACCTTTGCCACCTAAGAACTTTTATTCCTTTATTCATTACTCAAATATTGACATAGTTTATTCATTATAGAGTAATAAAGGTTGAACAATGATTAGAATGTCAAACATTTAAGTATATCATTTGTCTTACTGCACACTGAATGTAATCAGCTGTCGCGTCATTTGCGAATTTATTGCATATTGATGACAAAAGCCAGGAAAACCCGACACAACATACAAATAATATACCTAGAGTTTCTTAAATCAAAATGTCTTTTTTAAAAGACACAATTCTTTCATAAATTAATTCTAATTTAATCATCGAAATCAGAATTGTTCAAACATTTGAAGATATTATAAGGATAAATAATGAATATTAAAAATCGATTGTGTTTCAGATCTTGAAATTAGACGCTGCATTTTTATCGTGCAAGAGATTCTGGATCAATTTTGTTTGTCTTGAACAAAGTTAACGGCAGAATTTAGCAAAGTGCATACACATACGAAAATATTTTAAGAGGAAATACTTGATGCCATTTGCAAAGAGCATAACGCCTTGTCAAAAGAAAATATTCCATTGTTAGAAAGAAAGAGATAACGACAGTCTAAAAGGAATTTTTAAAGTTAAAGTAAAGTAACTCGGGTCCTAAGCTATAGTTTTAAAAAATGAATGCATCTTAACTTGGCATTTTTTTCCTTTTTTTAACTATAATTTTAAGTTAAGAATATATAAGACAAGCATCTAACTGTAAACACCGAGAGAGATGAAAGGTGTTGAATGGGTTTAAATGCTTTAATAAGTAACACTGACACAACCGATATACAACATTTAAACAAACAATTATCTAAACTGCCCCCATTTTCTGAGATAAAGGTATAGGTAGATCACGAAAGGAGACAAAAGGCGATAACTGATTACAAGAGATCTGTGTCAATTAGAGGCCATACAGGGTCCAGAGTCTTTGTTCCCGCATCCATCCAAAAAACTAAAGAAAAGGGAGCGGATATGAACTGAAATCTGAGCGGATAATCTCTCACGTTGGGACTTCTATTAGCATACTCGCTTTACATCATATTTAAACGTAAATTTGACAGTGGCTCTGGGGCTATATAAACGGACGGAGTAACTCGGAGGGGATTATTACACCTAGGATTAGGAAAGGATTTAACTCCATTCAGAAACTTTTTTATTTTCACAGCATTTACATTGACATGTGATTCTCTGTATGATCAGCACATTAACAGAGGTGACATTAGAAGCCAGCTTATTGGGGGATTTTCACAGAATAGTTTTTCAATAAGTTTGGAACGCATGTTAGAGATATTACTTTTTCCGGATTTTTCTTTCAAAGGATTGCATATCTGGAAGTGAGTAATAAGTTTTCTTTTTAATCTTGCTTTTGGACACGCTTTTGCAACACTTCCTAGATATCTTGGTAAAAATGTTTGAATACAATATCAATTTAAAAAAGAATGATTAATTTAATATACATTTTTTATTTATCTTTCAAAATTTAGAGAAAATGAAATCTTTCCAATGTACACAGTTAGCTTTATCTAAAATTGTGCGAATAATTGTTACTTCAATACGATCAAACAGCCCAAAACATCAGAGGTTATTCCACTGAATCAGTAGTTTCTAGCGGTCTGGTATTTTCCGCACCCTTTGTTTTTAGGGGAAATTTTAAGCGTGACTTTTAAACACTATCAGAGAGGACTCGCTAGATACATTTAAAAGACCTGGTAGACAAGGTATCGACAGTGTACTTGCCATACTAATTGCTTGAAATATTCTGTTGATGAATTTAATTCTCACTTAAAAAGTTTATTTTCGTTTGATTAGATAATATCCTGCTTGAGGAACATTCAGAAAACCACTCTTTCGTGAAATTCTAGGTTGTGTGCTCTCGTGCTGCTGCACACGATTTGAGACAAATAATATGTCTGTGTAATTACATCCAATTTTATGCCCTCGGTTTTTCCCTAATTATTTGCGTCGTATATCACAAAGGTAATACAAAGAGCATTCAAATGACCTAATTTAAATATGCTTGAAAAATTCACCCGTGTCTCTGCATTTTTATACCATTTGCAGATTATTTTTCCCTCAAATGTACTTCTTTCAAAAATTTAAAAATATCCATCATGCACTTGAAAGTTTTCGCTATTTTCTCAAGCGATGACAAATATAAATGTCAGATTTTTATCCGTGCTATTTGAAATATTGGAGGAACAAATTTACGAAATTCAAAATTCAAAGAAAATACATGTATAATGTAACGTTCAAACATTCTTTTGTGCAGGTAAGAGAGATGATTGATAAAGACTGGCTGTCCTCTAATTGATTCAGATAGCCACAGGTGCTCGCTTTGATGACACGGACTTTCAGGTAAATGTTGTTACTAATGACGTACATCTCCATAATGGACAATCTATAATGATTGACCTCTCGACAAATGTATGTGGTCTTTCTTTCGATTGACTTTCTACACTTAAAATTTCTTTTAAAAAGAGTTACTCTGAGCTAATTTTTTATTGACAACTTTCATCGTAGCTTGTATATAAAATGCAAATTTGACAGCAAAAATTTTGTAAAAACTATGTACTTTGGGATCTCACACAAGAGAAAGTAGAATAAGTACATTTAATGAAACGTGGTTATTTCTGAAGATCGCTAAAATCATTATTCTGCCGACTTTATTAGAAATCGCACTTACTTTTGAATTCTGTATTTATTTACCATTAGGCTCCAGGTGTCTGTTGTTCGGTGCTTGTACTGCACCCCTATCTGTCTACAAGTGTTTGCACATCTCAATTTTAACAGCAATTGACAAATTTAAAGACCATGTATATCTTGTGGCATGTTAACTCTTCTTTGATTTTTTCTCCGTTGATTAAGACAGCTCCAGTCTTATATACTTTGTAGTAGCAAACCCATGGGATCTTTTTCATAGATTACAGAGCAATTTCACCATTGCTAAATTAACTAACGAAGCTCCTTGCAGCTTTAAACTTTCTTACAACATACATATTTTTATTCATCATTTTCAGGTTTTGCCAGACTTATGACCCGCAGTGAACTGAAGGTTCTAATACTATGCGTGGGCATCTTTCCTCTCCTGTTGACTATATATAATATTGGAAAATGTGATCTTACAGTAGATAATGATAGAATTTTAAGGTAAATAAACATCTTTCAATTCATTGAAATTTTTAACCCATACTGAGCACAATAAAATGATATGAATCTTAATGATGAAGCACTTCATATATCAATTTTATTAGATTTCTCTCTCTCTCTCTGCTATTTTATGTTATTCTACTTGACCAGAGATTCAGAAACAAACCTCCTTTGCTTATCATGACTTCCTTTTTAAGGGAAGAAGTGTCATCACACATCAACAATGAGTTTGAAGCCTCAGTGGGGTTTCAGCCCAGGGTAGCCCAGGCCTACAATCACGTGAAGAGGACCAAACCAATCAAATATGAAGAACTTGAGTGTGTCATCAATGGAGACTACTCCATAATAGGGAGAAAAGAGGGGAAAGATGTTTACATGCCATTTTCTTTCATCCAGAAATATTTTGAAGTATGACACGAAAGTGCCTTTTGAAAATAAATAAAAATAATTGAACTTTCTTGAATTGAAAAAGCTAAGTGACAGACAATTTTATTTAAAATTACGTGTAGCTTTAACAATTATAATCATAATTGTAGGTGTATGGCACCCTTGAGACATCAGATGGATACGAAAGGTTTTCATTCCACCACAGTTACCAGGATACATTTCCTACTGGTCCTCAACCAAAGTACCAACCCAGTGGTGTCTTCATGTCCTTTGATCAATACAGTGTGGAAGACAGAAATAGGGTTAAATGTGTATCTGGCATTGAAGGTAGATATCATCAATCATTTCCACTTTCTATTATCTAATCTTAAAGACTTTTTTTTCAAAATACATGAAATTTGAAAGCTTTTGGCAATCCTGCCAAAAACAATTGAGTGAATAGTATAATATCTTCAACTAGCTAGAACAGCGCAAGTTAGATGTAACAATGAATAATTTTAGGTGTCCCAATATCCACACAGTGGGAGCGCAAAGGACACTATTATCCCATACAGATAGCCCAATACGGCTTAAGTCATTACAGTAAACATTTGACACAGCCTCGATCCAAAATAATAGTTCTGGAAGATGGAGAGGAAACTGATCTCCCTGATTGGCTGCTTCCAGATCGTAAATCCGAAATCCGCAGCAAGATGGACGACAGAACTTCATTTGATAATGGAGTGGTGGAATTTCAAACAGCAAGTAAGAATACGGTTGTTCTGATCTTCTTAATTATTTCATTATGGTAATGGATGGTTTTTTAGTTGGAACTAAATATTTGCAGTTGGTAGCTTTCTTTACTCGTATCATATTGAACAACTAAATTAAATTCAGATCTGTATATCTTTCCAGCAAACCAGAAAAATTCTGGAATCTGTAGATCCACAAAAGAAAAGAGACTGACGACTTTATCCATGGATATTATGTTTATAAATAATGGAAGTGTAACAGTTTTAATTCAGACAGGAGATGGAAATTTGTTCCGTATTCATTATGTGCTTAGTGATAACATAATAAAATTAGATGGCAAAGATCTCTATTATGGAATTGGGTCGCACAAAAAAGGAAAATGGATTCACTTAACGAGACAAGTAATGGTAGATTTTCAAAAAGGATTAACATTACGATTTTCAAAAAATCGAAGTAACAAAGTAAAAAGTTCAGCCCACATTGCAGCTATATGTGTTCGTGGTCATGGTATAATGGACAATGTGACCCTTCGCAGTCATGCTCATAAGGATTTGTTTTTTGATGCTGCAAATTATTTTGTATGGCATCAAGATTCCAAGGGTGGGTGGCCAGTGAAAGTGACACGTAAACTAATTCCAGAAGTCATGGAACTGGAGCCAGGATGGTATTCTGCCATGGGTCAAGGACAGGCAATTTCTCTTCTTGTACGTGCATATGTAGCCTCTAAAGATAGGACTTACTTAGAGGCAGCGGGTAGAGCAATTGATATTTTTGACATTCCAAGCTCCGAGGGTGGAGTTTTAGCAAAGTTCCTCAACACATATGACTGGTATGAAGAATACCCAACTACACCCAGTAGTTTTGTGCTCAATGGATTTATTTACTCTTTACTTGGTCTATATGACCTTAAAGAAATGGCAACAGGTAGCATTAGAGAAAAAGCAGCTGAGCTGTTTGAAAAAGGGATGAGGACGTTGAAAGCGATGCTGCTTGTGTTTGATTCTGGAACAGGGACGTTTTATGACCTTCGACATATTACATCAGGGCTTTCACCAAATCGTGCTCGATGGGACTATCATAAGGTTCATATCAAACAACTTTATATACTTGTTGAATTAGACAATGATCCACTCTTTTATAATACTCTTGAAAGATGGAAAGGGTACATGAAAGGGAAGGCTGCACCTCACAATTAGTTTTGGGAATATTTGCACGCTTCTTGAGTTGTGGCAAGGTTAATCCGTATTGTTTTGTACCTCGGAGTTTTTCAGTAAGAGAACCAAAGGTGAATGCAATGTGCTATTTAGAGCAATTACCATTGTTTTGATTTTTAGATTATAAGAATTTTTCATTTCTGAAGTGCACTGCCTTTCTTGTATTTTCATCCTTACGAGTGCTAATCAAAACAAGTGCTATTCTGTTCAATTTTCTTTGATATGAATAAGATTTTGTCTATATCTATATGCCGAATTTGGTTTCTGTTCATGTATTTTTTCATTATGTTTATTTTCCTGAAAGATAAAATGATACATTTTAATTTTTTTTTATAATGAAAGATAATTCTTTTTATTATTTTTTTCATTTCAAACTTTTTACTGACTTAAAAAAAAGGAAACTCGAAATTGAAAAAAAAATTCCTTAGGCCATGTAAAATTGCTCTGTAGTACTTTAATGTATTTTTATAATTGTTATATATTTCATGATTTAGAAAAATTGTACAATTGAAAGATTCCTTTGCATTATGGAGTTATCACATGCATTATGTTGGTAAAATAGAATAGTGGTGAATGATTCATTTTTGTATTATCATATAATGTACATTTATAAATGATGCAAAATTGTTAGAAGAAATGTGAATATGTGAGAGAGCTCTTTCATTCCTTTGTTAAACTATTTTTCAGAAATACAGTTTCTGGAATATGTCATCTAAGACACAAATAAAAACGGTCAATACCGGTATATTATATAGTTCTATATTCACAATATCCATTATTAAAAATATATAATGAAAATAGCTTTCTTAGAAAAAAGCAGAGGTCCATCGTTATATTCAGTGAAGATCTGCTGGATGATAGTGCTTGTCAAACATAAAAGAAAGATTTGGTGATTCAACCAAGCACTAGACTTGGAATTTTTGAAGCTTCAATTTAAAAATTACTTCTGCAATTCCATCAATGAGGAAGTCGGAAATGAGAATAAAAATGAACGACTTAAGATCGTCTTTGAATGAAAATTTTAAGAAGTCAACATACTCTTCTTAATTTAATCAGACGAACATGTGTCCTGAGTGTTTGATAATTATACTTGTATTTTAAAGCCAGCACATTTACTATAATTACACTTTACTTAAAAGAGTATATAATTGTAATAAAGTTCTATGTGTTAAAAGGGAGAAAATCATTTTATTTTTCTGATACTGCGCTTATAAAGATAAACATATGTCTTCTTCATCACCCTGACATGATCACTTGATTAATGTATGCCTACTAAATCAGATGTTTCCACCGGCGTATTAAAGAGTCTTTCAAAATTAACCAAGGAATGTTATCTGCATTGCTAAAATACTGCAAAGGACCCTAGTTAATGTTATTTCAAAGAAGGCGAGTTGGTAGAGGGAAGCCCAAAATTTTCAATCGTTGACAATCCAATGAAAATCAAGAAGTTGGACTACATTTATAGTACTAAGTAAGCGGAATTTAAAATCTTATTGCAGAGATAGATTGATATGTAATTTAACAAATGAAGAATTGAAAGAATTGAGTTTTCATTTATTTTGATATTAAATTGTTTTTGAAAAATTTCAATTGTTTATTTTTTGAGTTAATTATGTATAAAAGAACTAAATGAATTAATAAATGGTTTCTCGTGTTTCCGACTCCCATATTTTAGTACGTCTGAGAGCAAATAAAGAATCAAATGTATATACACACGCACTTTGAAAGTAACATTGCAGTAACCAAAAACCTGTAAAGTAGTGGGTACCAATTTTCTACACAATTGCATTTAAATAATTCAGTTGACTTGCCATGTTGTTCATCACGATAACCTCATTCAAGGATCCTCAGATTAAAGCTTAATTTATAGGTTAATGGCCATTCTGTGATGAGAACACTTCAACTGATAGTACGGCTTATAGTCCAGTATACAAAAGACATAATCCTGAGGGATAAAAAGTGAGAATATTTTACTTATCGTCACTGGAATTGTCGCAGAATGAAAGTATGAATGGACTTGTTATCTCTAGGAGAGGGAAGAGTAAACACTTCAACTCGCTCTTTCAAAACCTTTGTTGTCTCTGGGATTTATTGTTTCAACGCCCTGAATTTTTCCTCTCAATTTCTTTCTAATCTCTTAATATCATGCAGGATTTAGTATGTAGATATTTTGTTGAGAAGAATTGAAATTCCTGTAAGAGACAATCTTACAGGGTTTAGAACAAGAAAGTTGCTTTTGTGTGTTGGTATGATGTTCTGTTATATACTTAAATCATAAACAGGGTAAGGATTTCTTTTTATTGAAACACCTGCAATATTTCATTGCAAAAGGCAATAAAGACCCATGACAAGCGACGAGTATTTCAATTCAAAACTAAATGGAGATGAATCTTGATTTATGGTCAAGAATTTACAGGTCATGTGTACTCACATTTGTTTTAAATATATATTACATTAGATTATCTATATAAAAAAAAACAACTATAACTTCCCAATGAAATACTCAATTCATATCGATACTTATTCATGTATATGCAAATGAACTGTATTGTAAACTTTTACATGAAGATAACTTTGACATTTGAAATGTGTCATATAGGAATATTACTGATCTTTCATATGCATGCGTATACAATACAAAGTATGTGTTTAAAAAAACAACTGTTAGTGTCGTTATCAATAACTGTTCTATCTGGTGGTTAACTGTCCGATATAGCTACTTAACATAAAGAACATAGTTATGACCTTTATAAATATCCATACACATTAGATACACTTTAAAGAGTTTTCCTCCTGTTATCAATGTGAGAATTCCGACACTGAGCATTTCAACAAAACACAAATTTTAGACAGATACACTTTTGAACCGAAATCTTAGTTTAAAAATCTTTCTTATATTTCCTTTTATTCTACTGTTCTTTTCAATCAACAAAAACCGTCACGGTAGCTCAGTCGGTAGATCGCTCGCTCCGTGATCGGAAGGTCGTGTGTTCGAATCACAGCCGCGAATGAAATAAGCCGATAAAATATAGGTAGCAACTGTTCCTTCGCCAAGCGCAAGGTACTTTGAAGTGAAAGTTGCGGGTCCTTCGGATGAGACCTTAAAAACCGAGGCCCCGTGTCACGGTAGGTGTTGGCACGATAAAGATCCCTCACTGCTCAATGGTCCTGTGTGCCGAGTAAAGGTCTAAATTTGAAGCCCTTCACCGGTATATGGTGACATCTCTATATGAGTGAAAAAATTCTCGAACGGGACGCAAAACAACATACAATCAATCAATCAACAAAATCTGTGAAGTTGCATAAGATGAATAAAGTTTGGAATATATACAATTAAAAAAAAAACATGGAAAACTATAAACGATATCTTATTTTAGGTTCCTTTTTCGTAAAATTTTACAAATAATAAGCATTCAAAACTTATTTATACTAAAGTTCTTCTCGGATAACATACTTCCCAGCATTATGTGTTCTGTGATTTTTTTTCTTTGTTTAAACTTGATCTGAAGAGGGAGTCCAGTTTATTATAAAAAAAAATGTTCAAGAACAGGTATTTTTCACTTTAAATCTTTTGCAAAATCAGCTGGAAGATGACTTTTTTTGTTACAAGAATCAGATTTTAGTATGTATTGCAGATGTGTGAAATCTGTTAACAATGTGTGAGGGTAGATACCATAGAAACCAAAGAGCATCAGTACAAGCCACAACAATGAACAGATATCTTCATTATGCTAATGTGGATATATAAATCATATTCTTCAATGAATTTATATTAAGATATTTGTATGACTGGTCTTTCTAAATTTTAAGGGCAACTGTAGGCGAGTAAGCATTCTTTCCCTCATATACGTACTTTATATAAACAGTATGCTGCAAAAAAGTCAAGAAGAATGCAATATAAATAAAATTATGGGCAACAAAGTGATAAGGCATTTAGATGGACAGTTCAAGAATGAAAGCAAAAGACAAGTGTGATATCTCACCTCACCAGGTGATTGTTATGCGAGGTCTTTCCGCTGTTCAATATTTCGCCGCCGGTGGCCACAGGTGCGGTAGGTTTTTAAGCAATTTGCAGTATTGAAAAAGTTCTTGTTACTTTAATTGTGTAAGGTGTTGATTGATTCCTGTCATGCAATAACCTTTAATTGATAGATAACTTGCTGATTAGACTCGGTTTCAATGTCTGTATTCTCATATTTAAGAGTAAGATACACAGTATTGAATGTATGGTAGTCTGGGAGACTGTGTGACTTGTATAATTTCAAGAAAACAACAGGGATTGAAATTCTGTTATCATAATATCATATTTTATTATATAGTCTATCTATAGTCCCTATATAATCTATACAAACGCAAACAGTTCATAACACTACATATTCACTGGATTTGAGGCCGTATTCATCGGAAGGTGAGTGCACGTGCAGCGGTATTGTGACGTCACAATCAATACCTCAAACAACGTTGAAAACAATGGTTGCAACGGCCGGAGCCAGCCGTGTATCTGAACAGGAAAAATGTTAGGCAAGTCTATCGCAGGATTATTTTCCAAACATTTCGATGTTTTACACACAGCAAAAGGAAAACAGTCGGAAGTTATAAATTGTAATCTGGGCATTTTTTTTTTTATTTTTCTACGACAGAGGATCGTTACTGAAAACGGTTTAGCCATGCATCGTTCAATGTCTTGTTTATTCAAATCCTGACTATATAAGAAAACAATAATGGTCTCTTTCGGTGGTGAATATGGTTTGTTATTCACCAGAAAAATATCAATATTGACCTCGGCTTCGCCTCAGTCAATATTGATATCTTTCTGGTGAATAACAAACCATATTCACCACCGAAAGAGTCCATAATTGTATATTATCCATGTTTACCCTTTTATCACTCATTGGATGTTTTTTTTTTTTCATATCCCACTGCTGTAACGTCACAATGGGTTTTGCGTGAGAGTGATGAAGTAAAATGAAGTGGATTCCTATATAAAAACTGTGTAAAATATTGATCATGTTGATAGTGATGTATAAAACATGGGATAAAAAGAATCTCGTCAAGGCTCGGGGATAAAAACACACAACTCGTTGGATAAAAATCATATCCAACTACAAATCATGGGAGATCCTATATAGCCATTGACATTGACATGTGAGGAATATTACCAGAGGTATTCAAAACTGCTTCGATTTTTTTTTTTTTTGGGGGGGGGGGATCTATATAAGTTATTTTACTGTGCATATATTCTCTAGAAATCGTAAAACCAAGTCAATTATACTCACTACAGAATTTGGGGGTCTGCATTCCTTATCATTTGAAACATCGAGAGGCCAAGTATTGATTCAAATGGGTTTTTTCCCCTAATGAAAGCTTCCGAATTATCCATTATTGATTCTGTAGCATGTTGAAATGGAACTTAAGGAAATGACAGAGAGTGAGATCACATGATCTGCTAGTCATCATTAATTAAAGATAAACAGACATAGGGAAACAGGTAAAAGACAATCAAAGAATGTGTAAAGCTTGATAATGAAATAGAAAAGTACAAGCTTTTGTATCTAGCTTCCTTGATTTTATGGCTGAAATGCACGCAAACCAATATTACTATATTATAATTTTTTTCCTAAG
Source organism: Saccostrea echinata (assembly GCF_033153115.1). Classification (NCBI taxonomy): domain Eukaryota; kingdom Metazoa; phylum Mollusca; class Bivalvia; order Ostreida; family Ostreidae; genus Saccostrea; species Saccostrea echinata. The sequence continues at coordinate 7,306,562 of NW_026889803.1, forward strand.
CAAGAGTAACATTCAAAAGCAATTGCATTTTCTTGATTTTGGTGTGACCGGTCGGCAGGGGATGCTCACACATCCATGGCACTTGATCCCATCGCTGCTGTTTTAGATGTACGTGTTTGTTCTGCTCCAGAATTTGTATTGTTTAATGGACTTTTGAGCTTGAATACTATTCGTTATCTCCATACATTTCATTCAGCAAAGTTTTTTTTTTTTTTTTTTTTTTTTTTTTTTTTTTTTTTCTTGAATGGAGAAATCATTAAAAGAAAAACTATTTTAAGTGAATCTTACTGAGAAGAAAAAAAGGAAGTGGCGCATTGCTAAACTCTACACTTCCTGTTCTTGCAAAGCGAAGGATTTTCTGTCAGATTTGAAATTCATTCTCAATTTTGAAGTCCATCAACATGTTGAAAAAAAAGACAGAGTTACGCCGATTCAATGTTACTATGTTTAAGAATTAAGATCCAAAATTACCATGATTACTAGGTTTAAATTGTAATTGCATGGTTTGAATTGAACAACTGGAGATTTACAAATCAGAAGTAAAAAATTCAATGTAAGATTGATTTGGTTCCTATAAATTACAAATTATGCAATAAACATAGATCAGACTTCTTCTGATTGAAATTACCTCCAGCTAATGACAATTACGTCTCTCGAGGGCTGATGAAACATGCCGAATCGTAGAGCCTATCCTGTTAATTTCCATAAAACATTATTGGTTCTACAGATTCTAATTCATCCTCTTAGTCATAAATAATCCTACAACAATCCTATGAAACATTTGTCTTTTTTTCCCTGAGAGATAAAACTGTTAATTTCCATAAAACATTACTGGTTCTACAGTTCCTAATTCATCCTTAGTCATAAATAATCCTACAACAATCCTATGAAACATGTATCTTTTTTTTCCTTTGGAGATGAAAATTTCTTTTTGTCACTAATCAAAGCTGTGTGCTTTCAGTGAATGTAAAAAGTGAAATCGTCATAGCAATTTGACTTCATATCTGATTTTCTCAAACAAGTTCTAGCTCTAGCAGTAAGTATATTCGTATTTTTAGTTTTATACCGTTTCTTTGACTGATAAAAAAATCCACTGTAATGGTCGAGTGTTCAAGTTGAATCCTTCTCCGAGCCATGAAGCTCATAAGGCCAGTACTTATTAAAGTGGTTTATGTGGTGCTAAGCGGATGAGAGTCGTTGACTCCCAGTGGATGGGGACACCAGTCCATCGCATCTACAGACGCCCCTAGCCAATTGAAAACCACATAGACCCTTCTATAGCTATGTAAATAGTTTTCTGTCGATTTCCTTAACAAACGGATTTATAAAGATTTAATTGACAACTGAAATACATGGTCATCTTACCGGTATTCAATTGACTTGCTGTTCAGATGCGTGTTAAACGCCTCCCTTCATAATGTTTGATTCAAAGAATTTACTGTTGTAAGTCACATTTTAATAGATATTTATTATTGCTTTGTTTCAAGAAAAAAAGTAATAAGACAGGGCTCAACATTAACATTTGTCCGATTGTCCGTATCCAGTTCATTTTGCGATCAGACAAGTGGATATTTTTGTTAATGTTGAGCCTTGTAAGGGGACGAGAGCTTTATTGGTAAAATAATGCTTAACTTCTTAAAAGTTGAAATCCCAATTAAAGAGATATTAAAAAATCAAAGTAGGAACCTTTTTATTATAGATATATCCATACTTTAGATGAGTTCTTGGATATCTTTAATTAGAAAGGAATACCCTCTCTTATTCATAGATGTGAAAGTCTGAGTAGCTTGAAAAGCTTAGAATGGAAATGTATTCATGTCTTTTTTTTTCTCTCTCTCTTTTTTAAAAATAAGTTCATGTTCTAGCATAAGAATGGCGCCATAAAGAACACACATGGAAGCATTTAAACTTTCGTAATGTGTATCATCAAACATAGTTTTATCAAGATTCGCTATTCAAAGCAACGGTAAATTATGCAAATATTCCTAACAAAGGCACTCTTTTAGTAGATTTCTTTGATTTCCAAAACAAATAGACCTTTAATATTTGTGTTATTGCAGATATTTGTATACATCTCATCATGACAGAGAATCAATGACAAAGCAAATTGTTAAAATGTGGATATACTACAAGGAAATATTTCTGCATTGATTCCATTATTATTATTTATGAATAAGAAACAGAACATCTAGAAAGATATTGAAATGGATGAAAAAAGATAATTTTGTCTATTATATTTCAATTCTTTCTTTCAGATCAATGGAGATTTGCACCGGGTGAATAAACTGGAATTATCACAATACCAAAATCAACATGTACATATTATTTTGTGCAATGTCATGTCATATTAAAATCCCGTAGAATATAATATTGTTTGTACAACAAAAGGGGATATAGTCTGCCTTATCTCAAAATAAGACCCATAGCTATTTTTAAGATACATCTCTCAATGATAACCCGAGTGAAATCACTGACAAATTGTTCGCTTTTCTTCACAATAAAAGCAACACGCACTTGATGTTTATAGAAATCAATCTCTTTGCAACATCCTCCAGCGGTCAGCTGATTTTTGAAAATGAAACAAGTTTCACGGCACCAATGTGTTTGATATTTGCTTTCTTCTCAGTTGATTAAGATTGAATACAAATGGCTAATTTTCTTTTAGAAAAGGCTGTTGATTGCAAGAGAAAGTGAGCTGGAGATGTATATCGTTTTTGAAGATGTAAAGGTTTCTTTCATTAATTGCCATTTTGTCATGTTTTACAAATAAACACAAAATCACTATTATGTAATTGGCCATGAAAATTCGGGTCCAAATGAGGAAGTTATCAATATTGTGATTTTGCAAATCAACATAGTATTCCTTATATTATATATATTATTTAAAACTTTATTGTTGAGGATTGTTTGGGTGCCGAGGTAAGAAGCAATAAATATGCCTAATTGGAAACTGTAGAAATACATTTAGGATATAATCATTGCCTTCTGTTAAGGAAAATTAACATTTCCTCAAATTTGTCTTGACTACCATTTATTTGTTCTATTGTTTTCTTTCAGAACATTGAAGAGTACGCAGTTTACAATGTAATTGTGAGTTCAAAATACCTTACTAGTTGTGTCCAAAAAATCATAAATACACTGTACATACATGAATTAGTTATCATTCATATATGCTTAATTTACTTCTAAGTACACTCTGTTCTTAACCTCATAACGAGGGTAAGGATGGTATAAGCTTGAAAGCGATTAAAATTGAAGCGAGTTAGGCCCAACCTAAACCATTCAGTGTATAAAGACAACCTACACAAGATTCTTGCACGTGGCAGTTTGTTTACAAAATGGCTCAGCTGGATTTTTAAGACGAGTTTAATGATAACTAGTCCTAATTGTAACTAAGACTCTGTCTGACATTGTGCTTTTAGAGGACATACTTACTGGTCACTGAAATATCAGTGATCCTTTACTAAGATATTGTCTTCCCACAATTTTTTATTAAAATTAAATTTTGGTTTTATGACTACTTTAAATAGTCACAACAACGAATTATATATTTTTTGAACATTTGTGGGAAGACAATGTATATATGTGGGTCATATTTCATTTTTCAAAGTCACCAGTAGTCATCGTCATTTGCTTTAATCCTTTTATTGAGTATTTCCTGGTATCTATGAACTGGTCAATTAACTTTAATTGATACACTTATCATCGTGAATTACATATGCTGACCTACAAATTCAAACCTTACAACAGCTATAGCTTCCTCCCATTTCTTCGATGAAAGGTGATAGAATTTGTGTGGTTAGTATTTCAGCGTGGAGCAGTTTTGAATCTATTTAGATAACTTCGTTTATCAAAAATGTCTGTTTTTATTTCTTACAGTTCTCCTATTGGAATATAAAACACTATTTTAAAAATTACGTTTTTTTAACTTGGAAAAATTTTATCTATCAAATAATAGTTCACATTATTCATGTTGGTTGCAGTCTGAAATTCATAATTTTACATATAGATTTGCAAAAAATAAATTTCTTGCTAGCCTTTTGTTTTAGATATTTAGATTTTACAGTAAAATTTTCTTAATATATCAAGTAGACGCTTTATTTTCTTGTTTCGATTTATCATATACAAAATATGCTATTTCCCCTTTGTTTCATTTTGCTAATTGCTAAATTGCAATACTTTTGAAATAAGTGTTAAACTTCTAGCATTATACAGTATTACTTGTATCTCATTTCAATACAATACAAATATTATTCTTGGATCAATGGATGTTTTTGGAGTTCTAGACACTCGAACTTGAGCAAATAATTGTGAATTTATAAAGTAATTATTAAGGATACTTCAATTTTAATCATGTTACGTCATGTTTTGACAAAATTGATTATAGCTATTCAAAAGGAAATTGCATTACTTAAACTATATTTTTGATAAATAGTATGTCAGCAAAATTCACTGATCAAAGGTATATTTAAAAGGTCGGTTCAACCTTTATGACAATTATTGCTTAGCTTTATGCTTTGTATTTGTGAGAATTGCAAAATAATCGAACTAAAAAAACAATAACTTGCAGCTGCATATAATTGAATTAATTCCTTGGGTATCATAAAGAAAATAAAGAGAGGAATAAACGCTCTGGATTAATTGATCTGCTCTACAGATGCCCTTTGTAAAAATCAGTAAAGTTGTTAAAAGAAGTTCAAAGGAGTTTATAAACGTTTACTTCACCATCTTTCATCCCGATGTCTAGAGAATGTTAGAAAAATCTTGCCCTAAAACCCAAACTTTTTGCCAAATCATACAATATACCCAACGATCCATTTCTTGAAAATCCAAATGCTCTTCGTTGGCCAAGAATTTTTCATTTATAAATGCTTTAATTCTTCTCAGACCTCCTTAACTGATTATTTTACTAAAGATGGGGAGTGAACAGTATTCATTTATATCAAACATATCAATCCTGTAACTTTACAATTACTACACCTGTGTTTGATCATTCCTACTTCAGATTTTTTTTGCCTAGCTCTCAGAAAGTTTCCATTTAGAGTTTTGTTAAAGAAAACTAATATTTGTCCACATAGGATTAACACTGTATCAATTGTAATGTTGAAGCAGTAGTGAACGTATCTGCATGTGTGGTTTTCTAAGTCTCTAATCCTAAGCAAATAAAACAGCAGTTATTTACTTTCAGGATTGTCAAGTAGGCTTTTTGACTTAAAAAACTCTCTTAAAATAACAAATATTTTTCATTCAGGGGACACAAACCAATTTTGCACCACCAATTTTCATAAAAAATTAATTTTTTTTTTTTTAAAAAAAATGGAAGCGAATGCAATTTTAAGTTTGCAGATATTATAATATAACTTTGATACACATATCTGGTTTTCATACTCAAATTTCAAGACAACAACTTGCTAACATATAAATATTTAACTACCTGACACAAGAAACCCATAGCATGTGCCTTTATTGACGATTAACAATAAGAACAAGATGTGTTTGTGAAACACTGATGCCCCCGTATGGCAGCTTATGGCGAAAGTTAAAGTTTCTCAAATGCAAGTCAAACTCCAGGTCAAGAGATCAAAAATACTTGTACCCAAAGAAAGGTCTTCTCTCGAGGAATATACTTGTGAAATTTGAAAGCCCTAACACCAACTGTTCAAAAGTTATGGCGAAGGTTAAAGTTTTTAAAAGTAAGTAAAACGTCAAGTTCAAATGGGGCCCAAAGGAAAAGTCTTGTCACAAGTGATACACATGTTCGTGAAATGTGAATGCCCTAGAACCAAACGTTCACATGTTATGGCCAAGGTTAAAGTTTTTTAAAAGTAAATCAAACTCCAAGGTCAAGGTCAATGCTCAGATTGTTGGTATCCAAAGGAAAGTCTTGTCACAAGGAATGCACATGTGAAGTATGAAAGCCATAGCACCAAATGTTTAAAGATTTTTTTATGGCCAAGGTTAAAGTTTTTCAAAAGTAGGTCAAACTCCAAGGTCAAGGCCAAAGGGTCAAAGTGGTTGGTATCCAAAGAAAGATCTTGTCACAAGGAATAGACATTTGTGAAGTATGAAAGCCCTAGCACCAAAAGTTTTATTTCAAAAGTAGGTCAAACTCCTAGTAAAAGGTCAAAGGGTCAAAGTGGTTGGTATCCAAAGAAAGGTCTTGTCACAAGGAATAGACATTTTAGATATGAAAGCCCTAGCACTAACCGTTCAAAAGTTATGGTTAAGTTTAAAGTTTTTAAAAAGTTGGTCAAACTCCTAGGTCAAGGTCAAAGGGTCAAAGTGGTTGGTATCCAAAGGAAGGTCTTGTCACAAGGAATATACATATATACATATTAAGTATGAAAGCTCTAGCACCAATTGTTCAAAAGTTATGGCCAAGATAAAAGTCTCATAAAATTTTGCAAAAGTGGACCAAGGTCAAGGTTAAAAGGTTAAATATGATGGTACCCAAAGAAAGGTCTTGTCACAAGGAATACACAAGTGAAATATGAACGTCATAGCTCCAACCAATCAAAAGTTATGGGCAAGGTTAAAGGTTTTGCGGACAAACAGACAGACAGCTAAACAGACAGACGGACGGACAGGGCAAAAACTATATACCCCCAAATCTTCGATACGGGGGCATAAAAAAGTTTTTCGTCAGATTTTAGTCACACCTAGAGAGCATTTCAAGACAGAAAGAGTCGGTCTTTTTAAACAGTGTACATCAAGATACTATGTGACAACTGTATGTATGTCTCTTCTATTTTTTGGACTCTTTGTTCAAATAAATAACGTTAATCATACAAAGGTTAGAATTATTCTTTAGCACGACAATACAACACACATTTCCTATATTGTATATCCTTCAAATCTCCCTAAATGTTAACACACAAGTCAATATTACCACGTTCTGTAACCCATGACATGTAACACCATGATAAGATTGCAAGGGTAGAAAATATCAATATACGTATACTTGTAGTATTATAATTTAATCCCAATTCTTGTAAAAATTGCACGACTTGCATGCTCGAAATTCTTCGTATCCAACAATCGAAAATTTGAAAGTTTTCATTTCTGCTATTCATCTAGAGCATACCGTATATAACATTGAAATTTCAAAACATATCAAGTGGCATTGTTGTGTTAAATTGTAAATCAACATATCACATTTGCTAACCGATTGAAACACTTACACATAAAAAAACAAGCACTCGCTAAATGCATGATTATTCTTTCAATACCACAAAATCAAAACTCTTTAGTGTGCAGAGTATAAAGGATTCTTAATAAACTAAACAGAGCTTGATGACATATGGAGATAACGAACAGTAATCAAGCTCAAAAGTTCATTGAAACAATACAAATCGACAGCAGAGCAAACATGGACATCAAAAGAAAATTAGAGGTGGGATTAGGTGCCTTGCGGAGTAAGCATCCCCTATCGACCGGTCACACCCACCGTGTGCTCACTGTCATGATCCGGCAAACTGAAAAATCCGTAGACAATTCAGTGTTTAAATATTGACAACATGATCTCTCTGTACTGGTGAGATGATGTCACGGACTAGTTTTACACACACTTTCTTTGTATCTGCATCACTAGAAATTCCTTCTTTTTGTCCCCAACTTCCGCGAAAGCGTGGGGACATTAAATCTCACTCATCTATCAGTCTGTCCGTCTATCAGTCTGTAACAAAACTTTAACCTTGCCATAACTTTTGAATGAGAAAAAGCTAGGGCTTTCATATTTCGCATGTACATTACCTGTGGCAATATACATGATTTGTTACCTCTGACCTTGAAAATTGACCTTCTTTTCAAAAATTTTAACCTGACTTTAATCTTTTGACGTAACTTTTGAATGTAAAGAGATGGGTTTTAACTATGTTATAACATACACTACCTGTGACAAGATCTTTCCAAAAATACTCCGATTTAATTTCAAAAAAATTAACATTGTTTATAACTTTTGAGTGAGAGAAGAAAGGACATTAATATCTGATATGTGCATTACCTGTACAAAACCTTTCCAACCATACAATGATTTTTTACCCCGTGATCTTTAAGTTTGATCTAATTTTCAAAAAATTTGACATAATTTTTACCTTGTTCATAACTTTTGAATGAGAAAAGAGAGAGGGCTTTCATATTTCACCTTTACATTACCTGTGAGAAGATCTTTCCAAATATATTATGATTTTGACCCTGTGACCTTGACCTTGAATTTTGAATTAATTTTCAAAAAAATTAACATTGATTCTAACTTTCGAATAAGATAAGGCATTCATCTTTGACATGAACATTACCTGTGATAAGACATTTCCGAACATGCTATGATATTTGACCCGTGACCTTGACTTTAAAGTTCGACCAAATTTTCAAAAATGTTAACATTTTTGATAAGTTTTGAATGAGAGAAGATAGGGCGTTCATATTTGAAAAGTGCATTATCTGTGACAAGTTTTTTCCAAATGTGCTATGATATTTGACCCACTGACCTTGATCTTCAAGTTTGACCTAATTTTCAAAAAACATTATCATGGCTGATAGCTTTTTAGGAAGAGAAGATAGGGAATTTATATTTGACATGCGCATTACAGTATGCCATAAATAATTGCTTCCCAACTACTTAGACACCGAAAGCTGGAATCCACAATTCTTTGAATTTGCTTATTAAATATTCTAACATTTTGAAAAGTGCTGGGAGCTGGTTGTGCGCTGTTGCTTTTTTCTTTTGTAACCGGCGAGTAGAGGACATGCAACGGACCAGACCAGGATTCAAATCCGTGCCCCCTGAATCACTATTCAGGTGCTCTACCAACTGAGTTATTTGGCCACCGGTTATCTATCCTGTCTGACGGCCTCTTTCTTCCTTCCTTTAAAATTTTTGCCCCCGAAAACACCAACCCAGATTCTTCCATGGCAGGTCTTTCATTTGACACTTTCAGGGCACGGCATGCAGGCACCAACTGAACCGGTGAGGAGAGAAATGCGACGGACCAGACAAGGATTTGGACACGGGCCCCATGAATCGCTAGACAGACGCTCTACCACTTGAGGTATCTGGCCACCGGTAATCAAACCTGCCTGACCGCCACACTGTAATTTAACATCATTTCAATGCATATTACGTCTTTGTCGTAGTTTTAGAAAGGCGTTTAAAAATTTTACATGTAATTCCTGAGCACGAGAAACACTTTTCATGATACGATATTTGTTTCAAAGAAAACAGAATTAATTTCAAAGCAATAAAGCTAATATATTTTCTAATTTTAAACTTGTCACGTGACAAACAGCTGATGTAAGTGATGCTTTAGCTGAATTCAGCAGAGACCCGATATATACAAATGCAGATAGCAGAATTCCCATTAATCAAAAATTCATACTGTTTAAAAGATTATAGATACTGAATACATTTTTCTCGAAATATTTAAAGGCATTTTAACCTAGCTGAATATGTGTTTTAAACACAACTTTTGTGTTAGACCCTAGAAAGTCGACTGTCGACTTCAGTTCAAGTGTCATTTAGTTCCCAAAGATAAGGAAAGAACGGATTCTACATTTAAAGCTTCATTTATCATTTAATGGCAAACTGTGATTTCTGAATAAAGAGCTAAGACCTGTGGACTCGACTGATAGGATTTTTGTCTATCACAAAAGCAATGCAAGGGGATAGAAGTGAGAGTATTTCTATTTCTCTTTGTACTGACACGATAGTGAAATATGAATGAACTTGTTCCCTCCGAGAGCGGCCTTATAGTAAACACTTCAAATTTCAATTTAAAGAACTTCAAATCCATGCTTTTTCAAGGATGTATACATCCCCCTGCCGTAAGCTTCACGTTAAATCGGAAAGGATTAATGAGTATTTGAATTGATTCACATTTCGTAATACATTAGATTCTTTTAAACATTCTTACTATCATGCATAAACAAAAATAAATAAATAAAAAGATAAAAACATTTCTTTATCTCTGTATAAATTAGTTATATATACTTCGAAAATTTTAACAAGGATTTCAGAATTTTCTGAACCGAACTGGCAGGTTGTATCATCTTTAAATGTATTATCTCTTTTAACTTATAACAGTCCCTAAGGTATTTCGATGACAATCCGTACACTTTCATTCTCATAAATACGTAAAATCGAGTTCACATTGCTCCTTGTAGATAATTGTGAAAACATGTGTTGAGTTTTCTTCCTGTATTAGTTTACTTTTGTGCAATGGGTTGTACGTGATTGATTGTTTCAGCAATAAACATGTTCAAAGTCTTTTTTTATGTTTGGTTGAAATTAATTTGTTCCAGCTTACGGAACACACAGTTCAACTTCAAAACAAGCACATTTGTTGATAATAAATGCAACAACCACAGTATATTTCTTTGTCCAAGAAACTAAAGCACGTAAGTGTAGTCCAGAACAAAATTCGCGGCTTGAAGAATATTCTGGTAGAATCATCATCTTTCTGAGATCAAAGCAAAGCATCAACTATTAAGTATTATAAGCACCTTTTTACGATGTACTTAGAATATTCATCAATGAATGTGAATTACTGACCTTGAATAAATACACGTAATTATACTTCACAATTAATCAAGCTATAATTTCTTAATATACATGTATGCGAAATGTTTTCTACACATCTCTGTTTATTTTAATACCTCTGACCCAATTTTCTTCAGTGAATATTGACGTGCTGCTATTCACCTGCAATTCATTCCACTCTTCAACATCAATGGAATATTTCAAACCGTCCCACAACTGTGTGGTCTAGATTCTCTATTGTCATTGATATCAGATAAGGATCATTACAGACAATTTACACGTGTATCTGCTTAATCAAGTTCTTCCATTTGTTTGTTTATCTACTTGATAAGCTCAGTTTTTATTTCTGTACACGAAAGGCAGATGACATGCATAAACGGTGTGCAAGTGAGCCACACGAAATGTTGAAAAGTAATGCCATAGATCACCTTAAGAGCCAACTGTTTTTAAGATGCTATCTACGATCCGTTTGGAAGAACAAAATTACAGAACGAGAAATTAGATATCATTAACATTTTATAAGGACTGAAGTTAGTAGGAGAGTGTTTAGATTTTCTTGAGGTTTGTTCTTCAGACAACTCAAAGTCCTGCAATCATAAAACAAGAGACGAAATAGTTTATTTATTCGTTTTCTGTATCTCGATCCGTTTTTCTTTTTCTTTGCTCCGGTTAGACTTTGAAGGATATTTACACTCACTAGTATTTGGTTGTGCACACCCTGAGGATAATCAGTACCTACAATTCAACGATAGACTAGAATCAAGTAATATTTTCAAGTGAATTATAAAACAGCTTGCAAGAACAGATAAAACATATTTTTAAAAATGGTTTGGTAAGTCAAAGTGCATTTATCTCTGAAGAAGTGTACATGCATTCAATTACAATCATGATATACATTAATCTTGAAATTATAATACTTTTTACAGCAATTGGCAACAATTAAAGCAAGAAACTGATAATTGGATTCTAGCATTCTTTGATGAATTGCAGCATTTGGCGTGAATATGTCACACGCCTAGTGTGAACTTTGGTATTACGAGATGAAGAATTGCAGACCTGGCAAACGGTTCTCTCGCTGGGGTCTGTATCTCATTATTGCTAATTTGCTGGTAATTAACCATGAATCCTGAGGAAGATATGCATGTTTTTTGTTTATAAGACGTCTTTTTCATTTCCTTATTATTGTTAATGTTGGTAAATTTTAGATACGATTATATATCGACGCCGAACTAATTCGATCATATAATGTTCATCTGTTCATGTGGTATGCAAAAAATTTTTTTAAGACGTCAAACCAAAAAAGTAAACATGATAAAAAAGAATTAAATAAACATTTATTTTTCTCTTATGTATAGAACGTTCTTTCTCGTATTCAATAGCATGCGGAGAATGATTTTAAAAAAAATATTGCATGAGCAGGTACATGTAGGAATTATAATATACAAGATATGTTTAATTCTCAAAAATAAACTGAAAGGTTGTCTTCGCGTGAAAACATTATATACTATTAATGCCGTAATTTATATTTCATGTTATTTGATTCCTACATCCTTTTAATTCTTCATTCAGATGAGCGAGATTTGGATTCTCTGCGGACCCTTTCCTTTGTCAATCCATTCCAGAATTAACGGTATTGACTGGAACCTAGCCGACAGGAAATGACAGTTTAAGACAGATAAAGTAAGATGTTTGCCATCATTAAGGTAGGACAAGAAGAAGCAGAAGCGATGGCAGAACATGATAATGAGAGTGAAAACATTAAACCCGTGAAGGTTAAGGAGTCTGCTATCCTGCTGTTCAAAGGGTATGTATTATATCAACAGTCGTCTTGATAATTTCAATATTTTTGAAATTCAATGTCAAGATAACTTTTTTTTCTAAAAAAAAAACAAACAAACAGTTATTCTTGAAATTCGATATCAAAATAATTTTGTTTTTAAAGTTGCAGGTTATCCGTGGCCATAGCGTTGTATCTGGTGGCTCCTAACATGCAGAAAATTTAAAACAAATCAAGAAAAGTGGAAATATGCTCAACGTTGGATATTCCTGTTAAAAGCATAGCGTTTCGTGAAATGATATTTTGATGAAGAGGTCTGAATAGATAATAGGTTTTCTACGTAATTTTTCTCTAGTGGTCAATAAAACAACTATGATAAAACGTGCTGAGAACACTCCCAATCTTAAGGAGTGAACAACATGCAAGGAAACTATATACAAGTTCCCCTCCGAGAAAAATGTCCATTTCATTTATTTAATGATGATTCTTAGCAAACAAATGAAAATACATCAATCCAACACCACTTAACACGTGTAGGTTGACGTGTCGTGAAATTTGACTCATCGTCCGCTGAATGAAAATGTTCAATTAATGGATCAGTAATTGCATTTCACGATGTGTCATTGAACAGTCTTAATATTTGATTGTACAGATCTCCACCTTTGTCAATGTTACTTTTTTGAAACAAAATTAAGTACAAGAAAACATACAATGACTAAATATGTTTCATTTCATTAGTTCACAAGTGGGTGTTTGAGGCTTGGGGGAACATTATAGCTTGCTTTTTAACGATTATTTCTGCAAAGGCAGTTTTGATAGGCTAAAATCAGTATATATATACAGAAACGAACTGAAATTGATAGACCTCACATACCCCCCCCCCTCCCATGTGGGCTATATGAAATTGTAAGAGATCAAAATATTAACACCTGAATTTCTTTCGTTTTCAATCATGCTTATACATGTAAGTACTCACCAGTTCATATTGACTGGCTCAATACGCCACGGTGTTAATTATGTTCGAATGATAGATTATTCTTTCAATTAACGTCTTTAGGATAAGTACATGTAGTCTGAATTATACTCAACCAAATAGTATGAATATTAACTTGATTCAGTTGTCTTTAATTTCTCTTTCATCGTCAACACTTTATGGCATGTCCTCGATGCTGATATACGACCATGCACAGATCAGACAAATCGTTTCCAAGAAAGGCAAACGATTCATATATATGTGTGGTAAAGTCGTTTAAATCTCATACGTGAGGGAGTTTTAAGTGAGTGTTGCTAAAACGCGGAACGGAAGGCGGAACGGAACGGAAACGGAAAATCCCATATCAAGGTATAATTACTATATACTTGGCACAGATATAAATCAGACAGGAACCAGTATTTTTTTATATAATAGTTCACATCTATTTAACAGTTATCAATAAAATGTGATTTATTTATTATTTTTTTCTCAGAACTAGTATATACATTATACATACGAAGGCCCATACAATATATACTAATATATACTAATTTAACTCACAGCCAAAGACTCAAGTTCGGATCTAGAGGGTCAGGAGGTGGAGAAAGGTCAAAGGAATGATCAAGGTCAAAAAATGTTGACGTTAAATAGCTCTCACCAATATGTGCCAGCATGTAAAGTTTGATAAAAATATCTTGAAGAATCTCTTTGAAACTGAGCAAAACACTAATTTTTGTAAAGTGAGGTCAAGGTCACAGGAATGGTAAAAAAAAATGTAGTTAAATAGCTCTCAAGAATATGCATCAACATATGAAGTTTGATAAAAATATCTTGAATAGATTCTTTGAACCTTATCTAAACAATTTTTTTTGTTGAAAAAGTGATGCCAAAGTCAAACGAAGGTCAAGGTAAAAAAAAATATTTTGAAACACTTGAATAGCTCTTAACAATATGTATCAGCATATGAAGATAAATAAAAATATCTTGAAGAATTCCTTTGAAATTGAGCTTAACAAAAGTGTTACAGAAGGACGGAAGACGGACATGACTAACACAATATACCAGACCATGTTCATGGCTGGGCATGAACTCTGACTCGAGTTCTCAAACTTTTCACAATTCAATTCGATGGGTCATGGCTCATGACATTGTTACCAAGTAGTTAACAAGTAGTTTGCCTGTAAATAGAAGACTTTTCAAAGAAATCGTGCATTTTCAATTTATGACGACTTAGTCCAACCCTCCGGTCTGAACCCATGAATCCAGGGGTTTTCCATTTTTTGTAGATTGCTCAATACTCAAGATAACTATGAAATATGCAGACTAATTAATGTCCATTCAGGAGGGGAGAAAATGACTGCATAATTCTTTATGATTTGGTCTAATTCCTCGGGCCTTAGAGATCATGAACCACCCCATGCAAGAATTCGACCATGTTTGTTTCCTTACATTCATAGATGCTACAGTTCTGTATGTATCAACTTTGATTAAAATGATTCTGAATCAGCACTGCTAGTGAAAAGACTAAAAACAAATTCGAAATCTTCGACCGACGAATATCACACGAAGTACGATGACGGATGAAAACAACTTTGGATCACGTGAGAGGCTTGCGTGACCAGAACCAGAAAAAAAGGACACATTAATGAGGCTATTTCTAAATTTGTTCCTCTTTCCAACTACATACAACTATTATACTAGTTCAATTAAATTGATATCGAGCATAAATAATCTACAATAGGTACATGTATATAATAAAGGCCCCTTTTAGTAATGTCTCACATTACGTCTACAATAGTTCTATCATAGAAAATGGACTCAATTTTTATGACATTCGTAGGCGTATCTTTCGAAATTCCAGCGTTTTTGCGACGGATTTCTAAGAATAGTCATATGCCTGTCTTACATTAATCCCAACAGAATTTCCGTTCTCGTGTGTCTTTTTGCAACTGCAACATGGCTATTGCAAAAATGTTGCAGGCTTGCTCGATCCCATAGCTGTAAATAAACAGAATTCTGGATACCACTGCCTTATGACGTTTCCAAAGTAGTCTTCTGGCGAATGTACGACAACCGAGCGACAGGCTTCTATTTGGACTTGGAAAGTGTTTAAGTATTGCCATATTGTAAATTTTTGTGCTGTAAATACTTTTTATTCGCGAGATCTTTATCTTTGTAATAACGCAAGACTGTCTGCATGCTCGCGAAAATTTCATTCTCGCGTATATTTTTTTAGATATAGATTACGTACACCAGTAACCAGAAATCGCGAAAAATTTCTCTCACTTATAAATACTAAATACATGTAGTCATGTACGTATCTCGTGAAAATAAGGTGTCGCGAAAATTAAATGTTCTTGTAGTAATTACAAAATCTTTAACATGACAATTTCAGTGAAAGCTGTATAACATATTGTGAATACTGCCACGCCGCCATCTCCCTCAAATTGACGGTATGTAAATGGGGCTAAAGCACAAAGATCTTTCCCATCCCAATCACAGAGTTCACTTCTTACATGATTTATCTATTGTACAGAGAATTAATCAACTGAAATTTTCACATTATAATGGAAATGAAGTGACGAAGGAAGATTCACGTACCAAAGGAACACGTGGAGACGTTTTGTGGTCTCTTCTAAACGCGGAATATTCCTACTGATTAGCGGTATTGATTAGGAAATATATAACGGAGTCCTACTGTGTTTCTAATGCACTCTCGACTTCCTTGCTGTAATGAGGGTGACAGAACATTTTGTTACTTATGATAGCAAATCATTTGCTAACGTCTTCAGAATGAGAAAATGATTTATAGGGAGGGATTATTTCCCTAAATAAATGAGGTATTTCAGGCTGTTGTATACTTTTCGTGATGCCTTTTGATCTTTTTTTTTAATTTTATATGGCATACAGTAAATAAACAGATTAACAATATATAAAACGTTCATATATATTGTTTATAATTTAAAATCGACAGAATATCGATCTCTCTTTTTTCCTTTCAACTCTAAAGTCTCCTTTTCATTAATAAGAAGATACTTAAAAGTCTGACTTACTTATTTAAACAATTTTGCAAGAATACACAATACGTTAATTTCTTTAAAAAAAAAGAAACATTTTAATCATAAATGCGATTTTCTTAATGAATTTTAAAATTTATTTATTATTTGTCGATTACTACAATTTTTTATCCTTGAGTGTGTAAAAATATTCGAATCTAAACTATAGTCACCCCTTATCTTATTTGCCTCCCTTATATCCCTTACGAACAGTTTAGATTTAATTATTCTTCTGAAATTACTGGACTGTGCACGTGCATTGAGAATATTTTCACAAGAAGATAACAATTACAGTGTTGTAAAAACATACAAAGTAAATACTTGTTTTCGTCCACTTAAGTTGTCAAAACATAAAGATAGTACATGTTCATGTAATATAATATCAAGTGGCCATTGACGAAACGGAGAAGGTACATAAGGAGTCTACTAATGGTAGAAGTCATGCAGGGTTATCCTCGTCTCCTCAACCGAGTTCATAAACCAGACCATATTGAATTTGTCATATATATACATTACTTAAGAAGACAGTCAACAGTCTTGAGGATTACATATGTGATCATGTTAGATTGCTGGCATCGACACTCAACAAAGTGTAAATAATTGTCACAATCAGAAGACATAAGTCAACATAATTATCATTTTCCATCTAGTTTTTCACTTAAGTATAAACTAAATGTGATGGATTTAATTTAATGACACGGGTAATGCTGCGTAATGATGATTGATTTTCCATCCTTTGACATCATGATTTATATGCTGCAGATTCCCAAGAATACAAATATGTTTAAAGTACTATTCTTAACTATAACTTACCTGATAGTCAAGTAGGCAGGAGGTTGTACGAACAGCACGTATATATATATATATATATATATATATATATATATATATATATATATATATATATATATATATATACCAATTGCCCTAATGTCGGTATCTGAAAGGAGAACCAGAGAATTATTCGACAGCTTATTACTTTTAAAATTCATAATTCATCTAAAATTATAATTTTAAGACTTCGTCTAAATGTTTTATAGTCTTCAGCAAAGAAATACAATACGACGTTCTCTGTAATAATTTACCACATAAGTGTTATAAGAGGTTAGTAAGGACAGAATTTCGAAATGTTGAAAACTATTTTTTTTCCTGGAGTATGAGATCTATAAAATTCATGCCATCACGAAATACCGCTAACGTTCAAGAAAAGCGTAAGTACATCCATTTACTAGTATCTGCCTTTTATTTTAAAATAATGTGTTTGAACGGACATAGACCTTCTACTAAGATAGGACTACATGTATTATTCATGGGCAATTATCACCTACAAAAATTGAGGAGGTGGTACTTTTTTAGGAGACCTGTAATCTGTTAAACAAGGGAAGATTTCCGCTGAAATTACATTGTAGCGTGTGCTCTAATGTCAACCCTCCCTCTCAAACCAGATAAAGGATACATCAAGTGCTACTATTTCTCGACAAATACAAAATCCATCGATATCAGCTAATTATCTCTGCCTATACTTTCACTCATTTGGCATCTTTCAAAGGACTTAGCCATGCAGTAGACTTGTATCAATATCACCGTCTGTTTTCAAATGCACAGAACTTTCCCCCTAGAACTACTTTCTTTGAGCGTTTCTTCCTTGGAGAAATCAGGCGTAGTGACAGTTTCATTGCGTACTAAGAACCAGTCTATTGTTTCAATCCCAATAACTGCCAGTGTCGCTCTCACATTGAAATGCGGTTCTTATCATAGAGATCACAGCGTCTGGAAACTATGAATTGAACATCTATACTGATGGTTGGCCACATAATGTGATACACAGGGCTTCTAAAAATATATATTAGTGGCATTTTAAATTTTGGGTCAAATTCATTATCTAATATGCATGCTTATGTTTATGTAAATTAAACAAAAGATCAAGTTTGAATATTAACACAGCCTTGATTTGACCTAAAATCTTCACCTTTTAATTTGTCAAATATGAATTGCCTTCAATTCGAAAGTTAATGAATAAGAGACCTAAAAACAATATTTCAACTATCTTCGATCTCAGCTACATTAAAATTCTTTTAAATGCTGTTAAAGATTTGTTGCAATTATCCATGACGCAGATCCTTTTTCATCTATTTCGAAAGAGTTAAGAGTCTTTGATAGATTTCACATATGTCAGTGTGAAAGAGAGGAAGCGAGAGAGAGGAGAACCTCTGGAGATGTAATCATTCGTGTTTCTGGGGAAGTTAATCATATTTGACCTTTGTTGAAACTATGGTCTTTAAACAGAGCCATGAATTTACTTTCGACTTTTCCAATGCTGTTTTTGTGGTTTAGGGAGTTCTGATGAAATTACATCTATTTAGGCGTTACACAATGACATATGCACTCTTATCTTGTAATCTAATGATAAAAAAACTGTCTTTAATATTCCAAGCACTATTTTGTGTAAAATACTGTAACCTATTTCCAAGAATGAATAACTTTTTAAAACTTTTATGATAAATGACTCTTGGCAATCTGTCATCAAATCTTACGATATTTAAATTTATATAGTTATCGCTAATACATTTCAATATGCCTACTTATATTAATTCAAGTTGATGCATTGTTAATTAAGATGTTGAACAGGGATGATATCATGGGTTTTTTTTTCCCAAAGATCTATGACTTTATATTGTATATACTTTTACAAATGGAAATAAATATCTTATGAACATACTCATAAGTATATATGATAAGTTTGGAAAGCAATAATGCGATATATATTCAACTGAATGAATACCCATCATAAAACATAATTTTATCAAAGAAACATACATGATTTGGTATATTTTATTTTATGTTTTTGATTGATATGACTAAGTCTTTTAAAAGAAAACTAATCTCAAGATTATCGAAGTAGGGCATTTGGCTGAAATTAACATCTTTATCACGTCATTTTCATATACAGGCCATTTCAGGTCTTAGTTTTCCACATTTGTTTGTAAGTATAAGAACACCTCGTCTCGTCCCGTCTACTCGCTGACTCGAAAACACCTGATGGTAATCTTTCACCCTTTGAGGCAGATATTGAATGTATAAATCATAACTAATATCGTGCTATCTAAATACCCCAGTCGATATGATATCTACTCAAGTGCAAATATCTCTTTGTTTATTATACACGTGATCAAAGGTTGTTTTCTGGTTCAGTGTCTATTGAATTCCATTGCATTGTCTTGGTAAACAATTTTAACCTTTCAACAAGGAGGCAGATTTTTATCTTTATTTCCGTCTCTAAAAGATTGATATGTATACATGGGCGTCCAGAATACATTATTGAAATTTTAACGTCTTTCGTGACATTTATTTTCTTCTATAATACAAATTAACAACATGCAGTTTAAATAATAATAATAAAGAATATATGCACATATTTACGAATATTTTCTACTCAACGAACAAATTCCTCTTAGCCAAAATAATCACAGGATTATTTATAACAATTTGAATTTGATACCATGTCATATTCCTTCATTTCTATTAAAATCAACATTCTTAAACAAATGTTTCGTTGCAGCAGATCTAGGCATTCCAAATGCATTATCGGAGTGCAGAAGCACATTCTATATATGAATCTCATACGTATTGATCAGTTTTGGCGAAGGTTTCCCTTGCATTTAGAAAACTAACACACAAAAATGAAAAATATGCTCGTCTTATCACTGCGATTAATGTAGATTTCACTGCTAAATACGGTTCTTGTTTTAAAAGAACTGACACGCTGTAAATAAGATTTTAAATTCCTTTTATTCAAGTTTTTTCTAGACATATATGTATTGATTTAGACAACGACATTACTTTGCAAAGTACATGTCACTTAAGTATGAGCAATCTGTACCGTGTGCCAAGCTTGGTCATATACCAGGGCAATTGTTCAGGCAAAAGATTGAGGAGTTGGTTGGCTTTACACGGAATACAGACAAGGATTGTGGGTGGATCCGTGTCAGAAATCCTTAAATCTACAGGTATGCATCTCAGAAGCTCTTTAATTAATGTGTAAAGGTTTCAATTATTAAAATTTCTTTATTTGCACAAGATGAGAGAATAAATATATTATTAGTGACAAGTTCGCTGTCGGGGCTTTGTTATCTACATAGTGATGTTACTAAGTGCACAAAGACGTTCTTTTTCAAAATATTAGGCCAATGGGGGTGATTTAAACCAATAAAATTTGATGTATCCATGTACTTCTGAAAAGATACCGTCATTTACAAAATAATACATTTTTTTTTAAATATGATTCACCGTTCATACAAATAAACATTCCCTTTAATCCCTCATTTGTTCTGCGGCAGAAATTTCAATTGCAACATCTTGACCTGTTTACTTAAAAAACTTGCTGCGTTAGTACATGTTTTCTTAATTTTTGTGTATGTGACATATTTCAATGTTTAAATAACTATAAACAAAGACAGTGCAAGCTAGCGACACCCCCAAGTCATCATGGATTGATTTTTAAGGGCATATCAAGACCACTTCATCCGAATTTTGTATCAGCTAAGGCTATGTTTATGGAGCTTCTTCACTCTCCGTTTATAGAAACACAAACAAAAGTGCGATATTCTCCTAATGCCATAAACCTTAGTTTTATATGCGAAGTTATGAACTACATTGGACTGGGTCAATAAACAAACAGATTTACATCTGTTGTACGGGTTTGATATTTTGAGGATATAATAAAATGAAAGAACTTCAAAAGTCCCCGTCCTTTCTCTAAATTTACACATAGACGCTAACGCGTTCATAAAGAGTGAAATCATTGTTTGTGTTATAAAGTTCCAGGAAAGGGCATGAGGTTGAAATTTGCTTTCGACCTGCGTGTTAACAAAGTTAATAATTTTGTATGATAGGTTCTACCTCGCAAAAATGCTCGGCCCATTCAAAATTTCTTAAATTTTTTGGAATTCGTCTTATCATATTTTATCAGATTCTTTGAATTGCACCTCCCCCAAATTTCCGTGGGGAATTTTTTAAAAGTAAAAATTCTGTACGCATCTCACCTCATTTCTATTTCCGTTGATTGAAAAGCATTATCTAAGATACATGCAAAGCAGACGTTTTACATCCATGCCAAAGTACAAATTGGTTTTCCTGAGCCAGAAACTTGTGGCAATATTGATTGAAAATTTATGTTAAATGTCACTATATCATTTCAATTACTTTTTTACAAGCAGATAGACGGTCGTTTATAAAGCAATGAGCAAGAACATACTAAATGGGGGATTTCTCAATTGTTCAAATCTAATGGTCTTTCTTCCTGAGAATTGGCATATTCTGCAATTGGAATTATTGACAGTGTATAATTACACATATTGGTAAGTAATTTAACTTCATTTTATGTACCCATCAAGAAATGGTGTCCATGTATTCTCTTTAAAGAAGTGGACAGCTTTCGCCTTCATTCATTTGAAATGTAAACCGTCACCAGTTCCACATTTTCCAGAATCAAGACACAGAAGGTTTGCGAAGAGAAGTGCTTG
Organism: Saccostrea echinata; assembly: GCF_033153115.1. Taxonomy (NCBI): domain Eukaryota; kingdom Metazoa; phylum Mollusca; class Bivalvia; order Ostreida; family Ostreidae; genus Saccostrea; species Saccostrea echinata. Next base: position 7,328,424 of record NW_026889803.1, read on the forward strand.
TCCACTCCTCTAAAGAGAAAATATGTCCATGAAGTAGGAGGTATTTTGTTTCCGGTTTTTCATTTTAGCATGTCTTGTACTATGAAAAGTACTTCACTACTCTTCGGGATTAAGATGCGAAATTTCCTGTTGAAGGCAACAACTGAACAAGAGTGTGGTTATTAAGATCTTTATCATCTTGTGCATGTAAAAAGATTATTGTCGAATTACAAATTGACGGCGATAGGTTGCGTGGACAAATTTCCTGTTCCAAGTATTAATGATTTCATTGGTTTCTAGAAAATTACCATCAGTCATATGCGTGCAAAGATTATATATACATGTATGTACATGTATATTTTGAAAACAAAGGAATAACAAATTAAACAGCCAAACAAGTCTTGCAAAATCACTTCTCACCTAAGGGTGAAAAAATTTAACATCTCTTTTTCGGAGAATGGAACAATATGACCTTGAATAATTGGCAACGCTGTGTCATTGCATGGTTATCTCCGAGGTTGAATTATTCATGTGTCATGAGTCTGTATGACTCTATGTTTTCCTTTATTGGATTACAGGATTATAAAGCATATGGCATGTTCATTTTTGTTCAGTAGTTTCATGTCTTGTTTCTTGAATGCCATTTTTCCTTTGATGGTTGAAGCCAAAACCATGTGTATTATTGCAATCGTTGTGCATATAAAACTGCAACAGAAGATTGATCGTACGACAGATAACAGGGATTTGGAACCCGATCACCTTGTTCTGTTGGGCAGGACTTATTGTTCTGACTTCAATTTAATGTCCTTTTGTCTAAAACATTATAGAATGATGGATTTTGGCTGTAATGTTCAAGGGTTTCAAATATCTGGTGACACGTTCAACAGATAGGATCTATGAATTAGGTTCTTTGTTTTCTAATGATCTGGAGGAAGGTAAAGTAATCAAGCAATGAATTTCAACATCCTAATTTTGTTACTATTTCAACATATAAAACTGGAATGTTGTATAAATGGTTGAATGACATTAGCATGTCGAAAGCTCTCTCTCTCTCTCTCTCTCTCTCTGATTGTAAAAAAGGCAATGTGAAAGAGTACCATTATCAATTCGTATAAATTCATTCTTACTACTGACCCATATAAAGTTGGAACGAGTTCGTAGGACTTTTCTGGAGATATAAATTAATGAATATGAACTCGATTTGATTTCATACAAAGACATATAATTCTCTTTTATGAGGTCGATCAATAGATATATCGACTTCACAGAAAAACATATCGACTGAACACGAAGTGCAAAGTCTATATGTTTTTCTCTGAAGTCGATATATCTATGGATTGACCAAGTCAAAAGGTTACGTTTGTTTTCTTCGGAACAAATAAGAGACAAAAACAAATTCATCATGTTAACATGTGCAAGTTTTGAAGATTACACATCTTTGGATATTCCTTATGTGATTATTAGAAACTCAAGTCAATATCATGAAGTAGAGTTTTGCACATGATATCAAACCAACCTAATAAAACCAACGTGTCGGATTTATTAAATTACACAGTGAAAATAATGATACCGATATAGATTGTCCAATTGTCTAACAGATGCACGGTGTTCACTGTTAGAGTCATATAATCTGTCGAATGACATGTCCTCAGATTATACCTTTTGACAAAAATGTTTCCCTAAATACTGAATTGCATATTTTTTAAGATATCAAATGTGTTCAAGCGTAGTATTTCTGATACGAAAAAGTTAAGCCGTTTTTGAAAGTTGCAGTAGGTCATTTTTGTCTTGGACAGGGGGTTCACACAACACTTGGTCATGAAACTCCAGACGCGTATTTGAATGAAATTTGATTTTCTCTGGGGGTAAGATAATCGTAGGGATCAAAACTTATTGAGCAATGGGGACAATTGTTGTCCCAATACTTGTATTTTCGAAGACAGTGAAGAACTTAATAAATTGACTCATCCGCAAAAAAAAGATAAACAAAGAATTTAATATATGATGCTTTTTTCGAGGCATAGAATCTGTACATGTACAACACACTTAATGAAAAGATCACCTTGCACATGTTGCAGAAGGTAAAAAGATAACGTAATAGAAACCTACATTTAATGTTTATATTCTGCTCAAGAGTCAAGATGTTGAACTTTTTGTGGGTTCATGATACATGACAGGTATTATCCACGGGTCAGCTGCAGACGAGACACATCATTCATTGACGTTAGCCGGGAATAGCTGCATGCTGGTGTGGAAAGCCTTCTGATAGGTCGGCCATTCACAACAAAAAGAAATATATAAACATAGAGGGAGAAGGCTTTTTAAAGCGCAGTACAGTGTAGGACGATCTGCTTTAATATTGATGTTACATATATGTATAATGTGAAGGAAAATCAGTTAAGGACCATATCCTTCCGCAAATTTATCATCTAATGGTATTAACTATTTTTATGTCGGGTCTCCATTGGAATTTTAAAAATTACAAACAGCGAACAGGTGAGTGTTGACGTTTTGTTTATCATAGGGAGTTTAACAGTAGATAACACTAGCGAGGGGGGGAAAGCGACACAACAAAATGGGGATTAGATAATGGCAAGTTAACTGTTTTATGTGTCAGAATTGTCAATATATGAGACGATGTAGAAAACAAAACATGACCTCGAATAATAAAACTTTCAGTTTTATGGGTATAAAAAAAATTGGGTTTTGTGTCACCTCAAAAAACGATGTACGTGTATGTACAGTGATAATGTTATTAGTGGATATAAAAGGGCACTGGTTGGTCTGAGATCCATGTACAGAAGGTTAATGGTACTGTAACTTTCTGGTCTAACAGTGAGAGTTTCTGACCATAATTAGAAATCACCATAACCTCTCAGATCTCAGTTCACATCCGTGAAACACGGTCTAGTGAGAAAGTTAACTACATTTATAGTTTTTTATTATTTTTTTTTTCAATACACGCCTTTTCGACCATTCATTATCTTAGTTGTTTCTGAATTAATTTTCTAGATCAGCAACCGTTTGTCAGACTATGTAGTCACATACAGTACATCATTCAAATGATTTGATTTTATTTGTATTTAAAGATCTATGCAGAAAAATTCATTCAGTTCCCTGGTAAAATTCGAAAAAATTAGAGCATTCAACAAATAACGATAGAAAAAATTGAATTCAAAGTATTTAACCAATCTAGACTACATACTGATTGGGAGAGGGGGTGTTTTGTGTTGTTGTCCTCCTCTTTTATACATGTTAACTGGCACTTTCCTTGGATGTTTAAAATGTTTACTTAACCTTGCCAAATTATTGATATAAATATAATATATATATATACTATATATATATATATATATTTATATATTATATATATATATATATATATATATATATATATATATATATATATATATATATATATATATATATATATATATATATATATATTATATATATATATATATATATATATATATATATATATATATATATATATATATATATATATATATATATACACACACACACACCACAATTATTTTAGAATTCTTTGGAAACATACAGAAATTTTTATTTGATGTGCATCAAGTACACTTGAAACTGTTTCTATTGCTTTTTGGGCTATGTTCTTGAAAATGATTTTTCCATAAGCACATAACCATGGCAACATTTATCGTTAATGATCCAACATTCTGTAATTAGGTTGCTTTAATTGCATTTCACTGGCCAGATGAGGAGTAAAACAGTTGAGCATGTTACCATGAGGTCTGAGCCCTAACAAGCTAAAACAGTTCTAATAAGAGTTCAAAACTAGTTCAAGTACACATCTTAATCAGACTTTTTACATTACGTACTGTAGAAATTTGTTTGAAAAAAGTATATGGAATATGGAATGTTTTATCTCCATGTTAATGCCTGGCTTACATTTACTTAGAAATTTGCAGTTACGCCTGTATCTGCCTCTTTATCAGGTTCATGCATGCATTATGGCTAGTTATATGTTCATGCACAATTACGTGAAGCTATTAATATGATTAGACAATAGCCTGGAATTTGTGTGCTGAAACGTGCCTGGAGAATGTTTATTTTCGCTGACAGATAAATGGACCATAAATTAAGTTCTTGAAAAAAAAAACACCGATAGGATAATTACAACAAATTTCCATAGTATTTTTTTGGCTAACTTATTTTTTGTATAATTAGATCACTAGCTCAGCTGTAATGCTTTTTTCTAGGGTAGCATTTTAATATGAAAGTTATCAACATAGTGTTGTAATATCTATTTCATATTTATGTGATTGTTAAGTTAGAAAAAAAAAACAACACTTTTATACGTTTTCTGGGTTCATTAATAATGATTTAAAAAAAACCCCATAAATCTGACAAAAAACCAAAAGGTCTTAAGCATCAATAAAAAAATAAATTCTGTCCATTTCAGACAGACTGACACAATAATAATATTCTGCCATCATCAATACATAATGATACAATAATAAATGGAGACCGTGCCTACATCACACTTACTGATACCATAACAAAAGGAGATCATCAGACTTACTGATACAGTAATCAATATCCTGTCTATATCAGTCTTATTGATACAACTATATCAGATACACTGATACAATATAGTAAATAAATGAAGACCATACATGGCCATATATATACAGACTGATACAGTATTATATTGGCATCCTGTTAATATTAATTTATCAGTCTTACTGATACAATAATTAATGAAAAATCTGTCTAGATATCAAATTAATACAAAAATTAATTGCTTTTCCGTCTATACCACACTAACTGATATAATAATTAATGGTCGTCCTGTTTATACCAGATTTACTGATATAAATTTATTTAATTGTCGTCCTGTCTATATCACACTTACTGATATAATAGTTAATGGTCCCTGTCTATATCACACTTACTGATATAATAGTTAATGGTCGTCCTGTCTATATCACACTTAATGGTATAATAGTTAACGGTCGTCCTGTCTATACCACAATTACTGATATAATAGTTAATCTTCGTCCTGTCTATATCACACTTACTGATATAACAGTTAATGGTCTTCCTGTCTATATCACACTTACTGATATAATAGTTAATTTTCGTCCTGCCTATATCACACTTACTGATATAATAGTTAATGGTCGTCCTGTCTATCTCACACTTAATGATATAATAGTTAATGGTCGTCCTGTCTATATCACAATTACTGATCAATACAATATCAAATAGACAAGCTGCCTTTATCACTCTTTATATATTGATCCATAATAATTATTGAACATCTTGCTTATAAAGGTATCAAACAATTATTAATGGTCACCCTGCCTATAGCTATTTCACACTTTATACTGATAAAATAATCAATGGACATTCTGTTTATATTCTCCTTACTAATACAATAATAAATTTGCCTCCTCTCTTTATTTGTTCTACATATACATTATAATAAATAGACTTCCTGTCTATATCACACTTTATACTGATAAAAAATAAACATCCTGTCTATGTCTCACTTACTGACACAATAATGAATAGACATCCTGTCTATCTCACACTTTATACTGATAGTACAAATAAACATACTGTCCATGCCTAACTTACTGATACAATAATAAATAGACATCCTGTCTATATCACACTTTATACTGATAATAATAATGAACATCCTATGTCTCACTGATACAATAATAAATTGATATCCTAACTTTATTAGTCTTACTGATATATTATAATAAATCTATTAGACATCCTGCCGTTATCAGTCTTACTGACACATTATAATAAATAGACATCCTGTCTATATCGCACTTTATACTGATAATAATAATGAACATCCTGTCTATGTTTTACTGATACAATAATAAATAGACATCCTGTCTATATCACACTTTATACTGATAATAATAATGAACATCCTGTCTATGTTTTACTGATACAATAATAAATAGACATCCTGTCTATATCGCACTTTATACTGATAATAATAATGAACATCCTGTCTATGTTTTACTGATACAATAATAAATTGATATCTTGCCTTTATTAGTCTTACTGGTACATTACATGTATAATAAATAGACACCCTGCCTTTATCAGTCTTACTGATGCAATAATAAATTGACATCCTGCCTATATCAGTCTATTGATACATTATAATAAATAGACACCCTGCCTATATCAGACTTACTGATACATTTATCATAAATGGACACTGGCCTATATCTTCTAGGAATGTCAAAAAATGTCAAGTCTAAAGACTGGGTAAAGTTTCTTTTATTCAGGTCTCAAGACTATAAATTACATCCATATAAGTACACATTCATTCTTGGTTTTTAATCAAGCAGTTTTATATGTATAATGTTTGATAGGCTCTACATACTACCACACTGGAGAATTATGTTGCTATATGTGTATTAGACTCAACAAGGGCTTATTTACATGCATGACAGTTGGAAAGTATATCAAAATATACAATTGAACTTTGGCATCTTGAACTTGGGTTTCTTCAATACCATGGCTATAATGGATATTTCAAGTGAGTTGGAGGTCCCAACCACTTTTTCTTTACGTATTTTAACCTCAATATCTCAGCCTCTTGGATATTAGTTTATTCTCGGTCCAATCAAGTTTGAGATAATGAGGTTTGACTGTATATTAATTTAAAAGAAAAAATTAGCACCCACTCTGGGAACTGAACTCAAGACAATTGGGCAGCTGGCAGATGTGAAACTAATATTGCCATTAAGAAAGATGTTTTTATCAATAAAATACTTAAATGTCTCATAAGTTGTTTAAAAGTTTTCTTGATATGATACATCTATATGAAATTCTGGTGACTTTCAAGTTATTAGAGAATGCACTTATTGTTTTTCTACTCTGATCCAATTCCCAGGAGTTGGGAGAGAGTTTACTAGGGCAAAAGCACACATATTACAGCATAGGGGTTTACCTTATAAATCATTTTACACATACTGGTATTTCTCTAAAACATAAATCCAGATCTCTGTGACACATTTCAGAGTGCATTGTCTGCCCTGTCTTTGTCCTCTCACTGATCCCCAGATATCTGATCTTCTTTTCTACAGCTTAAGGGGGGATCTCCATTCTCTGTCCTTTATTCGGTAATCTGGTTCCCTTTGTTGCTAGTGACAAGAGGCTGTGGGGATTTGATCCGTGATTGGTACTCTTATCACCTTAAATTAGTCTTTCACACACCTAATTGTGCTCATTGGGAATTTCTATTAATTTGAAGTAGTTTTCTCAAATTTCAGAATCTCGAAGGGAAAAAACATTTAAGTCTGAGCACAATATGATTCTCTGTTTGATAAGATTGAAGAAAGCCCTTGGGTATCTGACTTGATAGAAAATTGTCTGACACTGTGTATTGGTGACAATTATCATGATTGAAATTGAAAGTACAAGTTATGCATAGCAACCTCTTTTTAAAATATGGTATGGTCTGGGAGGGGTCAACTAAAATATGGTATGGTCTGGGAGGGGTCAATAAACTGGCATTTTATCAAGGTTGCCGAGAAGCATGTACTTTTGTCAAGGACTGTACAGTATGTCCTACTATTGATAGAGTGAAATTTACCCTTTGATGTTTACAATAATGTTAAGCTGATATGTATAAACTTAAATTAAAAAAAAATCATACCATCTTAATTTTTTTAATTCACATCTAATTATTTTTCAATTGTTTTAATTAAAAAAAAAAATCTTTGATGTCTAATCTTCTTTTCAATATTTTGGTCTATAATAAGAAGAAGAAAGGGAACAAATTTGTTTCTTTCCTGAATTTTTAATCAATTGGCATTAGTGTGATAAAAGGATACTACTATGTTGGCCAATAGAGAACTGGGATAATTAGCTAGTAATTGACATTCATATATTCAGACACCCACTATGACCTGGTCACAGTGTGTTTATACACCTACTGTGATCCCCAATTATAAAACTTTAATTGACAATAATTGGTTGTTTTATTAACAGGTAAAAAATAATTAGATTCTCAGTAGGAAATCAAACTGGTCATGACTGAGAGTCCATTTCTTTTCTACTCAGAGGAGTGCACTGGTCAGTGACAAATAGGAAAAAAAGAAAGAAAAAATCCAAGAGAAGATGTAAGTTTTTACTGAAATCTAACAAGTTTAAGTTGTCAGATAATTAGTGTAAGCTGATAATTTTAATTTTCATTTTCACATTCATAATTTGATTGACACAAGTGTACATTAATAATCAGGGTAAAATATGGAGACAATTCTTCAATATGTCATGTTTTCAAATTCAACAATTTCTTTTTTGCCATTTCATTCTTGCTAATATTTAATGTTAAGTAGTTCATATTTTTGTGTTGGGGGAATTAATTTATTCTACTGTTATATAGTTGGTGAATGTATTTTTATCAAAGGAAATACAGTAACCCTGTCACCATTTACTGATTAAGCATATAAGCTTGCTGGGGGAAGGGGGGGGGGGGAGGAGGAGACAAATAATTTTCTTGGTTCAATTTTTTTTTTAATTAAAAAAACAACCTTAATTCTGAACTCTAAACCGTACACCCAGCCAACACTAGTAGTAGGATGTATACAGACACTGCCTACCACTGCATATATCTAAATCTAGCATGACCAGGACAAATTAGCCACTGGTAATGCTCATACACAGTAAATCAATAAGGGAGATGGAATAGCATCATAACAGCCAATTATCTGCTCATGTTGCACCGATCCCCAAACAGCAGCAAAATTTTATCATAGCAGGTGCTAGTTCATGTTCAAATAACATTGGTGGCCTATGTTTGTGTGGAATACTTGGAGTTTCTATGGAGGTTAAAGGATGTAATACATTTGCAAAACTGTTGCTTTTTGTGAATGTATAGAGTTGCTGTTAGATACAGCTGTAATTGGGAAAAATTCTTTGATAACTGAAAGGATGTTAATAAACAGACCTAACACAACACTATCTGGTAAGATGCTGATGAATTTTTTTTCTCTTTATTACATTTAAAACAGTTTATCGAAAGAGTATCTGGAACTATATACAGATTGCATTTGATAATTTCATGGACACAGTTATATCAATGAATGCAGTTTGAATTAATGAAATTACTGATTTGCTTACCATATATTAATTGATACTTCTATTAAGTATGTACTACAGAAATTATTTGTACTTAAAATTACATTCCAAGTAAATATTTTTTTCCACCAAACAAACTTTCTCTGTGGGAGTTAAATCACAGTTTGTTGACTTAACAAATGTTATTTTGAGGTCTCGGGCTCTTACATGGGGTTCTTGCTCAATTAATTGTGAAACAGGTGCCCCTCAATTTAAAGAAGTTACGCAAAAGTTTGAACAAAATTTTCTGAACAATTTCTCAAGAAAATTAGATTAAAATGAAGTGTTTTTCTACTGTAAACAAATTTTCCCCCTGAAAATTAAATATTTTGACAAATGTTGCATAAGAGGGGTTTCTTATTAAATCTCATATTTATGCAAGAGATTTTGAAAGTTAAGTAGAGCTTACCAAATTGAGGGTCATGAAATTGAACTATTGTCTAAGGATTGGAAAGTAAAAATGAATTTAGTTTGATATGCAGATTAATTCTGGAGAAGCAAAACAAGTATGCTTTGATGAAAGCGACAAACAATTATTTTTATAACAAATAAACTATTTAGTTTTAAGAAAAATATTCAGAAAATAGGCTCAAATACGGTACTTAAACTTAATTAAAAAATAATATAAATATGCATTATAATTAGATAAATGTACATTAAAATATTTTTTATTTGAAAAAATGTATATTCTTTCATGTTTTTACTGCAATTTATTCTCTGTTAAATGATGGATGAAAATTAAGAAATGGATTGTATTTTTGTCAAAGAGAAACTTTTATACATTTCTTCATTTCTGACCAGGAAAAAAAACTTAAGTAACATTTTCAGTAAATTTGTAAGGAATCATAATTAAGCTACATGTACCAAAGTCATGGCTACATGTGCCCCTTTAAAATCCTAAGGAAAGGATTTCATTTAAGTTTTTTTCAAAAGTACTTGATGGTCAATTTATTAACCTGTTGACATTATATTGAAGGATAATATCACACTCTACATGTATTTGCAGTATTATTTGTTATTTCTACATGTGTCAAGTCTTTAAAAGAAGGTGAAAAAAGAAATCATTGTACACAAAAAGAACTAACATTTGTCCAAACAAGATTAACATAATATCAGGTAGTTTATTTACTCTGGGATGAAAGTAGCTTTTTGTAGCCTTTTTGGCCTCTAATCCTGAGCAAATAAAACCTGGTTTTGACTCAATGTCAGAATTATCAAGAACCTGTTCTATCTCTATAAGCATGGCTAACACCACAAAAAACAAGTTTAACAATGAAACACAGGTAGAGTGAATGTTTGTCCTTGAAAAAGGCATGATAAAAATTGAAAAGTTTGTTCTCAGCCTAATTCTGTCATTTATTCTAATGAGTATTCCTTTCTGGCCACCACATTACCACAATATGCATGCAGCTGTGTGTGTAATAATGATGTGTTTATCTGCATTTTGTTTGACATGTATTTAATGTGAGCTCTGATGCATGTAGGCAGATGTATGAGGAATAAGTTCCTGTAAGTTTATTTTTTAATATAATTAAAATTAAAGTCTTGGATTCTGTTTAATAATAATTAACTGTTAAGTATTTCATGATTAAAAGGAAAACCTTATCAATGTTTATGTCAAAATATTTTATACGTGCCCAGTTCCAAATTACTAGCTAGGTTTTATTCTCTTTAGAGAGGTGGACCAGCTTTTGCCACAGAAGTGGATGAAGGGAAAAACCTGACCATTTCTCTAAAGAGAATAGGTAGATTTATGAGGTATTGGACATTTTATTTATTTTTTTACAAGGATTTAATCAATAACTTTGATTAAAAAGGACAAGAGTCAATTTAAAAAAAAATCCATCTAGTCTGAACACTAGCAGACAGATGGTATCCACTACAGAATCCATATTTGTGGTTCAAGCATCTTAATACTGACCTTTTACATCAAAGCTGCAGGTCCATATGTGGAATTAAAATGTCAGGTGATCACTTAATTAAATTCTTACTATCATGGCCTACAAGACAAAACGAGAGAAACATGAATTATGTGTTAAATTACTTCATACTTTTTTTTCATATAAAAGTATTTTTGCACTTTAAAACTCGACAACTTGGAATGAAGAACATACTATTAAGTGTGTTTTGGTTGAGTTTTTAAAGAGATTAAGATAATGTTTAAAAGTGTGATAATGGAATGTAAAAGGGCTATTTAGATAAAACCTTAAATTCCCTTGTCTTGGAATGCAGTGGATAAAGATAACTTATTTATATGTGGAAATGTGGGGTAGGATCTTTCAGGTCATGTCCACATGTATATAGTTGAACAGTCCTTCAATCTTCAATGTAAATCTTCAAGTACCGGTACATGAATTAGCTTGCTTTTTTTTTTCCAAATTGTGCTTTTGGATTGAAGTATGTGCAAATCATATTTCACTTCCATTCAGCCTATGAACTCTGGTGCAAATTGTTATCAACTCTATAAAATAAATTTGAAAAAAAAAAAAAATAATACCATAATTTGAAAATAATAATTTTAAAAAATGCATAATTTTATGGGTAACCAAAACTTGGCTACAAATTGGTATCACAATTAATTAATATGCATCTACATTCATTATCATCATATACGTATAAAATTTACACTAATTCCTTTTTTAATAGTTTAAAATTAGACTAAAAAGAAAAGCCCAGAGGACATTTTTTTAACATAGATAATAACAATGACAGCAATTAAAATTCTTCTGGTAAAGAGATCAAGTTTTTATCATTCTTTTTAATAATGGATACCTGATAATGTCACTAAATTTTTGTCACATTTACTGCTACATGTTTATCTATTTTATTCACTAGGCAAATATTGACATGGTTTATTCACACTGCCTCACAGATATTAATAGAACAATAAAGATTATTATAATGAAAAGAATTCAAGTGAAAGAACAAGGCTAAAGATATATCAAGGCTCTATATAATTCAGATTTATCACCTGTCACTCAGTAATGAGTTAGAAATTGATTTTTAAGGAGATACCTCCCAGAAAAAATACTGGATTATTGACTTTGTCGTGCTAGGAGTTGTAAGATGTCTAATTGCACTTCATTTAAAAGGATTAGTACCCCCAGGTAATAGGTAGTGGGTTTCATTTTACTACTTAGTAATCAGTATTTCATGGAGGTCTATTCTATGATAAGATCTGTCTCAGCTTCTAGTACTTATTCAGTGTGACAATGTTTAGACTGAAGTTATACTTTTAGTATGCTATCAGTTTCACTGAACAACTGCTAAGCAGAGGTTTCGATCCTGTTGTCCTAAGTATAGGTAAATGGACTCTCTCTCTCTTTCTCTCTCTCTCGATCAATCACTGTACAGTGCTGAATAATGGTAGGAAATTCATTCTCAGACTGTTAGAGTAGAAATTCAAATAGCTAGGTAATTGTTCAGAAGAGATTAGTAGGATACTTATTCAAGCCGTTATATGTCAATTAAGAAAGATATGTCATAGGTATATTACTGATATAGGGCACTTTGTCCTGAATTCAGGACATTTCATCAAGTGATGCTACAATCAGTGGCCACAAAATACTAGTAGACTTTAATGATATAGTCAGCATATTAAGTAGCATCTCAAGTATGCTGTAAAATTACTATTAGGCAAGGCGGAAATTGATATAAGAAATCTTTAAGAGATAGAATTGTTCCTGCATGCATTGTTAAAAGCAAAACTGGCATCAATTTAGGGAAGTCTCGTGGACAATATGCTTCAAGCTCTCAAAATATGACCAATTTTAATTTAATCAATTTAGGATTTCTTTTTCCAAGTTTCTTCCAGACCTCCTAATTTACATCCAGTTTATAGACTTTAAATCTCTTTGTTATATTAGTTTTCTATATGACAAAAACGTCCTCAATTTTCTTTAAAGTGATCATTCAGTAAATAAAGTGAACAAATAACATGATTATAATTAAAGGTGTCTCAATATTTATATCAATTATTGTATATAATCAGGAATATTCAGATGGGTTCTGATCATTCATTTCACAGCAAATACAAGATTTTGACATTGTATGTATGTACAAGTCATGAATGAATGTCAGTTTGTCCCTCTTAAAGTTAACATTCTTGGACTTGTTTCTTTTAATTAATATTCTCTTTGAAAATGTTGTTACATTGTATTTGGAAGTGTCTCTTTAATTTCTTTGTAGGCTGAGAAGATAACAATCTGCCTCCCTTTGCTCTAGGTAGCTACAGGTGTGTTTCACTTTGATGTCACGACCCTAAGGTAATGTATTCTAATTGTGTTGTAAATGATTACACCTTTACAAATGACAATTACAGGTTCCCTTATTGTACATACTCATGTTCAATTCAGCTGTGATATATGGGGTCTTACAAGAATCTTTTTTTCTTGAATTAAGCCTTTAGGCCAGTGACCAGGTGCCTTTCTACTTACCAAGATATATATTATATTTGACTGTTCATGAATTTAAAGTTCAGGGAGCTGACACCTGTGGTTTTTAATTGTAAGCTTGTAAATTGGATTTCGGAGGGGGGGGGGTCTCCATAATCAATAATTGTCTGGATAACAGACATATTCAGACATTATAATTTTGCTGCGTGTTAATTTGCAGACAATTTTGACATTAACTGGGACATTTAAGTGTATCTTAAAAACGGATAAAAATCTTGAGCCTCTCATTGAGATCTATAATTTTTAAAATAATTTTGATGATGAAACAAAATTTTCAACATGTGTTTGATTTTGTGTATTATAAAAATCTGCAAGTAATGTTTAATGCAGATTTTTATAATACACAAATTCAAACACATATTAAAAATTTTGTTTCATCATCAAAATTATTTTTAAAATTATACTAATTTGAAATTTTGACTTAAGTCTGTTCTCATTTTATGGTCTTGGGGCTAGGTTACTAAAACTAAAAGTCTAGCGTTAAAACAAAAATGCTGCATGTTTGCAGACAATTTTAAAATATTTTTAAGTACAGGAAAGTGAACTGATAAATCACACATGTACAGAAAACGGGTCCTTTTTATTGTCATTGATTGATTTATAATAATGCATTTAGTCTATTGGAAGTATTGCTCAGGAATGATACTGACTACTTACCCATCATCATACACCAAATAACAAATTTTGAGTTATGTCCCTTATTAATGGAACTCTCTAAACTTAAAGGTTTATATGTTTTTCTCTGTCGGACAAGACTGGTTGTCAGTCAGCTTTGTGGGGAAGACGATTAGTTGTGGAGATTTTCTCTGTCGATAGTTTAACATAAGGACATCAGCAAAATGTAGAAGTACGGATTCGAATTTTGACATTAACAGGGACATGTGAGTGTATCTTTAAAAACGAACAGGTATTCTGTTGACCCACTTTCTCTGGACTATGGAATGTGTGTCTGACATCACCTGTTCTTTTTGTTAGTCATTTAACTCGTCTTTTATTCGTCATTCAAACATTCATCGGTGTGTGTGTGTTGTTTTTTTTTTTCTAAACGTCAAGTTTTTATTATGCTTACTATAATAATTATTGACTAGAAATAATTGTGTAAGTCGTGTGTCTTAAAAATTATCAAGGCACCACTTAATAAAGACCTGAAGACTCTAAAAAAAAATCATAAAAGATCTACACCCTGACATTGTATTAACACACTGTACTATGTACAACCACATGACTTAAAGAGTGTGAGTCTGTAAGTAAGCGTTAATTTGATGTGACATTGAATGTATACACAATTCGGTATCTGCATCATAACAGCCTCAGATTGAAAGTTCAGATTTTGTACTGATTTCTCTTCTGGTAAAATAAATCAGGGCTTTCAAAAAGATTAGAAACAGACAGTACTTTTACAAAAATAGGAGGTACCTTGTGGAAGAGATTTTAATTTAATTTGTTTTACCTTTAAAAATTGGTTCCTATATAAATCTATACTTTAAAAAAAGTCTAACATTTTCAATGTTTTACTGAGGGGTAATAAAAAAGTTGATGTTTGACCACAGAGTAAGATATTGGACCTGTTGATGAGATATTAGAAAGCTTAAGTAAAACTGTGGGTGGGATCAGCTAAATCTTATTTGCATCTGTTGGTGTTCGACAGTGACAAAATTTACTGAGTTTTAGTACAGGTATAGGAAATTTACATCATGGAAGCCAGCACAAGATACATGTATGTCAAATAATATAAGGTATAACAAAACATTTACTGACTGTGTTCAACTTCTCTGGCAAAATGCTTTTTGTAGACCCCTCAAACCAAACTGTTTGCCTTCCGCCTAATAGTCTCAGGCAAACAGTTTGGTTCTTGGGTCCGACAAAACACATTTTGCCCTTGAACCCAGTCAATAAATGTATAATGTTAGCAAAATTTTCGCCTTCAAATATTTTGGCTAATACAATCATGATTTCAATCAGGTAAAAGTACTGGATACCTGCAGATTTTGAAAGGCCTGATAAATTGTGTCTAATTCTAATGTAGTATAATACAATGTCAATACCTTGAGCATGAAGATACTGTTGAGAAATTTTGTAATAATGAAGAACTTGATATATTAAATTAGGTAGAGTAGAGACTTGGTTTAAATATCCTCAGACTACAGACTCACTCCAATGTATCAATGAATATTCAATGTTTCTTTGTTGGAATTGCAAAGTTTATCTAATGAAGGGAATAGATTAGTTCATCTTTGATTATAATAAACTCTGCCTGCAATTATTTTCCATATCAAAGGGGAAAAAAATATTTTTTTTTATTATTTATTTGTGTTTTTTTGTATAATTATTTGATTATATATCTACAATCAGTAGTTTCCTTGAAATCAATAATTATAATTTAAATTGTATTGTAGGTGTTAGAATAAACATGCCCCGAGCCAATCTTAAGCTTCTGATAGCATGTGCGGGCATCTTCACTCTCCTTCTGACAGTCTACAACACTGGAAAATGTGATCTTTCCAGGAGTGACAACAACTATAATAGGTAAAGTTTTCTAACATTCTGAAGTGAAATGATAGTTTTCAATTGGCAGTAAAAACTTGATATAGATTGATATTTGGGCAATAATGCAAATAACAGAGAATTTTCATGTGAAAAGAATGCTGAGAAAAAGGAACTAAAGTTCTATAAATGTATTTTGATTTGTTTAAAAAAAAATTTAGGGATGAGAAATTGCCTCATCTTGACAGTGAGTTTGATGGCTCAGTGGGTTTTCAGCCTAGAGCAGCGCAATCTTACACACATGCCAAGAGAACAAATAAACTGAACTATGAAGAGATAGAGTGTGTCATTAATGGAGATTACTCTGTGAAAGGAAGAAAGGATGGAAATGAAGTTTACATGCCATTTTCATTCATCCAAAAATATTTTGAGGTAAATGAAGTAAATTTTTAAAATATTAGCCACTTGTATGCATGATAATTAATCCACAATTAATTGGCATTTTCGAGGAAAAAAAATCCTGTTTTGATTTTGATTTGTTAATATAATAGGTGTATGGCTCCCTGGAGACATCAGATGGATACGAGAGGTTTTCATTCCATCACAGTTACCAGGATGATTTCCCGTCTGGTCCTCAACCAAAGTACTCTCCCAGTGGCATCTTCATGTCATTTGATCTCTACAATGTGGAAGACAGGAATAGGGTGAAATGTGTTTGTGGCATTGAAGGTAGATATTTCTCTACAATACTGTTTTATGTTGGTATGGCCTGACTTGAATACCCTTCTGATTTTGGCATATTTCTTCCTCTTTTTATCACTCAATTATGCCATATGAGAATCAATATTATGTTGTGTTATTTAGTATTTCTTAAGCATTTTTCTACGAACAACTTTCTTTAGACTTCAAGTACAACCTACAAGTACTTATATATATATGTGAAAAGATAAGAAAAAAAACTTTATTTCAAATTACATTTCTACAGTAAGAGTGTAAAACACATAATGATTTATCATAAGAGAGGTGGCTTCTTAAACTAAACCCACAATGCATATTCCAAAGTTTTTTAGGATAGAACCAATGAAAAGACACTACATACTTAAAAGACCATAATAATATGTGCTGTTAATTTCAGTTAAAGACTCTCAATTAGTGGTGATATGCATTGAAGCAATTGAACAAATGCTTCATTACATGTAAGAGTTGGGTTCTAATAAGTTTAAAACAGGATGTCTTGGAATTAATGTCAACAAATGATTTGAAAATAGTTTGTGCTTCATTTTTTAATACAATGAATAGACTTATGAATCTTAATAGTATCGCAATAAGACATCAATTAAGGAAGTGACAAATACTGATATCTCTTTATTTGAGAGATGTGAATTTTTTGTATTTTCTAAATTGAAAGCATCAGAAAGAACAAATTGATGTAAATATTGCAAGTAAATTGTACAAAGATTTCTTACAAGAAAAATCTCTCAAACATGATTTTGTCCTACCCCCTGTTTTTACAAATATTCATGCCATTTGAACATTAATTTGAAATGCTTTTATGTTACATTATATTAATGCATTAATAAGAAGAACTGTGAAATTTTATTTCCAGTGAATGTTTTACATTTACTGACTAAAGAGGAATAACTCTTACTTGAAATGATTTCAGGTGTTCCAATTTCAACACAGTGGGATCCCAAAGGGCACTACTACCCAATACAGATAGCCCAGTTTGGACTGAGTCACTACAGTAAACAACTGAACCAGCCAAAAAACAAGGTGAAGGTTCTGGAGGATGGGGAGCAGACAGATATATCTGACTGGCTACTTCCAGATTCAAACTCTGAGATTCGCAGCAGACTGGATGAACGCACATCAATTGATAATGCAGTAGTTGAATTCAAGACTTCTCGTAAGGGTTTAAATTGTAGAAGCAAATTTATTTCTTTTTATTTCCATTTAGAAATTGCAGTTAAACTTTTAAAAATATGTTTCGTATTTTAAGTGAAATGTGTATATATAATCTATTTCCGAATGTGAAAAGATGAATTGATGTCTTATTGCGATTCTGCTAAGATTCATAAGTCTAGTTATTGTATTAAAAAATGTAAAGATGATTTTCACATGGTTATGTATGTAACTTTAAGGTTTTGAATATCTAGGAAACGTAACAAAGGTGCTTTTAAAAAGTTTAGATTAAATAATTGTTGTTTAATTGATTAAATTTATTATTTCACTTTGTAGCTGACTTGAAAAATCCAGGTATTGCTATATCAACAAATGAGAGGAAGTTGTCAACACTTTCTATGGACCTCAAATTCATAAATGATGGCAGTGTAACTGTTATAATTAAAATGGGAGATGGAAACTTGTTCCGAATCCACTATGTGCTTAGTGACACTGTAATGAAATTAGAAGGCAGTCGTGATCTTTATTATGGACTTGGAGCCTCCAGAAAAGGAAAGTGGTTTCACTTAACTAGATTATTATTAACAGATTTCCAAAAGGGATTGAATTTACAGTATTCGAAAACCCGTGCCTCCAGAATGAAAAATGCAGCTCGTATTTCTGCCATTTGTGTCCGTGGGCATGGAGTAATGGACAATGTCACAGTCTCTGCTCATGCCCACATGGACCTATTTTATGATGCTGCAAACTACCTGGTGCGGCATCAAGATACGCAAGGAGGTTGGCCTGTGATGGTGCATCGTAAATTAATTCCAGAGGTCATGGAATTAGAGCCAGGATGGTATTCTGCCATGGGTCAAGGCCAGGCCATTTCTCTTCTTGTACGTGCCTATATTGTCTCAAAAGACTACAAATATATAGAGACTGCAGGCAAAGCCCTTAATATTTTTGACATTCCAAGCTCCAAAGGAGGAGTGACTTCCAAGTATCTCAATGTGTATGACTGGTATGAGGAATACCCCACAACACCTAGTAGTTTTGTGCTAAATGGATTTATGTATTCTCTCATAGGTCTCTATGACCTTAAAGAAATAGCTAATGGAAGAATTAGTGAAAAAGCTGAACAATTATTTAACAATGGAATGAGGACTTTAAAAACAATGCTTCTTATGTTTGACAGTGGTACAGGGACGTTTTATGACCTTCGACATATCACAGCGGGCTTGGCCCCTAACCGAGCTCGATGGGACTATCATAAAGTTCATATAAATCAGATTGAACTTTTGAGTGAAGTAGACAGCGATCCGTTATTTTCCAGTACTATAGAGCGTTGGAAAGGCTACATGAAAGGAAAGCTTTCACCCCACAACTAGAAACTGCAATAACAAAGTTTTATAAAATTATTTCTTTTAGTTAATGTGATATATTTTTTTTAATTAAAGAAATGCAGTATTGTTGTTAAACAGATGTGAATATCTCCTAGCACTGTATAATGATACTGTGTTTTTTTCTTATCATTCCAATCTTTGTTTTAGGGCTATAACTTATTTTATATTCCATATTGTCCCATTGGTGCTGTATAAATTTAATTTTAGCAAGTTACAGAACAGAATTAAGTTTTAGTGTGTGCCTAAGTATTTTTTTTACATGAATTTAATTTTCTACATGACACAAAATTCAAATCCTCAAAGGAGTAATGTACATATAATGTACATATTGCACATTCAAACAAAAAGATATCCTACATTGAAAATATCAACACAAGCTATCAGCTGAATTATTAATAGTTCTACCGCAGGAAATTTTTTTTGCAAGATGTATACTGTAGACTGAAAAGGCTTCCCACACTGGTATAATATCTAATTAGATGTAAAGGTTTTTGTTTACAGATTTTATATCATTTTATTTACCATGTTTACATTTGTGAAACATTTAAAACTGTAGTCTTGCTATATTTTATAATTATTTTATTCACTTGTATCACTATTACATTACACACTTCTACCTGGTTGTATCAAATACATACATGTATAACATTTACAAAACATTTTACAGTTTATGGTTACTTATATTTAGCCTACTTTTTATTCTTGGAATAAATCCTAATAACTTAGTATGTGTATGTACATGTATCATTTTTAGGGGACTATGCAATTTGATCATTCAGTAGATCTTGGAGACAAATATAGACTTGGACGATTTCTTCAAGAAGAGTTATTTTTACTGAATTTTTGAAGATATGATTATGTTAGCAATGAAGTTTATTAATTTTTTTTGTAGATGTATTCCAGAAACTTTATTTACTGATTTTGCTCAAATGATTTCTCATTTATTGGGTGTTCGATCTGATCATTTTGCTTATCTTCATAACAATAGTCAGGGCTTACTGTCTTTGGAGAGTTCATGTGTATTGTAACAGAGTACATATGTATTGAAACAAGGGACATCAGTTATATAGTTATCTTCATCCAAAAAGAGTATTTTTAAAAGAGAAAATACCCATATTTGTATAATGTGAAGGAATAAATGATCTCCATTTAATTTTTTTGACACAGACATGCAACAGGCACCAATCTCTTGACCATGGTGACCAACAGTACATATAGAGTATATATAAAATTTTAAGGAAATATTACCATTGGTCAGCAAAATCAGGTTAGCTTGATGCCTGTGTAGATACACATGTGAACATTTTATATTTCTATCAGTCTGGGGTATATTTCAATGGTGCTTCTGTGTGTCATATATGATTTAAGTTTAACATGATGAAATCATGTTTGTGGGAGTTATGTTCACATTCCATAAACTGACTGACTTGTATATTATCTTGTATACTGTATTCTTGAATATCAAAAGATTTTCTTATATTTTTGTAATGTGTGAGTATGAAAGATGGGAGTTTTTTGTTGAAACAAGGGACACTGATCCCGCATCATCAAGAGTGTCCAATATGAAAGTGTAAATGTACATGAATGAAATTCATGAAGAAAATATAACTGCATTTGTTATTTCATCACAATACTCTGTTGTCACTATAACCTGTCCTCATATAAAATGAAGGCAGGCAAGTAAAAATTTAAAAACATTTATATCTGTGTCATGATTCATTGTTGAACTGTCATTTTGTCAGTTCAGGATACATTACCATCACAGGGCATTGAAGCAAATGTACCTTATCAAATTAAGATGGGGCATTTTCTCTTATCATCAGTTTGGTAGATTGACACCTCCCCCCCCCCCCCCCCCCCCACACTCCCTACCCCCATCCACTTTCAAATTCCTAAAAGAAAATCCAGAAATGAAGGATATTGTCGCATTACCATAATTTTTTTTTATTTTGATAAGCCTATCAAATCACATAACGTTGCGGGTTTCGAATCCCACTGGGGGACGTGGAGACCGGTCCTTCGGATGAGATCGTATAAACCGAGTTCCCATGTCGCAGAAGGTGCTGGCAGGAAAAAGATCCTTCACTGCTCAATGGCCCTGCGTGCTGAGTATGGGTAAAAAATTTGCAGCTCTCCACCGGCAAGTGGTGGCGTTTCCATAGGAGTGAAAGAGTGAAAAATTCTCGAGAGGGACGTTAAACAACAAACAAATCACATAAGGTTTATAAACCTCATTAGGACCCCGCTCTGCGGGTGCCTCTTTTGATCAGTTTGTCCAACCAATTTCATTTGTCTGGAGCATGTTTTCTTTTCCCTTGGCCCAGTCCAGCTCAAACTTTACTCATGAGTGCCCATGGGTGGGTGGGGGGGGGGGGGGGTCAGTTTTCTAGATCAAAGGTCAAGGTCTAAAAACATCTGTGTAAAAATACTTGTCCAGGGCATCTATTTTTTTTTCTCCACTTGGTGCGTATCATTACCGCTACATTTTCTATGTACCATCGAAAACATTTTTGATTTCCGTACTGTAGCGGTAGACTAGGGGCGGCAGGGGTGTACATAGGTTCTTCCATTTCTATACCCTTCTGTTCAAAAGCAGGGTCGTAAGGACAGGTCCACTTCTTTCACTCCCGGTTTCCAATGTCGTGCGATCTGTTGTGAACTCTACGCGTGACCATTCCTAACTGATGGCAGAGCTACTCTCTTTTAATTTCGGACAGACAGACGGGCGGACGGACACCCCCATCACTATGCAAACCCCCCCCCCCCCCGGCTTTTTAAGCGGGGATATAATTAACAAGTTCGAAAAACTCAATTGCTGAACTGGCCTTAAGGACATACGCAACATACTTTGAACTTTATTGTCTTTTCCCCTGGAGTTGAAGAGTTCCAATACTTAAAGGAACTGTGTGCTACATTTTAATGTCTATATATGCTGTTGTACACTTCTTGTAAAACAAGTATGGATAAAAAAAAACATCTAGAATATATGTCTAGAAATTTTTGTATATTTTTCTTTGAATTATACAAGAATTTTCATCAATTAATATCTTTTCAAAACCCCTGGTAATGCATGCTTATTTTTTGTCTACGAACATCTGATTGCACTATAATCTTAAATTAAGAATATCTTGAAAAATTATCAGTAGGTAAGGTACGTTGCGTATGTCCTTAAGATCTGATTTGATAGGATCATCACGATAAGCTGATATGTGCACGACCATCGGAATTGTGGGAACGTAGTCTTAAAGGTGAACAAGGTAGTCCAAAGGGTAGCCCACAGGGTCTTGAGACAAATCTGACCAAAAACTAACGATTTTTGCTCATACTGTCTCAAGACCCTGTGGGTAGCCAGTGGTTACTTGCTACTACTTTCTACATTGAACTCTGTTTCCTTATGTAACCATGTAAAGCTGACTTTGTTGAGTATAAATTGTTTTATCACATTTTCTAAATTGTAACCATTCAACTACTGTGATCTATTCCCTTTTGAAGAAACAATAACATTAACCCTATACATTACAACAGTGTACATGTATTTATCATCCACAAATAGAGACGTAGATATATTTTCAGAAAGTTGTTTATCTCCAGATGATCAACAGCTCTCTCTCTCTCTCTCTCTCTCTCTGGAAAGGGAAAGGAAAGTACCCGCCTGAATCGCAACCTTACTGTTCTAACAGACAGGCCCATAGAACGCGGGGGGGGGGGGGGGTCTGAGTATAGTATTTTTCATTTAGATGCTAGTTAACCCCCCAACCCCCCGCGTGGCGCAGTGGTTAGAGCGTCTGCTCTAGAGTCGCAGAGTAAGGAGTTGATCCTTACGTTGTGGGTTCAAATCCCACTGCTGGACGTGGAGACCGGTCTTTAGGATGAGACCGCACAAACCGAGGTCCCGTGTCGCAGAAGGTTCAGGCACGAAGAAGATCCCTCAGTGTTCAATGACCCCGAGTGCCGAGTATAGGTCAAAATTTGTAGCCCTCCAGCGGCACGTGGTGGCGTCTCCATGCACATGACTGAAAAATTTTCGAGAGGGACGTTAAACAACAACCCCCCCCCCCTTCACTTTTTGTTGCTGTAAGGTCGAGCAGTGGCAATTCCAGGATTTGGACAGTTAACTAGGTTTTTTTCCTTGTACGATTATTTTGGGAATTGTTTTTTTAACCTTGCTTGTCAGACTTTTTTGGGGAATTTGCCCCCCACCCCTTTTAAAACCGTTTCTATGGACCTGGTAACAGATAAACAATCATCAAAGAAAGTGTTTTTAAAAAATCTAATAGGTAATGATCAGTAGATTCCTTCGTCCTAAAATATAGAGTTCATAAACATGCCTGCAGGGTTTTTTTTCTTTGACAACAGAGACAGCTACTACCTCATCAAAAATGGAACTCGGAAATTTTCATATCAAGTGATTGCATGGTCATCTACAAACTTAGTTAAAAATCATTCAGATTCTACACACAAGTACTATAAGTTGTTTTAAAAAATGCTTGGGTTCCTCGATCGTTGAAATCTTTGTGGTTGGAGGCCGAGTCTACCAACAATCTGTTGGAATTTCCATCGGTACTAATTGTGTCTCTTTATTTTTTGTTTTTCCGTATTCTTATGAATTCAAGCAGAATTTAATTCAAAAACTTCTACATGAAAAGCAGTCTCTTGCTGTGTCGTTCGACATTTAGGTATATATATATATATATATATATATATATATATATATATATATATATATATATATATATATATATATATATATATATATATATATATATATATATCGATGAAGTTTTATCAATTAACAATGTTCATTTTTTTATTCATACGTTCATTCGATATATCCTACTAAACTCGGAGTCCATATTTGGATGTTTTACTAGAGAAAGACATTGATGACAAACTGACAACTAAACTTTATTATATATTATTTAACATGACGACTTTAACTTTTCTATCTTCAGCGTCCCTTATTTATATAGGAATACCATTATCACCTACATATGTTGTGTATGTTTCCCAGTTGATTCGATATGCAAGAGCTCTATGGAAGAGTTCTACGAACAATTAAAAATTTCTAAGCCGAGGTAGGCTACAGACAAATAAGTTAATGATACAAGAATAAAGACATTTTGCAAATTCTATGGTCGATAAAATGACTTTGTTTGCAAATACGACCTGTCATTAGGTTGAATGTTGACTGACGTTTTAATACAAATTGTTAGTCCATTATTTTCATATTGAATTGTCTAAAGATTACTCCGTTTATCCGATCAAGACAAAGGGCGGAGGGGGGGGGGGGGGTGATGGCACCTGATCTTTTCATATCTTCACATTTCATTTAGAACTAGTTCTTTAAAATTTTGACATTATTCATTCACGTGTTAACAGTTATTCGTACAGGAATACAAGAAAGAGTGGACAACACTGTCAGATACAAACACTCTGCCACAATAGTACATAGCTGTGGTCAGTTGACATGCTACTGTTTGATCCATCGTTAGAACACTGAACCAGGAAATGTTGAGCTGAGAAACCTCAATCTGTACTGGAGAAAATAACCTCCTGGAGAGCTAAAACTTTCTGTGATATTGATACATGCGCCAAAAAACAAAAACAAATTTTTGCTTAGGATGGTTTTAAGACATTTTTTTTCATTTTTGCCATGCGTTTTTAGACAATATTCTATTTCCACATAGAATGGACACAAACCCCGTGCCTGCGATAATATGTTGCCTGGTGTATAAATTATCATTTATTTTTTTACATTTATTACATACTTAGTAATAAATACAGAATTTTTGCATATGCGATGCATGTAATAAACATAATAAAACATACCTTTTTCCAATTCACATTCTGTATCAGCCCTCGGGCCTTCGGCCCTCTGGCTGATATTGGTGTCTCGGACTGATACAGGATGTGATATGGTAAAAATAGACTGAAGTACCGGGTACTGTCTGAAGTAAACTGTGGAATTTTCATTCATTATGAGGATAGAGAGAGAGAATAGGGGGGGGGAGAATTGCAATAAAAAAATAAAGACTGGGTAAGGAGAGATAATTTTAGTAAAGACAAGATTACGACGAATTCACCCCCCACCCTACCCCCCATAATTACCTTAAGGAAAAAAAGAAAGCAGATTGTCCTGTGTATTAATTTCCATTCTTCTTGTTGAACCTGTCATATAAAGCCAAGTTTTAAAAAAATCCAAAAAAAAAAAAAAAAATAAAAAAAAAATCACATTAAACATATACGTGTTGATCAGCAGAATACTACATGTATTTTACAATGTACATGTATATCATTTCAATGAAAAAAGCAGGGTTTTAATTGAAATAGTAAAATTCTGGAAGCAGAGTATGAGAACAATAAAATGACGCATGCATTAAAAAAATATCAAAGTATAGATTTATTGTGTATTTTTTTTAAACGCATATATATCCTCTCTCTCTCTCTCTCTCTCTCTCTCTTGTATACGGGCATTGTATATCATGAATTTAATTACAAAACTAAACTTCATTAATTCACTGGCCACGTAAATGCATCAGCTGCTATGTAGACTTAAGACAAGTAAGTACCATTCTCAAGATTTAAAGTTTGAAATTTAATTTATAGACAGGCGCGGATCCAGGAATTGAAGTTAGGGGAGGGCGCAGAAAGTAGGCAGGGGGTCTGGGGGGCGCCTTGAGGCCCCCAGTGGGTCCAGGGCGAAGCCCTGATGGGGGCCCAGGGGGCGAAGCCCACGGAAGCTCCTGGATTATAGAGCTTTTGTAGGCTAAAAATGAGGTCTACCAAGTAAACATTTTTACATTTTCTTGACGTAACTATAATTTACGCTAACTTTGACAGTTTTGGGGGGGGGGGGGGGCGCCGGGTGCGTCCGCCACTAATAGAAGATCTGTACATATATCAAATCTAGATTCAATGTGTATAAAGATGTTACAGAAGCGTAGAAATTCCTGCAACGTTAACGTTAAAGATAGATAATTGTATTACAAGGGGTGAGTCTTATTACTAATCATTCAGTGAAGTTTCTTCTCTTGCATTGGGCTTTAAAACATAACCATATGCACCCAGCTGCATCTTGCTAACCCACTGTGCTGAAAAATAATAAGCACGAAGGATTTAAAACATCACAATTAACATTTTTCTGAATTACCACCTCTCCTTGAGAGAGAATATCTCTGCACGCATAAATCCATGACTCATGCAGATTT
Organism: Saccostrea echinata; assembly: GCF_033153115.1. Taxonomy (NCBI): domain Eukaryota; kingdom Metazoa; phylum Mollusca; class Bivalvia; order Ostreida; family Ostreidae; genus Saccostrea; species Saccostrea echinata. Next base: position 7,354,977 of record NW_026889803.1, read on the forward strand.
TCAGGAATTTAATTGTTTCTTTTCTATTAAAAAAAATTGAGGTTCTGTGTTTATGTTGATGAATAATATATATCAATATAAGGATCAATATATATCGTGTTAAGGCTGTCCTATTTTTGGACTGTATATAATTTTTGGACTATATATAGTGTAATAAGTTTCCTGGAATGTGGACAATGTAGATTATGTATTAACGGTTATTGATTTTGCAGGTGTCCGAATCATTTACGATATGATCCATGATTGATAATATTAACAATCAAATCATATGTGTTATAAACAGACATGCGCATTACATGCAACAACTGTTGGTGTACACCAAACACAATGAACAAATGCTATACTGAAGAGTTTCATTTGCAAATGCCTGAAGTTACATGTAATTGGAATAAATGAAATACGTGATAGGCATGTGTGACTGAGAGACCCCGAACAATAAAAACTTCTCCAATGCCCTTCAAAACAGATGAGCTTTATCTGGGTAGCCATCGCACCGAAACTCTTATCAAATAATTGTCCTTTCCAATACACTGGCCCGAGTAAAAGTCCCCTGATGTTTTAGTCAAGAACTTGTCATCGACACACAAAAAAGAACCTGGCTTTAATATATACAATGTTTATACAATACCGAATGACGCGAGGAAGGACAGGGAAGACTGTCCAATCAAACAGATATTAACGTCCACTTTGCTGGACCGCTGACGAAGTGATGGCCGAATTTATGGACTGGATAACAACCCATATAAACTTGTCATATTTCTCGAAATGGACCTGCATATAATTATTGTTATGTGTTAGCTTTAGCACTGGAAAATATACGGGACTCATTTTCGAAGTTGTTTCCGACTTTGAAGACCGGGAGTTTAAAAGGAGTTCAATTTTCCTGCAGATTTTGTAAATTGAAAGCATATATTTCATGCTGATTGTAAGAAGATTTTTGTCTTTCTCTCTATCAGAGATTGGAACGGAGTTGCCTTCGTCTGACAACGTGTGAAGATTCTCGCTTTACTGCTTTTTGTTTAAATGGAAACTGTACAGGACTGAATTGACGTTACGTAACGGAACGCAATCTTTGGTCATTTATATCACGGTGAAATAGACTTACATAACGTGTATTGAAATCCTATTTAAAACGTCTGGATATATGCTATTTTGGGGTCTTTTAATAAACGCTTGAATAATTATTAACCGTTAAGTAGTGACGACCTTGTTTCTGGTGATATATATTTACCGTTGTGTCTCAAACAAACCCGCAAAATAGGACTTAATTAAACTATTAACATAGCGAAGAGAAATCTATTACCATACACTTCATTTATGATAATGGCAGGATTTAAACAAGTCGATCTGAAATGAAGGCAATTTTATCAGGAATTGCCCAGCCCACCCCTCTGGTGCGAGCTGGGGCCCTGGGGGACAAAGTCACTCTGAAGAGGGTACATCGATCCCATCCAAACTTTAAGACTATCAACCAAACAGGTAGGTCTAATGATATTCGTTGTATGTCGATGTTACAGGGCTGTAGAATGACCTAGCATATTTTACTCGTATATATGTCATTTCATCTCTGAAGCACATTTAATAATTCTGATCAGGTCATTACATCTAGTTTTTTTTTTAAAAAATGTATTCCATTATTAATGGAAACCATACTTGGTACCGATGCATGCTTTGTACGGAAAATGTAGTATATCTACATAGGAACATTGAAATGTGTAGCTAAATATATACATACATGTATATACCGGGATGTATAGACACATGTACGGTAATTATGAAGATATACAATCACGTGGTACGTGTACATGTATATCTTTAAGCTTTCTTGGTCGAAAACAAAGATGACCTAACCAATTAATAAAGTTTTCATCGCCCTAGTTTATCTTCGTACGTACTCTGAATTTCTGATTTGAGTGATATACAGCGTAGACTGTGAAAAGATACACATTCCTTATTTTGATGAATTTAAACATTATTTAAGGAGTAACATCTCAAAATACAGACACGTAGTGTTTTTGAAAGGGGGCAGCCAGCAAAAATACCAACATATCTGAAAAATCTTTGACAATCAACAACAACAACAAAAAAAAAAAAAAAAAAAAAAAGGAAAATTATCCAAAATTTTATTTTGTGTGTGTGTTAGGTTCCAACTTCTTTTCCACAAACAAATTTTATTAATACATGGGGCAATTTGACTAAACTGACAAAAAGGTCGGCCTTTCAATGGGGTTTTCAATGAACATTTTCAAAAGTAAAAGGTTACGTTTGGGACCCCCCCCCCCCCCAAAAAAAAAAAAAACAAACAAACTACGTGCCTGGAATACATGTACCCATCTAGAGTTTTAGTTTCATTTAGACTTTATAATTCTGTGCTCAATTGTTGTATTTTGATTGAATTGATTGCATTTCCTCCTTTTGTTATTTTGTTCTTGTTTTGTTTGTTTGTTTGTTTGTTTGTTTTTTTTTTTGGGGGGGGGGGGTTAGAAATCCTGATGCAATTATAATAGTTGATAACACAGTCATCTATTTTATAGTTTTTTTTTCGGTTTACCATTATTGCTGATATTGAAAAAGAGATAGTTAAACCACTTCAAAATGATACTACTCTTTAGGTTCTTTTACTTTGAATAGAGCTTGGCACACTATCAAACAACATAGATACTTGAACAAGTACATCATTTTTAAAGAGTGATGTTGATATCACCCAAAATAGAATCTTTTTTCGTACCTCACCTGAAATTGATTTTTCATGATGTTCCCCCTTTGGTTCTAGAATTCTTGCATAGTTTCCCGTTATTCCGGAAGTAAATAAAAGACAAATTATGCCTTAGCACGAAATATATAAAATGAACATGATCATTTGTTAAAGGTCATCAAACATGTCAGAAGTTTTGTAAAAAAAATAACAGAATAAAATTAATTTACAATACCAAACCTAATTATAAAGATAAATTAACTTTTTATTATGATGTGGAACATTGAAATTTTCTCCCTTCCAGTTTAATTGAGATAATAATTTTTAATAGAAGTGATCATTATTTTTGGGCCAATCTCTGAACAGCAAATCAGGTTTGCTGAGGATCGTGAAATGTATATATAGTGACGATGTCCGCGTTTATTACTGACGATTTAATGTACATCGCTCAAGGTGCGCTATAAAGGGTTGTATTTACTTCATATGTGTCAAAAAGACATAAAGTTATCCCTAAACACGAGAACTCTCTTGTTCGTCTGTAAATGTGATCATGTTGATTTACGCTTCATGTAAATACAATGACACCGCTTTAATTAATTATTTGGGGGAAATATATTCAGAGGCAGTACCAACAAGTCTTAGCAGTCCTTTTATATACTAGTATATGTGTTTTCTCAACTCCAGGGTTTGAAGATTAATTTATTGAAAATGAATTAATAAAATTTAAGCAATGTCATAATTTAAACAGAGTTAATGACACACAATAAAGTAAATTTCGTATAAAGAGTAGATTTGGCAGAATGATTTACTATCTGCTTTCAAACGAAGACACAACCCTAATATATTTGGAGGAATGATGTATGTATATCTTGCCTATACATTTGTTTGGATATAATAAAGTGTACTGCCAGTTATGAACATGTCAGCGCACACGAGTTATACCCCCCCCCCCCCCCAACACATCGAAACACACTTTAACAATTAACATCTGCAGTCGGTGAAAAATGAGTAGTATCCTTATGATTTGATAAATCATTCTGAGTCTTTTCTAGCAATAAAATATCTGCATGGAGCTATTTAGAGATTTCTAGCTAAGATTTTTTTTTTGGGGGGGGGGGGTTAAAGTGGAGGGGGTATAGTAAAGATCAACCATTTCAGTGTTATACTTATCCTCATTTTGGCCCCCCTTTCAACCGACCCTCTGCCCTCCAATATGATACTCAGGCACGTATTATCGGGGTGCACCCTGAGCTCCCCGCCCCATTTTTTTTAAATGTTCTTTTGCTGCTTTTTTCAGTTTGGATTTTTTATTATCATTTATTCAAAGTCCCCTTGGTCTCCCACTTTTGTTTTTTGTCGAAAAGAAAGAGGAACCACCATGCACCCAAACCCCGTGAAATAGGTTTTACACAGACATTTCTCTTAAATTTTTTCTTGCTTTTTTTTTCTTTAAAAACGAAGCATCATCCCTGACGATACTTTTGAACTTTATCATAAATAATATCGTTCACGGTTGATGTAGTCCCCAAAAATGTACATAACCTCTCGTCCAAAAAACGGAAATACATCCCGAAATGGAAGACGAATAATATGAAATTTATTGAAACCAATTTGGTTTTCCTTGAGGGCATATGACTATGTAAAGACTATAAAGTAACATGCACCTGTATAACTATGTATGCGAATTTGACATAATTTAGAGTAGCTTCCCTTTGATGGAACTCTTCACTTTTTCCACATACAGGCGCGAAATATGACATCATGTTATCGCACAGCAAACAAGACATGTTCGGCTATTTTTTAAATAGATTTTTCGTCAGATAGCATCCATAATTACCCTGATTAACAAGAAGAATAAGATTTCGTTCAGAATGAGTGAATCGGAGATGGATTCCTCTTCCTCTTCGGAAGGTAAAGCTGGGGTTTGCTTAGATAGGCCACATGAGTTCGCAATTTTATCAATAAAGTCAATAAAAATCACTCGATTGACCAAGCCATGAGCTATGCGTTAGCTGATAATGATAAATCATACCATTTTATCCTAATTATATATAGTACAGTACCTCAGATTGAGAGTCAGAGACGTGTATGAATAACAACTTGCAAGCATTTAGCATTTTACAGTGTTGCGTTTGTTGCCACTTACTCTGTCACTCGCAGACAAATTAACTTCTTGAATCCTCATTAAAGAATTCACGAATCTGAGCAAAATCGGATATAGCAATTATTTACTCAATGGGCAATCAAAGTTTTACATAGTAAAACATAGGTAAAATCTTTAAAAATCGCCTCCTCAAGAACAGTAAAGGATCACTGGAGATACTGATGTGGATTCTGGAAGCATCCTTAGGTAGTGTAGATTCAAATTTATTCAAATTATGACCCCAGGGGCTAGAGTGGGGTCACAATGAGCGAACACAGTTATACATAGGAATATATATATATATATATATATATATATATATATATATATATATATATATATATATATATATATATATATATGTTCCTGTAGTGGGTATCCTTGTAAAAGTGAATTTCTTTGTGCTTTCTATATTAATATTTCTTCACTTATGTTAGTTTAAGAGTTGTTGTAAAATGTGCTTTATAAATAAAAATTAAATTCATTACAACGTGTATTGGTAACAAACTCTAATAAAACTAATGTCCAAATAACTGTATCTCGATCACTTTCATTCTCAATGACCGTGTAGTATAGGGCAGCGCCGCGAGAATTCCATCGACATCGAAGGCAAGTTTTTTGACTTGCCTAGATAGCCGAGCAGTCTAGCGCGCTGTTCCTGTACTGCTAGGAGACAGATTACATAGGTCGAGAGTTCAACCCCGGGCTGGGGCGGAAGTGGGTATCCTTGTAATGTAAAAGTGAATTTCTTTGTGCTTTCTATATTAATATTTCTTCACTTAGGGCAGTTATGTTAGTTTAAGAGTTGTTGTAAAATGTGCTTTATAAATAAAAATTAAATTCATTACAACGTGTATTGGTAACAAACTCTAATAAAACTAATGTCCAAATAACTGTATCTCGATCACTTTCATTCTCAATGACCGTGTAGTATAGGGCAGCGCCGCGAGAATTCCATCGACATCGAAGGCAAGTTTTTTGACTTGCCTAGATAGCCGAGCGGTCTAGCGCGCTGTTCCTGTACTGCTAGGAGACAGATTCCGTAGGTTGAGAGTTCAACCCCGGGCTGGGGCGGAAGTGGGTATCCTTGTAAAAGTGAATTTCTTTGTGCTTTATATATATATATATAGAGAGAGAGAGAGAGGAAAAATATTTTTCTCATGAACAGCAAAGGCATAATTGGTCATGATTTTATGGAAGCATCTTCTGAATGTATGGACAAAAATCATTTAAATTACCGAAAACTGCAGAATAGGGTAAACACCTCTGTAGTAAGGCACGTACCACAGCTGTTATACTTCCACTTTTTATGTCTCGCTTGTTAGCCACTACTTTGATGGCTGTGGGATTCTTACGAGATGCAGAGTAAATCCGATAGCATGAACTATTAACCTTGGTTTTCACAATTCTTTTCCTATGGTACACATGATGAATAAGTGTAATAAATATAATTTGTGAAAAAAATGTCCAACAAGCATCGGGGTCGAATATCGGGGGGGGGGGGGGGGGGTCCTGTCCACAAGTACCTGTGATATTAGCATAGTTTCTACACATTCTTGAATTTCATGCTTGCATACATGTAATTTTGCAAATTGGGTCTAAGGCCCACTTTTGATGCTTGCATCAATGTTTCCTAAACATATTCATTATATTATACCTATGTATTATTATAATTTTTGGTTCATTACTTAGTTTTACATATATATTGTCATCACTGTACAGGTATACAATAACCTACCTTACTCATACATGTATGTAAGTTCCACTGTTTAAGGTCCTCTGACCGTCTGATAAAAGGAATTACTCTCACTGTGATAAATGCCAATTATTCCTTTATAAAACTGTGAAGTTGAAATGCCATTTATATCAAAACTTCCCCCACAACTTGTACTGAGAGAGTGTACATTTTGATTTAAAAAAAATTAGTAAGATTTCTTTTTTAAAATCGTCAGCATTAAAGCAAAATTTTACATGAGTATACAGAGGACTTCTGGACCTTAACATTCAAGTGAATTTACTGAAGTCATCAAATTTGCTGTGTTTAATATTTACAACATATTATGAATCATTGCTTAAGAAAATTTAAATAAGTAAAAACTTTTTATGTTGAAATTATGTAAATTATAGATGATGATAATATGTATGACTGGATGAGCAGAAAAATATGAAATACTGAGGAAACTAAAGGAAATACTCAAATGTGCGTATCATGTCTCTTGAATGTCAGCAGACCAAATCATATCTCTCCCTTTTCCTAATCGCTTAATTTTGATCTCAAGTATTATAGAAAAAAGTGAAGAAAAAAAAAATGTTCATTCATGTGCAAATAAATGGAAGTGGTTCTTTTTTTAACAAGTATTTTTATTGGAATTTGAGATGCAAGTTTTATACATACCTGCCATCGTTAGTGGCTAGCAAAAATATGTGTCAGATATGTCACCTCTTAGAGAACTAGACATACAGTAGCTGTATATGGTTTTTGGACACAATGTATTACATTTAATACCTGCTGGATACCTTGTTCCTAAGAGGATTAGACATTTAATGAGCAGAGATACTTTTTACTTTGTTAAAAAGCCTGTGTATTCTATTGCACAAGAGTCTTCCTATTTTAGTCCTTTTATGTCAAGATGGGATTCCTGAAGGCCAGAGGAATTTGTTTATACTAAACTGTTGACAAGGCAGATTAGGACACGAGTTCTTAAAAAGAAACACTTATTTATCATGGGATAGAAACTATCCTTCAAAGAAATATTTTCCCAAAGTGTGAAAAAAGTCAAATGAGTTACAAGGTTTAAGTTAGAATTTGAGGAAATATGGAACCCAAGCCAGTTGTGGTATGGATGAACTCCCCTGAAAGTCCTGGTCCAAGGATGATAACTGTACAGAGCTTGGATGATGAAGATCCTCAAATTGTGGAAAATCTTCCTCTCAACTGTGAGACTCGGGGTGACTCGGATTGTGACAGTCGGAGCTCACACACACCCGAGCTGGTTCGGAAAATGAGCTCAGATTGTGAAAGTTTTCAATCTCAAGAAACTTCCGACAGTGAATATGGAAGTGTTTCTTATACAGGAGGTAATTTATCTCTATGTTTGAAATTTGTTAATTTAATTCTAAGACGTAAAAAAAAGTAATTTACCATAATTTCCATTCTAAAGTTCTGAGGAAACAGTAATTATTCTAAAAATTGTCAATGATCACAAACATTTTAGTGGACAAATTTCTTAATTACTATAATCTGTCAAGTTGATAGATGAGGTGTAATGTATGCCACCTAGGTGCATCATTGCACAGTGCAAGATTTTATCTCTTAATTTCACTGACTCATTGATGTGTTGAAGAGATACATAGTAACTTGATACAGATCATGAACTGGTCTGGAGAAACTGTTTAGAAGAACTATAGCCCCATGTAAAAGCCTTGGATTTTATTAGGCAGTCATCCATAAGTACAATGACTGTATTCAAATGCTTGAGTAAATGAGAAAATGTCACTCTTATTGATTCTACCATAAACTTTCTAATAAACCATCTTTTGGGCATGTATGACAAACAGTAGTTCATCTGTTGAGCAATTCCGTATTTGAAATTGTAACAATACAAACTTCTGCATTTCTCCGTTGTTGCAGGATGTTCCACATTTGTTGTAAACTGGGTATTCTTTTTTCCTGACAATGCATGGTGAATGAATTAAGTGTTGACAAAAAGGAAGACCAACAGTAACGAATAAGGGAAGCACAGTGATATATAATTTTGTCTGTTCTTCAGGTACATGTAAGAGTTCAATTACTGTATATAATTACATAATCATTTTTCGAGGTGTTCCTGTTTTCAGTGTAATCAATAATGCATTATCATTTCCGTTTGATTCCAAAAATTGACAATTTTTTTTTCTTTTGAGGTTTTAAACATTGCTTAAGAGTGTAATGATAGTTGAACTCTTTTTATGAGAAGTCTGGTAATTATCAAAGCTTTTCCTCTGCCAGTTTAGATAAAGTTGTAGAAGTTAATAAAGTGATTATGATTGTGGGAATTAGGAAGCAGAAATGGAGATTTAAATGAGCAGCGTTTTTCAAAATTCTTTAATTTGGATTTGGAACATTTTTTTTTCATTGTGTATAATTTTTGTGTAGATGAAGGATTAATATAATGCTTATCCTGTTTATAGGATGTCTATTTTCTGGTGTAGAGAGGTCTCTCAGAAATGTCTTGATTGTTGCTGTTAAATTTCTGTTTAACATGGCGGTTTTATATTCTGTGTTTATCTTCTTAACCTTCAAGGTGAAAAAAGTGATGTGAATGAATATTAGTGTATTGAAAATATTTATGAGGGTTAAATCCAGCATAATCCTTATGAATTCCTTGCCATTGATCTTTTTTGTGTAATTTATTCAGAAACATAACTCTTATGTTGTAATTGAATTTTTAAAAAGACTGTTCCTGTTCAGAGGTATTTTCTTGAAATCGCCATTTATTATCAGAAATGTTTGATTAAATCCTTTATTTGAAAGATAATATGCATGATTTTCATGTCTTCTGATAAGTTTGAAGACCTTGAAGTCCTTCTGCTTTAGAAGGGCAGAATATCATTGGGAACATCCACATTAAAACAGTGGCTTACTACTAAATTTTTTTTTTGCCAGTGACTGATAGGAAATATTTACACTTACCCTCCACTGAACAACTGCTATGATTTATTGATTTAGATGTGTCGAGGCTCTCCAAAGCCCAGTGTTAACATTTGTTGACTCTTCTTGTTAAATATTGGACCCCATCCATTAAGCAATACTTGTGACTTAAATGCTCAAAAACACAACCTAAAGAAAAGAAAGAACAAAATATGGCTTTAGTTGAATCAAAATGAAGTAAGTAGTTTTTAGATTTGGAAGATATTTTTTGATTTTTTTTTTTAACTGAATTTTTTTTTTAGGAAGAAATCTATCCCAGGTGTATGTTTTGACACATTCTTTCTGCAGGTGTCAATGTTTCTTTGTTTCTTGTACAAATTGTTATTTTTCTGTGATTGGCCATGTGAAAGGGAAGATGATAACTAGCTTATGGCAGTAAATGGAAAGGTCTGCAAATGAGTACAAAGATTCTTCTTGATCATGGATTAGGACTGCTTCATGTTTGAACTTTAGAGCCAGATAAGACACAATTATGCCAACCATTGGCTATATCCTAGCAAGCATTAAGAGGACGGCTTGACACATTTAACACAGACATCTGTCTTGTGAATTGTGATAATTGTGGAAATGACAGGGCTATTGGAAGCAATTGAACTGGAGTTGAGCTTAAGAGGTGGGTGTAAAAAGCTTAAGGATATTGTATTCTTGGACTCTAGGCTGAAATACCACCATCTTTCTGTACAGGTATTAATAGTCAATGTTGTAATAATTCATATATGTATCGGTGGTAAATGCTACAATGCCATTTAGTCAACAAAATCCAAATTCTTCTTTTCCTTAAGCTCGGCTTCTTTGTTGTTACTATATGTAAGGTAGAACCGCTACTGAATCACTGTGGATTCATGATTAGCACTGTGTATAGCATGTAACTTCCACACATTACCTAACTTTATACTTTTGTTAGGGCTGTCACGGTTCCCCGAAATAACCGAAAACCGCAGTCCAAGTTGTTCAGTTCAGTTTCAGTTCCATTTTTCCGGATTTCGGTTTGGGTCTTGTTTATATGTTAGAATCTGTTTTTATACAAAAATGACGTCAAAATCAAAAGAATGATGACGATAAAAGTTATAAAATAACAGCTGAATTCTACTTCATTGTATGACAAAGCACTTGTCACGAAAGGATTAGATAATTATGAAAATCAGCAAGAATAATCAGGTTGTAGGTAATAGTCGGCTTAGTAGTCCTGAACACCAATGTCAAGAATTGAATATGATAAAGATATGTTTTCAAGGTGAATGTAACATAACAAATAAAGATTTTTCAAGTTAATTTCATGAATTTAAGGAATAAAATAAATGTAAATAACCAAACCGAAAAACCCGAAACTGAACCGAAAATTTACAGAACCTACCCGACCCGAAAAATTTTGGAACCGTGACAGCCCTAACTTTCATGTAAATTAGTTGAATCTGATTCGTCGAGAAACATTTGTTAAAAAACACTATTACACGCTGAATAATGAAGCCACGCCCTCCAGCGTAGCAACAGTCAACATTGCTTGACGACATGAGATATTCAAAGAAATATTGACTGCGCAGAATTTATGCACGCAAGGTTCACTGAAATATGTATTTGTTATAAAACATTCAGTATAATATAATAAATACTGCATGTAGTTGAGTGTAACATTGAAAATTTTCAATGTAACACTCAACTACATGCAATATTTATATAATAGTACATAGGATGGTCATAATTATTAACAATTTCTGCATTTTTTGTCATAAGATATGTAATCAGTATTTATTTCAACATACCTAATTGTATAATAGTTTTTTTATGCCCCCGTATCGAAGATTGGGGGGTATATAGTTTTTGTCCTGTCCATCCATCTGTCTGTTTATCTGTTTGTCTGCAAAAACTTTAGCATTGCTCATAACTTTTGATTGGTTGGAGCTATGGCTTTCATATTTCACATGTGTATTCCTTTTGGCAAGACCTTTCTTTGGGTACCATCATATTTAACCTTGACTTTGGAGTTTGACCCAGTTTTACAAAATTTTACCCAACTTTAACCTTGGCCATAACTTTTGAACAGTTGGTGCTTTGGCTTTCATACTTCACAAATATAATTCTTGTGACAAGACCTTCCTTTGGAGACCAACAACTTTGACCCTTTGACCTTGACCTAGGAGTTTGACCTACTTTTGAAAAACTTTAACCTTGGCCATAACTCTTGAACGGTTGGTATTAGGGCTTTCATACTTCACCTGTGTAATCCTTGTGACAAGATACCAACAATTATAGCCCATTGACCTTGACCTTGGAGTTTGACTTACTTTTGAAAAACTTTAACCTTGGCCATTTCTTTTGAATGGTTGGTGCCAGGACTTTCATATTTCACAAGTATATTTCTTTTGAGAAGGTCTTTCCTTGGGCACCATTAATTTGACCATTTTACCTTGACCTTGATGTTTGACTTTCTTTTGAAAAACTTGAACCTTTTCCATATCTTTTCAATGGTTGTTGCTAGCTAGGGCTTTCATATTTCACAAATATATTCCTCGGGACAAGACCTTACTTTGGGTACCAACATATTTGATTTGCATTTGAGAAAGTTTAACCTTCGCTATAAATTGCCATATGGGGGCATCAGTGTTTCACAAACGCATCTTGTTAAAATACATGTTTTAGTGAAGCTATATATATACATTATGTATTTGTCAAGCTGGAGTTTAGCAAAGACTTTCTGATCCACATTTTACTTGGAACATGAATATAGGGATCATGTAAATGTTCACTTGCAAATTTAAGTAGTCAGTCTTGTTTATTTTAAAAGCTTAATTTAACATAAACCTTTGACTATTTTATGTGGCAAACATAAGAAAAAAGTCCATGGCCAGTGATATTCAGCAGAAGTGTAAAATTATGCAAGTTGAATTATCAACAAGCCATGTATAGTGTTTAATGCAGCTGACACTGTCTACAGAAATAGTCATGATCAATCTCATAGAAGGGCGAGGCAAAGCCATCTGTGACATTGATCAACCTGATATATTTCTGTGGATAGTCAGTAACCAACCTAATATTATACCTTTATTGACTGGGTTGGAGGGCAACATGCATTTTGTCGGACCCAAGAACCAAACTGTTTGCCTGAAGCCGTTAGGCCGAAGGCAAACAGTTTGGTTTGAGGGGTCTACAAAGTGCATTTTGCCCGAGAACAGAGTCAATAAATGTTTTGTTACACATTTTACTTTATATTTTGACATAACATGATGTAAATTTTGTTTACCCGCACTGCAGTTTAAACTTGATCAATTCCGTAAAATTATAACGAATGCAAATAAGATACACCTGACCCTGCCCACACTGTGACGTAAGCGGTCCAACATCTCACCTATAGGTCCAATATCTCGCTCTGCGGTCAAACATCGATTTTTTTATGACCGCTCAGTAAAGCATTGGAAATGTTAGACTTTTTTAAGTATAGAATTGTATAGGAAACAATTTTCAAAGGTATAACAATATGATTTATTTTCTAAAGGAAAATAGTGTGAGAGGCATAAACCCAAGACAAAGTTTTTCAAAGAAGGGGGTGTGTTGAGCCACAAAAATAAGGTCAAGCAAAATGAATAAAGCTCAGGAGTGCATGGGGGGGGGGGGGATCTTCCTATAATTTTTTAAAAATTTTTTTGAAACCTTTTTAATGCAATATAACCAATGGCATATGAATGTTAATTGAGGGGGGTGAGGTGTTGCTAGGTGTTTAAATGATACAGAAACAACAGCAAAAGAGTGAGAGGTCAGGCATGTGTTTGACCATCAGGTTTAAACTAGTGAAAGTGGGACATTTTAATATGAGGGAAAGAAGAGTATATAACTAGATCTACTTCAAAATTTTAATGATAGATCATCAATGTTTTGTGGTGTAAAATATTAATTATATTTTAAATTTATTCTCAGTGTAAAAGATATAAATTTGTCAGATAAGGTAGCTAGTTTTACATGATATACATGTATGGGTCTTTGGCATGTTCATACGACTGCAGCTTGTTGGTTTTTTTCCATCCTTTTTTCACTCATTTTGCCAATGGCTTGTGTAAGGTTGCAAATTAAGACCTGCATGCATGTATGTGGCACTTATGGCCAGTGAGTAGTGAAGGATTTTTTTTGTGCCAGCACATTTTGCGACATGGCACCAAGGTTTATACAGTGTTATTGTATCCAGATTACTGATCTTCACACTCTGTGGTTGATCCAAACCCACAATGTAAGGATTATAACTCCTTAGAATTCCATGACTCTCACCACTGTGCCACACAGGTGACCTAGAGATGTGATAAATTTCATACATCATGTACATGGCTATGTATAAGTGTTACTGAGTATAAGTAAAGTACACTTTCCTTTTTCATACATGTGCATTTACTGGACTTTTTTAAAAATTGCAAATGCAAAAAAAAAAGAAAGAAAAAAAAAAGACATGAATTTTAGTACATGTATCGGTATATTGTGTAGAAGAATTATCTAAGGCTTTAATATTGATAAGGCTCAAAAATTGTTAATTCACTATCGTGATACATACATGTGTGCCGAATATTGCATATATTCATAAAGACTAGGTCATTTATGACTTCATTTGCATTGAACCCCAGTAAAATAATCCATCAATAAATTGTCAGCTAGCCCACAAGGAATGTGTCATTCTATGTCAAGAATTTACCTGTAATTCACCCATATGATGAAAGATTCGGGAAAAGATAGAATATATTTGCTGTACATTCATTGCTTAAAAACAAAACTAGCCATTTCTTTAATGCCTGGAGCATTGTGGTTAGAAATTCACTCAAGCACTGCAAGTTTGCAGAGATTTTTAAAAGTGTGTCATTTGTATGTGTATATTGTGACAGTGCTACATAACCTTTGAAGCGTTAGAACAATCCGAGATCTAATACATATTGTTTGTGCCGTTGAAGCGTGATGCATTACCTACTAATCGTGTATATGGCATTCTGACCTTCTTGATCTATTATATCACCTTAGCTGGGTGTTTTTTTCCTGGTATTCAAGCCATCTATTGAGCCAAAACTGTTGTATTCGGAAGTGACCATTTGGATTTTAAAAGTCATACAAAGGTATATGAGCCAGCAAATTTCATTGACCATTTGTTGAATATTTGTATGACCATTTTGGGAATATTTTTTAGTAGTGGAATCTTATATGTAGATTTAAATAATAACTCACTCTACTTCAATTTGTAAAATTATTTGCTTATTTGATAGTTAAAAGATACATATACTTGAAATAAATTTAGAAAACAATGACTATCAAACTTGAACTAAGAATAATATAAGACAACATTCATGGTTTAATGTAGATGTACAGCTAAGATATTTTCCGCAGTTTATTAACCTTTTCAACATGTTTATGAATATCGTACCAAAGTAAATTGTTATATTTATTTTTTTATGGCCGATGTAGACATTATATAGAATACTGTCAACATACATCTCAGAGAGTATCTGTTTGTAATTAGGTAATCTGATATTTATGAGATCTGAATTAGGTACAAGATGAAGATTAAGAAAAATGATTCCTCATTTTCAACCATTTAATAAATTGTATAGATGTGTAATAAACTTCCTCCACAATAAATGTCATGATTTAAATAGTAATTTGTCAAGAATTTCATGACAAGTTGAAAAACAAGTTCATTATATAAGCTAGATCTGAAATATTTAATTTTAATTTTTGGTTAATTATTAAAGGAGAGAATTGAAATATTTGTATTCATATATGCCAGAAACTGCATGCAGTGACTGACAGAAATGTAAACTTATGCAAACATTCTGTGTATTCAATATATGGAGAGCTGGTAGTCCAGTGAGGTAGGTGTACAGCAGTGCATACTGTTTTAAATTTCTAACTATGGTAGAAACACAGAGATAATGTTGACCTGCATGTTTTCTTAAGAAGGACCCTCCACCTTCTTGTTTGTAAACATTAATGCTCCCCCAGTCCTTGTAAGATAATAACTTACCTGACACCTGTCCGATCCCTCCACGAACATTTGTTACCTATGTTTACCGATATGCTTACATACTTCTATCAGAGCTATTTTGAGCCACTTTTTGACAGCATAAAGGTAAATATAGTGTAATTAGTAGTAGTTTTTATTATAGGTAATTACTTTGGACTGTTGTTTGTTTTAAGTACCACAAGGGAAATCATGGTGGTGACTTAAGTAATGGAAAGAGTTGGTGTAATAATAAACATTTTACCCAGAAAGTGAATTGGTTTTTTTTTTTTTGACATGCCTGATTTTATGACAAGATAATTTTTTTGACGTCTGCAAAGTGGGATTTGTACAAAATACAAAGTATGACTCTGTGGCCTGCATATTTTGCTGTGGTATTCGTCTGTGAAAGGTAAAGTCAGGGCATTGCCTCCACTACATAACTTAATGCCAAAATTGGAATAACTTTTCTTGCTTATGGTAGGAAATACCAAGAGAATATAGAAGAAATGCAGAAGAATTTGTTTAGGCAGGGTGTGGTGAGATTTCAATCATGAGGGGTTTAAAATCTTTATAATTTTAAGTGTACTTTTTATTGCTGGTTTCTGGAGAGGAAATTGTCAATTTTCCAAATATTGATCTGGATTACTTTTGTCATTATTTCTGATCAATTTCAACAGGTGTGCAAGTATGACTTGTGATTTGTTTCCTATGATATAATCATAATTTTCCAACAGTGGGGAGCATCAATTGATATAGTGTACGTTTAATTTACAGGAGTTGTTTAATGATGATTTCTCTTGATAAATGATTTTTATGATATTTTCAGATTGTGATACAGATGGTTGGGATCCAGGGGTAGATGTCATGGAGTGTCAGAGTTCACACTGTCAACATAAGCATATTGCTGTTAGGGTGAGTAAAATTTGGAATTTTTAGTTTGAGTTTTTAAAAAGTAGTAAGAAGATTGTCAATGGAATGCCAGTAAAAGAAGCTGAAAATGAAATTACACCATTAGATGACAATATTATCAAGGATCGATCATGGAAGAATTTGTACATAAGGATATTCTTATTGAAGTGGGAATCTTGATGCAGAATTTTGCCTGTATTGAACTATACTAGCTATACTAGCAGATCAATTCCAGGGTTGTCCCTAAGAAGAGAAATAACTGCAGGAGATATTAAAAAAGCAGAAGAGGGTCTGGGGTTCCTCCCCCAACCAAGGGTTGAGGGGGATTACCAGAATAACCAGGGGATAACATCATTATAGGCAGGGAAATTCCCCAGCCCCTGGGTCTTAGGAACAACCCTGCTTTCAGATTGCAGTCTAAATCACAATCCAGTTTTGCCATCTGAAAATGATGAAGGAAAATCTAAGATGGATTCTGTTGCACCACTAAGCCATGCTATCCTCAGAGCACCTGGATGTTGACATAAAGCAGGTCTGATAAAGACACCATGGAAGTTGGACTTAATTGAATTTGGGCAATTTAACGTTTATGTAATTTAGAAGAATCTCCATAACATTGACATGGATTGATAGAGAAAGTGATAAACTGTATTCAATAGCAAAGTAAAACTAGAAACTTTGCCATTGTAAGTTAAAAAGTGTAAGCCCAAGCTGATCTTCCTTTGTTTCCATAGAAACAATGGCTTTTTTGAAGAAAATGGCCAAAAGTTTAAGCTGTTTCTCAATATTTTGCATTGGAGGCCAACCTCTGATTCAAATTGTGCCATTATGTAATGAAAGAACTGTTTCTAAAGATTATAAAACATGTTTTGTATATATTATTGGCAGGGCCATTTTATGCATAAAGGGATCCTAGCACTTTAATTTTCTCTTTTTCCTGTATACAATTTTCCCAAAAATTTGAATATGATGAAACAAATGTGTGAAGCATCTTGCAGACTGAGCGACAAACAGACAGTTGGGCAAACAATAATAGTGAAACTATAAAATCTTCAAATTTATTGTTGGTCATTTCAAAGATTGCAGAGTGGGTACATTTATAACTAAATTGGTTTGAGGAATCCTTTTCCTCATCCTCATCAGTAACAGGGAGCCCAAATATTATCTCATTTAAGAAGTTTTAAGCAACTAAAAATAAAAGTTAAAGGTATATTTTCTGTACACTAAGTTTTTAGCTCACCTCAATGAATTCGGAGGGAGCTTATGTGATACCCTTGGCATCGACGTCCCAGGTGAAATAGTTTGGTGTAGTTTTCTTTTTAAGTGTTTCTATGCCCTACATTAATCAGAGATGCATGGAAGATGCTTCTAGTGTGTTTCATTGTATCAGTCAAGGTTTCAGATGCTGCAATTTCAGCGTAAGAATGACCTGGTTAATGTTTTTAGAGCAGGTTATTGTTTCTGGAGCAGGTTAAAGTTTTTGGAGCAGATCACATTTCCAATTAGGCCCTATGTTGACCAAACTTGCATGGATGATACATCTAAGGATGCACACTACCAGGCTTGCTTCAAATGCTGGATCTCACCTACATTTTCTGCATGAGTGACCAGGTTAAAGTCATTCAAAAGTAACTTTGAGCCTTATGTTGACCAGATTTGCATAGCTGATACATCTAAGGATGCACACTACCAGGCTTGCTTTGGATGCTGTATCTGACCTACATTTTCCAGATGAGGGACTAGGTTAAAGTTTTTGGAGCAGCTTCATTCGAAATTAACTATTTGCCATACCTTGACCAAACTTACATAAACGATACATCTAAGGATGCACACTACTTGAATTGCTGTGGATGCTGGATTTGACCTTAATTTTCCAGTTGAGTGACCAGGTTAAAGTTTTTGGTGCAAGTCCATTACCAAGAAACTATAAGGCCTATCTGAACTAAACTTGCATGGATGATGCATCAAGGGATGAACACTCTTAAACTTGCTTCAGATGCTGGATTTGAACAACATTTTCTGGATGAGTGATTAGTTTGAAGTTCTTGGATAAGTTCATTGCCAAGTAACTGCAAGCCCTATCAGAGCAAAATTGCATAAATTTTGCATCTTGGGATATGCACTATGAAATTATTAGTTTAATGTGGAACTTTCTTCAGGACAACATTGTTGAGGTGAGCTCTGTAATCTCTGATGACCTATGTTTTTCATGGGCTATGAACCAAATCTTTTTAATATTCTAATTTCTTTACCCAAAAAGATGAATACTTCTAACATGGCCAATGGACAACTAAGAAATGTGAAATTGAAGAATTTATGGTTCAAAGACATAAATTTATTGAAAGTATTTTTCACAAAGAAATCATCAAGAGATGATTGTATTCTTCCAAAAGGCAAGAAGGTCGTTGACTCAAATAAAGGGAATTTATACACAATTCTTGTCTGGATTGAATGATGGAGGGCAACTTAGAGGACCAAAATGCTTGAAATCTGAGAATGAAAATATGTAGTTGCCAGTTGTCCCATGGTATCACATGTAAGATATATGCCCTTTCTTTGTGTTGAAGTGGCATGTGGACATGTTTTTCTACTATATGAAATAGGTTTGGATCAAATCATCAATGCCAGGACTTCAGGCTAAAGCATGGCTGTCAGAGGTTTAAAGACCTGTAAATATGCTGCAAAGAATGCACTCCAGGTTTTTTGGACAAAATAAAGATGTAAATTAAGGGTTGATCCTGCTTTCAGGCAATAAAGTTTGAACTAATGTGTAAACAGAAAAACTTCTTTAATGCATCTATCAGTACTTTATATTCAAAGTGTATTTACAAAAAAAAAAGAAGAAAAAAATAAAGGTAAAGTGGAATTTAGCATATTTTCTAAAGGAAGAAATAAATATTGACAGAGAATAAGATGAAAGAGAATGATCTTTCTACAGTGATGGTGCTTGTTTTTTAAGCAGCCAACGGGTATAAAAAGTTTTAATTGAAAACCATAAACATGACATTGATGATTTGTCAGGTGTGAGATCTCTTGTTTAAGTATGATCATCACATCCCATTGTGTCAATGTAGTTCAGAGATTTGTCCAATTACAGCAAGGCACATCTTCTCTTGTTTGATCTCCTCAGAAGGTCTTCAATCAATTTTCTATCTTTAGCTTACCTGGTAATGGTTTGTATTACTTGGGACACTTTAAGGTATTAATATGGATGAAAATATAGTATTTTTTAAAGAAATAATTACCATTTTTAAAATTTCAAAATTTACAATATTTATTGCCTTTATGCAAAATTATAAATCCATTCATCAGAAGACCTGAAAACAAAGACAGGTTGGAGGAATATATGTATGTCAGATTGTCTTCTTTTGATCTATCAGGGTGAATTGGATAGCTGTAACTGTACTTGACATTACAGTACACTAGCTGTTTCAAATCAAATCAAAGTGATCAAAACATATACAGGTCACAGTTGATTCTCATGACTAGAACTTAATTGAGATATCTTTTAAAATTTTGATTTCTTAGTCAAGCCATGATTCCGATTTTCCCCATATAATTTTTTAATCAAAGAAAATTTACACTTGATTTCTTAATCATCTTTCAAAACTTGAGATCTTGGAAGTATTTTTTATTGCTCTTTAAAACAACACTGATGCACAAACGGGAAAATTAACATACTAGAATTTTTGCATGGCCCATTCAAATTTTGTTCAATATTCCTGAGAGTATTAGGTTTCGGAAAATTACAGGTTTGGAAACCTAAAAAATCTATTTTTATGCAGAAAAAAATAATTTCTGTATGGCCCAACTCGAAAATATTGCTTGACCTTTTCCTTTACCTTTTCTGGTGTTTTGAAAATTGGAGATTGTAAATGTCACTGGATTTATCTAAACACTAACTAAAAATGTCTGGTAGATAATCATAAGTTAATAAGATTTTATCAAAATATAATATATGTTTATTATACCAGGGCTCTTCGTGAATTAAAATGTACACTTGTCCATCAGACAGTTGTCAACAAATGTTACTTGTCGAAAATCATGTTATGCCCTACCATGAATATGGCAGGGGTATACAGTGTTTGTCATGTCCTTCTTCCTACCTTCCATCTCTCTGTCACAGAGAGTTTTGTATTTAACTCAGTTTTAAAGAGACTATTGAAGATATTCTTATCAAACTTCATATGCTGATACATATTGGTGAGAGCTATTCAACTGCATTAAAAGTTTTTGACCTTGAACCTTCCCTTTGACCTTAACCTCACTTTTCTTAATTTCTGTTTAACTCAGTTTTAAAGAGACTATTCAAGATATTCTTATCAAACTTCATCTGCTGATACATATTGGTGCGAGGTATTTAAGTGCATCAAGTATTTTCGGCTTTGACCTTCATGACCTTGACCTTACTATTCTTAGCTCAATTTTCAAAGAAAACTTTCAAGATATTTTTATCAAACTTCATGCTCATAATAATTGAATTACCTGTTGTTTTTAACTGGAAGGTCACTGAATTTACTTTTGATAATTCTGAGATCTGTATTTATTTGCCAGATTGACGGCCTGTGGCTTGGTTCATTTAAATATACATTTTTTAACAGTCATGCTTTTTTAAAAATAAGTTTAAATCTAATGTAATCCAAATAAAATGAAATTTTCTAAAGAATTATTTACAGTTAAGCAAATAAATTATAATTTTAAATACCATTTGATATAATTAAAATTCATCAGAAAAAATGGGGGTTTTGGAGTCTCGATCATTTGGACTTGTGATCTCTGGAAGTGTTTCCCTTTTCTTTTTTGACAGAAATATGGAGTTCTTGTTCATCTAATGACTTGTTGCTTTGTTTAAGCTATTGTAGAATGATTGATCATCAAATCACTAATTCCTTTTGCTTAGTGATATAGAGGAGTCAATTCTGTTAATCCTAGAGCATTTGAAGGCAAGCTAAATGGACCCTATGAGTCAGTATAGCAAGTTTTCAGTAATTCTTTCTTCTGATGACATTGGGTCATCCAGTCATTTTCCGTCTTCTTCCAAGTATTCATTCGTTGCTCAGCTGTAATTGTCAGCGTAAAGAAAAGACGTGTCAAAGATGACAAATATTTTGTTTACAAAGATGAATACTGTATGTTTTTCATCCAAAAAATAAATACAACTTGAGAAGATTATTTGGTCCTTTGGTGTACAATATATTTCTGTGTCAGCATTATCATGAAGAGACTATGGATAATGAGTCATGAAGCGCGGCCTTCTGAATTTTAATGAGTTGTTAAAAACACTTTCTCCATAATTTTTTTTATTGTCGATGGGTGATAAGCCGTGCTAATGTGATAAATTGCAGATTTATAGATGATTATCTACAAATAATACTGATGTTAAGATGGTATCAGGGATTCCACCAAGTGGAATTTAAGTTCTTGTTAAAATGCTCTTTATCAACCGATATTCAATAGAAGTGTTGATAAATACATGTATGTCTGTACTGATATTCTTCTAGGTGTTCATTGTAATGAAATTCATGCAGATAGGCTAGCTCTTGATAATCATAGCTAGATAAACTCTATCAGTTTATGACATGACTGAAAACTTGAAAAGAGGGGGTGAGGCTTTTTAATTAACAAATAAATTGTTCTTCAAAATAGTAATGACAAGCCTTGTTCCATAAATTTTTTTACCAAAAACAAAAAAGTTTGAAGATGATTGATAACAGAACAAACAGTGTGTAGACTTACAGGAATTAGATAATGCACACCTGGTATGTTACTTTGTTTGCATTCTGTATAATATTAGAGGAAGAAACATTTACTTGAAAACCACTTGTCTGTTAGAGAATGAGCCTTTAAGTTGTGCAAGACACCACATCCTGGGTGACCCTTGCCCTTCACCTTCAGTTGTCTCTCTCTGTTCAGGTACATGTTGCCATGATTCAGTAGCTCTTTTTAGAGTCCTTCTCCTGATTTCTTTTGAGTTGCCGATTGATAGAAATGAATAAATCAGCTCGCAGACGACTACCCCTATTTATTTTTTTATCAATTACCATAAACTGCTCTATTCACAGCTTTTGAAGTCCACATAAAAAAACTTATCAGATGGTTGAATCATGATCATTGAAATTCATCTCCAAATCATCCGGATATTAATTGACAATAAAACTTCAGCAAAAAGTGATATTAGTGATCGGGATGTACCACACCTTGTTTCCTGGTGGATGACACAACCCTGATTTAAATGGAACCATTTTGGAGGACTATAAAATGGCCCAGCAGGAGCCATTTGTTAAGTTTAAATCCCCCTACCTCTTCAGGTTGTACTAACTTTTACTTAACAAGATGAGCCTTATTAAACAATTAGTCATCTTCCTAGTGGACCCGATTGCAGATAATCAACAATAGTACGGCTTGATCCGGACTGGCTGTGTTATGCAATAGATAGGTATGGTTGGATTACAGTTCTCTTGAAAGATGACAGTTGCTGAGAGTTCTTTTATCTGAGTAAACACTGATGATTATAATGCGGAATAATAACTAGATCTCCCAAAACATAGTCCATTGTTTGCATCCCGTGAACGCAAAAACCAGTAATAAAGATGTTGAAAAAAAGAGGATTTAAGTAGATAAGAGGCCATTCAGCATTGATCAGTGAGGTTAGCAAAGCGTTTTATGCCTGCGTAACTCGTTAAGGAGGTTCTAAGGTGTAGTGCGAAGCAGGTGCCACATGTGTTTGTAGGTGCTGTAATTAGGGCTATGTTCTCATATCCAGGTCAGTCCCATTGACTGGGAGAGGAAGGAAATATCACTATTCTAGGTGGATGATATTGAAAAGTCTGTGTTTTCAGTGGTTATTTAAACCAAGATCATCTAAGGGGTGTTTGAATGGTGAAAAAAAATTCTGGTTTTAGGTTTACACATTTCTAAATTCAAACAAAATTGTGTCATTTAGAAAAGAAGATGGAATAATCTTTCGGAGAGGCTTTGGTAAATTTGGATCAATGTAGGTACACCATTAACATTTTTGAGTGTAAATATTTAGGAAAATACTTTTGTACAGTCACTTTTTCACTATTACTTTAGATCAAAGATAAATACCATAAATTGATTTTGGCAGGTTAAGACTCTATTATTTAGGGGTAACATTTTTTTTTATATCTTTTCTGGATGAAATAGATGTTTTATTCTTGCCAGACAGGTGATTGTGCCTAAATTTTCTCTCATTTGTAATATTGTCTCAAATTTCAGAATGTTTTTGTAAGCACCTTCAGATTCTGTAAGAAGAGATAGTTATCTTTTCATGTTAGTTTGGTTTGTGTAAATGAGTATTCTGGTCTGAAAATTTAAGTTATGTCTGGGAAATCTAGCATTTAAAAGTCCATAAGCTTATATTAATTGATTCTTGCAGGTACAGTAGTTTCAAATCAAGTTGTTAAAAATTGTAAAACTAGCATAGCACTTCATAATAATTTCATTCAAAATGTTAATCCTCAAAAATGACATGCTTTGTCTAAGGCACTTGAGTGAAGTTTGCACTAGTGATTCATAGTGATAAGTTCTTTGTGGAAGAAATAGTAATGTGTGTGATAGAAATGGTCTTTAGTGGTCTCTTGTGCCAGTTGTGGTAATGTAAGAGGGGTGAAGGATTATCAGTAATGTGGTCATTGAATAGCTAATTTTGTATTTGTTTACAAGCAGGACTATTTCTGAATCGGTAAACGGTCGAAGGTCCTTGAATTGACAGCCAATCACATGGGTGGAGATAGTTTTGTATTGGTTGACTTACTGGAAGACAGAAGCCTATGTAAATGAAACTGATGCTTTTTTGAATAGGCAAACATTGAGAGTTCGGTCCAGACATACCCAGTACATGTATTGAAATGTTTATAAATGTCCGAGATAATCAGGAATGTGCCCTTTGTGTTCTTGTGGTGGTTATAATTCCTAAATGGACTTTACGACTTTATGGCCTGGTTTGAATGGCTTGTTGAACTATTGTTGACTGCTAATCATTTAGTATTGATATTCAATGGATTATGGTTATTGTGTTTTAGAAGGGTTGACATTCCTTAAAGATTAACGATTATAAATCTGTAGAAAAGTAGAAATTTACTGTAAAAGTTTATTACTCTATATATTCATCAGTTAAATCTTTCCACAATCTTACAATTCTAAGTTGATTCCACGGGAGATGGAATACTCTACTAAGAAACTGCTGTGTCTTAATCCTTGCCAATTGTCTTGGATGATTATAAAAAAATGATTCATGGCAATACTATTGGAAAATGTAAAGAATGTGCTGATTCCTTTAAATGATATTGCTCAGGTTCTGCTGATCACAAGTACTTATCTGGATCAGGATGCCCAAGAAAAGCAAGCCAAAGAAGATCAAAGTCCAGGCAGCTCGACAGCTGTCATCTCCAGAAAAATCAGCCTCCAAGAAGAAAATCAAACTCACACGCCAATCTCACTCATCATCGGAGATCTACCAGCTTCAGGCCAACAGCAGTGTCGATGATGATAATGTGGACACTCCCCCTCTGAGTAATAGCAGACCAACATCTCCATTGAACTTTTTTTTACCAATCTTGGAATATGGCTTCTCTTGGCCAAGAAGGAAAAGTCCATTGAAATTGGCTAGTGAACAGAAGAGAGTGAGAAGTCCCTTGTTACCGTCCTCCCCAGATAGTGGGCTCCCAAATTCCCCAGTGTCTGCTTATGATGACTTATTTTCCCCATCCACTGAAAACAAGAAGGACAAAGAGATTCTGTCAGTTCCAGAACCTGATAGAAATCCCTCTCCCCTTTCTATGGTTTTGGAGCACAATTCTTCATCATCCTGCAGTGATGGAGAGACTGAAAGTCAAGATCTTCGGTCTGTTCTGGAGGCATTAGATTATGTTATACAACGTGAACATGATGATAAGGAGCACCCCTATACAACTATCAAACATGATTCTAGTGAGGATGAGGACACTAGTGATGCACTAAACAATCAAGATTCACCAAATAACACTAGCGATTCACCAAATAATGAATCCCCCAGTAACACATGTGATTCACCAAGTAAATCACCAAAGAGTTTGGAACATATGAATGGAATCATTAAAGATGGCAAAGGATCTGTATCAAAGAGAGTTAGGTTCAACATCGATAAATCTGAAGTTAAAAAAGGTCGGAACTGTGATATTGTTAAAGCTTTGAGTGAACCTTGTCTGTATGGGATCACAGTAACGGTGGTTAATATACAACCCAAAAAAGGGGGAGGGGAAAGCTGTACTGTTACAGAGTCATTTCAGGCCATGGTAGGTATTTTCAGTGTTGTAACTATTTAAAGAAATGTTAAAATAAAAGACTTGCAGAGTATTTTCTTAGATATAGTGTACATGTGTATGTAAAATTTTAATTTTAGTTCATCTAAAACATATTTAATATAAAAACTAAGTGATTTATGATATAACACAGTCCAGAACAAAAAGCAAACAAGCATTTGAAATATTTGTAAGAAATATTTTAAAAGAAATTTAATCTTTTTTTTTTTGACTAAAAGAGGTGGATGCGCATGAGTTGAGGTAACCCTTGTACACAATTAACTAAGGGAGTGTTGTAAACCTGGGGTTACCCCGACACATAAAACATGTACCTGGTATAGACACTTAAGTGTTACTTTGTATATTAAATGTATTGGTATCACAGAGAGACTTTTGAAATGTGTTTTGAATCAAGTGACTGGTGTGGTCTTAGGGTCTTTTATTTTTGTAAAAGTACTGTACATGAAATATGATAAAGGATACATTGTATTTTGTGAAAAGCAGATAAATTTAATACAGCTTGCACTCTTTGCCATTAATTATAATACAAAAGTACAATTTAATCGTGTCTGGGATTTCATATATATAAAGGAAAAAGTTTTAAAGAAGATGTACAGGTGCAAAGAAGCATGTATGATTTGGTAGACAGACACTCTTGAGATCTTTATCCTTCTTTTGTAAAATTAACCATGCAGAACTCTTTCCTCTTTTAACAAAAATCATAATCATTTGTTTTGTAGGTCTGTCACCATCCAGACTGTTCAGAGAGCAATGGAGGGCATCCACTGCTTATGTGTAAACCATGCGATAAGCGTATTCATGGGAATCTTCAAAATAGCAACCATCTCGTCCTTGATGCTCCAAAAAAGAAACTTGGTAGGACTCCACTGATAGCATATTAATATTTAATGAAATGTAGATTTATTTAATAATCCCAGAGGCAAAAAAGGGTAATTATTAAGAAAGCAAATTATTTAAGCCTGAGATATAAGGTTTGTTTTCATTTTTAGCTCTTCTGGACAGAGACCAGAAGAGCTTATGCGAAAGTAAGGTGGCCGGAGTCCGTCCGTCTAGCTGTCTGTCCATCTGTAAACAATTTTTCAAAACACTACTCCTCCTACAGTTTTGGTCTGATTTCAATATAACTTGGCACATAAGTAGACTACACTAAGATGAATAATTCTGTGTATCGGTTTTTTGATTTCAATGAATGGTGTTGCCATGGTTACTAAAAATAGAAATTTCTGTGGAAAACTTTCAAAACGCTACACCTCCTACAGTTTTGATCTGATTTCAATATTAACTTTGCACACAAGTAGACTATAATAAGATACATAATTCTATATATCGGTTTTTGATTTCAATGAAAGATGTTGCCATGGTTACTAAAAATAGAAATTTCTTTGAAATACTTTCAAAATGCTACTCCTCCTACAGTTTTGATCTGATTTCAATATAACTTTGCACACAAGTAGACTTTAATAAGATACATGATTCTGTATATCGGTTTTTTATTTCGATGAATGTTATTGCCATGGTTACTAAAATTAGAAATTTCTTTGAAATACATTCAAAACGCTACTCCTCCTACAGTTTTGGACCTA
The DNA here is from genome assembly GCF_033153115.1 of Saccostrea echinata. Classification (NCBI taxonomy): domain Eukaryota; kingdom Metazoa; phylum Mollusca; class Bivalvia; order Ostreida; family Ostreidae; genus Saccostrea; species Saccostrea echinata. The sequence goes on from NW_026889803.1 coordinate 7,382,285, forward strand.
TTTCAGTATAACTTGGCACACAAGTAGACTGTAATAAGATACATAATTCTTTTTATCTTTTTTTATTTCATTGGACGGCATCGCCATGGTTACTAAAAATAGAAATTTCTGTGAAAAACTTTCAAAATGCTACTCCTCCTATAGTTTTGGTCTGATTTCAGTATAACTTAGCACACTAGTAACCTACACTTAGATACATAATTCTTTATATCGATTTTTGATTTTGATGAACGGTGTTGCCATGGTTACTAAAAATAAAGATTTTTTGGAAATATATTCAAAATGCTACTCCTCCTACATGTAGCTTTGGTCTGATTTCAGTATAACTTAATGGCACACAAGTAGATTACACTTAGATACATAATTCTCTATACATGTACCAGTTTTGGATTTCGATGAACAGTGTTGCCATGGTTACTAAAAATAGAAATTTCTGCGAAATACTTTCAAAATGCTACTCCTCCTACACTTTTTGTCTGATTTCAGTATAACTTGGCATACAAGTAGACTACACAGAGATACATAATTGTGGTTATTGTTTTTTGATTTTGTTGAATGATGTTGCCATGGTTACTTAAATCCAAATTTCTGTAAAATTGTTTTAAAAGGCTACTCCTCCTACAGTTTTAGTCTAATTGCAATAAATCTTGCCACAAAAAGAGACTAAACCAAGGATCATTATTCTATTTATTGCTGTTGCAAACTTTCAAGTCCAAGTGCTACTTTTATCTTCCTTTATAAGTAGAACAAGTAGAGCTACAGTCTCATCAGAGACTTCTGGTTCAAGGAGTTTTAACAGGGAAGGATAGTCATTATTAAGTAAAGTTTGGTTGAGTCAGTTACAGAGAGAATATTTTCTAAATTTAGATGCAAAGCTAGATAAGGAGAACCCACCAATCTGATAAAAACCGTGGTGTGGCGAGTGTGAGATTTTTTTTTCAGTATTTGACACCGCACATGAAGAACGGTGTCTTTATTGCTGCTTTGATTGCTTTTTTGAAACTTTTGAAGTTAAATTTGGACGTTGTGTCAACACAACTTACTTTGTTCAAAATGTCACCTCTGATCCAATACTGAATAAACTTGATAAACTGCTTAAAATAAACTCTCTGTACTGTTCCGATAATTGGATTGATAACCTGTTTTAAATCACTGTGTAGCTCTGTGAGTTAATAATTCTCAATACGTGACACTTTTACCTGAACAATTTAATTGCTATAAAAAATATGATGGTATCCCATATCAGATTGAATGCTCTCAGCATGTAAACCATATCGTTGTGATTCAAACTTTACACATGTACCCTGGCTACAAAAGCTCCAAAACTTCTTTCATGGACTGTAAACATATCCAGTTGATTTCCCAGGGTGAAATAGGAGTCAGTACCATCAAGTGTTGCAATCCTTGTATAGTTTTCTGTCACTGTAAATGTGACGGGTTGGCAGAGTCATTGTGTTTCTAGAACTTATTTCGAAGCATCGTTTAATGTGTGATTAAATGGAAACTCGATTTTATAGGTCTGGCTCAGCTTGGACGTGGATCATCATCTCCCAATCTTGGAACTCGGAGGGAATCTCATTCAGAGCTAAATCGTCGTCACACTGAGCCAGAGGATGGAGACGACGTGGACGGGATTTATATCAAGAAGCCAGAGGTCCATGAGTAAGTTTCCTGTGTATTATGTCTTTCATCTTCAATTTTTAGGTCACCTGAGTCACTCAAGTGACCTATTGCTATCTGTTTCCGTCCGTCATTGTGCTTGTTCTTCCGTCATAAACTTCAGCTTTTTCTCTTATACCACTGTACCAATTTCAACAAATTTTGGCATATAGCATCGATGGGTGAAGGGGTACAAAAGTTAAGATTTTTATGGTTCTTGCCCCCCTGGGGGCTGAGGGGTGGGGCTAAAACCATCAAAATTAGTGCTTTCTTTAAAAATCTTCTTTTTTACTCCTGAACATCAAGCAGGCAAACTGTTTGCATTGTAATAAGCATTGGGCCCTCTACCAAAATTTTGAAATTCATGGACCTGGGTTCAGGGATTCTGGAGTTAGGGTGGGGGGTCTATTGACATATAGTGAAAATTATAGCTCTATTGATTATATAGTGAAAATGCATTATTTCTTTGAAAATGTTTTTCTCTGCTCCTGGTTATTTAGCAGATAAACTAAATGCATAGGTATGATGAGCAAGTGTGCCTCTTCCAAAATTTGAGTTTCTTGGCTCCTGGGTTAGGGGGCTCTACTGTTAGGGTGGAGCTGTATTGAATCTATAGTGAAAATACATTATTTATTTGAAAATCTTCTTCTCTGCTCCTGGGCATTTAGGTGGCAAACAGAGTACAAAGTTGTAATAGGCAAAGGTATTTTTAACAGATTTTGAAATTCTGGACCCCTTGATTAAGTGTTCTGATGCTGGGCGGGGCTCTATTTTGTATTCTACTGAGAGAAGTTACTCCCTTTTGCTTTTCACCTATGACAATTAATCACTGTAAATAATGTTATTGAAAGATCAATTGAATAAGAGAAATATACAAGAATTTTTATAATACTAAAAGTACTTTCATAGTTTTAATTGTCAGATAGACTTGTAAATAATCAGACAAAATACCTTGTGTTTGTACATTAAATGTTCTTCAAAGACTGAGGTCAATGTGCTTACTAATAGTACTCAAGCACTATTGTTTTGTTTAGTCTGCATGGTGGTGATAGTGACAAATATGGGCAAGTCAGGCAAGTAAATATAGCTACTTTAAGATTTGTACTGAGTACTAGACTAATTATAATTTTGTTTATCCCTGATCATCCTATTTCTCTTGCTTTTTGGCAACAAAGCTTCGTCTAATGATGTCTATGATAATCAGTTTATTTTGTTTTAATTCATACTTCTGTGGATCCTTTACAGTGTTGTATTATGCTCAGGTGACAGTTAAGGCCCTTGGGCCTCAATTTAGTAATTGCCAAAACTTTTCTTTCTGGATAGATTAGTTGGACTTTATGGAATTTAATAATATAACTACAGTCAAACCTCATTGTCTTGAACTTGAAGGGACTGAGAAAAAACTTCAAGCAGGGTTCTCCACAAGGGGTTTTACCATGGTGGCCCACCTGGTTAAACGAGCTGTGCCATGGTTAAAATCGACGACCGCCATGATTAAATTTTTATTGCATTTTAGCATTGACACCTACTTTTTAATGACATGAGTAGTTAATTGTGTTTATACTACAACTGGCATGCACCTTGAGAGAAAGCGGACTGTGCTAAACAAACATGGTTGTTGATCGTCGAATTTACCGTAAAGCGTGAGAGTCAATGAGCTGACAAGTGAGAGTTAATTTTCCTGCACACAACTCCAACATGTTCTCTATATAATCACAGATTTACAAAAGATAAGACATAGTTCGCACTAACGTAACGATGTCTAATTTAATCCTCTTGCTCTGTCTTTATCTTTCTGATAAAATGAACATTTTTAGTGTAAGTACTGATACTGAATTGTACATGTGAAAATCAAGAATGTACAATCTCTCGGAATTGATGTGTTGAAAGCTTTAATTTACTTTTGGTTAGATGTATTGTATATATAACAGTTAATTTGTATTCAAATATTGTTCAATGAATTTTTTGGCTTAAAGATAAATTAATTAAATTTTCCCATTTGTTTAACAATATTTGAATTCGCATGAACTAAAAAAATAAGATAAGCCAATTCTATAATTTATTGGTATTATTTAGGTTTCGTCCACCACCCACACCCTCTGCTGCAGAACTCAAACTGAAGAGAAAAAAAGCCTTGAAGTTAAAGCGTAGGCACACAGACGTGAGTTCATTGGCACAGTGTGAAACAAAGGGGAAAATAACAGTTATCTTTCTTGAAGTATTTACACAGTAGATTGCAGTGGTTTGCTTATACAGTAAAATGCTTTCATACATTATATAATTGTAAAGATATTTTCTGCTTATGTTTCAAATACTGTATTTTAATATTGATTTTGTTGTTGGTAATAAGGTGTGGATACTTTGCATCTGTTTTATACTAACCCCCACCTACACAGAACTTTGATCCACACCCTTCACTTTCTATTGATCCCTACTACTTCCTTGATTCTAGGAATCACACCACAGCAGTAGCGAGTTGTACTCAGACGAGGAGGAGAGTGATCTCGTGTATAGACGTATGTCTGAGGACCTCTCAGGAGGATTCCACAAACAATCAAAGGTGTCTAAAAGTAGAAAATATACGTCACTAAGGATTCCCCCACAAAGCACAAACTTTATATATATGACTACATGTATCTCATTATTAGCACACAATGTACAACTTAATGAGATATCTTACAGTATAAAATATAATTAGTGTAATTTGCTGTTTGGTCTTATGTTGGTCATGTGACAGTTGCAGGTAAATCCAACAAAAAGCACAATAAATCTCTTTTTCCTTTTTAGTATTCGTCTCCAATTAAGGGGTTAAAACACATTTAGAATGTAACTGATAATGTTACAGATCAACTTTTGGTTTCAACTTAACAATATATGTAATTTATAAAATTAAAAGGGCATTTTAGGGTAAAATTGCTGAAGAAGTAGGAACCATCTGGTTGGATTGAACTGATGTAGAGTTTGCCAAGGGGACACTTTAAACCACAGAGATACCCAGATATATACAGAAACTTATGTAAAATTCTGCAGTTTGACATTCTTTTGTTTGAAACAAAATTGGGATAATGTGTTATTCATGTAGTACCAAAAGGCCATTGTATTTTAAATTTGTACTGAGGAAATTTTCTTTCCATGGATTTAGCAACAGATCTGTGTAAATGTCTGACTTTGTTCTGTTAACAAATTCTCTTTCTCATACACTAACTTTTAATCCTTAACTTTTTCTAATAATCATTTTGCCATTAAAATTACTTTTGATATACGAACATGTATATTAAGTACATGTATATATACTTTTTGCAAGCCCTCCCATTCCATCTAAATTTATATTATTAACACCTCCCTTTGCTAAAAGACTTTTATAAATATTTTTTTTTCATGATTAAAATGTTTCCATGCAAGCAAGCTAGGATTCATAATTCTATGGTTTATGTTCAAGGGTTTGTAAACACACGTACTGTGTAATATATAAGGCGACAGTGTATAACCGTTAAAAAGGGATATTTTTCAAATAAAAATCTCTTCATTATTGATGATGCAAAGTGCAAACTGGTGCAGATAATATCAATCCATGTTCCACAAGATTGATTTTTATATACACCTTAATTGAAAGATTGTTCACTGGTTTGTGAATGCATGCATTCAGATTTCATTTAATTTGCTTGATCTTTTTACTTAAAATATGTTGTTATAACTGTTTGGTTTTTTTTTTTTTTCAATTTAAAAAATGTGCAATACAGATACCAGTATATTAATACAGTAAATAATATGATTTAAATGGAAAATGATAGAATACATATTTTTTTTTTAGTATTAATTTGAGTTAATGCAGTGTCTGTGTAATATTACTTTTAGTCTGCCATCAGTGATGAATGCTTCACCATCAGATTTGTGGACGTATCTGAAAATGAGTTGGAAGTAGTGGCTGCCGTAAGAGGCATCAGTTTAAGGTATACTTCAAAGTATCTTACTAGCATTTGCAGGTTTAATTAAATAAGAACTGACTTTCCTGTTAATACTTTTAATCAACATTTAGCATGAATAGACTTGCTAGGTACAGGTGACTTTCAATTGCTCAAAGCTCGATTTCTGTAAGTCAGCTAGGCTTGTTCCTGAATTTTTCCTAGATAAATCAAACAGGTTTACTTTTGTCTCAAGATCTTTAGAACTTGAGTACAGACATGGGCAAGATTCTTCGCAATTCCTTGTTAAATTTTATGATTATAATGAACTCTGATATAACAAAATTATGGATATAAGTGAGTTGATTTTGTGTCCTGTAGCCTCTGATGAGAGATAACTTCCAAAATAAATTATCTCTAAAATGTCCAATTTTGTCATATTAAGTACTTCCCGGAACATTTTTCATTAGTCAAAAAAAGGTAAGGAAAAAATTGTGTATTGCAAACTGCTATACTTAAACAAAGTTCATTATACAGATATGATGAATTATTACAATTTATTACAATTAGCTTGAAATTAAGTTGCCAGTGTGACACAGTGGTTAGGCCAAAGGGCTTAATTTGTTCTGAGAGAGTTGTGGAGTAAGGAACTGATCCTTAAATCCTAGGCTCGAATCCCTCTGTGGAATAAAGAGACAGGTCTCTTGAATGAGTCTGTAGAAATAGAGGTTCTTTGTTGAAGTAGATGCTGGCATGAAGAAAGATCCCTTGCTGCTCAGTGGCCATACTAATCCACTGGCTAAGTGAAATGTTCTCAAAGGGATATATAGGAAACAAATGAATATGAAATTTTTATCATGAACAAAGCACTAACTATAAATTTGTTGAAAATATTTCGAAAAATATATGTCCAAAAAAAATTATTTTCTCACGCACATTAATAATTGAATAAATCAGTTTCTAAATCAAGTAGAAAAAGAAAATAGAGTAATTCCCCTTTTCGCCCAAACTTGCTTGTAACTTTATAACACACTATCCCCTGTCCCCTTTAAAATTGTCAAATTCCTGATAAATGGGTATCTGGGACCTTTGCCCTTGGGTTCCACCAGGGCTTAGCCTTGAACCCACTGGGGGCCTCACCTCGGCCTCAAGTCCCTAATCAGATGCTCCCCTCTAATGTCAATTCTGGGGTCCACCCCTGTTTTAGATACACAATATATTTCTTTTCATTACAATACTTTATCAATTAACATTTTATGATAAATTATAATAAAGTTTTTAAAACATTATTCAGATTTAATGAGTATGAAATAATAATATAAGACAAAGAAGTGAAACCAGAAAAAGAGAACATTTTGCTTCAAAAAAAAGAATGAAAGAAAACGAATTTTTATTTTGAAAATTTTGTCCCCAGGAAACGAAAAAATTTTGGCTTAAGAAAACTTCATTTGAATTAGTGGGAAAAATACAGATTTTTCTAACGTGATCTCTAGAACTATATTAATCTTTAAAGTTTTTCAGTGGCACTTTGAATTTTAATTCTAGAGTCACATGTGTATGTTTTATTCTGAAAAAAATCTATTAATTTATGGGTAACTTGTCCAAAATCAGAAGGTTATTGATATGATCATGACCATGAATAATAAAATTTTTAAGGTTTGAAAATGGTAAAATATTGCAGGGCATCTATTCAACCCATTCTAGAGAGGCGGGGAATGGACATCAACAGAATTAATGCATTCGTGGAGGCCTCCAAAACACCTCTACCACTGGACTGTGAGTGCTTCCTTTTGGGAGGAAACACCCTCAACATTAAAGGTAGGAAATTTGCCCTCCCTGGAGACATATTTCCTTCAGATTACTCTTTTATATCACCGAATGGCTATTTTTCATATGCCAACTGAAAAACGATCCTTATAGATCACCGCCTTCCGTCCTTCATTGTTTGCAAAGAATGGATGAGCATTTCCATTTATAAACAAAAAGATCAGTTTCCATTGATTATTATGTTCAGAAAGAAAGGCAATGGTATCTTTGATATGTTCATATGTTTGGTCCTGTCTGTTCCTTTTTTTTTGTTCATTGTTATTGTAGCTTTGGATCAGATTGATCTATAGGACAATTGCAAGTGAAACCTCATCTGATTTTTCTAATTAGTTCATTAGGGACAAAAAACTTTCCTCTGTTCTTTAGACTATAGGTCTAATTGCTTCTAAGTTTTCCATCTTCCATGCTTGACCAGATGAGAACTTGGCGAGGCCCTATCTAAGTACATAGAAGGGGTTAATGAGAACTAATGCTAGTCATACATGGGGATCAGAAAGCACCCACACACATTTTAATTTACATCAGAGAAAGAGATTTATTAGTGAAGAAAATTTTATCATGACTGCATGAAATATGCATAACTAACATGCCAACTAAATGCATTTCAGCGAGAAACTGTATTTGATAAAGGGCTATCTAAGATCATAAAAAAGCAGAGTGCTGTTTAGGTTGGAATATGGACAGTGTTTTGTGTTTCTGGGGGCTATGTTTAACGATGATTGATTTGGTACTGACCCCTCATTATCAGTCAATTACATGTCTGCTGATCTACAGTGTGCTAGACAATCGTTTGATCAATAGTACAATTTATTACAGTAAATAAATACACAAAGCTATAATAATTTAATTTACAGACATCTCCATGAATATTGATATCATATTATTCATAGTTAAGCAGTATTGTAGGGATAGAACTATACATGCAAGCTTGTATCTGGGGACAGCGGTCATGTAGCAATGTGGGCGTAAGTTTTACAGAGTACCATATAGTACTGTACAGATCCAAACAGGAAAAACTATCTCTGTAGCAGGTTCTCTTTGAATAAATATGAGCCTTGATAAATGTTTGCTGTTCTCCTTACATTGACCTGAAAATTGAGATGGCCATGGTCAATATTGTCATGAGAAGGAGGATTAGGTACTTTGACAGAGTGGGATCCTATGAAATATATAGCTCATCTGACATTTAATGAAAAATTTGATAGCTTGAGTAAATATGAAAATCCAGTCATTATAAATAATCAAAAGAAGATTGTTTTACTTAATCACCCTGGTGCTTAATCATTGGTCTACTTTTTGGGTTTTTTTCTGTATTCACTCTCTGGTCCAAAAATTTCTTTGCCATCATATCATCATTAATCTTCAAGCAAACCTGGCCAATATCTGGACTATATATAGGACAGCTAGTTTCTCACATCCTTAAGATCACTGGGCCATGATAGACAAGATTACATCAGATCACAGACCTTTTTTATCTGACCAATCACTACATCTTTGATGACCCCCATTTATTGGTCTGGTTCATCTCAGAAAGGGGCCCTCAAAGGGAAATAATAAAATGCATGTGTAATGATGGATAATCAGATGAATGACTTGTGTTTTGTTTTAGGTCATTAGATACAGTTTAATTAGATATGCACTGCTCATCAATAGTTATTTTTCTTGTACATATGTTATAGTGACTGAGCAATTCAGACTTTTAGCTTGTAAAAACATGGTTGCACATTGTGGACCTAAAGGTTTGTTTTCCTTTGTTATTCTAGCAATTGCATGACAACATGTAGAATGTTAATATATATATATATATATATATATGTGTGTGTGTATGTATATCTTTAAATCATTGTACATTTAAATTTACTAGTAATGCAGGATAATTCTGAAAATTTTCATGGTTCCATTTTAGAAGATCATTAGTTATTTTTTTTTTCATTTTGTACCAGGTAGTTCTGATGATATTGCAGAGGTTTTGCCTGCATTCCTGTTTATGTAGAATGGGTTATTTGATATTTTGCAAATACAGAAGTTCACTGAGAACGTGCCATTCTTTTATTTACATTGAACATATATTTTAAATAGAGGTACATTGAAACATGCAGTTTCATTAGTTTGCGAGAGAAAAAAAAATTGGAGAGCTCATAATGTTAAAATTTGTTCAAGAAGACCTCTGTACTTAGTTAGTATCACATTTTGTTGTGAAAGCCAAATTAGGCATTATGCTTTGTGTATTTGATTCTAAGAAGAGCCATAAATAACTGTCAAACATGAAAAAATATGAATGCTCTAGGTGTGAATTTAACAACTGAAAATGACAGCTCTGTAATGGCATTATGTCTTGGGGGCTGACAGTGTCAAATATTTTGTTCTTTTGTCCATCGTTGGAGATAATCATCTGTTTTACTTTAGTCCCATGCTGAATAAATGAGAATTTTACTTTAGCCAAGGCACTTAAGCAATATGTCTGGTACAATGTTAAATGAAGGAGAAAGACTTAGGAATCCAGACACTATTGTGTCCTCTTCTATCCTTTGACATATCTAAATGTATTGATCTAAAACCTTGGTTAACAGGTTTGTGAAGGATTGAACCTGGAAAAATGCATGATGACAACGCATGTATAACACACATGTGGTATTTTTTTTACTGGACATTGGATTTGATCACATATAAAAACAACGGGGAAATTTTTCTGTGAAATTATCAGTGCAGAGAATAGCTTTTGATTTTCTGACCATTTTACTAAGATGTCATTTTCTTGTACTTTATGAGTGTGTACTAACTTACATTGGAATATACATGTGACAGACTGAGTGTTAATATGATTATGAATATCTGGTGATGTTTGCTGTTTAGAATGGTAATATCTACCTTGTGGTTTACCAAGTTATGGAAATTTTGATCAGAACGTACATTATATTTCAGTAGAAGTCTTATAGACTAATACTAACTATCTATAGCAGGGATTTACAAAATTTGTTTTTTCTGGAAACTTTTGCTGTTACGTTTGACCTTGATTGATAGAAATCAAGACTTTTTTTTTTAACCCTGCCACTGTTTGTTAACCATGAAAAAAGATTTATTGCATTGAAATTTCTTTAGAAAGTGACAGTGTTATGCAATTCATGTGCTGGATTGTAAAGAAAATCTTTTTTTGCCCATAATGCCTGCTGATTCAATAACTGTTTGATCAAGGACTGATTGTGCACTGTAAATATAAGGTATATAGTCACCTATTGACTGTGTGTCTTATCTGAAAATACCAATGGGAAATCTGATATTAGAACAAAGGATTTTCAGGGTGTACATGTATGTTGAATTTATTTCTGTACCCTGTTTATTGTTTTGATTCAGTGGTCTGTAGAAAATGCGTAGTTTCAGTGATTTCATGTAGAGTACAGATTTGGATACATGATATGTGAAATTACAGACAAATCCTTTTGCTTTTGAAATAAAAACTAAGATTGATTGCAAGTTTGGAGGGGAATGTCCTTAAGATTCATGGACTAAGCTTTAAGGCTTCTTCGGATTGATCAACAAATTTTCTCTTTTTAACCTTGCCCAATGAAGTGGATGGGGAAAAAAATCATGTGATTCAACCGATGCTTTGATACCTCGATTACAAGATGACACCCATAGTGTTACCATCATTTTGCCATTAACACATTTGAGCTATTCTTTAGGACTAGTACTGTGAAAATTTCTCTTTATACACTCTTGGATTACACAAGAAACTGTAAATGAAACCTAATTTGGTCTTCCTTCTGAGATAATGGAAGCAGCAAGGCAACATTTTATTCAGCAGGCTGGGAGACACTTCCATAAGCGCCATGTTTCGTGTCCAGGTAAGGGAGATAAATCAAATTGTCTGAGAGCATGGAAGCAGTGTACAGTTTCTGGATGAGATGATTTTGAAATGCAGTGCTACTCTGCTGGAATCAATATTGATATTTTTGATCAAGCAGAAATATTTGCTCTTTTTTTATTATTTAAATTTTTTTTTAATTTGTATTAAGGGATTATAAAGTTATTATTTTGCTCTTGGCATATGACATTATTGAGCTAAATGTTAACTCAAAGAGCTAGGAAGAAAAACCGGAATCTTTGATCCATGAACTTTTCTGCAGAAAAGTATTTTTTGAGCATAAAAATTTGAACCCCAGACTGCAGTATTTTAAAAATATCATAGCCATTCAAGGAAAAAAAAATCCTTTTAGCATATTTGAAACATATTGGACTGTGCTTGGGAAAAAAATATGCACATGCAGGTATAAACGGTAGGTTTATCAAATGGCTATTAACAAGTACCGGTACGTATTTTATCCTCTATCCTTAGATCTGTGCAGAAATTCTCTTAATAATGTTTATATAAATGATAAATTAAGGGTTTTTGGTAAACTTTGTGGACACAGACTGTAATTATTTTATTTTCAATAAACTAGGATTCTAAGTACAAAGTCATTTACTTTATAAGTATCTATTCTAGAAATCAGCATAAAAAAAAGCAGCAATTTATAATACGTGTATGATAATCATATTTTCTGGTTCATGGCATTGTTGTGTGATATTTGTTCATCATTTTGTATACTGGCTTTCATTTCTATTCTATTGGAAAATACTTACAATGATGAATCACATATTTTAATTTTTAATAAGCCTTATTAAGGCTTTTGTGTACATGTTATTAGTGGAGGAAATGATGACAGATGCTGATACCTTGCAATCATTTCATATATCTACTTTTATCTAGCAATCCCATACATCTTCTTTTGATTTTCAAGACCTTCAAACAAATCATAACCTACCTATTCATATTACAATGATAAAATAAAGTGAAATGTTTGAGAATCTCACTGATCTGAATAGTACAGTTAATTCTGGAAACAACTGGAAAAATTTACAAATCAGCAGCACACATAAATATATATATTTTACCCACACACTGCCACAAAATAACGTGGCAACCCTTTTACTGCTTCAGAAAGACAATTCTCCAATTTGCATTGCAGAAAAGGACTAAATTAATTAGCTGACTGTTTGTTGAGAAAATATATGCCACAGAGTAATGTGAAATAATAGATTCAATAAATCATAAATGCCATGTTAATATGGCATTAATATAATTGACAGTTGATTTTAAAGCTGCAGAAGTTGAAAAGGGGGGGGGGGGGGTATATGAACTAGTGAAGTATAGAATGTATAGGTATGAATTCCAATCCAAAATTATACATGTACTCAAAGAACAGTCTGAAGGAGATACTCATTTTACACATGCTTATGATAATCAGTTCATATGTACCAGAAAAAGTGATCTTTGTGTTAATTCTTGATCAAAAATGAGATAGATTTGGACATCGACCAGACCAGAAACAGTTGGATCAATTGCCATAGGTTTTTCTTGGTTGATGATTTTGAGGCATTTGATTAAGATATTGCATGTGCCCCATAGCTTCTTTAGTACTGTAGTGAATTCACTGCCATGCTCTAAGTATTTAAGACCTACATAAAGGCAGCAATGTATTGATCTTTATTGTTGTCTGGTGTGATGTACTATCTAGATCATTGTATCGGACTAAATCAGTACGATCGCTCTTTGATACTTGCTACACGCTCAGCAGAAAGTGAGCCTGTTTTAGTCCTTTTGTGGGTGAAATTGGACTGATTAATTGGAACTCAGCCCACACAGGTTTCAGATGCTGGGGCACCAGGCTTTCATAAACATTACAGCGTTAATTTATTATTACTGTATTGAGTTTTTCCAGCTGATTTTTCAGTAGCGATTCTGATTAGATTGTGTGGTGGCAACTGCTCTACATACATGTATAGTTAAAGCTACCTGATAATTGATTTACCGTTGTGTAAGATCTCTTTCTGGTAATACGTTTTGTCAACAGAAGTTTGCAAATAATGACACATTCTTTTGCGGCCAGGAACAAAGTTCTTTAGGTCAGCTATTATTCTTTGATTATTTCTGTTCTGTTAAAGTCAATTTTACGGGTCGACTGTGCTGATCGTAGCCTTTGATGACTATTTCTGAGCAGGTATTGAATGTTCCAAAGGAATTCTGGTGATCTTTTGCATTGTGGTTCTCAAATTGCATGTGAACAGGAGACAAGAGCCAAGAGTGCCAGAGATTGTCTAAATCTTGATGTGTTTGGATTTTCCAAAAAATAGACTTGTTCAATGATAGAATAATCCTCGGAGATCCTTTCTTACCAAGAGAAACTAATATTTGATAATGATTTATATATCAGGATTTGCAATGCTGAAATTGTGTTAGATAAGTGCAAATAAAAAAGGAGGTATTTATAATGGAGGAACCTTAAATGGTACCTTGATATTTTTTGATCTGGATTATTTACTTAATGGAGAAGAAAATGAATCCATCTTCAAAGCAGAGAAGACGATCTAGGGCTAGTAGAAAGTCAGAATCCGATTTGTTCAGACCAACTTACTTTGCTAATGTTGCGGAAGAGTTATTTGGAAGGAAAGGTATGATTTTAAAAATCTTTAATTCTTTTTACCTGATTTTTATTTATTTTTCGACAGTTTTATTTTAGGAAAATCTGTAAACTAGCTATTTTCTTTTGTATGAGCCATGGGAAAAATTGATTTTAGAATTATACTCTTATCATAACAAAATGTACAAATCACTTTAAAGCCAGACATAATGGTTAAAATCCATCGATATTTTTTGCTTTCATGGAATGGGTTACCTTGATAGAATTGTCACTTTCCCACATTTCCATTGAAGTTTTAATGCTTTGATTTACCAGAAATCTTTGAATACCAGAAATGGACATGTATCTAGGTAGTAATCCGTAGTATACCATAACGTGAATGTACCAACATGTATATTAAAACAGCCCACAAAAATCCAAATATGGCAGATTCTGTAAAATCAATAATCTCAACTGGGAATCAATTTATTTAAAACACACAGGTACGTTTAGGTGTAAAAATTCATCGGCGGTGTAGATAAATGTGTTAAGTGAATTAAAAATCTGTAATGACAACATAAATCCCTTACTGAAAAAAAATTTTGCACTGTCATGGTTCAAGTCAGACTATAAAACCAGAAGGTGTTGGGATGTTCATGAGATAGTAATGAAGATAAAATGGAGTTTTCATTTGTGGAATGACAGTTCATGACTTTTTGACAAGAGAAGAAACTACTTCTTCCTGGTGTTCAAAAGGCTGACCTCGTCATTGTCAGAGAGTAAATCATACCCCCATACCAGTGAAGCAGGACTCCAAAGCACATAAATTTGAATTAAAAGGAATGTTCCCTCTTAATGTTTCAAGTTGGCCTAATTTGACAGCTGAACTCAATTTGCCAATGATTGAGTTGTCTCAACAGGAATGTTAAATATCTTTTATTGTGAAATAAAATTTGTCCTTATATTTACTGCTGTTGAGAGGTTCAATTTAAGACGTGTACAGTCTATATTATCTGTATCTTAATAGCTTAGGTACAAGTCAGTCAGTACTTCTTGAAATAAATGAAAGCAATGTCTCTTTATTGGTGCAGCAGTGTCAATGTACTTTGCATTGTAAATATTGGAGGATTTTTTGTCCTGATTTATAATATAGATTTTAAAACTGTTTTCCAAGTTTTATGTAGATGTCCTAATTAAATTTACCAGAAGGGTTACTTGTACCTGGATTCTTTTTTCTCCCAATTTAAGGGTTTATGTTTTATATTAAGAATCTTTTGGAAAAACTATGGTTGAGAATCTACCTTTCACAAGAGTGACAAACTTTGCCATCTATAGCACATGTATAGGAGGTTATTAGCTGTAAATCAGGTTGGAAAAATCATATTGGTCACATTTATTATGCACATTGATTCTCATTGATTTTACCAGATAATTTAATTTTTTTGGATGACAAGACCCATTATAGCAATGTCTTTCATGCAGATTGAATTTGTTTATGCAATTTGCTGGGTCATTGAAATTAGTGCTGTATTATCTTCTCTTGTTGACTGCATTTTTGACAGATGAATCTTCCTTGTGTACTGGAATAATACCACCTACTGTCAGAATCTCTCAGGAGGCCAAAGGTTTACCTTGTCTCTACTGCTGAACACAATATTTGTCTCCAATTTAACAGAACAACTGAAATGATATCTGATGTTTGAGATTATATATATGGTGGCACCATCTTAGTTTGGATGTCAGCAATTTAGAAATTGAGTTAAATTTTTAGACAGAGTTTGTCTTCATGATCATGAACAGTAGTTAATTTTTCATTTTTAATTATTAAGCATGAAATTTCATTCAAAAGAGTCTGTAAGGCCATCTTTACAAAAATATTTGCTTGCTCTCACCCGACTTAGGATTATATTGGGTAGGTATGTAGGGGGATTTTTTTTAAAACTCAAAAACACTTGTGACTATGAAGTTAAAATAGTTAATAATGGGATGAGAAAAAAAAATTATTGTTTCCTGGAGATTAAACAAAGTTTTGAGTTGGTCCATTTTTGGTCAGTCGGTCAGGAGAGCTACCTGGCAAACAAATTTTTTTTTTTTAAAGATGGCCTAACATAATTTTGAAAGTATCATGTATTATCTGTGTAAAATCTAAATAAACCTAATATATCATTTACTGAACCTTGGTATTTCAAATGTCGATAATTATGTCAAATACCATACATAGATGTGTCCTGACTTTGAAATTAATTTGGACTTCACCTTTGATATCCTGAACAATCAGATGTCTTAACTGTGTAATACAGTCCTAACATACTTTACTTATTGAGACTCAACTGTATTTGATTATGTAGAAATTTGGACTATATGGACCATGGATATCAGCCTGGTTAGCTCAGAGATAGAGCACCTGGTTAGTGACACAGGGGTCCTGGGTTTGATTCCCCAGTCCAGCCATACATGTATATTTTCTCCTTTTCTACTACAAATATCTAAATACAAAGGTGTATCAGTGGTTTACAGGGTCATAACTCACAAGAAATGTCAGCTTAAGTAAATTACATTTTAATTAATCAGATCACAGTACCAATTTAGCCATTAGATAGGGGAAAATGTGTCTTCTGTTTAAACTGTTAAATATTTCAAGTGATCAAGTGCACTTGCACTTAAACAATCGTGATAGAGGCCTTTTTTTTTTTTTTTTGGTATAAAATGGTCTACAAATATTGAGGATATACTAGGTCTCCTAGCAAAGGGACTATGCAATACAAGCTGGTAGCACATGAGTTTAGTTAACCTACAATGATTGCATTAATAACCTGTGGGTCCCGCTGATAAGAGAGCAGTATAGGTCCCACATTCCGACATTGTGTGTGCTCAAACATCTTGTAATTACAAAGTTATAACTGCAGATTGGCCCGATGTGTTATTAAGTAAGACATCCACCCAACCCTACCAAGGTAGACTAGGATAAAACGAGGAGGGAAATATTGGGTGTTTTACAAAACTCGGGTATTAGAGAGCTGTTGGCATAGAGAAAACAATATCTATAAATTGTTCTGCCGATTTTTAACCCAAAGTTCAAAAGTGGACTACATAGTAAAAAAAGACTGGAGTTCTGTATAAGGTGTGCATATATGATCAAAGGGTCTGATTCAGATTCATAAAAAACACTTCATTTCATTCAAATTCTCACTTCACACTTCATTTTATGTGAAGTCAATATTGATAAAATGTTCAGATACCATGTGTGACTGCAATCTAGTTTTCTCATTTCTCTGTTGGCTCTCAGCTGTTGCATGTTTGCCAGGATTCAGAAGTCAGAACAAAAACAAAAGTACTGGCCAACAGCATTTCAGACTTCATTTTTGAACTGATTTCTATATGGGTATTACCAGTACCTTTTATCCATGTTTTGGGTGAACTGAAGGAATAATTCTCAGGTGTTTCTGTGAACTTTGTGACAAGTGACTGCTAGACTAGCATTAATCGCCATTCTTCTGGTATTGTAAGCAGTTAACACCAAAGATTATCAGCTTTAAACACAGAAATTTAAAAGGAATGAAATTAAATTAGAATATTTTATGTCCACCTTTGAAAGCTGTCCAGAAAATTTGGTATGTAGTTGTCAAACAAACATAAGGCTTTGTAAGTAAACTGTGGTCAGTGTTTGGCGATAAGAAACAATTCGTGGGGGATTATCGACCAATCACAGAGGGCGGAGGTGCCGAGGACCCTGTATGGTGAATGATATTCGACCCTGAAAGTTATCAAAGCTGTGGTCTTCACAGCGATATCAAATGTGCTGAGTCTTATGTCTGCCTTTAGCATTGGGACCAAACCACATTTTCAACTGCAAAAATAGGGGGCTTGCAATCAGTTACTGAGGAAAAAATAAATTAAAATCCATTAAATTGTGAAGTGCTTTCAGAGTGGAGAGTAGGAGGATATGAGCCTTTGTGTGTGTCGAGCCTTATTTGTCTTTTTCATGAGTATATTCAATGATGGATGACTGTTTGAAAAGTTTGTAAAGCTTTTTGACTTGGCAAGAAAATGTTGACAGTGCAAGGTGTCCCTTGAGTATACATTACTAGGATGAATAGATTGCAAAGGTTAATGCTTGCAATGCAGTGATGTGTAATACCAGAGACTTTTCTCCTTTGAAAAGGAACTATAGGACGAGCCTTTGATATTCAAAATTGAATGGAAAAAATATTAAATTTGAAGTATTAGGCTTATTGAGTTATATTGTTAGAATCTGAACATAAAAAACTAGATTTCCAATCAGCTATTCATAAAGAACTGCCCTTGAACTTCTGTTTACTTCATTACTGGAGGTATATAAGTTAATTTACATGGATATATATAAAGATGAGATTTAGAGCTGAAATGATGTTCAGCACTTCAATATTATGTACAGTTCCCTGCTGGGGAGATCGTCAATTTTAGATGAACACATGGTGAAGATTTTACAGATCTGCAATATTTTTAAAATTTATTGATAGTGGATATTTGGGTTTTTAAATCTTTTTCCTCTGGAGGAAGGTGATTCGTGTGGGCTAGCTGTGCCGAAAGAAGGGCACACCTGAAGATTTGAATCGTCACCTTCTTCAAATATGATAAGGCTATTTAGATATGGAGACTTTGCATTTACCTGATCAAAATCAACGCAATATCTTGCAGACCTAATACTGGGACAAAATAAACCACTAACACTATACATATTGAAAATGTTGACAGTTTTTTTCTTTGAGAAAGAGGATTTAATTCTGCTTAAACTGTGAAAGTTGTAACATGGCATTTGGATTCCGACGAAGATCAGTTTGTGGTAAGAATTGTTAGTAGGAAGGAGATTATGTTTTTTGTTGGAATTAAAGATTATAACGGGGAAATGGAGTAAAATGCAAAGTTTAAATGATTTGCTTTATTTTCACCTGCTGTACGGGTGAATGTGCAGATGAAAGTTTAAAATCAAATCTCTTTTTAAAAAAATGACCTTCACAGCATGATTTTTTTAAATAGAATCTGTTTGATAATTTAAGGTTATTAAAAAAATGACCATGCAGCTGTAAAGATTATTTTGAAAAGTATGTTCAGAAATCATTAAGAAAATTAATTTTCTGCATGTGTGTTCATATGAAACAATTATTAAGCATTGCAAGTGCTTTAAATGTTGTCATGGATATTTTTTAACATCAATTTAAAAGTTTATAATTATATATACATGTTTACTTTAATTTTGATGCTGTTGAAATCTAACTTCAGTCAAAGAAATGGTTTATCGATCAATTTATATTTCGTGATGATGATCAAAGTCCATAGCTTACCCAATGCCTCCCATACTAAGTGTAAAGTTAATGTGCTAAAGGAAAGATTAGCTTCAGCATCAGCAACTGCAGGTCAAAGACCCAGAATTAGCCAATTCCACACTGAGATTATTTTTCTTAGATGTAACCCCCTAGATTAAAAGATAATTCAGCTTGGGAGAAAAAGCCCCAATTAAAACAAATCTATAACTATTTACAGACTTTTGCACTGGTTTGTTCAATATATCTTGTGGGATGTAAATAATCTCCATTGTCACCTTGCACTGATAGGACTTTTATGTACTATAGTAAAATTCACCACAAAAGAACACCCATAAAACTTAGCCTTCATTTGTCTGATGGGGTTGTTTACTTGCAAGGTTTCAGTAAGAATACATAGACGGAGAATTTTTTTTTTTTTTGATACGTACATTTCATTCCTGAGTCAGCAGATTTAAGGGGTGATAGAGAATAGCTAGAGAAAATCACTTGGCATCAAAGACCAGGAGCTTTGATTGAGCTTTATCTGTGTATCTCCTCTTTTTTTTTTTCTCGTGTCATGCTTGATATCAGGGGAATAGGATGTATGGACTGTTATTGTGTAACTATAGGGTTTTCTCATCAATGATCTACGTGTAGTGATTTCATAAAATCCATACACATGCTGGAATTGCAAGATTTTGCATTCTGTTAAATTCTTTAGCAAGTTTAATACATTTCTATTAAAATTTAAAACAAATGCATCAATAATTTATTTTGGATAATTTTTCAAACAAGCTCATTGAAGATTTAGTAAATTTCTTGTGAACTCAAAAAACTTGAATTATACAAATTTGTAGTTTCCAGATAAATATGCTTTTGCTTTATTTATAGAGAAAGACTTTGAGGGAGGAACAGGCAAGTCTCGACCAAATAGTGGCTCAAAAAACAGTAAAAAGAACTCTGGGGTATGTATTTTTAAAAGGACTGAGAATTGTCTCCTCTTTTAGAGTGCAGTGCCACAGCATTTAATTCTTTTTGAAATTTCAATTTTGGTCTTCTTGTATATTGGATAAGGGATTGATATATAGATTTTTATTTTGTTTGAATGTTTTGAGGTGAATCCATATACCTGTATACCAGCTAGATCAACACATTTGGGTTTTTTTCTCTTTTTTTCATTTTATTTTTAAATTAATAAATTATGCATGTTTGTAAGTGTATGTATATTTTAATATTAATTTTTGTTATCATTTAAGTGTAAAGTAAACATCATATAAGAGATAAAAGCTCATTTTTTCTTTACAAAGCAATATTAAGATTATGATAACACTTATGAAAAGATTCTTAAAATTTAAAAAAAAAAAAAAAAAGAAGAGAGAATGATGAAAAATTGCCTCTGTCATTGGTGACCCCAACACTTAACTTAGAATTGACTATACATGAACTGCTTATTTCTGATTATTCAAACTATGACAATGCACCTGAGATGCAAGTATTTTTCAAAAGAAAAAATATTTTTCATATCTTATTTTTATAGATAAGACTTCAGTTAAAGAAAGTCTTTCATTTTCTTTTTTTTAAGTAATATGTTACAGGAATCAAACTTGTTTTGGTTTAAATTGTTTAGACAGTTTTAATTGATTGAAGTTTATTGTACAGAATTAAAATAATTTTCAAGATATATACGAATACCATTCAATATTTAATGAATAAACGTAGCCTATAAACCATATGTAAGCCAAGATCCCAGTTGAAATTATTTACAGATATAATTGTTATTACATACTCTTGTAGAGACGGGAATCCATTTTAAGGGTAAATTAATTACAGGGAAAATGTTAATATTGTACTTAAATGTCAAAGCTGTGTCTAGGTGTTTGTATATATAGTAAATGTTGCATCTGGGTGTCCTTGATATTGACATAAATAAAAGGTACATGGTATATTTTAAAACATTGAACCCCAAAATCCAGTTTTTTCATCGCAGCATTTTATTGAAAAAATAAAAACCATCTGGATAGGAAATAATCCTTCATGATTCTATAGTTGATTAAAACAGATTAGTTAGATTATTGAAGTAATCACTTAGATTTCCCATAATTTTAAGTTAAAGTTAATGATTTGATAGTTTGACCCTATTTGGAAAGCATGTTGTTTGTAGCAACCCATTTGGCATGAGTGACTGCATGTTGGTTTGTTTGTCTGTATACCGGTAATTATAAGCACATAAAGGTAAATGCATGTTAGCAAATAATTTTAACCTTGGCATTTTTCCAGCTGATGGCATGAGGCTTAGTTATTTTTATGTTACCCCTGAGTTTTATTTTAGAAAACATTTTTCTTATAATTTTGGCTCATTTTAAAAACAAAGCCAAAAATTTTTTTTTTAAGTTCATTTTTTATAATCTTTGATTTTTGTTCTCTTCATTTTGAGTTTCAATTCCTGCATTTATTTACTGAACAGAAAATTTGAAGTTTACATTTTCAATTTTATTATATATTGTATACTGAAAATGACAAGACTATAAATTAATGTTTGAAAATTACAGATACAGTCACCCATATATGAAATTACACTAATTAATTTGCTTGATGGAATGAAGTTATTAAGCGAGGTTTGAGCAAACTTTAAACAATAATATGCAGCATCAAAGCAAGCAGCGAGGCACTAACACTGTTAATTACAGAGCGAATCTGTATTCTCTTTATGAGCTTTGTACTTATATATATCATGTCTTTGTCAATTTCTTGCTGAATGTTATGTGTTTCCTTGGTTACCAAACAGATGGGACGACGAGAATCGCTCTTCGGGAGGGTGCCTCCAGTTGTCGAACCACCATCGGTAAAACAACGTAGAAATTCCCTGTCTATTCCATTTTTTTCTCACCCCACACCCAAACAGGGTGACGGGCCAAGGTTGCTTGACGATAATCAGTCCGTAAGTCCAGTTGTCATGGTAATGCATGCCGCTTTGACAACTATTTATTCCGATATTTTGCATCAGATTGATTTAAGTGTATTTTACCCAGCATGATAGCTGAAATATGCTTATGCAATAAAGCTTCTTTGAATTATTCCCCTTTTCTCAGTATCATAGCTCACTAAATCATAAGAATTTTTTTAATAGCAAAAATTTAATTTTTCTAGAAAAAAAAAAAAGTACATGTATTGAATTTCTGTGCATGAGACTGTGTAATAGGTCGTATTATCAGCAACTTAAAAACTTTTTTTTTTTTTTTGCTGTTTTAAATCTGAAATGATTGCTAGAAAGTAGAACTGTATGGTGCTTAATTGTTAGTTGTGAGGATATTGCTATGAGAGAGAGATAGAGAGAGAGAGAGAATGTAACATATAAGGTAATTTAGAGTTAATATTAATATTTGTAGTCCAAATTTAAAGAATTTGTGTTATCATCAAGAACTATTTTTTTTCAAATCACAAAGAAATACCGGTAGATACTTGTGGGGCCTTGAATTGGTACATATGTGTTTAGTAGGAAGAGTAATTTTTAAAAGATTAATTAACCTATGCATCTGGTCTAGAATTAAGAATTAATGTTTAATTATTAGAATTTTCTTTATATGGTGTCAGTTTTCTTTAGCAAGCCTTAAATCTAAGTCGGTCTGATGCAAAAAATAAAGCTACTTTATTTATGTTCAAGCAATTTCTTGCATGTTTTATCTGGCTGTTTCTAATAACCATTTATGCATTGCGCTGCACTGTTTATGCTTGTAAAAGCAATAGCTTATGCTCATCTGCGCTTCTATGGCAATCATGCTTCATGCTTTGGCTTGGCTTCATGTCTGCACCATCTAACCTGTTGAACTCAAATTAACACCAATTAGGGTTAAAAGTCACTTTGAAAATCCCAAGTAGTTTAACCAATAATCTTATTGAATGCAAAATTACTTTAACCCTGTCCGAGGTATTTGATCATTTTCATTGCATGTACTTACCCAAAAAATTAAGTCCATTAATATCACAGATATATGGGTGACCCACTTTTAAAGTTGTAAACTGCATAATAACTCAAACTTGTCACAATGATGGATTCGCCCTAGGTAAAGAGGAATGGGCTAGATATTTTTTTTATTTTAAAAAAATTGTCTAGTTTTATGTTAGAGAAATTGTACCTTGTTAGCATTGCTGTAGAAAGAGATTAGATAAAATGGGGTTTGATGTTGACATGTGTAGAATGTGAATTTCTTTGTAACTTTATTTGGTGTATTATCCTGACCTATATATTTAATTATTTGCATATATTGATGTAAATATGTACATGTATACACTTTTTTTTATTGATATAATACCATATTTATAGACCTTTGAAAATATACAGTAAAACATGGTTAAAGAAAACTACCTTGTGACAAGAATATACATATTTATATACTTCCAGTTAATAATGAGCAATTTTCTACATTTTGATGTTTTTACTAGAATATATTTGTTAAAAACATGTTTTACTGTATAATGTTTAATGTGTAATCACCAATGTATGAACTGATAGTCCCTTCTATTTTACTTTAAATTATCATATAGTTTGCTATGCTGAAAAGTTTCATAATAAGCACTCTCTTAAATTCTACAGGTATAACCAAAAAAATAAAAGTTTGTTTTCTTATTTCTAAAATGTGGATAGCAATTCCTTGCCATCACAGAGTTTAGCTATAAAGTTAGAAGACTTCAAATTGTATGATAGATTTTAGGTATAAAAACACTGCAAAATTGTTTAGAAAATCCTGTTTTATTTTTGGTTGAAATTAGTTGGGTGCTATTTCCAATAGGTGGGAAGCCTGAGAAGTCGCAGGGGAATTAATCTCTCCATTGACGACATGACGCCAATTCCACAAACCCTTTCTTCCTCTGTCAGTCCCCAAGGAACCATCTCCTTCAATGAGGGTCGCAGAATCAAAGATCGCAGCAAACTCACCAACCTATTCAGTCCAGCCGGATCCAAGGTAATGTTCAGCAAAACCCCTAAATGTTGGGTACTAGATCCTAACTTTCACTTACGCAACCAGGAGCATAATGGAAACAAGTTATTTTTTTTCAAAATAACTCGCCTAGGTAACTTCACTTATTTAAGCCTAAAAAAGAAGAAATAACTCATATGAATTAATTCTTAAAAACTAGAATTAATGCTTGTCAATTTTGTTAAAAAACTTCAATAATTTAATTTTGTTTGTATTCTAGCCTCTGATTGGTTAAGATCCAAAAAGGAACACAAATTATTTCAGTATAACCTGGTTTGGTATGGGGACACACACCCCTGACAATCAGCTGAATCAATCCTCTCATTTCCAGTCCGCGGGATTCATGGAAAATTCCAGATTCAATAAATGTACCTTTAACTTCAAACAATAATTCGATCTTACCACATGTAAACAAACATCAAGGCTGCTAGGCCTATGTATCAGTTTTTACCTCCCCTCGCTTCCCATCACTTCCGTTACTTCTGTTACTATGGTTGTATTATTGAGCGGCAAATTTGAACTAATAAAAAGCAACAGATTTTTTAATGATTTTAAATTAAATTATAAGGAATGACTCTAATTCTTGGCCAAATTATTTGAGTATAACCTTGTTTGGGTCAGTTTATGCTTTATAATCCGCTTATTTTGAGTTTGCTGCTGATTTAAGATGACTAAGGCTGAGAAAGTTGTAAATAATTAACAGTACTTCTCTAGATAGACTTGACAGATTTGGGATCTCCTGAGCAGATAGGATCATATTTATCAAATTTCAGGGGAAAATAATTGCATTTCATGAACTTTCAGTGGTCAATTGCACAATTTCTACCTATTTTGGCCAATACCTTGAATAATTTTCCTAAAACCCTTGAATATTAATTAACATACAGTTTCTATGTCTTACATTTTTTGTGCAAAGCTGTAAAGGTTTTTGTGCAAGAGTTCTAAAGTGAGGTGGGTTAAGGATGAAATAACTGAAATAAGTTATGATTTATTGAATTTTAACTTGTGAAATTTTAAAGATAGAAGGGTTGATCCAAACATATGTAGAATTTCTTTTCAACCCTCGTAGATTACTTTCACTGCCAAAAATTGTTTCTGTTTACTAAATACTCCAAGTTTAGCATGAATAAAGCTTTTCTGATACCAGTAGGTTTAAAATTATGAATAGTAAATGATTAATAATTTTGATAAGTTACTAAAGAAACACAAAACCAGGAAAAAATAACCCAAAATAATGACATTTAATAATATAGACAAATTATTTCAAAAATAACTTGTTTCCATCATTCCCCTGACTGTTAAGGGGAGAGAAATGCATTTAAGTTGAAAAATACTTAAAAATTGACTTGCAGTTGGCATGCATAAACTGCTTTGTTGTGGGGGGGGGGGGGGGGGGGGTATAGTGATAGGGATGTACATCCATTACATTTGGGGTACCCATCTTTTATCCACAACTCCTCCTGTACCACTGAATAAAGTTTAATGAGATGTAAACAGGATCTTGCACAGAAATGTCTTTTGGTCAGGTGTTGTGTGGTCCCTACATCTGATAAGGCTATAGAGGTGTACATGCGTAGACTTCAATGATATTTGACAACCTTGCTAATAAATTTACACCCACACAGATTAAAATGTGATAATAAAAATGAAAGATATGATTTTACTGTCACTTTTGATTATATTTTAAATCGGAAAAAAATGGGGGAAAAAAACCTTTCTCTTCATTTTTCTCATATTTGGGTTAATTAAGCCAGCAATTTTTACAGGAAAAATTATTCTAAAATCAATGTATGTGCAGGAAGGGGGAATGCACTATACACAAGTGTTCCATATTTGTCCCTCCAGGATTATGACCATAGGTCAAGAAAGTTTTCTTGAAAATAGGAGACAGGTGTACATGTAGAAAAAAAGACCTTGTATTGAACTCAGCATGTCAAATACCTGGAGGATGATTGACAAAACAACTAATCACAGCTTGGGATTATTAGCCAGCCATTGTAATACAAGAATCATTAATATTACAAGAAGATATAAATTAACTCAGGTTTAATGTTCTTTTTATGTGTGAAGTCTAAATGTAAAGGTTTGTCGTACATCTTAATTTTGCATTTGAGTAAAGGATGCCTCAAGGATATGGTGTGAAATGATAGAATACTGTTGTTACAGTTTACAAATTCCCTCTGTGATAAATAAGGTTTTATACAGGTTTATTTTGTGTGTTTTCATATAACAACATTTTCGGTGTCACCTGATGTGTTGGTTTTCAGTTGTGGATGATATGAGAATCTAATGTGCTTGGAATTTTTTTGTTTTTGTTTGGGATAATGAACAAGTTTTTGTGACAAGAACTGTGTTATTGTATTTGTAATTAGAGAGTTTCGGAATGTGAGATAAAAAGTCGCAATGGGGGAACATTCCTCACCACAATACGTAAAATGGATTGTGTGATTAATAAGGCATATCCAGGTTTTTAAAAATTCACAAATAAGCTATCAACATATTTAGGGAAAATTCCTATGGTATAAAGATTTTTTCCTTGGTAGTTTGTTCAAGTGATTTTTTTTTTATAATAAGAATTGGGGCGTGCCAGTCCTCATATTTTGAGCAGACATGTTGGAACGGAATAAATTTGCAGTGAATTTTGATTGAAGTAGACACGAATAGATTTCCAAATTTGTTAACTTGGTGAGGAAATTCATAGCAGAAGCGACATCAGTAATTACGAATTGACAGCGATTGTGATTTAAGTATGTGTCTCTGACGGCTAAATAGTTCTTGCTGTCCATCCAACGGATATATGCAGTGACACCTCTATCGGCAAGTAGGGGATTCAAGCAGTTCCTCAATTACATTGCATTGATCTTGAGGATTCCCCCCAAAATGGAATAACAAGTTGCTTGTGTAAGTCTATGGGACTTGTAAACTCCATTCCACACTTTATGAATTCTGAGATGATGACTGCTATTTCAGCTAACTAAATGAGACTAATGGACTACTCTCGGATTACAATACCTCGTAATGAAGTTATCAGATTCTCAGGTGTGCGTGAGATACTGTATACAGTTAAGGCCTGCTTGTGTACATTATTGATGTGGATTGTTGTTTGATGAAGAGTGCTGTGAAATACGTATCAAAAGATAACTTTGACAGCTGGCTATTTGTGCTTACTGATATTAATATTTACCTGGGCTGCCTTGGACTCTTATAGGACTTGACACAAGATTTAGTCATGTAGAGGTGGAAAACTAATTGCGATTAGTGTTCTTAATTCTCTGTATTGAAAAACTCTACGAATGCACCTGTAGAGTTAATTAGAAAAGAAAATTTGCATTCATTTGAGATGTTTACGGACAGTCTCAGCAGAAGGGGGTCTAAAGACTCGGGATACGGCACTATCTCAAAACTCATCCTGGCCAACATAATTCAGCCTCCAGCTAATCCTAATACTAGGTTATCCTTTGTTCCGAGCGGAGATACATCGGAACTATCAGAAATTGCCAAATGGCTGCCGATTAAAAAGGTAAGTTTCAAAATGGTTGCGTGACGAAGATATTATATGTGCTTGAATTAAAGGAAAAGATATCAAGAATTGTGTTATCATTCAGGGAGCAATTAACAATAATTAATAAAAGGATTGCATGGTTTCCTGGTTTGCAGCCAAACGGAAACCCCCTTTAGACTTGAAACACTCAAGTTTTGAATAATGTGACAGAGTGAACTGAAATGAATTACTGCAGACTACATATGTACTAGTTTGAAGTATTTCAGTATATTTTTGTATTCTTTGTAAAGCAGGTTGTAAGCATTGATAAAGTTAATTTGGAATCCACTTTCCTTTTCAAATATATGTTTTTTATTTGCTTTTGCCTTTTAAGTCAACAAAAGGGGTATTTTACAAGGGGAAATCAGATCCTTCATATTCTAGATACGGATAAAGTGTTAGTTGACCAGAATGAACTTGAAGGCTTATTTAATTCTCATTTGTATTACAAGCTTAAGCAACGAACCTTGCTTTTTAAGTGCAGTATTTGTTTTAACAGGATGTTACAATCTTGCTTTATCAAGAATTGGATGTCATTGGAATTATTTTATTTGAATTTCCTTCAAGAAAAAAAGATCACAATTCATGTGATGACTACCTTGAACGTCCTGAAACAGGAGTGGGGGATTTTGTTTCTTTTCTTTTTTTTTTAATAAATATTTGGTTTAGAAATTTTATGCATACAAGGTCATAAAATTGCTGTGAATTTTTCATAACCAGCTTTTGATCGTTTATTGCAAAAAGAAAAGAAAGGCTGTTTTGGTACATTCAGTGAAGCGTGACACATTTAATGACTGGGGAACAACTCGATGTGCGAATTTTTTTTTTTAAATGATTTACACTGCAGTGCTTCTTGCGGTTAAATTCAGACTGTCGGCAAAATCTTGTGTCCAAACTTATGTCTACTGTTTAAAGAAAACCTGTGGTCATGTGATATTTCCCGCACAGTTTTCCTCTAAATATATAATTTGTGGGATTCGTTTCCTTAAGAAGTGCCTCAAGCTGTGACGAGTAATTTTTTTTTTTTTGAAATAATTGATTCATATATGGAAATCAGCAATGCGAATAAATATGCGCATCTGATGACATAGAAATACCTTACGTATTCCAGGCATAGTTGAAGGGAAACACCTTCCAACTAGTCCTAAAGTAGACACTTGAATATTCATTAATTTTCCTACTGTTGATTTTTTTGTCCCAGTGCTTGAGATTTATTTCGGAGTTGACTGCCTTGCATTCTTGGCAAGTGTTCTGTTACCTGGGTATAAAACAACTGAAAGCAAACTATTGATTTTTTGTTGATACAAGACTTGGACTTTTTATAATTAACTCAAGATTAATTATAGAATAGAGGAACCCAAAATGTGCTTACCTGTGAAAATTAAGTGCCTATTGAATGAGGGTCAAAGCCTAGCTCATCATTGCCCTGGTCAGGGTAAATCGAGGATACCATGACAGACATGGATTTGGTGGAGATAAATCAATTGCTTTTATTGGTTTTACACAGTGTCACATGGCGTGAGCATATGAGCATTGTCACCAGTGAGCCAATTACAAAAACTTGATTTCAAAAGGTAGTGAAACGGTTGCTTTGGCTTGGTTACTTGGGTCGTAGGTTGGAAAGTGATTCATGACTCGACAATAAGGATAAAGTGTCCATGCCTTTCATTAATGTATTCCTGAGGATTTGCTAATGTTTTTTCACAGGTTTTAAGCTTTTATATGATTGACAAAGCCACTCTTCTGTGTGTTATCCCTTATATGTTTATGGATTCTGCCGTCAATAGATTGGGAAGTTTCTAATGGTGTGAAGGGGAGAGAGTGATGTAGGAAAAGTGTTGTGGTTTTTCTGTGGATGAAATTTTTTTCTGGATGGCAAAGAGGCCTTAAACATGTTGCCAAGCAGTGTAGAAGTGAAGCGAAGGGCCCATAGAAATGTTCACAACCCTCTTTATAGAAGGTCATGGCCTATGGCACCGGCCCATGGAAACAGAATTCAAAAGGTATGTACATGTATGCTTTCCAAGACCTTGCCATTTTCAATCTTTACTGACTTGGGAGAGAAAGCATAATTTTTTCTCACCATGTTTTGGGGAGTATAGCAATATCTGTTCCTTTGTTCCTTTCAAGCACCTGAAATATATTTGCATATGTTGGAACAAGTCACAGGTTTATAAGTTCAAAATGTCTTGCAGGTGCATTATATACTTCTACTTATATTATACATGGAACTCATACTTGTGGTAATGCAGTATTGGATAATGCTTGGAGTCTAAAGCATGAAGCAATTTGATATTGGTATTACTCATAAAGGTGGATTACCCTCATCTTATGTAAAGTAATAAAATTATTTAACACATACAAAACATAACCATGCAAGCACTAGTAGAGCTTTCAATGGCTTATTTTATTCAAATGACACACGAGAAATGTCGAATTCTTTCTATGTTATTTTTTTATACAGTGAACATAATGCAGCATATATCCTCTAACTTCCAAACTGGATACAGTCAAAATTTGTAATCTTGAACTCAGTGGATGACTCGAGCTGAGGAAAACTTCAAGATAGATATTGAGGATAAAATGAATTAAGAAAAAAGTAATTTGGACTTCCGACTCCATTATATTTAAGATGTTGATGTTTAAGATACCAAAATTCAACTGTATATATTATAGAAAATACCAAGATTTCAAGGAAGCTAGAACTTCACTCTTCATTACACATCGCAATAAATTATGAGAACGAAGATTTTTTTTTCTATTCAAATTTTACCTAATATTAAAGAACCAATCAGGTTCTAGCTTACGTTTTATGGAAATTTTGGATTTTTGGGTGCTTTCAGTTTCCTGCATCTTTCTTTTTTTTTTTTAAATAGATTTCTTGGTTAATTGTTCTTTTATTTTGTGGTAACTGCACTTTTATCCATTGATGTCATGGATGACCTTGTGTGAGAGTTCTCACAATGGAAAGGGTTTTAGCAATAGGATGCAACTTGATCTTCTACATGCAGTTACAAAATTCTATTCTGAGAGTCACTACCCTGTAATATGGTGCTCCTGGGAAGAAGAGGTGCTTTCTCATGTTGTTCCCAACAATTTGATACCCTGTCCTTTGTGACTTGACACTATTTTTAGATCAAGGGCTTGATGTATTACAGGGCTTTCCTTTGTGAGTGTTCTATTCAGTGGAACCAGTGCAGTGTGATACAATTCATGAAAACTTGTCCATGCATCTACTGCAAACATTTTACAATTTATTAAGTGCATTCATTATACAGATTGATACTGTCGCAGAACAGATTCAGAGGTTGTGGCCATCTTTTGCAAGGAGCATGGATTGAGATTACAGGAAGTTGAGTGTTTGAGGAATTGGTGCAAGTTTGTAGGGAGTTGGAAGTTTCAAGGATGGCATGAGATTGTAAGAGTATTAGGTGTCTCAAGATGACATGAAATTGTTTGGAGTTAGGTGTCTCCAGATGGCATGAGATTGTATGGAGTTGGGTGTCTCGAGATGGGGTGAGATTATAGGGAGTTGGGTCTCTTGAGATGACATGAGATTGTAGAGATTTGGTTCAGTCTCGCGAAGAATCTGTTGCAGAAGTCTGCCAGTCTGTGCCAGTGACAGCCGCTTTGATTAACTTGTTACTCAATTTTCGAACAATCACAATTGACAAAAATCCATACTTAATCACTGCTTAGTGCCTAGATCAGTTCAGGGAGATCATATTGTGAATTGATTTTGGATAATATGACATTGTTAATTGTGCAAAACGTTTAGCTATGAGTGTCACTTTCTGTGTGTAAAATCCTTAAGTTTTTCAGGCAATTTGTGGTTTCTGTGAATGAAATAAAAAGCATTAACTTCTTTTCAACTTGGTCAGAATTTATAACAAAATTTGTTATAGTCCACAACAACATATTTCAAGCATAATTTGTTTTTAAGTAGAGACTCTGAGTGACATGCATAATACTAAGGTAGAGGTTTAAATGATTTTACTAGTAAACAGTCATATCAATTTTAACTTATATACATGCAAATGTTATGAAAATGTTTCTGTATTAAATGTAAACTTAAAAAAAAAAAATTAGTTAAGAATAATTTTTGCAGCACCTATATTTAGGACCTCCATCTCATTGAAATACACTCTGATATAAACGGGCATCGTCATATCATTCATTTGAATAATTAATGACCATCAAAACTTTCAAGTAATTTAAGTAAAAACTGTTTTGGTAATTTGCCATCATTAAAGCAGGATGGAGAAATTAAATAAAAGTTGATAATATTTTTGTGAGACAAAGTTAAACCAGAGTGGTGAAGGGCGAAGTTCAGTGTGAACAAAGGAGAATTCTCTTCATTTCTAAACCACCATACTTAATGTCATTGCATAATGTATGCAAACAGGCTTTGTATAGGTAGCGAATTTTATATCTTTTTCATCTCCTTCTTCTGACACCAGTGGAAGATTCGTGGTGAGTGGAGGGTGATAGATGTCCAGTACTGTAATATACTGTGTCAGGATTTTGACAGTTGTCCATCACATTCCTCTCCCCCCATTCTTATGGAGAGCAGGGGCTCCTCAAATATTCCACAAACTTAACCTTGGAGGCATCATGATAAAATCATGTGTTGTCATCCTTATGGACTCTCCGATGTTTAAGTTAATTGAGGAATGTTTAAATCGCTGTCTTCAGTGATAATAGTGTTTGATCAGCTTATAGTCCTTGCCCTCAGGAAAATTATTAGCAATGTTCATTGCTAGTGACATTTTAACCTTATTTGATTCTCCCTAAGAATGATGTGATTTGGGATTTAGGAGGATTATTTTGTGCATTTTAACCCAAAATGAGGAGATACTCTCAGACTACCATCACACATGTGTTAGAGATGATCATGCATGTAAGTATTTGAAGTGAGAATTTCTACAGATTATTTCCAATATCCATGACAATGAAAGCACACTGTCTTTCTGTGCAGGATAGATTCCACAAGTACAAGTAATGGGATTTAATTTAAAGAGTTAAAAGAACTCAACAGATCAAACTACCGGTAGTTCTTACAGAGAAATGGACAGTGATCTATGCAAGTGATTTCTCAAACTGGCTATGAAAATGTTTGTTTCTAATAAGTCATTATATGTATTGTAAGAGTTGAATGTGTATTTATGGGTATTGAATAGCTCTAATGACCAGTTTCCAGATGGCTTATACTGATTTCTGAGAACCTTATAAGTTCAGACTTGGCAAAGAAAAAGTTTCAGTACTTCATGCACCCAAACTTGTAGGACATTTGCATGAATGGTATTGATCATATCTGTACTGTAACAAGGGGAACATTGGCACGCATTTATCAAGCCATAGCCCCTTGAAAGTTTTAGAAATCAAATACATAAATGTGCCCATGAGGTTTTCACTTGGTGATTTAATGCACTAACTACATTTTAAGAAGTTCCGTATAAGACCCTGTATTATGAAGGTTGTGTCTCTTTATCTGTTTAGTAGGGGATCATGTTTAGTTTTCCTATCTTAAGATACAGGTGTGTTCATTGAATATACACCTTCAGAAATGATATGAAATCAACAAAACCAGACAGGAAATCCAGTGAAAAGTTTCTATAAGGTTTGTGTTCCCAAGCAATCAACTCTATTAAAGCTGTACTGTGCTGTAGGTGACACAAAAAGAATATTGATGTCCTTTAATAAAGTCATATCCTATGTCCTATTATATGAGAGACTGGCATTCTTTTAGACTATTGTTCCCTTTAGAAGTTCTGGTTTGTGACATCTGTGATGGGGTGACATTTGGCCTGTTTTGATCAGGATTTTGGTTTTTTTATGTCTTGCCATTAATATGGATTTTATGGTGATGATGTACTCCCCGTAGGGTACCTTTGTAGATTTTTTATGTTCATGTAGGTACAAAATATATATACCCCATGATTTACACTGAAACTGTATTTATTGGTTAAATAAAGACACTGAAAGCATTCAGATCATTTGAAAAGAAAATTAGAAATTCAATGGGCTCCCAGCAGTTTTTGTTTTTAATATCTGAGTATTGAAATCTCCTAGTCAAGTAATAGAGTCAAAAATATCATTGAGATTAGGTTTTTGTGGTGCATCTGCACTTTGTAATTGTTTGTTGTATGGAATTCTGTACATGAGCACACCCTCTTATTTAGACTAAAAAAGAAAAAAAAAAGATTCCAAGCAGACATTCACAGTTATGATTGATTATGAACGTGTTGTTTCATCTCCATGACATTGATAATGATTTTCTTGTCACATTGCTAGTCTACTATAAACTACCTTTGGGAGATGTATGCTCTTTATACATGTTTTATGTGTTAATTTATAAAGAAGTAATGACGATTGATCTCTTTGTTTGGGGAGATGAGTTGATCGTATTCTTGTCTTTATCTCTTGTTTTCTTACTACGCAGAAAATTAGTTCTATCATGTAGTACATCATTCTGAAGTATGGGGGAGGGGGGACCTTCATTGTATTCTCAGAGGTAAATATTGTCTGATACAAAGTACTGAAAAATCGCAAATTTTCTAAGGGTTTTTCATTGTTTTTGTGGTATGAAAATACTCATGAATTCATATGACCTCTCGGAATTGTTCTAATTTCCAACTACAGTGCCATTACTATTTGCTCTAAATAAAAGTCCCACAAACCAATATTCTTTCCTGAACCCCCCCCCCCCCCCCCCCCACCACTGAATTGTAGTTCATTCTGAATATAACTACCTTTTTTATTTAAAGAGATAAATCTACCTATATAAGGACATTTAAGATGCTCTTGCTTCCAAGATTTTTTTTTATTTTAGCTATATCTATCAAAGAGATCAATGTTCCCTTAAGTTTCTCATTTAAGTAAATATTTTTGTTGAAAGAACTTCTTGTGCCTATTACCAATACTCCGATTTCTTCAAGCTGTTCTCTTTAAAAAAAAAAAAAATCAATGTTTCCTAAAAAAAAAAAAAAGGATTATTTTCACCTAATGCAATCAAATAGGTACAGCATGACAATTTAAACGATGTTAAGTGTTAATCGACTTATTATATAGTTTTTTTAGAAGACATTGACCTATATAAATAATATGGCACCTGTCTGTGTGCGTGTTTAACATTCTATAAATTGTAAAAAAACTTTAATTGTCAATATAAACCCATCAAAGATCACTTTTCACCTGTCACATTAGATTGAGTTCTTTTGCTAACTTTTTTTTCCCCTGTAGGTAGTCATTACTGATCCAATCAATAAAATGGTGACTAGTTATATGAATGTTCAGAATGCCATAGTATATATTTAATGAAGGTTGGAATTCTCTATTGAAACAAAAAGTGATGGGAATTGTCAATGAAAAAGGACTTATTTTTAAAGCTAAACATGGATTCACTTTATATATCAAAAACCTGAGTCATTGGAATACACACTTTCACATTACAGGGATTTTTTTACCCCTTGATTCCAGGGGCCGGGTCCGTCAAGATTGGGAAAAATAGCGATATTTGGTTGAAATTGGGAAAAATATCTTCATACAAATAAATATGAAAAAACAAGCAAAAGTCAAATATTTAATCATTTTTCTTATTTTTTATAGTATGAAGCTGGCTTAAACCAGCTTTAGTGATATGAAATAATAGCGGCTGTTGAAGTTCAGAAGCTTAAAAATGGCAAAGCCGCAGGGTATGATAACATTGTAAATGAACATATTTATACGTTGTCATCTTTTTCACCTTTATGTAAGAAGTTCTTTAAAATAATATTTGATAGTGGGTTTGTTCCAGATGAGTGGTTAATCGGTATTGTTTGACCAATTTATAAGAATAAGAGCGATTCAACCCAGCCTGAAAATTACCGTCCTAGGCAAACTGGAGAGACTGACATGATGCACGTTTATTTTTTAGATAACGATCCCGACTTTAATTTTTAAACATCGATCCCGCTTTAAAAAGTATGCATGCAAACATCCATAGTATTCCGAATAACTTCTCGGAAGTCCTCGGATGGCTCGTTCATCGCACATAGAGAACATAAACACCTTTTTGTCGTTATTTTATTTTAATAATTTACAACTTAATACTTTTTTCCATATTGGGAATTTTTACATATGATTTTGGGAAAAACATGCACTTTTCAGCATTGGGAATGGGGCCGAATTTCGGCCCTGGAGGGACCCTAAAAAAATCCCTGCATTAAATACCTAGATGTAGGTTCATGGGAACAGTGGACATAATAGTTTTGTTATGGAAATGACTTATTTACCTATGTCATTGTTATTGAGATCAACATAACACTTGACTAAAAGGACATGTATATAAACCCAGACATGGTTTCCATCCCTCATGGTAAAGGTGGATAGATGACTTGGGATCCTTAGAAGAGAATGGTATCTACCTGGTGTAATTATGTATAGGTCTGTGGCCCTTGATATCGGGTTTCCATTAAGATCAGGTAGAATCAATAATGTGCTAGAAGATAAAGGGCGCTATTGCATCAACTCCCATCTTTCATAAGATCTTGCAGGTGTAATCTGCCTAGAAAAGGTGGAGTGAATGTCAAATCAGACTTCTTTATATGGATATTTAGACTTCAGTGTGGAATTTCCTACTGGACAAATGGACTAAATCTCTATATAAGATTGATTAATCAGGGATTTATTCAAGGTACTGGACTTTAATGAACCTTTTTTTAAAAATTGGATTACTGACCTCATATCTAAGTGTTTTGCCAAGTTTCTTTTCAAAAGGAATGATGTCAGTTTATATTTAAATGGATTGTTCCCATGATATATAACTCTGTGTATTAATTATGATGACTTAATAAGTTTGGACAAACTGTGGTGGTGTTTGAATGGTGATTCTGGTATACAGTGAATTCCTGGATGGAATACATGAGAAAAGCTTTCAATCTGACCAGAAAAAAAAAAAAAAAATGCTGAGTTAGGAATGCATTGATGGGACACTTGAAAGATTTCTCAGGACTTCTCCATTCTAGTCATAAACAGTGTCAGAAAATGCGACATCGCAGTCATAAAGATGTAGAGATGTGGGTTAAGTCCAGTCTTAAGGTAACATGTCCTTTGCATATAACTGACGACATTTTCACTATTTAGCCAATAGTAGGTTCTTTGTGTACCATTATTTTCCCATCAGCATGTGTATTTATAGCTTGGAAATATTACTGTCAGCTCTGCAATAAGGAAACAGTTTTTGCAACATGTAAATTGTTGCAATGAACGGTTTTTACGCATTTGTGTATTTGAGATTTCTATATGAATTTACATCTAATGTAAAAGAAGGGGTCAAATTTTTACAGTCGTGATAAATTTTCTCCATGTTCCAGTAGTTAGTTCAAGCTGATAATGCCTATTAATGAAAATTCAGTAAATGTTATTGAAAGTCTCAAGACTTTTGAAATTAATTACAATTAAAAGATCCTAGTTCTGATGAGATGGTGTGCAATTTAATGGATATATATATCAATCAAAGTGTACAAAATACCTCATTTAAACATAACATTTTCATGTTTATCTATCTGTGTTTACGTGACTGTCTTTGAAATTTAATTTGATTCACAAATGTATTTGATGGTGTAATTGGGTAAACTGATAACAAAAACATTGACCTAGAATGTTTGGAAAATCAATTAAATTTTTAATGAGGATTTAGACGATCTGTTTATGTGTTGCCCATGACGTACATGGCCAGTTATTAAATGCCCATCAAACACTATCCAGTTGTAGGGGAAAACGGTCAATCTTTATTTTATTTGTGCAATTCTATAACATACCATGGGACCCCAGGGCCCAGAAAACAACTGAATATTTCATGAGAATCTTGATGTTTACCTGTATATTACTGTAACGGCAATGATCTGATTTGCTGAAACTGTTAATTCCGATAGTCACACTCTAATTATTGTGACAAGACGGGTTATACTTGTTTCTTTTTATTTTGCTTCACATCTTCAATCAAATCCCATAAACATGACAAGGCAAAAGATATATTTAAAGAATTCTGATTAATAATGAAAGAAAAGGTGCATTCAGCAACATGAAAGAGATTCTTGATGAATAATTTATTTGTTATTTCTTCCAACTCTTGTGTAATATAAATATTTGAAGGTGAACATAATCAATGCATACCTATCAGCATTGAGTATATCTGTAATGATGTACAAGTTGCAATAAATTGTACCGCCATCCTAATGTTCAATTTATCATTTTGATCCTTTCATAGAATTTTCATATAAATGTCAATGTCTAGTCAATATAGACAGTTTTACTAATAATTTCATATTCTGTAATTTTTTTTTAGGATCGGGAAAAACATGAACAGCTGAGTGAGATCTTGAACAAGTACAGTAGTAATGGTATCCCGGCGATGCCCGACCTCCTGAACATTGGCCGGCCTTGTATCCAGGAGAACCTGTTTGAGATTGAACCTCACTGGAGTTCTGTGGTGGACAATGCCTCTGTAAGGAACTATCTGCAGTTTTTATAATGTTTTCATATTGATGTACAAAACTCTGTCTTTGTTGTGGTGTAGATTTTTCAAATTTTAAAATGTTTTCATAATGATGTTAGCTAGAGACTCATAAACTTGTGGTTCTAATTTCAATTTTCTAAACCTAGAATTTTAACTAACTTAGGGAAAAAAGTGGAATTTAATATATATACTGCAGGGTTTTATTTTGTTTAGACCTGATTTGATTTTGTGTACTTTTAAAAGCACTCATTTTATTATTAACAAAAATATCATTAAAATGGGTTTCCAGTTTTCTTGATTGTTCATATGCATTACCAAACATTAAATAGGCTAGAGCTTAATAAAGGTAATTCCTGTGTCATTAATTCATTGTAGAATTGTTTACAAAGGTCACAACCCAACTATCCCTTTTTATACCTTGAATACAGTTATCTAAAGTTATTCAATATGGGGAGGGGGTCAGTGTTTACAATGGGATATAGGGACTTAGAAGTGTAGTGTATTACATGTTTAATAAAAAAAAATCTTTTTGGCAAAAACAGTAGGTACTCATTGTTTGGGTTTTTTAAAAAGAGGGAAAGAAAACAGACAGCTGGAGCCATCAAGTAATAAAGAATGTAAACAGTACATCTAAAGCAGTACTTTTGACCTTTTAGGGTATTTAGTATCTCTGAGATTTAGATGGCCTTCAAATTAAGTGTAACATCAAGATTAGAGCACTGGTCTACTCAGCTGTAAATATTGGGAGCTGATCCGAAAAGAACCTTTTTGTTTACTGTCTTGTCAATATGAGATGGGAGATCCGATAATGTCAGGTTGTGTCACTGCTGCACTCCAGATAATCAGCTTAGCTGTACTTTTAACATTACTTAAACCTGAATGATATTTTGTATTGTCTTTTTTTCAGATGTTGACGAAACGTCAGCATGATCAACAAGAGGCTATCTGGGAACTACTCAACACAGAACTGCTTTATATTAAAGCTCTCAGGGTCATTGTAGATGTAAGTCCACTGATGACATATAGCTGAAAGATATTTTGATCATTTATCTATTCAGACAGTATTAATATCTACTTATAGCGATCTGATCAATACCAAGGCTTGGCAAAATGAGACCAGATGAAAATAGTAATACAATTATCACTAAACTTTTGACATTTTATTCCATTTAACATTTTCAGAATACATATATTGACATTTATGAGAGCCATTTATTATATTTTTTTTACTTTTCAGTTATTTATGTGCTGTTTAATAAACTTACAGAGTGAAAGTATTTTAAATGAGGTATGCAGCAGAATTATAAAACAATTTTATTTATCACAGAAATTATTTTTATACAACACTTAAATTACAAAACCTAATATTTAAGTAAATAATAATTAATTGCGTTATAGTTTCCTCAAACATACATTGACATACCAGTTTTTGCATTTTAAAGAATTGAGATAATTTCACAAATTTTAGGATAGGTTTAGTTTCCTGCAATTTTATTTAATCTGTAATCCTTTTAATCTACAGATTGAGACAGAACTTTTGTTTGGTAATATCAGTGATGTCCTAACAGTTAACTGTGATTTTTGGGAGTCCCATTTATTAAAAGTGCTGACTGTGGCAAGAGAAAATCGAACACCTCTCAACCCCTCAGACATGAAGGATGGATTTAAAAAGGTAGCTTATATTGTTCCCATGGCCATAATATCCACAGGCTGTAATTAAACTGTCATCTATCTCCCAATACCTGTCTTTATATTCAAAGAACATACTGAAATCATAAAGTAGAGCAGCATTAAATCCCTGTATTTTTTCCAGTTAAATCAACCTTTAGTAATGTAATTAAGTCAAAAAATTTTCCATGGAAGAGAAAGATTGTTGTGTTGCATTATGAGTACTAAGAATATTTTTTTTTTGATAGTTTGGTGAATTGTTTGGTCCCTACACCAAGTACTGCACAGAACAGAAAAACTGTACAGAGTACATGAAGGCCAGATATGCAGATAATGATCTCTTTAAAACTTTTGTTGTGGTAAGTTGTTTCACATCAGTGTCGATGTTTTAGCAAACTCTGCAGACTGTTTGCATTGACCCTTTGTCAAAGGGTAATGTCATTTACTTGATTGCAAGTTAATACAGGTGACATGTCAAGTCAGGGTAACCTGGCAAGGTGTGGGAAAACAAAGTTTTCATAGTAAAGTGCAAGAAATCAAATGAAAATAAGACACTTAACATTTTATTTCTACATCCAGGTAACTTGTAATTGCTGAGAAAAGATTACAAACTATTTGATTAGTGTTGTTGTGCATTTACAAGACTTCATTGGTAAATGGGACAAGAGAAAGTTACCTTGCTTTATTTTAAAACACCTTTTTTTTTATACAGTGGGCAGAAACCCAGAAGCAGTGCAACCGTCTAAAACTGACCGATTTACTGGTCAAGCCTATGCAGCGGCTGACCAAATACTCCCTGTTACTACAGGCCATTCTCCGCAAGACAGAAGATGATCGACAACGAAGGGACCTCTTAGAAATGGTAAGGGTCAAAGGTTAATTTGCATGTTTCAATTAATAAAAATGTACTGTAGCAATGGGCAGGTGTATTGAAATAAATAAATTAAATTAAAATAATAAATAAAGGGGGGGGGGGGGGTAGTCAAATGAAAAGATTTTCTAAAAAATGAATATACAGATCTAAATTTTTCAGAGTCTTTTTAATCAGGAATTAATGTTTATGTAAAAGTCAGTTAAATACAGGTGTTTGGTTTAAGTTTGTTAGTTTTTTCTTAACTATTTTTGCTATTTTATGGTTTTGCTGAGAAATGGTCTACCAACAAACTCTCAATTATAACAAAGTCTTAAACCAATACACACATTTAAATGGAAGAAAAAAGTATTTAACTTGGATTTTACAGTGTTAATTCTTTTTCTTTTAAATAATTTCAGATTGGAGGGGTGGACAAATTTGTCTCACATGTGAATGTCACACTGCGACATAAACATGACCAAGAAAGATTAAATGCAATAGTTGCTAAAATTGAATCTTATGATGCCGTAGAGTCACCTAATGATGAATGTCTAAGAGTAAGTTTTCATTGCTTTTATGATTTATTGAAATGATGAGGAATTAAAACATAATTATTATAAATGTCCTGGATACATTTTCTACCTCTTTTAAAATATTTTTGTGTGGATGTTATTAGCCTTTGTACATAGATAGTAGATGCAGCAAAGTAAAGTTACTGGCTTTTAATTAAGATAGATATTTTCATCTAGTATCTGCTTCCAAACTAAAGAAGATCTTTGAGAGATAATTGTTGGCTTGACTTTTATTTGCAGTATATTCAAGAATATTATGATAACTTTGACCTTCGTGCACCCATGCCTGGATGTGGTGCCGATCACACAAGAACCCTCATTATGCAATCTGTGCTCAAACTCAAGGACTCGGCAACAAGGGTAAGATCTCCATCAAATATTTCTGTATCAGATAAAGCAAATATGAAGTCAAAGTTCATTTTTATCATTCAATTATTGAATAAGACTGACTGTTGAGCTTTTGATTTGTAGATGGATGTTGAATGTCTCCTGTTTACAGATCTTTTATTGATCTGTAAACCAAGCAAAAGAATGGAGAAATATAAAATTATAAAACCTCCAATGAGAGTGGATCGCATGATGATTCAGGAACTTAAGGATAAAGGTAGTTATATTGTAAATATTAGTAGATAATGGCTTAATCCAGCAAAAATGGATATCTTTTTTTAAATCACCATCAACTCTATATATTTAACAATGTTGTCCTACAAGTATACTTTCCTATGAAGAAATTTTTAAATTTGTTGTTATCCTGTTTGGCTTTGTTTGCAGGGAGTTTTCTGCTGATTTACCTGAATGAGTACCATGTACCTGTGTCAGCTTTCACGTTCCATGCTGATCAGGCGTCTATACGAGTCTGGGTAGATCATATCAGAAAAGCTCAGGTAAAGGGCAATAACTCTTACTCAATTATCAAAATTTAGATACTATCAGTTGATCTTTCATTTGCTAACTTTAAATTCATATGTTTTTACAGACTTTGTACAGAGAAGCTAGAAGGTCCAGTCAAGGAAATAGTAGTTTTATAAATCCTGGAAATGAGGAGGTTGTGGAGGAGGAAGTGATACGCACCACTCCCCTTCACCCCCTTAACGAGGATGTCCTCCTGTCTCCCTCCACTACACCATACGATGTGTCTGAACTCTTCCGAAGCAGCAGTAGTCCCATGCCTAGCCCAATCGATAAGTGCTCTCCTCACTTCTTCCACAAATCTCACTCTGAACAGGCAATCCAAAGCCATCGTTTAGAACTCGCAAAAGAGAGAACGCGATCAGAGGACATCCAAAGTGGTCACCCCCCAGTGCAATCTTCTTACTCAGTGCCGAATTTTGATGACTCATTGAATCCTGAGGAGGAGGAGGAAAAAGGACAGGTGCATTCCTCCTCCAATGGATCCTCAGCAACCAGTAACTCCTCACTGCCAGACATTCTTGATGATGGTCTGAAACAGAAATTAAATCAGAGGCGGTCCTCAAGGACAGACACAAAGAGGTACCTAACAGCTGATGCGATTCGGGAATTAAGTAAGCATGAGGATAAAGATACAAGTATATATAAAAGACTTTCATGGAATTGTGGAACCAAAGATGAAGAAATTAGACAAAATACACTTAAAAATAAAGTGCAAAGTACAGACTCTATTCGGAGCGTACATAGTTCAAGTGGGGTGAGCTCAACAGGGTCTCTTCATTTGAGCCCGGAGGTTGACGTTATTGAGGACTTATACCAAAATAACAATGACATTAGCACAATACATGAGTCCAGTTGTAATGAGGAAGAAAATATCAGTGAAAAAGATCGACACAAATCCAAGTCAACCACAGATATTGCCAAACTGTTTGAAGACCTCCATACAAGTGAGGTGAAGGACGGGATTTCTTCTGTGGACATTCCAGCTAACCTTGAGAAGAGGAAATTTAGTCATGCTCAAATCATGAAGATAAAGAAGCAACTCCTGCTTAGTTCAAATGTTGAAGCCAGGTATATTCTCTTTGTGTAATTACTTTAAACAGTGTAAGTGAAGAAACAAATGAATTTTTAAAGCAACTTTGAAATTTTTTTTTCTCATTTGAGTGAATCCTTTGATGATAAATTTTGATGCAAGAATTAACATCAATTAGGTGCCAAAACAATTCCATTTATA
Source organism: Saccostrea echinata (assembly GCF_033153115.1). Lineage (NCBI taxonomy): Eukaryota > Metazoa > Mollusca > Bivalvia > Ostreida > Ostreidae > Saccostrea > Saccostrea echinata. The sequence continues at coordinate 7,425,643 of NW_026889803.1, forward strand.
ATATACATGATGTAGACAATTCTGAATCTTCAAAATCTTATCTTTTACAGTGAGGTATGAAAGAAGAAAATTCAGTGCTACGATCAACCAAAATCCAGGACTCTGGAGTCCTATATATACTGCCAAACTATCCGCCCCCTGTGTAGCAAATCCAAGTTGTTCCAAAGTTATCATGCTGGTCAACACTGATGTGCATTTTGTGATGGCTTAACTCAATTCAGGCTTACAATGTCCACATTTATGACATATCAATTTTGGATCATGTTCATTCCAGTGACTTTCATGCATGCCATGACAGATGTTGCCATGACAACAGAAAATGGCTGACATAATGGATTGTGATATTTGAGTGCTCTAATGTTTTTGTGAATGTCTTCAGAATGTTTTAGAAAGTTTTTATTGTGATAATGTGCTATTTGTTTTAACAGTTTTAACTGTAAATTTTTTATTTTATTGAGGGTTTATTCTGATATTAAGAGATCTGAAATAGTTTGTGGTGCAGTGTAACTTGTCTAAAATGTACCGGTAATATTGATCTATTTAATATCCACACGCACTCTGTACCAGTGCATTTCCTACCAAATAAAAACTGTTGGTAAACAAAGTATTCTGCCTTTTGCCAAATGGAATATGTTTGGGATTTCTAAAATACCTAGGTTAGACAAGTTTCACTGTATTTCAACATGTACTGATAAGGGAGATGTTTTTGATGAAGCATATCTGATTTGTGCAATTTATAACATAAGATCTTGTTTCTCATTTTATTTTACTCTTTTTTTTTTCTTCAGCAGGCCGGTATACTTATGTAAATCGTTTTTAAGGACCTTTTGTGATAGTGTATTGACTTTATATATGCTCAACTATAGTTATCCATAATGCAATATGTGCAAATTCATTCATTTATTCATAAAATTGTGTGTATATATGCAATGATGGTTTAGCTGTCTCCACTTTGTTAAATTAATGATGCAATTGTTATATATATAAATATATATATTTTATCTACAGCAATCAAGAAAAGAATGCTGTTTTGTCCTACAATTTGTCAAATCCCTTTATCCACTCTGTTTTAATTTTTGAAATAATCAGTATAGTAGTTCAACTCATTGAAGTAAAAAATAATGCATTTTTAGAGCGCAACCATTTTTTAAATCTGAAAACCAATTTGAAAAAAGGTACATTTTAATAAATAGGCTAATAAGGTCTGAGTTCAAAGCTTGTGCAACTGACTAAGAGTGTTCATTTTTGTATGCAATGGAAGATAAAGGTCTGAATTATTTCGGAATTTTTTATCCAAACTAATAATGGCATATTTGTGTAGTCATGTGATTTTTGTATGTGTTTTGATCGGTCAATCTTTGATCAGTCTGTCAGTTGGACATTCCTTATGTGATATGTGTAACATCCCTCTATTTATTATTCACTTGTTCCATATCATGTACCCTGAAATGAATTTTTGTTACAAAAATCTGAATATAATATGACTTAAAACAAGACAACTGACTCTGAGTTCTTTTTTTTTAAATTCATGCTTTCTTTTTGATTTTTGAATGTTCAGATTCAGTTGCAATGTAACTCTTAGTCATACAATGGTTTCAATGAAAATAAGCATTCTGAGAGTATTGCAATCCTACCAGCAAGTATAATCTAGTTTCCCTTAAAAATTAAAAAGCCCATAAATCCATCAGAACTCATCAAAATGGACCAATTGCAAATTTGATCTGTATTAAACCCATAAAGGTAGAGTTGCATGCAGAAAATCAGTTTAATATCTGCAAGACGATGAGAAAAAAATACAGAAAACCAAGTGGGACAGGCGGACACAGACAAAGGAAAAGCTAGACAGATTAGAGGAACAGACAGACAGGGGGGCAGACAGACGAGGAGGAAACCTACAGTCCCCTCAGGTGTCACCAGTAGGGGACATAAGCTTAAATAAGAAATGTTACCTAACCCAGACATAAATCCTCAGTTATTGATGTGAACAAAGAAAATTTTCATGATTATGAAGTATTTACCCTTAGTGAGTATCGATGAATTGTTACAGTGCTAACTGACTTTTAATTAATCAACTTTTGTCATGCAAGCACTTAAAAGTTTGAAAAAATAAATAGGTTACAAAAATCGTAATAAACCAGAGAAGAAAACATTAAAAACTGGACTATCCATTTCACTTTTGTTATACATAGCTAATTTGGACAGATGATACAAACATTTTTTTTCCAAAAAACCATGAAAACTAGTTATAATTGTAACGGGAACCGTTACAGATGTTCCCCAAACGCTCCCCAACACCCTTTTGGTGTCTTATTTCCTGTAAGCTTCATTAAATAAGCCAATGAAGTAAATTGATCGTTTTTTGCATTTCACGCGCGCACACGTGCATGCATGTGCAGGATGACCATGTCATCTCATCTATACTATTAATGCATCTTTATATTCTCAGTATCAAAACATTTCATCAAAAAATAAATAAGTTCCGGCTATATCAAGTATATTGGTCATCTTAGCATTGCATGAATGCGCACCTGCATGCATGTTCCTAATGACCATGCCATTTTGTCTACACTTATAATTTGTCTGTTTATTCTTAGTATCAAAGCTTTTCATAAAAAAATATAAAAGTTATGACTATATTAAGTATATTGTCATTTAACACACTGCACGCGCGCGCATGTGCATTCATGAGCACGATGTCCATATTGTCTACACTTTTAATATATCTGTATATTCTTAATATCAAAACTTTTCATAAAAAATATAAAAATTACGGCTATATTAAGTATATTGGTCATTTAACACATTGCACGCGCACACGTGCATGCATATGCATGCACGCATGCATGCATGTGCATGATGACCATGTCATCTTGTCTACACTTTTAATATATATAAATAATTTGAGTATCAAAGCATTTCATCAAAAAGTATAAAAGTTACGAATATATCAAGTATATTTGTCATTTTACGCTCTGCGCGTGCGCACACGTGCATGCATGTGCATGTTGACCATGTCATCTTGTTTACACTTTTAATATATCCTTATATTTTGAGTATCAAAGCATTTCATCAAAAAATATAAAAGTTACAGCTATATCAAGTATATTGGTCATTTGACGCATTGCACGCGCACACACGTGCATGCACGTGCGCGCAAAATGACCTTGATTCCGCAAATCTACATAACATGCCTATTAACCCTAAAAAGGTTTCACCTCAATCGGATGAGTAGTTGACGAGATCACTCGTGGACAAAAAAGTACCCAGGAAGAAGAAGAAGAAGAAGAAAAATAATAATAATAATAAGAAACAGAGTAAAAACAATATGTTCCCCAACTTCGTTTGGGGAACATAATAACAACTACAGTCATGTGTATAATGTCCTATAAGTTAGTGATGAAAAAAATTGTATCGATTTATAAGGGTGATTACAGAAGGTAGGATTTTGAACATTATAGAAAATTTACGATTTTTTCATATTTTAGAAATTTGATATTTGCATCATTTACAACCAAAATTGGTCCAAAAATTTTAAAATATACCAATCCAGGTATCCATCATACATGTACATGTATGTCTAACCAGAGTTAACTTGATTAACTCAAAGGAGTTTCTCTCAAAGATCAACAACCACTGCATTTAAATGCCTATTTTAAAAATACGTACTCATCAATACCGGAAGTGTATTAACTACAGGATCAAGTTAAAGCTGTTCTTGTGCTACTTTTACATTCTAACTTTTTGTAACTGAGTTATCGCTCTCGTCATAATTGCAAGGATACCAACATCATACTATGGTGTGTGAAAGTCGGAAACAAATTTATTTCGTTGAAGCAGGGACCTATATACTAAGTATATAGGTCCCTGGTTGAAGCTGATTTAGAGGAGGAAATATTTATACATGTATATGGCACAGTTCCTCAAATTCTGGTCGAAATGAGTTGCGTTGTTCTCTCCGCGACATACACCCTTTGCAAATAAAAATATTAATCTGGCATAAACGTGCTATGTGCTAAAAACAACCACTCACTATTTATGTATGCAAGATTGACAAGGATCAATATTCATACACAAAAAAGCAAATGTCTTTGTATAGTCGGAAGCTAGAACCAACACCCAGTGAAGACCTTACTGACTATTGGTGCCAAATTATTTGTACACCTAAAAAATCTGCTTTTATTTAAAAGTGCGTGAATGATGCATCTAAATGTACCAGCACCATTACCAGTGTAAGTGACGGTTTGCTTTCGGTATACCCCCTTGTTGTTGGCCCCCACAAAGAGTATGTAATTTACATGTCCGAGGGAGATCTGATGGCCCAACACAAATGTTTTATTTTGGCCAAACAAACCATCATAAGAAAACTGTTTTAAGATGCCATGCATTAGTCCTGAAGAGCTTTACTTTATGACCTATACAATGTTTCTTCCTTAATTTCTTTCAAAATTTCATGCTTTCTTTCATGTTTTTCAAAATAATGACAATCAAGACATCAAGTTTAATGCTGTGTTTTATTACAAAAACGAGAAATATAAATAATAAAAATTCATTTTGCAAATAATTCATGAAAAGTAACATTCAGTACAAAAAAAGACACAAAAACAGATTCTTTTATAAAATGCAAGGATTGAGTTGTTCTCAGTCTATTCTACAAAAGATGACATGATTGCAATATCGCTCGTAAAGATATCGATTGTGCATAATTATAACTTATAAGTTAATAATAAACACAATAAAAAAGTAAAAACTTTTATATAAAAAAATAATATATGATGTAACATAAAAATTAAATATTGATTGTAGCATAAAATGAAAGACTAGAACAGGCACTTAGTACTTTGAAAATACTGGTTCGTTACTAGTATATACCAAAGTACAGGAACGCGAATATTAACCATACACACGTAAACTTTGACATGCTGAGTTACAATAAAATGGCGGACAGTTTCCCCTTCGACAGTTACTTATGCACCAGTTATCAGCGGCCTGTTGGTTGATCCTTCTGAATGCTGGTGCAGCGGTACAAGTCGTCGAACTGCCACCGACAACCGCCAGAGGGAGCTGGGGACGCACCGCCACGTTGTTTGGAACGTACGGCTGATAACTTCCGCTCTGTTGGGACCCAGTCTCGGAGTGGCCGATAGCGATGTCTGCACAGCCGTAAAATTGTTCCTGCTGGCCGCATCCTTTACATGTCTGTCCGTATGAGGAAACTCCATAACTGTTACCTAAAAGGAAAGGAAAAAATAAACATTTATGTCTTCTATATGGGATTACCTTTAGTTAGCAATTGTAAAGAAATAAATGCGATTCTATTTTGGAAGCTTATAAAATTATCAACTAAATCCATGTACATGTAAATCATACCAGCGTTATATTTCCATTGTAGAACACATTGTGAACACGTGAGTCCTCTTGGAAGTTTGAGCTTTATTGAGTAGATCTGGGGACGTCCCTGTTCCATGAATCGAACACTCCCAGAAGGTTGATGAAGGACATACTGATCTAAACAAGCCTGTGTTGCAGGCTTATGAACATTGTTGTTCGGGCATAAGCGGAATTCGAAATATCCTAAATGAGAGGCGGTGATTTTCACTTTAACCTGAAATTAAGAAGGACCCAAAATACGTTAGTCTTTTGCATGCAGATAAGTTTTTATATGAATATAACAAGAAAAGATTTAAAAAGCTTTTATCAATGCTATCGGAAATATCTCTTTCAGTGCAGGATCATTTTGCTACATATTCTCTTTTAAATTTCAGAGTGAAAGTGTATGTTACTTACGTCAATGATTTGTCCCTCAGTGTATCTTTTGCTTATTATTCCAGTTGCATAGCGACCTCCAGCCTCGTTTTCACGTACACCATCCCAGGGATCACCACAGATTCCACATTTCCCGCCATTTTTATTCCATTGCCTCTGCAATCAGATTAACGGAAGGTGATTAATTATCACCGTTGTTTATCATAGTGGGTTTTTTTTAACATGCATAAGGTCCTAATATATTTTTCTTTTCAAATAGAAAACAATCACGTATAGTTGTTTCTGAATTAACTTCTTACATCAAATCCTCCGCAGAACAGTTGGTTGTCGTCGTAGTTGTGGGGCGTGTTAAACCCGAACCTCCACATACTGGATCGTGAGGGGGGATCCTGGAGATAGCCGTGCCCTAGAGCACCGGGGATCAGCGTCAGCATCAGAAGTTCAATCATTTTCAGATTATTTTCAATATTCCCCAAACCCTGACGGTACAAACCCTGCAAGAGTTACCAACGAATAAGAAAGTCTGAAGACTAGCAATGGTTTGTAAAATATAATATCAATGTTAATTTTGTATTTGTAAATAAATCAATTTGAACTTAGCTTGGTTTTTCAGTTGCAAAAGCACAATTTAATACATCAGAATATGAGACAGTACACTTACTTTCAGTAAGAATTAATGTATATCGGCTGTTTGTTGTTGTTTTTCTGGAGTAGCCACACTGTTCGTATATATAGTGAATTTTTATCTCTTCGTTTGTGTACATATTGGAATCTCTACTACGCAATCAGACCATTGATATCCGATTTAATCCACAAAAGACTTCCAGTACAAACGCTGACATCATTCTGAACCTATTCTCTGTTTGTTTGGGTCTAGTCATTCATTGTTTTTGTTAAAATTTCGATTCAAAAATTTGCTTGATTTCTGTTAAGACGTCAAAGTTTGAGTTTTGAAATCATGGGATTCTTTGAGGACACGTCGGATAACGGGTTTATGCAAACAGTAGTATAAATATTTCGAGGTTCTAAGAATAGTTCTGTTTATATGTACATGCGTACATAAATATACTCATATCGATAAGTAGAAAATTTGATAGTCTAAATAATAGAGCATTTGCGTGCATATACATGTATTCAGATTAGGGTTTTGATCGAATTGCGTGTAACCATAACATGGCAACCATTTATCGTTCTCTGAATTGCATCTTTCAAAGGTTTAAACCACAATGTAACGATTAACCAGAGTCAATGTTCTCATTGACAGAACATGTTGTTTTGCAATATGATTGATTTCTTTATTTATTATAAAGATCTCTTTGTGTCAATCCACTTTTTATAATATGTAAAATAAATTTTGCTGACACTGAAAAGTGGGACATAAATGGGTACATGTCTTTGCATGTTTTATACACGTATTTGGGATTGTCTTCGTCTAGAAAATGTTTATAGGATTTTTCTTCCTCTTCCCCAAGAATTCAGAAAGGTACCTGCATAAAATGCCCATGAGATCCAAGAAGTATATTCAGCTAAATCTTTTTCGGGTATTATTTCCTCCCCATTTTTTCATGTTCGTAGAACCGACTAGGATTTCCTTTGCGGATTGGGTGCATCCAATTGTTTATGGGGAACTCCCCAACCATTTACCCGAGATGGATTTTTTGGAGGATAGACCAACAAATCCTAGCTTCCTATGAGACTGTACCCTAGTGATATGACTCGAAGACAAATCTTCCCAGACCTAACCGCAAAAAGATGACACATTCCCTGTCAAATATTTACAAGATGGAAAAAGACAATTGGATGTTAGTGTTGTATCTGGGTCAGCAAGTGCTTTATGAAGACATCTTTTATCAATAAATAAAAAAATAATGATAAAAAGATCCATAGAAACATAACCAAAGCTGAAATTATGTATACATGACAGATTTTTCAAAAATGCGCACGTAAATTAGTATCTGGCCTACTGATAAAACGATCCATCAATGACGTCCGGGGGTTTTCGAAGGACAATGGAGGAATTTTGCATTCTCTTTAATAAAAACAAACAAAGATGACTGGTTTTATGAATGAAGTCAGGATTTACTTATCTGAGAGATTTAATTATTTCAGATTAAGGACCAAACGTCTACGCAGACGCACTATGAAAAATGAGACATATGTAAATAGAGATTCTGATCAGATTTGGGTATAAATAAGACTTCTGCGTGTAGGTTGGATACAGACAACAAATACCTGCAACAAGAAAAGGTACTGTTAGAATCTATTCCAAAAAGTATGCTTTTAATTTTTGAAACCTGATTTATGCATCTGTTTTATTGAATTTTCTTGAAAAATATCAACTAAAATGCTTGTAACACCGATTTTAAATTTATTAATGTGTAATTAAAAAAGAGTTTCTTCACGTTTTATAGACTGCATGCTTTTGTTTTATTTTTTATTTTCGCAAAAGCATCTATGATTTCCTCTTTAATTTAAATAAACTCCTTATATGGTATATAGTTATCAGTATTGTCATTTGACTATTTCTAGTGTTAAGATGTTCATTGGTCTCCTACTCACACTCCTCGCACCTGCCGTCCTGGGGCACGGTTACCTCCAGGAACCCCCCTCCCGCTCCAGTATGTGGAGGTTTGGCTTCAATACACCCCACAATTACAACGACAATCAACTTTTTTGTGGAGGAAAAAATGTAAGAAATCATCAAGAGTATAAATTGTCCAATTAAGTTAATTTAATCTACAAGTCATATTATCGAAATCATTCATATTAAAAGTCATATTAAAAGTCGTATTGCTTTTTTTTTTTCTAGAGACAGTGGGGCAAAAATGGCGGAAAATGTGGAATTTGTGGCGATCCTTGGGATGGTGTTCGTGAAAACGAGGCTGGTGGTCGCTATGCAAAAGGAATCATAAGTCGAAGATACAAAGAGGGAGAGATCATTGAGGTAAATGAAATATTACGTACACTTATATAGATACAATCACTAAAGAAGTAAAAGCAACATGTACTGCAGTTAATGACAAAGGGCTACAATTAATTATAGAAAGATAATTTTTGGAGTTTATGTTATATTTCAGGCACAAGTGAAAATCACTGCATCCCATTTAGGATACTTCGAATTTCGTTTATGTCCGAACAATGATATTCACAAGCCCGCTACACAGGCTTGCCTAGATCAATACGTCCTTCACCAGCCTAATGGGAGTGTTCGATTTATGGAACAGGGACGCACCCAGGTCTACTCAATAAAGCTCAAACTCCCAAGAGGCTTGACTTGCTCACAGTGTGTTCTGCAATGGAAATATAACGCTGGTATGAATCATTTGCTCAAGCTTCAAATACGAAATCTTTAATTAATTAATTAATTAATTTATTTATTTATTTATTTATTTTGCAATTGCAGTGGACGTTCAAGGATTTCTTTTTTTAAGGTATACAATTAATCTTTTGAATGTTTTCATTTTATAGGTAACAGTTATGGAAGGTCCCCATATGGAGGGATGTGTAAGGGGTGTGGCCCTCAGGAACAGTTTTATGGGTGCGCTGATATTGCCATCGATAAAGTCCCGTATGGATCCCAGCAGAAAGAAATTCCCCGCCCGTTTATACAGGTAACACAGCACGTTGAAGCACGTCCTCAACTAATCACCAATGGATCCCAGCAGAAAGAAATCCCTCGCCCTTATGTACAGCAGCACGTTGAAGCGCGTCCTCAACTGATCCCAACATTTATCAACGGCATTGCAGTAACGTGTCGTGCAACCCCAGACTTCAGAATCATAAATAACTACGCTGATAATTGGTGCAAGTCTAACTGCCGACGTGGATATTGTCCATCTTTGTATTGCACAGCGGCCTGCCAAAAATTAAAGGTTCAGGGTTAGTGCCATGCATATTCCTCTTTTTGAATGCATTTGTGTGTTTCAAAAACACTGCCATGCTTTTGATAGACATCAAGAACTTGAGAATTTCATCTTTGTGTTTCAGCTGCATCTAATGCTTGCAATTGGCCTTCTTTTGAACTTTCCCTGCATTATATATTAATTTATATTTTGTTGACATGAGAGCTTTTATCTGTTATTTTTATTTGTTATTTATATATTTTACACTTTTTAAATTTTTATAATAAAATATTAAAGGAAATCACATGTTAGTTTTTTTAATAGTTTACTTGGAAGAATAATAATGAAAGATGCACGATACAATTGAAAATGAAGCAACAATATCAATATCTTTTTAAAGAAATTAGTTCATATACCTTGGCAATGTGATATAATCCAGACTGAGTTTGGTTATGTAGTATGTGTGATTTAAACAATATTTATTCAAAATAATGAATAGACTGGGCAACAGGCAATGCCTATAAATACCCTCTCTATACAAGAATCAAAGTTACAAAATACAATGGACTGAGTGAATATATACTAGAAGAAATCCCGCGCAAGCGCGGGGAATTGAATTTATGCCACTAACGACAGAAAATATATAATTGTAGTTTCTACTGACAGCCTACAGGCTTATAACAGGAAGAAATACTTTGTTCAAAATCCCGCATGAAGTAGATGAATGCCTCCACCCCCCCCCCCCCCACCCCTTTCTGTAAAAACTTGAAAAATAACAATTTCGTTAATTGGCGTTTATTGTGAAACCTGTTATACTATGTTATGGATATTGTACTTCAGATGCTCTTATTTCATTTCCGTCAAGGATAAAAGCAGCGAATATGCACATTTTACTGATAAACTGCATGATTTTTTTTTTTGGGGGGGGGGGGGGGGATTCACAAATACTTGGGTCTTGGTTTATGAATATGTATGTACCTTATTTATACGTAAAAAATGTAGTTTACTTTTTTTTTTAACATATCAATAGGGTACGGGGTCTGTGTAAAAATTAGTTTTTAACGCCCTATGAATAGACCGAGTATTTGATACAAAAGACTGTATTCAGAAGGAAAAAAAACCTGAAATGTATTGATTAAAGCACAACATTTTACACAGCTTTAATTGTATTTGAACAATACCTTATTCATTAATTTTCTCTTTTCATGTTAGCAAGTTTATTACGAAGTACAAATTGTACTTCGGGTTCGTTGCCACGATGCTCTCAGTAAGGAATACATGTATATATAATTTTACCGATAAATTCATAAGAAAAACCTACTACATACATGAAATAGTCTTTCGATATATAAATATATTCAAAACTTATAGTGTTATCAATGATTTACCATTATTTCAATGACCATTCATACAAAAGTTTGTTTTTTTTTTAAATGATCGCCTCGTTTTTCTTTTTTAACATCGGGCTCGATGCTATTTGATGTTCTAGAAGCTTCCGTCAATATTAAGATCGGCGAAAGACGAAAATAATTTGCATATTTCCCTCTTTAATCGGTTATCACAACTTATTTCTTTTATATCATTTAAATCAAATTTTGATTGAATAATTCAGGGATGACGTTTAATTAAATAAATAAATGATTGCTTTTTGTCAGTTTCATTAAAAATTGCCAGTATCTTAGATCCGCCAACCGGAAACGCCACCGTACTCACGATTTTGCTATTTCATGGCTGTTTATAGAAAATGAAAGTAGACTTTTAATTTAATGTACGACACTTACTATGCGAGTGAAATCTAAATATAGTTTACGGACGTCATCTTGTATACAGTGTATTTTTAGAGGAGTAAGTAAGAACTCTGGTGCACCCGTTTCGGAGTTTAAATGCAAAATTTATTAATTTATAAGTATAGATATTACAATGCGGGTAAACACACACAGGCACACACACAGACACACCCTCGCAAGCACACACAGGCACGCACAGATCCAGATGAATTAAGCATAACACATAGTATTAATAAAATGTAGTAAAAAATATATATATCAAAAGGAAATGTATTTAAAAACGTTTTGTTGACCTAATATATTCTTGTACATAATTTGTAATGTTGATGTTCGTTTGATACGATAACTTCGAACACCCATGTAAAAGAATCTTTAGTTCATACGGTATACCTAGCTCTTGTAATTTTTTTCTTAGTTCATTTCTTTGTATGCTATAAGCTATACAATTCATGAAATAGTGCTCATTATCCTCATTATGGTAATCACACCTGGGACAAGATGAATCAGCTATTATATAATGATTTTTTTAAGTGTGCATTAAGGTTACTAGCTTTATTGCGTAATTGACAGTGAAGTATATTCTCTTTTCTGTTACCCTAGTTATAATATTTACAACTGCTAAATGGTCGTTTAGATTTTATTTTTGACTTAAACATTGATAAAGAAGGTGACATTTTTACATCAGAGCTAAGATTATTCCACAGTTTTATAGTTGAAGGAATAAAACTATTATAGTAAGATCCCAACCAAGTTCGTCGTATAGAATAGATCTTGAAGAATTTACCCTTAGACCAGTAATAATTCTTGCAGCTTCTATTTGGACCTTTTCTAACAATTCTGTATTTTCCTGAGAGCAGTTATCCCATACAACATCTGCGTATTCTAAGACAGGTCTAATGAAAGCAAAATATATCTTTATTAGGGAATTTCTATCAAGTGTGTGCTTTAATAATCTCAAAATATTTAATTGGTTACAAGCTTTTTCGTAAATAGCAGATATATGGTTATTCCAACTACCATCGGACTGAAGGTGAAGCCCGAAATGTATATGACTACTGGATGGCTCAATAATGCCCCCATTTTCTCCAAAATGAATGTCTGGAAAAAGTCGCTGCTTTCTTGTAAAATTAACATTAATTGTTTTATCAGCGTTAAAATCTACAGCCCAAGAGTTTGACCATTTCTTTATTTTTTCAAGATCGGCTGTAAGAGATAATGTAGGAGTCATAATATCAGCGTCTACTATAGCAAACAAAGATGTATCATCCGCAAATAAACGGATACCATTATGTATGTCTTCAGTTATATCATTAATGTATAATAAGAATAAAAATGGGCCTAGCACAGATCCCTGGGGTACTCTTGCATCAACAGTTTTTAATGTTGATGAGAAACCTTCAATATTTACTTTTTGTTGCCTGTCAGTAAGGTAATCTTTAATCCAGCCCAAAATATTATTTTGGAAGCCTATTTTTTCAAGTTTAAAGATAAGTCCTTTTTGCCAAACCCTATCAAAGGCCTTTGAAATATCACAGAATATAAATCTTAGGTCCCGGCCTTTATCGAGATTTAACAATTTTTTCATATATGTAGTATGTGTGTTTAATGTTCTCGGAAATTAAAGCTTTGAGGAAGAAAAGAAGAAAAAAACATCACCAAGGACGAATTGCCTTTTAAAATAAACGTACATACGTACAAACACTAACGATCATAGCCACATACATGTACATATAATAAGAAAAACAAATGATAAACTATTGAGAAAGATTCATCATAATTTCTTTAACTATCAGTTAGGTTAGGGCTTTATCAAGTTTGTCATGGTAATTTTCTGTATCAGAATTACAGATGTTTTCAAAATGCAGAGGACGAAGTAAGAAAAGGTATAATTCACATTCTTCAATCAGAAATAAGTTCATAATTTATAATCTTGTCACTGATAAGATAATATAACATCTACTTCAGAATGTTACATTCTCTTCGACCGATCATTCTCCACGCATGTTTAATATTTTTGGACACTTTTATCTCTCAGTTCTTAAATAAATGACCTCGAAAACGATGTTCATAAACTCTGTATCATATGTAAATACACTAACAAGTTATTTGGTCCCAGAGAGGAGGTCAATGGTCATAATAAGAAATCTGTATTTGAATACCACAGGAAGCTACAAATCTTGAAAATAGCCTTCTCAAATAAACTGAAATGCTGCAAAAGTATGTTAAAAAAAATTGTAAAACAATTTGTAAAGGTTTTAAGAAACCAAAGCACATATTTATTTATTTATTTCTCTTTGCTCTCACTGGGCTACCCTCTCCGATATTTTTTTGTCTAATAAGATACAAACCTGTTTAAACTAAATAAAGATGAATAAAGTTTAAACCATTTGTATGCTCCGCCATATATCTGACTCTGTCATACGTGGTGTTTGTCAGATCAGCACCTCTGTCCTTATGTCTGTCTGTCCGTTCTAAAAAAAAGGCAAGATGTGTTTGTGAAACTCTGATGCCCCTTATGACATCCCGTGGCGTGGGTTAAAGTTTCTCTAATGCAAATCAAACTCCAAGGTCGAGAGAAGTCCTGTTCAAAAGTACGACCAAAGTTAAAGTTTTCCAAAAGAAGGTCAAAGTCCAAGGTCAAGGTCAAAAGGTCAAAAATTGTTGTACCCAAAGGAAAGCTTTATCACAAGAAATACACATTTGAATTATAAAAGCCCTATCAACAACCCTTTAAAGGTTATGGCCAAGGTTAAAATTTGGTAAAATTTTGCAAAAGTGGGTCAAACTCCAAGATAAAGGTCAAATATGTTGGAACCCAAAAAAAAGTTTTGTCTCAGGGAATACGCATGTGAAATATGAAAGCCATAGCTCCAGACAATCAAAAGTTATGGACAATGTTAAAGTTTTTGCAGGCAAACAGTCAAACAGACAGGGCAAAAACCATATGCCCCCGGGGGCATAAAAAACAACTTCAAACTGAGTTTCAAATAAACTTTTCAAGATACTAGTACTTTCCATAAACTTCATGCACTAATAACTGTCATTGATATAAAGAACTGCGAACGATAGTATTGTACCTTCAAGTCAATTTTCAAAAGTTAACACATTTGAATGATTTTTCATATCTATATAGATTTTCATACGAATTAAAAACATTACTTCTTTGGGAAAACAAAAGGGAAATAACTCTATAATTTTGGTAAAACTTGTGTTTTTCACTATAGAAATCAACGGAAAACGGAAAATATTTTTAAAACATCTTCCCCTTTTTAAAAATTCCTTTTTACAGGTAATATGGATTATCATTTTAAAAATTCATACCAAAGTTTTTTGTGTTTCACGGGGGGGGGGGGGGGGCATATGTTTATAGACAAAAAACTACAAAAATGCATATTTTTCACCAATTTCAAAGGGATTTACAACTAAAACATTGTATTTTATTAATAATATATGTTTAATGTTATATGCGTAAAACATAAGAAAAGATTAAGGAACATTTATTCATATTTAAGAATATTTTAAAATGTGGTGATGCTTTAAACCCCGATTTCAAGATATCGTCTACCCCCCCCCCCCCCTTATTTAAAGAGCTGGAATTAGGGGTAATTAACTATTTCATACTGGTATTAAAATTATCAGTCAATTACCATTGAACTGTTCTTTGCATTTCAACAAAGATTTTACAGCCAAATTGCCATTAGTATTGAATTAAATGGGTGTAAAATGTAGGCGGGAATCGAGAGTTAGTCAATTTTGTTAGTATTTTCTAATTTTGACACTACTATGACCTTGATCTGACCCTACTCTCATTGCCAAAACTTTTAATTCCCCCGTAATCGAAGAATTGGAGGCATGTAGTTTTTGTTTTGCCCGTCTGTCTAGCTGTCTATCTGTCTGTTTGTCTGCAAAAACTTTAACCTTGCACATAGCTTTGTTGGAGCTATGGCTTTCATATTTCACATGTGTATTTCCTGTGACAAAACATTTCTTGGGCACCATCAGATTTTACCTCTTGACCTTGGAGTTTGACCCACTTTTGCTAAATTTTATCAGACTTTAACCTTGGCAATAACTTTTGAATAGTTGGAGCTAGGGTTTCAAACTATGTGTATGTGTATTTCTTGTGACAAGATCTTCTTATGGATACCGACAATTTTGACCCTTGACCTTGATCCCGGAGTTGACTTACTTTTGATATTCCTTGTGACAAGACCTTCATTTGGATATCAACAATTTTGACGTTTGACCTCCTTTTAAAAACCTTGGTCATAACTTTTGAACAATTGGTGCTAGGGCTTTCATACTTCACATGTGTATTCCTTGTGACAAGACCGCAAACAGTCAAAGTTGTTGGTATAAGAAGGACGGTCTTGTCACAAGGTATACACAAGTGGAATATGAAATCCATAGTTCTAACTAATCAAAAGTTATGGGCAAGATTAAAGGTTTTGCGGACAAACAGACAGCTAGACAGACAGTCAGACAGGGCAAAAACGATATGCCCCCAAGTCTTCGATTACGGGGCATAATCATTTACATGAAAGTATCCATCACCACAACAAGAGAAAAGCAAGATGTGTATGTGAAACTTTGATGCCCCTGTATGGCAACTTATAGTGATGGTTAAACTTTCTCAATTGCAAATCAAATATGTTTGTACCCTAAGTAAGGTCTTGTCCCGATGAATATACCAGTAAAATATGAAAGCCCTAGCAGCAACCACCATTGAAAAGAAAAGTTTTTCAAGGATAAGTCAAACATCAAGGCCAAAGTTGTTGGTATCCAAAGTCACAAGAAATACTCTTGTTACATATGAAAGCCGTAGCACCAACCGATCAAAATTTATGGCCAAGGTTAAAGTTTTCCAAAAGTATGTCAAACTCCAAGCTCAAGGTCAATGGGCTATAATTGTTGGTATCCAAAGGAAGGTCTTGTTACAAGGAAAACACATGTGAGGTATGAAAGCCCTAGCGCCAACCTTTCAAAATTATGGCCAAGGTAAAAGTTTTTCAAAAGTAGGTCAAACTCCAAGGTCAAAGGGTCAAAGATGTTGGTATCCAAAGGAAGGTTTTGTCACACGGATTACTTATGTGAAGTATGAAAGCCCTAGTATACACTGTTCAAAAGTTATGGCCAAGGTTTAAGTTGGGTAAAATTTAGCAAAACTGGGTCACACTCCAAGGTTAAGGTCAAATATGATGGTACCCAAAGAAAGGTCTTGTTACAAGAAATACACATGTTAAATATGAAAGCCATAGCACCAACCAAACAAAAGTTAAGGGCAATGTTAAAGTTTTTGCTGACAAACAGATAAACAGACAAACAGACGGACAGGGCAAAAACTATATACCCCCAAATCTTCGATTACGGGGGCATAAAAAGAAAAAAAGTACAATTCTTTTCAAGTTCAATGTACAAATGTATCATTCGGTAGGGCATTCATGTCCTAAAGACTTACACTTATTTCTAGTTTCTAGTTTTCAAATGTCAAAATGGCATGTCTGTTGCAGTATAAATTAGGAGTAAAACTTAAAAGAAAGACAAACTGTCTGTGATAATTAAGACACTTTAGAGGGCTATAGGATTGTACTAAAGATGGTGGAAGAGAAATGATAACCTGGACTTGAAAGGATATTTTGGTATTAAATTTACATCTAAAGAACTATGTGTACAGAACTTTTTCAAAACTTCTATCGAGTGTTAGTGAAATCAAACGGAATCTGTATGAGGAGAAGCATTTTGAAAGATTTTCATGTTTTATTCCCTACATGTATAGTAGACAAGGCAACACCGATCATCAAATCTTACACAAAAAAAAAAAAAAAAAAAAAAAAATAGACTTATGGTCAAGTCTCCTAGTGTAACAAGTTTTTATTTATATCAGACCAAAACTGAATGAAGGGAAGTATTTTGAAAGAATTCAACATATTATTTTATCATTCGTGGCAACATTGTTCATCGTAATCAATAATCGATTAAGAAATTATCGTGAATCTTTTTGTAGAGTATGTGAAACAAGTTTTATTGAAATCTGACCAAAGCCGTAAGAGAAGAGGCAATTTGAAGGAATTTCTGGGAAGTTTCTATTTCATGGCAACAACGTTGTTCAAAGAAATCAAAATCTGATTTATAAAATTATGCATCTTTGTGTAATCTTCTTGTATACCAAGTTTTTATAAAAATCATACCAAAAACT
Organism: Saccostrea echinata; assembly: GCF_033153115.1. NCBI lineage: Eukaryota > Metazoa > Mollusca > Bivalvia > Ostreida > Ostreidae > Saccostrea > Saccostrea echinata. Next base: position 7,443,231 of record NW_026889803.1, read on the forward strand.
GTGGTAGAAAGAAGAGCAGTGATTTAGAAGAATTTCACAGATTTTTTTTATTCTTAGGAGGAAAGGTATTTTGAAAAAAATGTTTTCAGATAAAAATACGAACAGGTATATTATAGCCCACACCCCTTATGAGGGAAAACGGCATCTTCAACAGTATACTGGTTGTTATAAGCCATTGAAAAAGAATAGAGAGATTTTCTGTTTTCAAGTTAGGTTGAAAACGGTAAAGTCATTCTTTATAATCATGTCACAGATAAGAAATTTCTTATCAGTCCATTAAAACAAAACATTCTTTTTTGCCTTATGCTCGCTAGGTTTAAGCATTCGAATATCTTTATCTCTTAGAAATTTGTTTATAATTAATATCATATATAGAGGATGACCTTCTATAGTAGTTCATGAACTCTTACAAAATATTTTCTGAAACATTTACAAGAATGCGCGTTTACAGAGAAGGTCAAACACCAGGAGCAAGAAATCTAATATCTATAAGACTTTTGAAGTGAATGTCCGAGGAAACGATTTGACCGGTTATGTGCCAAACGATGAAACAGTAATTCACAATTAAAGATAATTTTTGCTTTGGTAATCCTCAAAACCCAATACATGTATAGCTGATTTAAGAATAGTTCATTCCTAAGTATATCTTTTAAGAAGTATTGCAATATTTTTATTGTCTTTTTGTTTCGCTTTATTTAGTTTTCATACATATAATATATATTCAGTGTACATTGTATTTGATTACCTTATTATTTCTACTCTCAACCCCTCAACCAAACTCTGGTGTTACAACCACTATTATAATATCATGGATACTTCTCCCTATTACATAAATTTGAGATATTGAATCTGATGAAGATTATGATAATCACGACAAAATCGGGGGTCTTCGATATAGGTTAATATATTCAGTATATGTACACCACGTAGACAACTGAGACATGGGCAATATTGCTTACCTTTGTCCTTGTTGGTAATACTAGTATAATGAACAATAAATCCTTATATTTATTTCAGTAGTGGATATTATTTCAATATATAGATATTTCAATTTTATTTCAATATATATATGTTGGTTTTGAAATGCATTCTCAACCACTATTGACATAATTATTTCAATAGTGATTGCTATTTCAATAGTGCTTGCAATGCCATCTTCCAAACGTTTTATTCCAGTCGGAGAGGTTGCGATGACGTCATGTAATTCTTCACATGAGTTGACCTGGCAGGAATTTCAGTGAAGCAGGGTGGGTCTCCTGTCAAAGAAGTAACATAGGATGACCTTCTGTGCCCGGATTGTATTGGTTGCCATTTTAGACAGACAGTAATTAAATACAGTTTTCCTGAAAATAGAGTTAATGTTGTAATATGTAATATTGTTAAAATTGCGCTTGAATATGAAATATACAACTTTACTTATTCAGATTTTAACCCTGCAATGTATTACTTATATATTTACCCCCATTAGTTTATGAGTATGTATATTTGGGGGGGAAGACATGCATACTCAAAAATTTAAAACAATTAAAAAATGACCGAGCTTATATTGAAGTCATAAAAGATAATTTAAATTGTTTCCAACTATCAGAGATTACCAATTCATGCATGTATGGGAACAAATTGGTTTATCATTATACATTCTTTTAATTATATATATTTACATTTTGTGTAATTTTCTTTATGTATAACACACGATACGAAATCCAAAAATAAGAATTCAACAGAGGATATCTATATTGTTTGACTTTATATTTGCTTTATCCAACGATGCTTGCCAAGCGAATATGGACCATTTCAAAGAGTTGGATAGAGCAAATATAATATCACATAATTATAGATGTTCGGTTTATCTCATACGATTTTAGTTTTTTTTTTTTTTTTTTTTTTTTTTTTTTTTTTTTTTTTTTTTTTTTTTTTTTACAAAACTTCGAGATAATCCCTTTTAAGCTATGTTGTTTGATTTCTACCCAAATTGATATGACATGTAAATTGATGACGTCACACTGTTGACGTTGACATGTCGAAAGAAAGTGTATTTGTAGATACAAAATATGATCTTGGAAGATTGGAATGATATTTGCTGTGTGTTTGTGACAATCTTTTGAAGATTTATTTCATACAAAATTTTGACTGGAATTTCCACCTCAACATTGAAATAACGTTGAACGACGGATGCATAAAGCACATTGACGCCATTGCCAAAGTGAAGCCATCCAGTTTTACCATTTAGTGAAAAAGACTAAGGTAGTTGCTAGCGTTCGAGAATGCTAGCAAACATTTCGTCAAATTTTGGTGATTGCGGCTGAGTACTCTATTAGTCCAGTTTCTTATGGAAACGTTCGTCTGAAAGTTGTCTCTTGACCTCTGCCATGTACACGTCTCTTTATCAAGCACTACTAGTGTAGATCCTTTGTCTGCTTTCTTGATTATTATGTCATTCCAATTCTTCAAAGAATTAAGAAGAATCTCTCTTCCTTCATTAATTGTCAGGGGCTTTGTTTGGCTCGGAAAGGGGTTTCTCTATGTCTGACTCCACTATGTCAATGTACGACTCAAGGGCTCCATATTTGCCATTATAGAACAGAATATTTCAGAACCATTGGTTTATTTTACTGAATTGATTACTGATATAGGAAGACAGTGCTGCACTGGATGTAGAATTCCAGTTGCTTTTGGGCCTATAGAGTTTATATTTCTTTATGTTGTGCAGTTGTGGCTTGGGAGAGTCATACGAGTCATCATCGGAGTGGGAGTTTTTTCCTAGAAAAGTGCTTCTTTAGTCGTAATCTACGAAAGAATGCCAGCGTGTTTTTGCAAACAAGGTCATTATAACGACCATAGAATTTTCGAAATGCTGACTTTAAACGAGTGTTGAAATCCCTGGAACATCAACTTATTTGTCAGAGGCCTGCTTAGGTTTAACAATGTGTTTTCGCTCCATTCACGATTTGTATTGTTCATAGGATTTTAGATAGATCAAGGTTAGTTATCTTCACCTTTCTCATTTGAAGATCTTTATCATTTTTAGCTATTCTATGATTCTAAACATATTTGTGAGGTATATTTTAAGTAATTTCGGTATATTTTTAGTGTTGTATGTACTTGTAACAAACATTTCTTAAAATTAATTCACCATTGTAATAACCCTATATATTGGGAAGTAGAAGTGCATGGTTTCTGTTAAAGCAGTGGTTTTTCCATAACTATTATATTAATGACATGTGTTTATCGTTCGTTAACATTTCTGCAACAGGTCAAGGCGTTGATTGTTGATTATTGTCATAGATGCCAGCAGGCAGACTTCTTTACCAAGAATGGATGTTTTGATTCAATATATCCCTATGGACTCGAAATAAATGATATCACAGTGTCTGATACATCTGTTTCGTATTTAGATATTTTACTACAAAAAGACGTTTTTGGTAATCTAACAACAAAACTTTATGCTAAACGTGATGACTTTAACTTTTCTATTGTCATCTTCCCTTATTTATGTATCAATATACCCTTATCACCTAATTCGTTACGTAAGAGCATGCAGCTAGTACGTACGAAGAATTTCTAAAGGGAGTTAAGCTAACGACAAAGTTGATGAAAAATATCAACAGTCTCGTTAAAAGTCAATATTTTGCAAATTCTATGGTCGATACAATGACATAGTCAGCAAATACAATCTATCATTAAGTCGAATGGTGACTGACGTTTTTCATACAAATTGTTAGGCCATTATTTACAAACTGAACTGTCTATGGATTTTTCCGTTTGCACGATCATGACAATGAGTAGATAGCGGATGTAACCGGTCGACAGGGGATGCTTACTCCCCCGATGGCACCTGATCCCACCTCTTATGTTTGCTCTGTTCCAAATAGTATTGTTTCAATGGACTTTTGAGCTTGATTACTGTTCGTTATCTCTCTATTTAAATTGAAAAAAAGTTTGGTTCAACTATTGAATTTTGTATTGAAGAACTACAAATTTAATCAAACTACTAGTATTCGAAAGACAGGGATTCCCAAGTACGTGGTGCGCCTTAAATGATAATAAAATAATTTGGTCAAAGATTAAAGATAAGTTTTATAACACTTTACCCTAACTTACGAGTGCATTTTATTGTCTTGTTTCCGTTATGTATATTTTTTTCATATTTCTTTCTTGGACTGTGAGTATTGATCCCATTCATGCGGATGATATTCTCGAAGAACTACATGAACTTCGAGGTATCGTTTTGAAAAACACTGACATGTTACGCGTTCTTGAAGAAAAGGTCAGTAATCAAGATCAACAAATCCAACTTCTTCAGAAACAGCTTGCAAGATCTGAGGCCGAAAAACAGAAAATATCAAAAAGATTAATGACTGCAGAAGAAAAACTAAGTTCTGAAGGAGATGTCGTAGGATTACTTCGTAAAGAGAAATCCCATCTCCACGACAATGCCACTACTGACCATTTGAAAATAGAAAGACAAGAAACTAAATCTCGCAGAGGTATGTTAAATGTATAATTAAAATACAATTTACAATGTATGTTGTTTAGAACTTTAATAAAATATTCCTGGCAACATATCTCAAAGTTAACGGCTATAATTCAAACATGCACCCTCAAAGTGTTTGATTTACGAAAAGAAAGTAAATTGTAAATAATTTTATAATAAGTATATGATGTTTCTATTACATTCTGAGATAAGACTTTTTTCAGCAATATCTGGTGTCGTTGCCTTCTATGCCTACATGAGACATACAGAAGTAAACCCTGGACCCCACCATACACTGGTATTCGACGTCCCTGTTACAAATGTCGGCGGGGGATACAATCATTTCAGCGGTACATTCACTGTTCCTTCTGCAAGGGTATATGTATTCTCTTGGACAATTGCTTGCTCTAATGGTGGATATATTTACTCCGAAATTGTAGTCAATGCTGATAATATTGGAGGAATTTTAACAAATAGTGACACTAGCAATGGTCGACTCTCAACTACAGGTCTAGTAGTGAAAGAGTTGAACGCGGGAGATGTTGTGCATGTCCGCACGGCACCCCCTCCTGGCCCTGTTGGTGATATTGAATCCCTCACTCCGCACGAGAGAACCTCATTCAGTGGGTGGAAACTTGTGTAGCAGATGTTTTAGTGTAAGGAAAAAATTCACTAACACAAAGTCTTGAAAAAAAAAATTCAAATAAATATTTAAACAGTTGAATTGAATAAATCTATAATAATTTTTTAAACTTCCAAAATGAATTGTTTTGATCAGAGAATTATTTTATTTCCAAACTTTCTCACTAATTATCATTAGACGAGGAAGATTAAAAATTCTGAGATCAAAGGCTACCAAAAGAAGAGGGGATCGTACTTTAATAGGGTGTCTTTATTTTACATCTGATATATATTTTCATAAACTATGAAAGAGTCTTCTGGCAAATTAAAAAACCTGGGTAAAAACAGTCTTCATTGTGAGGTATAAAGGAAAGAAACATTGGGAACATATACTCTCATTTGTATTGCTTAAATGGACTTTTGAGCATTATCAATGTTCGTCATCTTATCAATGTATCTCTGCTTGTGGACAGTCTGTCCACAAGGATACTTGTCGTTTGATGCCTAAGCAATCATGGGTAAGGCACAGAATAACGAAAATGTACTAGCTGATACATCGGCAGGTATGATAAAGGTGTCAATCTTTTAAGTATATAAGGGACATAGACTCTAAGAGTTCAATCAGATCATCCTTCGGGATATTGAACATATGTCGTATGTGCAGTCGTCAGTTTTGGTATTTATCTAACAATTCATACAAAACATTGTACGGTTCCAATAAGAGATACTAGATGAAATCCCGCGCAAGCGCGGGGAATTGAATTTACACTACTACCGACAGAAAATATATTGTAGTTTCTACTGATAGCCTACAGGCTTATAGCAGGAAGAAATACTTTGTTCAAAATCCTGCATGAAGTAGATGTACGTTTCCAATCCCCCCCCCCCCCCATTTGTGAAAATTTGAAAAAAAAAACAGTTTCATTAATTGGCGTTTATTGTGAAACCTGTTACACTATGTTATGGATATTGTACTTCAGATGCTCTTATTTCATTTCCCTCAAGGATAAAACCAGCGAATATGCACATTTTACTGATAAATTGATTTTTTTTTTTGGGGGGGGGGGGGGTAAAAATTCACTGGTACTTTGGTCTTGCTTTATAAATATGTATGTATCTTATCGATATGTAAAAAATGTATTTTACTTTTTTTACATACATGTATCAATAAGGTACATACGTGTTTATAAACCAAGACTCAAGTACCCTTGTAAATATTAGCTTTTAACGCCCTCTGAATAGGCCGAGTATTTGATACAAAGAACTGTATTCAGAAAAATAACCGAAATGTAATTAAAGCACAAAATTTTACAGCTTTCATTGTATTTGAACAATACCTTATTCATTAATTTTCTCTTTTCATGTTAGCAAGTTTATTACGAAGTACAAATTGTACTTTGGGTTCGTTGCCACAATGCTCTCAGTGAGGATTTTACCGATAAATTTATTAGGAAAACCTACTACATATATGTAATAGTCTTTCGATATATAAATATATTCAAAACTTATAGTGTTATCAATGATTTATCATTATTTCAATGACCATTCACACAAAAGCTTTTTTATGTTAATGTAGCATAATAGCCTCGTTTTTTTTTTTTTAACATCGGGCTCGATGCTATATATGATGTTCTAGAAGCTTCCGTCAATATTAAGATCGGTGAACTACGAAAATAATTTGCACATTTCCCTTTTTAATCGGGTATCACAACTTATTTCTTTTATATCATTTAAATTAAGTTTTGATTGAATAATTCAGTGATGACGTTTTATGAAATAAATAAACGATTGCTTATTGTCAGTGTCATTAAAAATTGCCAGTAACTTAGATCCGCCAACCGGAAACGCCACCGTACTCATGTTTTTGCTATTTAATGGCTGTTTATAGAAAATGAGGGTAGACTTTTAATTTAATGTACGATACTAACTATGCAAGTGAAATCTAAATATAGTTTACGGACATCATCTTTTATCTAGTGTATTCTTAGAGGAGTTAGTAAGAACTCTGGTGCACCCGTTTCGGAGTTTATTTACAAAATTTATTAATTTATAAGTATAGATACTTGCATTTGATGATTCCTTTTCGGATTCCATGCCCTTTATTTCTAAATGTTCTGCAAAAAAAAAAAAAAAAACTGCAAAAATGTGATATTTTGATTACAAAATGCCATATATAAGTAATATCACTGGACAAAAGTAATATACCAAATCGTCCTAAGACCTAAAGTGCATATCTTATGTTGGCTACGGAATAGAATGTACCTTATGTTGTTGAAACCAAGGGTTCACTAAATGAAATATCTTGACATAGATATGAAATCAACTACCAAGGTCAGCAGCTTCTTTATGAGCATTTTTTCTCCAGACCATTCTATTTTATCAATGAAAGTTAGAATTCTAGAGAGAGAAAAATCATCATACTAATAGCCCGAGAAGAATACTGGCATATGGCCATATGGTTGTAATGACAATGTACCGGTTGACAGTTTTGGGAATCTTTCAAGTCTTCAGTGCAGCAGTGTGAATGTGATGAGACTTTTTTTTTAAACAAAACACATAGATGTAAGCGATGTCATGGACATCGGTCTTACAATAAAGCTAGTATACATCATGCCTCTACTGTTTTACTTGTTCTTCACCTCAATAAACCGTTAGGTCTGCATCCCATCTGCACCAAATTTTATTCCTTTGAAAGTTATATGAACTTTATGAAAAGGACAAAGAAAATATATACATACTGTGATTCCTCAAGTCTAGAATACAAGTTGGATTCTGAAAATATGGATGTTGCCAATCATAGGCTTTTTAAAACACGATGTTTTACGGAAGACAAGGATTTCCAAGAAATCCGTCTGTTCCTTAAATTTGCCAACAAAGGAATTGACGCAGTAAACATCAGAAATATTCTTAATCACAAAAGGGTCCATTCTTGTATTCCACCATATTTCAAGTTGAAGTCCACGCCTTGTATTTCTCACAAATATCCGTACAAAATAGATTACACGATCAATATGTATTGGTCCCAGCTAACAAATAAGGTGACAACATTGTCTTTTGTTTGTAAGGCTTATTATTAAACTTGCATTTTAAAGGAACTTGTATGAAATTCTGCAAGTGGTAAACCAACATATATTCATAGTTCCCTATTTATGGGGGAAAAATTCTTCATAATCATATGTCATTTTAAAATTCTTTTTTAATATTCCCAACAATAAAATTAAACTTGAATTACCAAACTTCTGCTCGATTCTTAAAGATTCAAACAAAGGTACACAAAGTCACAAAATTTTACCAAATTTAAAAGCCTATAATAGTACGACTTTTCAACACTTTATACAGCTATTCCCCATGATAAATTAAAGATCAAGCTTTTTGACATCAGTCACAACTGCTCCTTGATAGAAATGGAATTATTAAATTTGCATACCTTGGCATTGGTAATCCGCAAACTTATCTAATTGCTAAAATCTCTTTGATTCTACACACAAAAAGTGCGATGTTGATAAATATTTTAAAAAAAGATGCTTGAGCTCTGATTGACAATATCTATGTAGTTTTCAGAAACCAGGTTTTCCAACAATTTGTTGGAATTTCTTTGAGTACGTATTAACAGACTTATTTTTGTAGGAGTTTCATGTTTGGCTTTTCATAAGACACTTGGATATATCGAGGACGTTTTATCAATTAACACTATTCATTTTCATTCCTATTTTGATTCGATATATCCCTTTGAACTCGACATAAATGACACCACAGAGTCAGACACATCTGGTTCATATTTGGATATTTTACTGGAGAAAGACATTAATGACGAACTAACAACACAATTTTGTGATAAACGTGATGACTTCAATTTTTCGATCTTCAACTTCCCTTGTTTATGTAGCAATAGAACTTCGCATACTTTTTTGAACTCAGTTGATTTTTCGTACAAATTAAAGTCACATTGTTACAATGGGATATTGTGCGAAGAGACAACAAAATATATTTTAAAGGCGATTGTTTATCTTATTTTATTTTCACTAAATAAAGACAAAATAATATTTGCTGGAACTTTTCTTCAACTCTCGCACTAAATCGCCTTTCCTTACAATGTTGAATTTTTGAAGATGCTCTCTTGACTATGGGCGACTTTTTCCCCTAGCCTAGACACAGTGCCTGTAACTTGTATTTTCTGTACATTGTTATGACTCCATAGCGCAAGATGATAGCACAGTATTTCTCTTTCATCTGTTCGACGGCTTTCCATATTTTCAAAGTTACTACATGAACTCTAGCTTCAAGGGAGATCCGTCCCACTGCAAAATTACAAAGTTTCAAACAATGTATATAAAATAACTTTCCTTTCAATGGTGACAATTTACCGTTTTGAAAAAAATACCGCATTATCCTACTTTTTGGCATGGTTTCCATCAGCAGCTATGTCCCTTTTCGGCGCTACATTTCGATAAAACCAAGGCGATTATGATAAATTAGAAAAGTACTCAGAGTAAAATTCATCTTTGAGAAGTAATTTAAAAAATTCAACCAAATTGTATCAAACAAAGTTCGATTTATTTATCAAATTTGTGAATACCTGGTAGAATTATCATAGTTGTTACATCGTACCATTTATTTCTAAACTTCCCTCTACAATATCGACTTTGAAAACTTGCGATAATATTTCTAAAGGACATGTACCTTTGATATGAAATATCAAATACATCACAGGATTATTTTGTCGTACTTTGGTAAGATACATGTACTTTAATTTGTGCGAAAACCCATGTGAGCCAAAAAAAAAAAAAAAAAAAAAACAAACAAAAGTACGCGGAGCTGTGTACCATTTCCACCTGCATATGGAGTTTATGTCTTCCAGTTGATTCGATATGCGAGAGCATGTCCATCTACGAACAAGTTCTAAACCTATACAAGCTATTGACAAATAAGTTGATGATACAAGGATATCAACAGTCTCGTTGAAAGTCAATTTGCGAATTCTATGGTCGATACAATGACCTTGTTAGCAAATACATGTACAATCTTTCGTGAAGTCGAATGTTGACTGACGTTTTCCATACAAATTGTTTGGCCATTATTTTTATACTGAACTGTCTTACGGAATTTTTCCGTTTGCCTGATCACGACAAGGAGTACACAGCTGCTATGACCGGTTAAAAGGGGATGCTTACTCCTCCATGGCACCTGATCCCACCTGTAATGTTTCACAGGTCCGTGTTTGCTCTGCTTCAAATTTGTATTATTTCGATGGACCTTTGATCTGTTCGTTATCTTCATATTTCTTTTTAATTTATATGAAGCAGAATTTAGTCAAAAACTTCTACAAGAAAAGAAAAAGTCCCTTGCTGTGGCCTTAAACTCGACATTTAGTTATATCGAAAAAGTTTCAACAATTAACAATATTTTATTTTCATCCCTATGTTGAAACGATATATCACTTTGAGCTCGAAATAGTGACACCACAAGGTCTGACCTATCTGTTTTATATTAAGGTATTTTACTAGGGAAGACATTGGTTGCAAACTAAAAACGTAACTTTATGAAAAAAGTGTTGACTTCAACTTCCCTTATTTATCTAGCAATAATCCATCATCACTTGCTTATAATGTTTATGTCTGCCAATTGACTCTATACGCAGTAGCATGTTCTACGTAAGAACAAATTCTAAAACGAAACAAGCTATTGACAAATAAGTCGATTATAAAGGATATCAACACTCTAGTTTAAAGTCAACAATTTGAATTCTTTGGTTGATAAAATGACTTGTTAGCAAATACAATCTATTGTTAACTAGAGTGTTGACTGCACAAATGCTTGGTAATGTAATGTCTTGCGAAGGAACTTTTTAAAGTAGCAATACTTCAATCACAGATCCTTGGGAAAAATATATATTATTGAGGAAAATGTCGTCTGACCCTAATTACATTAAGTAATTAAACTCTCTCCAGGAATGCAATGAGCCAGAATATTATTCCACATACGTGAAAGGTTGAAGTACGGGTAACGGAAAAAATTGCAGACTTGCATTTTAGATGTTTAAAGTGTTATGTTACCTATCAAACTAATAAAGCTTTCTGATATTAAATTATCATGTTAACATATACAATTTTCATTTTTAAAGAGGTGTTTCTTCTTTCAAACAGCGGAACTGCATTTCAAAAATGCCATATAACCCTTAAGCTAAAAAGCATTCCCCATATCTTATAAATTGACATCCATAATTCTAAGTTTGTCAGAAATTCTGGATTAAATTGATATTTTAATCCTGACTAGTCCAATTTTGTTAGGCACATGTATGATTATATAATTATGATTAAAGTATAATAAAAAAAAAATTAGAGTATAATACTTTGAGGGGTTTGTTTACCCGTCTGCAATATTCAGGTGAAAGTCCACGTGATGAGTTTTCAAACATAATTTAGTTCATTTCTGCATACTCAAAATATGGAAAACAGTCTTGTATTTCCTAATGGATTTAAGTCGGGAACTCACTTGTAGTTTCTTTGTGACTTGGATGGGAAGAAAATAATGATCAAGAATTTTTTTTACAGAGGTTTGCTATAAACTTGACCACCAACCTAGAATCTTAAAGTTTGATCCAGGAAGGGTCAGGAGGAGAGAAAATATACCCTGGACAAGGAAATTAACACAGAGGTTTTCTGACCTTTATCTTTCATCTATAAAAATTAGTTCAAGATCACTGCAAACCCTTCATCCCATGAACACTCTTTGAGTGAAATATGAGTCCAACTTAGCCAAGGGGATTAGAAAATATGCTTTGAAGAAGGATTTTACACTAGGAGGTTTCTGGTCCTTGACCTTTGCTTGAAAAAATTGGTTCAAGGTCCTTCAACATCCTCCACCCATGGGTCTCTATGGGTAAAGTTTGAGCAAGGTAAGGCCATGGGAAGAGAAAACATACACTGCACAAGGTTTTCTTATGCAAAGAGATTTTCCGACCTTGACCTTTCATCTAGAAAATTGGTTCAAGGTCATTGAACACCCTCTACCCATGAGTGAAGTATAATGGGAAAGAAAATATACAACAGACAAGGATTTTATAATTGAGATTTTCAAAGATGGATGGGGTTGATCTCAAGGCAAAACTTACATACAACTAAATTGTTCCTGACAAAAATGCAAGAATATATGTTTAAGCCCTTTCATGTGGAAACTTGAATTCTACAGTGTATGACAATATTAGTTTATCAATTTAAATACCAGGGTATTCTAAGAATTAAAAATAGAGGAAACTTTATTTGAATGTATTTTCCCCATTTAAGTAAGAAAAGTACAGGTAATTTCAATTGTATTATGTCATGCCACCTTTAGTGATTTGATAATTTGATTGCCTTCTTAAGGCTCAGTATTTCATCTATGGATCGATCCTTTTTACAAAGAGTGTGTGAGAAAATTCAAAAATTTATGTAATTGATAGGTTCCACATGCCATGTTGTGAGTATTTGAATGGAGTAGTTTAAAAAAAAAGCGAAAACTAAAATTAAAACAATACAAGAAACACTGCTTTGCAGGTCGAAGCATATGTCTCCTCGACCCCATGCAGCGGTGTTATATTGGATTGAATCAGGAATCAATGACACTTGTTAAAAAATTTATATGACCTACCGCCTTTTACAAACAGCCGTTTGCTTTTGTTTTGATGCAAGTGGTGAGAGTGGAGTAAGAAACAGGCCTCTTACCTGCTTAAATGTGCTCTTTGTGAAGGGGATGCTCCACTTTGTGGATCTTAATTTGTCTAAATGTAATGATGTATCTAAGAATTCAAGAGATAGGAATTTGTATCAAATTAATATATCCACCTTTGAGCTGAACTTAATTGATTACAAGCTTGTAAACCACTGTATAAACTTGTAATGTGTTTCATAATAATATTGACTTAAAGAATTGGTTTTATCAGTAAAATTGTAGAGGGAGTTGTAGAAGGGAGCTGGAATTGCCTGGATCGCTGGTCTGCTGTTGGAGCTTCTACTTTCAAGGAGAGATAATTAAGAATTAGCTAGGTCCCAGAATCTGCCAAATTGTTGACAAAATATTGAATATTGCAGCAGCTGTGGCATTATGATTACGGTTACCGGGAATTTATTGTGCCTTGAGATATATATTATTTAGTGGGTACTAGGGTTTTTTTTTCAGGTTCAGGGGAATGACCATTTCAAAACCGATTATGGAATCTGTGTACTAAGAGATTGATTGTATATTGTTTTACGTCCCGTTTGAGAATTTTTCACTCATTTAGAGACGTCACCATACACCGGTGAAGGACTTCAATTTAGACCTTTACTCGGCACTCAGGGCCATTGGGCAGTGAGTATTCTTTAATCGTGCCAACGACTACCGTGACACGATTCTTCGGTTTTTAAGGTCTCATCCGAAGGACCCGCAACTTTCACTTCAAAGTGCCGAGCGCTTGGCGAAGGAACAGTTGCTACCTATTTTTTATCGACTTAGTCGCGGCCATGATTCGAACACACGACCTTCCGATCCGATCCGAGCGCTCTACCGACTGAACTACCGTGGCGGTGTGTACTAAAAGAAGATTGGTGAACAAGACGGGCGAAATGCCGAAACGGTACGACAAATAAGAAGGTGAAAAATTAAATTTCAATTATGACAAAATTTACTTTGTTACTTCATCTAACAACAAAGTATACTTTATGCAAAAATCTCATAAAGATTGAAATTATTATGCCCCTGGATCGAAAGATCCCGGGGGTATATTGTTTTTGTCCTGTTTGTCTGTCTGTTGTCAACTTTAACCTAGCCCATAACTATTGCGCTGTCAAGGGTAAGGCTTTAATATTTAACATGAGTGTTCATTATGACAAGACCTTTCCATTGGTACAGAAATTTTTGACCATGTGACCTCAACTTTGACCTTTGACATACATTTGAAAAACTTTTACATTGGCCATAACTATTGCACTGTAGTCTACGTCCCACTCCAGAATTGTGTCACCATCGGGGGCATAGTGTTTCACCAACACATCTTGTTTGTCTATGAAATAGCATACACCAACTTAAGAGGGTAAAAAGGATAATTTTCTCATAACATAATTTGTCCATATATATGAGTGAGTCTTTGCTCCATTTTTTTCGAAAGTTTATTCTCAAAAAAAAAATATATATATATATATATTTCAACTTTTTGGTTAGCAAAATCATGGAGCAAAGACCCACCTTATCTTAAAAGGACACTTTTATGACACAGCTTTCGTATATTTCCTAGAAATACTTTAAGTCCATCTAGTCAAGGGCCTTATCACAAACAAGATTTAAATTCCGCTCTTTGTCATGAGTTGTGTAGAGTAGTGGTTAGCGTGTTATACTCAAAGAAAAATTAAACTAATACTAAGATTTTTATCCCCCCCCCCCCTTCGAAGAAGGGAGGGCATATTGCTTTGCTGCTGTCTGTCGGTCGGTCTGTCTGTCTGTCGGTCCACCAACAGTTTCCGTTCATTTTCTTCGCAGAGGTTGCACATACTGAAATGAAATATTGTATACAGATTTATCATAAAAATCTAGGTCAAGTTCTGTTTTTGGTACCATCGAGCAATTTTTGACAAAGTTATGCCCCCTGGACTAAAATTCCAATTATTTGCAGTTTCCGTTTATTTTCTTTGCAGATATTGCACATACTGAAATGAAATTTGGTATACAGATTTATCATAAAAATATCTAGGCCAAGTTCTGTTTTGGGTACCAAGGAGCAATTTTTGACAGAGTTATGCCCCTTGGACTTAGAAAAATTCCAATTAATGGGGGGGGGGGGGCATACATGTAAGTGTTTCCCAAAATCTCCTGTTTTATTGCTAAGGTTCGAAACCCAAGAATACCTTATTATTTTTGTTAATAATAAGATAATTTTTGCCGAGAAAATTTTCAACAGAAAAGTTTTATTTGTCATAAATTTCAATATTATGAACTTTATTCTAAATACTTAATTCACAAATTGAACATGATTTTTATATCTTCAAATTTGGCAATGAGTTGTGTCTGCCCTTTCTGCAAAAATAAAATTGTCCAAAAAATAGTGTCATATGCTTGTTTTCTTACTAATCAGCAATGCAATGAATGTTTTGAAGGTGTTGCAAGATATGAAATAGCCACCAGAGATGTTCCAATTTCAAGAATCCAGTATGCGCATCCTGGATTGTTCCGGGAAGTACATACACAATATTAACAATAGCCTTTCCCTGAGATAAAATTGCATATTCCTTGAATATGCTCTAATATTATCAATCAAATCTAAATTCCAACTTTAAAAAAAATTGAGAGAGTTATCTCTCTTGGTTAACTACACTTCTTCATGCATATAATATTTAATATTGGTTGTTCACCTTGTACACTTGTATTTCTCTACACTATTTTTTTTAAAGTTGTGAGAATTAAGTTCATTTCATTGTTAACAACATATATTTATATTAAATTTATCAAATCATTAAAATTTAATCAATATCTTTAATTATTGATATATTGCAAGCTGTAGTATACGTGCATATATTAGGATATCCTGTTTCAAGTATCGAACTTTCAACACATTAAATAATGTTTTCCGAAGAAATTCATTTATTTATCAATAATAAGGTACAAATAAGCAATAGAAAGACCCATGTCGATATTAATAAATAATAAATTAATTAGTTGTTCATTTTCTTTTCTCGGGAAAACGAGATACTGAAAACCATGGAAGACTTTACATCTTTATATGCAAAGAAAAAAATCTACTTTTGCCATAAAGTGTTAATCAACGAGGCATACTTACTTTATAAGGAAGCAAATAATTTCAAAAAGAAAAAAAGGAAACACCTTTTATCAGCGAAAGACGGGAAACCACAACACTAATTTAAGTAAAAAAAATTATACAATCATGTTATCCACTCAAGGCTGGAGACAGGAAATAAAGAAATAACACACTTTAACAAGGTGTGTCAATCCATGTACAACAGCCAAAGAAAATACAAAGAATACAAAGCGCGTGGTTCCAACTTTGTCAGATTATCTGTCAGTTGACATGTTAATGTGATACGACCGGACTTCTGTATGGTCAAACCAATCCATAGCGCATGACTGTGAAATAAGTCCAAAAAGAGTTAGATAACTTCGGACTGTATGAATGAGACAATTTTCTTATACTAGGAAATTATTATATTCAATAATTTTGGGAATATAGAACTAATTAAGGTATGTAGTTCTGTCTTAATTTTTGCAGCAGTAAACAAGTCTGACTATCAGCATTAGTCTTTTGTAAGATAATAAATAAATATTTTTTCAAAAGTTATACGTAATGTCGTTACCTTTCTAGACATTTAACAGATTATTCAGTGATCAATTTATAAAGCAAGACCTTTGAGTTATGCAGGACCAGCTACTATCGCTACCGGATCACAAATTCTGTAAATTCCTGAGAGCTCCTATCATTCCCGTGTTATACTGATAAGTGTTTTTTCATCAATGTGCATATTCACGTACAATTCTCCTTAGCCTGCATGGCGCACAGGATGATCGCCTTCTTTATCACGTTACTTGTCACTTAGTCATTCTGGTACAGCATTGGTGGATTACAAAGTTAGGCATCACTCAGGCAACTTTAGAATTGCTAAGGTACTTGAAAAAAAAAAATATGCAGAAATTACTATAAAATTAACATACCTTTTTCTCTCAAGTGTTATGTTTGTTTGAATTGTTCCATGATATGGCTTGGTTTGATTTAAAATGAATTGTATTTGAATGTACTAAAAACAAATTTCGGATCAATTTGTTTAAAGAATCGACAGAATGGCTATGTATTTCCACACACATGCAGTGCACAAACGATCAAACTTGTATTTGTACACATTATATAATGTTTTCCCTCATGCCAATTAATTAATTGGATTGCCCACCTGTTTTACCTGGGAAACAAGCAGAATGAAAACTCTGGAGGACCTTGCATCTTTACATACTCAAATCTGCTTTTGTTTAAAATATCGAATACATTAATTCGTTCCAAAAATCAGGTAAAAATATCAAAAATGATCCTTTCAAATCACAAAACATAAGTTTAAACATGAAGGTTAGATGTAATGGGAAAAAAAAAATCATTTTCAAGTAGGTGCTGTTGGAAAAAAAAATGCACTTTGCGAACATGTTGCAACAAATTCATATTAAAACATTATTTTGAAAGCAGTTGAAATTGATTTTATAGTGAAGTGTAACAGGAAATCGGACTCCGATTAAAAAACCAAGATGGATTTAATATAAATATTTAATGTACTCAACACACTGAATGTTTCGCTGATATATACCGGTATACGATACATATATCAAATATACATAATGAATATCACGCGAAAGAGTGTTGGTCCGAATAACACAAGGCTTATTTATTTAACTTTCGTCAGGTGAATTGCAGCCTTTTTAAGTACTCATTGATGTTTCACAAAAGTGAAGGAGTTAGTCATCTGCATTGACCAACAAGGTGTCTTTGTTAGGTAAGGTGGATTCCTTAATATGAATGTCTTTTACCCCTTTAATTTCAAGTCACATTATATGTTTTCTTTTTTTTTTTTTTAGTTGTTGTTGTTTTGTTTTTTGTTTGTTTGTTTGTTTGTTTTGGTTTTGTTTTTGTTTTTTTAACCACTTCATTTCAGACAATGACAGTTGTTTAAACTATCCAAGATAAAGACTTAGCAGTACTTTTAATTGGTTATCTATATTTGTCTCTTCGATGTAGTATATGATGGAAGAATAGATATCGATGCAAGAAATCCATGAAGCGGAAGTTTGTAGAAACAGCCTTAAGCTCGTTAAGATATAATAAATAAATTTGAGGTACCTTTATCGCAAGTGTAGTGTTACCGTTCAATATTTTTCCGGTTTATATTATTGGCTAAATGCATACGGGAAAATGCAAAGTAAAGAGGTGTGAAAACAGGCAGCTCTTGTTAATTGTTATATAGTGGAGTCCAGATGAAGTGTTGACTTTAGATCGAAGTGTATGACCCTTTTCGGTAATTAACCTTCTAGTATATAGTAACCTAATGTTCGAGAGGCCATCAACTTGACCGGAAGATAACAGTGTAAACTTCAGCGTATAAAGGGTTCTACAAGGGATTTAACGTACATGAGTGTACGTCAAGAATGTCGGATACCTGAAAGATGGATTTTTATGGACAGGCCATATCTCCTCGCTTAATAATTCATTTACATATGGTGGGTAGATTTTCTCTTCCTTTTTTTCTCTGTTTTAATCGGGTGCACACAAGCTTAGATGAATAATTTTTACAGATTTCTGTGTGGCGTATTACAACTCTACTATTCATATGAGTATCATATTATAAGGATTTTATCAGTGATGCATACAGAAAAAGGGGTTTCATGTAACATCCAATGTACGAGACAATATACGCAGTTTATGTCTGTGGATATATTTTTTTTCTGAAGAAAAAAGTAACTTGGCGCCATTTGTTGAGTTGGAAGGACATATTTACAATAATGATGCACCCATAATAAGTGTTTCTGAATGTTTAAATAAATACTCAATATCCACATCTGTTCCTCGATTTATCCGAAAGAGCACTGAACAATGCAGAGTTTAAGAAAGATTTGACCATATCTACTATGTACATAAATAGAGAATAAAGAGAAAATAATCCCATACTTTGAAAGTTTGAGAAAATGTTTTATTATCCTTTTCTAAGAGATGCCCATCCTTGTGTTTTTATTTAACCGAGAAACACATTTTTTGTTTTGTTAGTTTCTATTTGCTGTCGAATTATCAGAAAACAAGATACATATAAAAGTACATTAGGGAATGTTAATCAATCCCTTTGTCTGGTAACGCTGTTAAAAGAGAGAAATCTAAAAGCCACCCAGGACGAATTCTGTTTTTTGAATTAAACATTAAATAAGGTTCACCAGTGCAAACAGAACTTAAGGCGCTGGGAGTACTAGGATACAATTAAGGAATTATGTTCATAATTTTACACTGGATCACTTGATTTCACATTGAGTTGAAAATTGATTAATTGCCAAACTTTAGGAGTTTTCCGCCCTGATTGAAATACATGCAAACAAAACCAACAAGTAGAGTGCTGTCAGTTTCATTAGCTTCAAACTCCTGGAGTGGAAAATTCGGTACATCTAGACCATATTAACATGGCCAACGTTGTGAGATGCAGTGGGAGATATGGCTAGGAATTTGCAATATCTTTTAAAACATGTTAAGTTGGACTTATATTTCCCTGCATTGGAATAAATTCCATAATGGATGAATCAAATGTCTTCGACACAGTAAATATAATTATTTGTTTCAAGTGATTTTGAGAGTAATGCAGGTAGCTGTATTTTGAATTATTTTCTGTCTTCTTGTTTGAGAGACACATTATGGGATTTTTTAAAAATGTTTCATTGATATTGAATTAAAATAAAACTTTTCTTTAAAAATTACAACTACACCATTATTTTATTTGTTGGAGTTTTTTTTATGAAAACTCTAAAAATATATATATATATATATATATATATATTTGTGTTAATTACTGATTAATTTTAGCTAAGAAAATATGTTTTTAAAATTTTGATATTATTTTTATTTATTGGCATTAGATTTGTTTTCAGCAAACAAGCAAACATCACGAACATATTCGCTGCAACAAAATTATTTTGGTAGGAAAAAAAATTAGGAAATCAATTAACTCATTTCTTGTAAGACTTGTCTATGAAATTAATTACATCTCTTTTTATATAATTATGTATGTTACTGAGATTGTCTTGTTATACGGGAGGGGAACAAATTTAAAAATAGAAGTAGGATAAATAAAACTTCTTAAATCATCATTTTATTGATTTCTAGTGAATATAACTATTCATCAAAAGTATTGCATGTTCATCATTTCGAAACCTTCAAAATCTGCATCTTTATTCGTTTCAGTTTACAGAAAGTCAATTATTTTCTAATGAAGTATGTATTTAGTGTCTCTTTATCGTTCGTTACCACGCGGTAAAATCCTATCAAACTGGATGTTATCTTCTATTTATAAGAGAGAATATCATTGACTGATCGCTTTTGATATCTCATCAGTTATCATTCATAAACAGGCTTGTCGATATAGGAGGTTTTGTTATATACATGTAACTGGATATAATTTGCTATTGATTGTTACCCGTAGGGGTTCCAATATCTGTGTTTGAATCCAACCTCTAGGATCAGAAAAAAAAAACCACGTATCTGAGCAACTATTGATATATATTCTGTAAAATGTTGTTTGTACTGCATGATCTATTTAATTGTATTTAGTTTTCATCACAAGATTGATCTGCTTTATACTGTTTTCAGTGAGACCCAGCTGCTATCTGTGCATGTATAATTGAACGGAATTGAAATATTACACATACTTTATTTATTCTTCCTAGTTCATATTGACAATATATGCAAGGATACTGAGAGATGACGTCTTTTTTCAAGCATGCATTTATACGTTTGTGCCAGAAAGTCAATATAAAGATGTTTAAAATTAATTTTTTACATTACAAATGTTGTTTCAAAAGATTGATTAATCAAGCTGTAAAAAGTCTCAATGAAGTTTTCCTTCATAAATTGATCGATAAATAGGAAATGATATTGATATTAAAGAAGTAACCCAATTCGTTCACTCTGTCTTATTTGTTTAAGTTCATAGACTTGCATAGTTTGTGTAATCTAATTATAGTTAGTGTGTTTAAGATTATTCGTTTGTATCAGAGATAGCAAAGAAGGAACGGTAATGCAAAAAATACATGACTAGGAGGGGAGAGATGCAAGTATGATATATTTCATTAGCCATGTAATCAATATAGCATGATGTCTGATGATGAGGTAACCATTGAATAAATTCTTTAGATAAGATATGATCAACTTCATTACCGGACTGGAGGAGCAATATTCATAGAAATATCTAACAGGAATATCGTAGGAACTCGGAGAAAGAGAGGATGTCTGTGTTAATTACTGTTTCATTCATTTCAGAAGTGATACTGACGTTTCGTGGGTGACGTAGATGACCACGTATGAGCTGTCGCACGCGCCTCCGGCTCACGTCCTCGGTTGTCGTCTGCCTCGCTTTCACTTACATTGTGCTGTTTAATGGTTTGGCATTGTATAGTTTGACCAAATCCACGTACACACCACCATCTGTAGCTGTCAACAGAGGCCGTCTTTACCTGGCATATCTGGGTTTTAAATCTTGGAAATGTAAGACTCCACATTTCTCAAAACAAGCTCTACCTCTTACTGCTTTAGTGAGTTTTCCAGGATCTGGAAATACATGGGTCCGCCATATATTACAACAAGCTACAGGTAAGACTGTAGATAAATAACATTAAACCAGATATTCTAATTTTAGAATTAAAAGAATTTCAGAGAGCATTTATGATTTTGAACTCAAATTTCTTTTACCATTTTTATCTGTAGTAGAAACTATTTCTTTGGAGATAATGCAATTAGATACGAATGACACAAAATGTCTGTAGTAAACTAATCCCAGGTCGGTAGACAAACATCTCTCTTCGTGAGAGTTACTGTAACACAGATGAAAAATTTGAATAACTTTTTGACTCGCAGGTATTAATACCGGAAGTGTCTATAGAGACTATGTTCTGAAGGTTTTGGGATTTCCTGGAGAGGGCGTGCAGAACTCCTCGGTGCTGGTCATTAAGACACACGAATGGGGTGTAACTGAGAGGGAGAAATATCAAAGGGCCATTTTAGTCCTCCGAAATCCCAAAGATTCCCTGCTGGCAGAATTTAATAGAAAGAACGCTGGCCACATTGGTCATGCAAAGACAGAAGACTTCAAACAAAGTAAGTTTCTCTGGAATGAGAGGCACAGTTCTGACATTCCAAGGGGGATACTGAAAAATCGAAAACCGTCAAATTTGATAGCTTGCATGCCACCGCGGTACATTTACAAAAAAACAGTACACAAATTTGGCACAAACATGAAAATGAAGAAATTTGAAACTGAAGCAGGAATTTTCCCTAGATACAATGTGTTCGTTAATTTTAATACACTTGAGGGTATTTTTTTGCCTAGTCAGTTTGTATTTCGATGCATTAGCGCGGGTCATGGTAAATAAAACAATACTTAGTTTAATGTGGTGTGCTTAAGCAAACCATAATTTCGTTCTTCGAAGATTCCAAGCAATCAATATAAACATATGTAACCGATAAGATTGGATTGGAAAGAAGAAAGCAAGAAAAGATCTCAGTGAATAAAGAAAGCAACATAAAGTTCTGTAAAGTAAACATTGTTGTAAACGTTTTGAGAATTGAAGGTCCTCTTCTAGTGTTATCTCCTCAATCATTGGAAATTAATGTAGATTCATACCCTCCACGTTTATACGAAAAAAGTTGGCTGACAATGAATTTATATACTTTCATAATGTAAAACAAAACGAATTTATAAACCTTCAATTTATTCCACTTGAGACTACACGTATCCAGAGTTTAAAGAAGCTAAAACATGCATTCAAAATTTTATCCCCAAGAGGTATTAAAATTTTCATGTGTTACCCTCTTCTACATGTAGATGCAGTATTATTATATTATACTGAATATTCTATACAAATAATGGTGAAGCGTGCACGCATAGATTCCGCGCAGTCAATATTTTTTTTCGGAATATCACCCGTCGTCAAGCAATGTTGACTGTTGCGAAGTTCTATCGCGCTAAAGGGCGTCGTTTCATCATTCACAGGGTAGCGAATATTTATATCATACTTTCATGTAAATCAGTTATTAAAATCTGTTTCTTCGAGAAACATTTGTTTAAAAAACAATAATTCCCGTTGAATAATGAAGTCACGCCCTCCAGCTTAGCAACAGTCAACATTGCTTGACGACGGGTGATATTCCAAAAAATATTGACTGCGTACTGTAATATGTACATGTAACATGTTTTTGTATTAATTAGTGAAATAGAGATGAAGAAAGAAACCCAATTATTAGAATTTTACCAAATGCAGTAAAAGAAGGTGCGATTTTTAACATAAATACATGTATACATGTATATATACATGTACATGTGTCTAAAAATAGTCAGTTGTCAGTGAGTACTCGACAAATGAGACATTAGCAATTGAAAATTGTTAATTATTGATTTCAAGACACATGTACTTGAACCGGTATATATTTTCTGAGAGCATTTTTGGATCTTGGTTCCTAGATATGTATATAAATTAAGCACAAATTATGATTCAAGCATCTTTTTTATTGTGTTACAGAATGGATACCATACGTCAATAATTCGGCGAGGCACTGGTTAAATATGACTAAGGACTGGCTAAATTTCACCGGCGATTTACACATTGTGAGATACGAACAGCTCAAAGCTGACCCTATCAACGAAATTAAACGTTTGCTTAACTTTCTACAAATACACATATCACAAGAGGAGTTGATGTGCGTTTATCAGAATATGAATGGACGGTTTAAACGACCTAGGAAGAATGTTACAGACTATGGCCCATATTCATCCGAAATGAGGAGTATCTTAGTGCAATATGAACAGCAAATTAACGAAATAATTGACCAGCGATACAGATATACACCACCAAAAAATTATACATGAGTCCTTTTCTTTTTGATTTGATTATTTTTAAAGTTAGTTTACATGTTTATTATAAGTGGAATAAAATATGACTTTTACGCAATTTCTATGAAAAGTTTCTGTTGGTGCCCTTTTTTACTGTATAAAATTTAATATTTTCAAAAAAATTTAAACAAATTTCTTAAGTTATATAATTCACGCGCCTGCATTGTGTAAAATAAAGTTTATCAAGGGACATAATTTAAATTCTAAGAACTGTCTTTTCCAAAATTTTCAAGAAACCAGATAACGTATATGGTTAGTAGTACAGGCAGCTGGGGTATGAATTTGCACCCATCCTTTCTGAAGGGGGGGGGGGGGGGGGTGTGTGCAAATTACTAGTATTTTTATAAACCATAGAGAGGTATGGTGGCATATTTCTGCCCCCTACATGCAAGATAAATTATGTAAACATGCAAGAAAAGTATGTCAACATGCAAGATAATTATGTCAACATGCAAAATAATTATGTTGACATGCAAGTTACCAATCTTTTTTGAGAATCTAATTTTAATGTTGGTAAAATTACTTACTAATGCCAGTATTCGATATCATACAAGCAAGCTGCAACAGAATTATGTTGACATGCGACTTATTTATGCTAACATGCAAGATAATTATGTTAAAATGCAACTTATTCATGTTAACATGCGTCTTATTTATGTCAACATGCAACTTATTCATGTCAACGTGCGAGTTATATTTTAAGAGCCATTCTCTGTAATGACTTGAACTTTTATATAGGAGCTGTGGCACGCATAGTCTCAGAATTTCTCCAAACTCTATATGATAAAAGTCTTTGACACCATAAACTCAAATCAGGCAAAAATTGGTTGCTATGTGTCTTGGTTACCATAGCAACATGTCCTAAAGTTTGAAAAATGGCATTTTTCAACATCTTCAGAGTCCCACAGTTAACGTTTGCAGCAAAGCAAACAAGTGGCAATGACTGTTTCTGAAAGTTGAAGGCCTGGTGTCTTAAATGCATGATAAACATGTTTGGTAAATCATCTATAACATACGTTACTATGGAAACAATGTATTCAAAAGTAATAATTTTGTTCATTTAATTTTATAAAGTCATACACTTGAGAATAAAATCAATTATAGGTTGAAATGCAAGCAAATAATAGAGAAGAGATCCTTGTAACATATACCAAGGACAAAATATGATATTTCTTATAGGTTGGCAATGGTTGCCATGGTTTTAATACCACGAAGGGATTTTAAATTTACTCTCTTATTGTTTTAATCTTATCCTATCTTTTTAAAAAGCATATTTCTATATAACTGATGATCAATTTTTAAAGGCCTTGGTGTGACCCTAATTTTCACATTTCAAAAAATTCAACTTCTATCCTTTAAATAGTGCGTTGCTATGGGAATAAGGCGAAAAAACATGCATAAAAATCTAAAAAATACTCTGTTTCCTTGGATACGTACCGTTGTATGTAGATTCCCAAAACTTTAATGATTGATATATGTGAACAAATAACCTGACTTTCAATTTTGACTATCACCCAATCTCTAACTGCATGCAAAAAGCTGGCACATAGGGTCTAATACTGACAAAAAATTAACAAAATCGAACATTTTCACTTCTTGGTAACCATAGCAACAGTGTTGTATTTTTCAACAACCTTTATCAATATATGATATTCAACTTTAGTTCTACGAGATAAGTACTATTCAAGGTGATTCAAATAATATTTTCTTGATTAAAAGGTTAGTAAATTCCTAAAGCAGCAAAAAAAATATCACTTTAAACAACTAGTACGTTGTTTCCATGGTTACACTGGAAAGTAACAATTATTCTCAATTTTTCTTATGTTGTCGGTGTTGCAAGGTCCTAAGGATGCATATGTGCCAGTCATGAATTTTATTGTTTTTCCTCACGATAGTAGCATTAACCCAATCATAGCAACAGATTTTGCATGGTGACACTGTGTTACCATGGCAACCATGAACGTTATTTTTAGAATAATATTACCAATACCTAATTATATGAGGTCAAATATTTTTCATTATTTTTCTTACGTTGTTGATTGAGTTTGATCATGTAACATCTATCATTTGTGACTATAGAGCGTTTTTCAGCATTTTTCAGCATCTAAAATGTATTCCAAATGTACCCATGGTTACAACTTACTTAGAGATAAATTCTAAATAGTTTTTTATAGCATAAGTGGCAACAAGGTGTCATGTTTCTGGGAGAATGGTTTGTTTGGTTTTCTCAGTCTTTATTAAGGCTTAATGAAGATTTAAAGTAGCTGAAAATCTCAATTTTTTCAACTTTTCTGGCTGTTACCATGGCAACCAAGACACATAGCAACGAAATTTTATTTGATATATGTTTCTGGTGTCAAGTTGTAATAAAGGGCAAAGTTTCTTCAAAATCGGTGACCATGCGTGGCAAAGAAGTTTAAGTGGTTACAGAGAATCGCTATTAACATGCAAGGTATTTATGTCAACAGGCAAGATAATAAGTTGCATGTTAACATACATATCTCGCATGTTGACGTAATTAACTCGCATGTTAACATAATTATAGTGCATGTTGACATAAATAAGTTGCATGTTGACATAAACAAGTCGCATGTCTACATAATTATGTTGCATGTTAACATAATTTATCTTGCATGTAGGGGGCGGAAATATGTCACCATAGAGAGGCAATATCAAAAAGAAAATGAAATTTCAAATTTTTCATAACTTTTCACTTTGCTTTTAAAATTTCCCTAATCGAAGAAAAAAAAACAATATTATCCTACATGCATGTAACTGTTATATTATTTTGAATCTTTATCAGAACAAAGACTTCTGGTTTTACCTTTGAAGTAAAATTCAGATGAAGACTTTTTATCAGCATAACCTGCATTTGTTTTTAATTTTGAATTATAGTTATGCATGGGACTGCCGACAAAAAAGGAGTTCAATGGGAATTTCTCTACAATTCTCTTGAAAGGTTACATAGACAGCACATTAAAATAAATCAGTTATTGCATTAAAAAAGACAGCTATTACATAAAAATAAACCAGTTATTACATTATGTACATCAGATATTTCTTCTGTATACCTTATCGAGAGACGTGAAGATCATAACAATACATTAGTGGAAGAGATGTTAACGGTCTTTTGGATATACATAATAAAATGAAATATAGACAACTTATTGTTCCTCATATCTGCTTCCTCTAAGATGAAAAGAAAAAAAGAGGGAAAAAGTGACAGTGTGTATGTCATAGCTTTGTGAATTTCGAGTCCTAGTACTTACGTCTGTGTATTGTTGTTTAATGGACTTCACGTAACGTAGCATGCGTGAGATAACCAATATAACTATTGATCCAGATTAATTATCATTAAACTATAGTGAGATTAGCAATCAACATATCCTTAAAAGTATAAGATCAGTATATCTTCAATTGCTGCTCGACTGTGTTAACCCAGATTTTCGTAAAATATAGCAAACTAGAGCAGAATATTAAAAACAAGATGTGTTTGTGAAACACTGATGCCCCCGTATGGCAACTTATAGCAAAGGTTAAACTTTCTCAAATGCAAATCAAATATGTTGGTACCCAAAGTAAGGTCTTGTCTCGAGGAATATACCTGTGAAACATAAAAGCCCTAGCAGCAACCATTGAATAGATATAGAAAAGGTTAAAGTTTTTCAAAAGTTAGTCAAACATCAAGGTCTAGGTCAAATGGTCCAAATTAATGGTGCCTTAGGAAAGGCCTTCTCACAAGAAATATACAGGTGAAATATGAAAACTGAAGCACCAATCGTTCAAAACTTATGACCAAGGTTTAAGTTTTTCAGAAGTAGGTCAAACTCCAAGGTCAAGGTCAATGGATTACAATTGTTGGTTTCCAAAGGAAGGTCCTGTCACAAGGATTACATATGTGAAGTATGAAAGCCCTAGCACCAACAGTTCAAAAGTTATGGCCAAGGTTAAAGTTTTTCAAAATTAGGTCAAACTCCAAGGTCAAGGTCAAAGGGTCAAAGTTGTTGGTATTCAAAGGAAGGTCTTGTCACAAGGATTACATATGTGAAGTATGAAAGCTGAAGTACCAATCGTTCAAAAGTTATTGCCAATATTAAAGTTTTTCAAAAGTAGGTCAAACTCCAAGGTCAAGGTCAAAGGGTCAAAGTTGTTGGTATCCAAAGAAAGGACTTGTCACAAGGATTAAACATGTTAAGTATGAAAGCCTTAGCTCCAATTGTTCAAAAGTTATGGCCAAGGTTAAAGTTGAATAAAATTTTGCAAAACTGGGTCAAACTCCAAGGTCAAGGTCAAAAGATCAAATAAAGTGGTACCCAAAGAAAGGTCTTGTCACAAGGAATACACATGTGAAATATGAAAGCCATAGCTCTAACCAATCAAAAGTTATGGGCAATGTTAAAGTTTTTGCGGACAGACAGACAGACAGACAGACAGACGGACGGACGGACAGGGCAAAAACTATATAACCCCGAATCTTCGATACGGGGGCATAAATATGCCATCTGTACTAAACAGGTTCAATAAATTTCTTTATAATTATATGTCACCTATATAATTTAACAATGACCATAAACTGACATTAAGTACAGGGTGGAGACAGATTACAAATATAGTTAAACATATGTGCATACGTGAAACAGAAAAAAGTACACAGTCAAAAAGCTATCGATGAGCTAACCAGGAGAGTCAATTCTCTCAAAGATAATTTTTATAAATTTACACAGTTTTATCAATTTAACTGTATTTTTTGTATTAAAAAGATGATCAAACTTATAAACATTTGGATATAAATAGTAATACTTTGATATTAATGATAACCTTGATTTCAAAATAAATGGATCATTACAATTAAATAAGTACAATGATATTCATTCACCAATTTCATTTTTGGAACATAACTTACAAATTCTATTTTCTCTTGGCACATTTTGCCATCTCCCAACTTCAATCGGTAATTTATTATTACAAGTTCTAAACCTACAAAATAATTTCCAGTACTTACAAGGCAAAGATACTAAATACTTTTCTAAACAAAATGACCTACATAAACATGGCATTGCTTAGTTAACTTCTTCCCTTGTTAATTTATTTCTTATACATTCATTCTCCCTACAGCTTTATAAGCACGGAGCCATTGTGGATGAAAAGGTTACTGTTGGATGCTAGCTACATTTAACTTTAGAGATGCTAAATTTTTGTAGAATTTAAGGTTGGATAAAATTAACAATAATATAACAAACATCCACCTGCGGTATAGCTGAAAAAAGAGATGCCGAAATATAAAACAGAATTTTGGATTCTTCTATTAATGGATATATCGTAGAGTTTTTGAAGCCAGATATGAAACGGGTGTTTTTATGACTTGATTACTTTATAATATTTCTTCCGCTGTCTCTTATGCTTCAACTATTTTTTTTCATACATACATACATTTCAATATGGACAAGATGTGTTTGTAAAACACCGAGGCTAGCGTATGGCAGCTCAAGGCCAAGGTTTAAGTTTTTCAAATGTAGGTAAAAGTTAATAGGTCAAAAGGTTGCAATTGGTACCGAAAGAAAGGTCTTGCCATAATAAATACACATGTGAAACATGAAAGCCCTAGCAATATCCATTCAGAAATTATGACCAACGTTAAATTAAGTTTTTGAAAAGTACATGTAGGTCATGTTCCAAGGTCAACGTAAGAGGTCAAAAATATTGAAACCAAAGGAAATGTCTTCTCACAAGGAATATACGTGTGAATTATGAAAGCCCTGCCACCAACCGTTCATAAGTTATGACCAAGGTTAAAGTTCTTCAGATATAGATCAAATTCCAAGGTCAAAATCAAAAGTAAAAAATGTTGGAACACAAGGAAAGGTCTAGTCACAAATAACACACATGAGAAATATAAAAGCTTTAGAACCAACCAATCAAAAGTTATGGGCAAGGTTAAAGTTTGGTAAAATTTTGCAAAAGAAGGCCAAGAGATCAAATATGTTGGTATCCAAAGAAAGACCTTGTCACAAGAAATACACATGTGGAATATGAAGCCGTAGCACAAACTTTCAAAGGTTAATTACAAAATAATTTTTTGCGGAAAAATAGACAGACAAACAGTCAGACGGATAGTTACATGCTATACATGTAGCTACATATAAAAAAAAAAATCCCTGCCCCCGAATCTTCAACTACGAGGGCTTAAAATTATTTTTTTTAAAATCAAAAGTTGTTTGGCGTGAGAAACTGTAATAAAGCAGGAAATTATTTGAAGTTATATCAAAACGAATCAAATCATTATGCATCAATTCATACAGCAGCAGAACATCAATGTTTGAGGAAAATGTATTATAGGAGATGATAGAAAATGTATTATAGGAGATGGTAGAAAATGTATTATAGAGATGATAGAAAATGTATTATAGGAGATGATAGAAAATGTATTATAGGAGATGATAGAAAATGTATTATAGGAGATGATAGAAAATGTATTATAGGAGATGATAGAAAATGTATCATAGAGATGATAGAAAATGTATTATAGGAGATGATAGAAAATGTATTATAGGAGATGATAGAAAATGTATTATAGGAGATAATAGAAAATGTATTATAGGAGATGATAGAAAATGTATCATAGGAGATAATAGAAAATGTATTATAGGAGATGATAGAAAATGTATTATAGAGATGTTAGAAAATGTATTATAGAGATGATAGAAAATGTATTATAGGAGATGATAGAAAATGTATTATAGAGATGATAGAAAATGTATTATAGAGATGATAGAAAATGTATTATAGGAGATGATAGAAAATGTATTATAGAGATGATAGAAAATGTATTATAGGAGATGATAGAAAATGTATCATAGAGATGATAGAAAATGTATTATAGGAGATGATAGAAAATGTATTATAGGAGATGATAGAAAATGTATTATAGGAGATAATAGAAAATGTATTATAGAGATGATAGAAAATGTATTATAGAGATGATAGAAAATGTATTATAGGAGATGATAGAAAATGTATTATAGAGATGATAGAAAATGTATTATAGGAGATGATAGAAAATGTATCATAGAGATGATAGAAAATGTATTATAGGAGATGAAAAAAAATGTATTATAGGAGATGATAGAAAATGTATTATAGGAGATAATAGAAAATGTATTATAGAGATGTTAGAAAATGTATTATAGGAGATGGTAGAAAATGTATTATAGAGATGATAGAAAATGTATTATAGGAGATGATAGAAAATGTATTATAGGAGATGATAGAAAATGTATTATAGGAGATGATAGAAAATGTATTATAGGAGATGATAGAAAATGTATCATAGAGATGATAGAAAATGTATTATAGGAGATGATAGAAAATGTATTATAGGAGATGATAGAAAATGTATTATAGGAGATAATAGAAAATGTATTATAGGAGATGATAGAAAATGTATCATAGGAGATAATAGAAAATGTATTATAGGAGATGATAGAAAATGTATTATAGAGATGTTAGAAAATGTATTATAGAGATGATAGAAAATGTATTATAGGAGATGATAGAAAATGTATTATAGAGATGATAGAAAATGTATTATAGAGATGATAGAAAATGTATTATAGGAGATGATAGAAAATGTATTATAGAGATGATAGAAAATGTATTATAGGAGATGATAGAAAATGTATCATAGAGATGATAGAAAATGTATTATAGGAGATGATAGAAAATGTATTATAGGAGATGATAGAAAATGTATTATAGGAGATAATAGAAAATGTATTATAGAGATGATAGAAAATGTATTATAGAGATGATAGAAAATGTATTATAGGAGATGATAGAAAATGTATTATAGAGATGATAGAAAATGTATTATAGGAGATGATAGAAAATGTATCATAGAGATGATAGAAAATGTATTATAGGAGATGAAAAAAAATGTATTATAGGAGATGATAGAAAATGTATTATAGGAGATAATAGAAAATGTATTATAGAGATGTTAGAAAATGTATTATAGGAGATGATAGAAAATGTATTATAGAGATGTTAGAAAATGTATTATAGGAGATGATAGAAAATGTATTATAGAGATGTTAGAAAATGTATTATAGGAGATAATAGAAAATGTATTATAGAGATGTTAGAAAATGTATTATAGGAGATGATAGAAAATGTATTATAGAGATGATAGAAAATGTATTATAGGAGATGATAGAAAATGTATCATAGAGATGTTAGAAAATGTATTATAGGAGATGATAGAAAATGTATCATAGAGATGTTAGAAAATGTATTATGGCATATTATAGAAAATGTATTATAGGAGATGATAGAAAATGTATTATAGAGATGATAGAAAATGTATTATAGGAGATGATAGAAAATGTATCATAGAGATGTTAGAAAATGTATTATGGCATATTATAGAAAATGTATTATAGGAGATGAAAGAAAATGTATTATAGGAGATAATAGAAAATGAATTATAGGAGATAATATATAAATAGTGCATGTTTTTAGGGTAACAGTTGAAATTGACACCCCAAGGAAAACCATTGTCAACCGACGCGTCAGCGGCGGTTGACAATGGTTTTCCGAGGGGTGTCAAGTTCATTTCCCCAACCACCCCCACCCCAAATTGTATATTTCCTTTTGCTATGTTCATCTGAGTGGAAGTCGGTAGCAAGTGAAATAGCTTTCCAACACTATTTGTATCAATTTTGAATTTCCCGATCTATTTTTAGACCAAGGTAGAGAAAATAAATCCATATGTTCACCGGGAAGGACACGTGCTGGTGAATACATGTATAACGTAGTATTTTTTCTACTTTGCTGGATCAGAAAAATAGAAATTATTCGATCATACAATAAAGGAGATTGACTACGCTGCAGACCAAAGATTTTTACTTTTATTTAAAATATTACTCATCTTTAATTCCATGATCTATACTACAGACTAATCGTAACCCTTTTAAAATTTGTTTGAATTTTACATTTAAGAAATGAATTTAATTTTTGAGAATTCATGAGGACATGAATTACGACGCTTCACGCCGGCATATTTCATGAAGCGCGTTAGCGTTGTAGTTCATGTACCTCATGAATTCTCAAAAATTAAATTCATTCCTTAAATTTACGTTATTTTTCTGATGATTTGCCAAATATTTTGTCATTCAACTATCATTCTTGAAAAAAAAAAGTTTGCACTATTTTTTTACTTCAGTTAGGTCAAAATGAAAATATTCTTACTCATCCCACGATAGTTTATGAGAACATGAACTTCTTCTTATTTGCAAAGAATCTTAAGGAAAAATATTTGGAAATGTAAATATAAAGTTATAAGCGAAGTTGTAACAAGAAAGCATTGATAATCAAAATTAATGAAAAGAACAGAATCCTTTGATAGTGCATTCAATATGTCACTATATATAGTATATTCAGCTCTTCAGTGCGTCTCTTCAAACACCTTTGTGATGATATATAGTTGTCTTATTTTTTTTTTATCATGATTTATTTTTTTTTAAAGTAATTGAAGAATTTGAAGCCATTTATGTCATGATGTAAAATACGTTCTGCCAATGTGTTGAGTGTAAATGGCCAATATCCCGAAAATAATGTAATATTAAAAATTATATAAATGTATCAAGAAAATAATATTGTATAATATATTGAAATTTTTGTTGAAATAATAAATAAATGTTTCTTTCTAATTAATTACGATGTCAAAAACGTACCAACCAAGTTAAAATCATGAATAGCTTAAAATTTTATTGTATATTCTCTCAGTGTAAAAAAGTTCCATTGGGTGAAAACAAATAATCTACTGTTCATTATCTCAGAGTTTTATTTCTGCATTGCACATCAGAACAAAAACTCGCTGCATTATCTTTTGAAGCTCGACTTAGTTCGAGTGTTTCCATCAGCGTGTCTACTTTTTGTATGGTTTTGTTTTGTAATTATTGCTATGCGTGAGGTGCACTGGGAATTTCTCTTCGAATACAGTAAAGCAGAAAGGTTGATTAAAATAACATTAGATTAACAATAACGAAAGATTAACAATAACATCAGTTCATTAGTCAATGCACCAAAGACACACACACATAGATTATTGATCATAAAAACAGGCTAGTGATAAATCTTTGCATAATCTCAAGGAGTGTAATTATAACCTATACTTAAAGACTAACAAATCAACTTAATTTGGTTATTCTTAACTCGCCAAAGACAACTGACTTTCAAACTGTACGTAAGTGTATGTTTAACTTGAGCCAGGTTACCCAAGGTAATCATATTGGTGCAAAGGAAAAAATTAATCCATTTGGGTGCCTTAGTTTATTTTTAAAAAATATTTATACATGTACTGTCAAAATGAAACATAGTCAAATCTCCAGTTAATGGTTGATTATCTGGTATCAATACACTGTTATAATAAAATGTTCAAAATGAGTAGATGTCATTCAGAAACTTCATACATACTAAAGGTGATCTGGAACAATATTTTCTAGATATCGTATATAGATTACATCTAAAGGCAGCATTCCGTTTCAAAAGAAAAGGAGAGATGACATTGTGATTGTACAACACGATTTTTTTCTGATGCGAATTCTTGTTTATTTTATTCTCTCTCTCTCTCTCATTTCTTTAATTTACACTTGCATCAGCATTAAACAGTGTTCCCCTGAAATATCAAACATTTTTTCACAAAATGGCCATTTATCAAGAAATCCGAAAGAAGTCTTACATTAAAGTCAACGTCTTAGGAAAGTTAATGGTTCTATGAAGGAATAAAACCAAGCAGACACATATAGATATTCCATTAAGTGAACCCATTTTGTTTCATTTATCTTGCAATTTAACTTTTTTCTAGATTCAGTTTGTTAAATTTCCATTTTTATTTCAAAATTAAGGAAAGGCATAGTAACATGAGGTGGGAAGGGGAAAATAGGGGGTATACATTATGTTAAAAAAGATTCCTTTTCCGAATTCGGTTGCGCAGTTTGAGATATTAATATACGAAAACACACATCGGTCATTCAAGAATCTATATTAATTGAAAGATTTATATTAATGCAATAAGTATTTTGATAGCCCAGTTAAACATTAAATTGCTTATTTCTTTCTAGAATCCTCTCATCACTAAAATACCTTGTCTCATCTTCCTTCAATGAGTAAAAAGTCTGTAAAACAGTTTGTCGTGTCTTGCCACCTTTGTGACGTTTAATAATTTAAAATTCTCAAAAGCATTATTAACAATGACATATAATTTTTACAGATTTATAGAAATTTAAACTTAGACTTAACAGAAAAATCATGAAAATGGGTCTGAAAACGCCACTGACTTAGCCTTAGTAGGGAGTAAGTGCATACACTCCCGATCATGATAAGTCAGATCGTAGATGGATATCTCAAATGAAATTCAACATCCAATTACATATATCATTATTTATTTTTTTCCGTTTTTATGTCAACATAATCCGAAGGGAAGTAACTTGAAAGCACATTTACTAAAATGATACCTGTTTATTATCTTTCTTGCTTGCGTGGCCAAGATATCTTGTCC
The DNA here is from genome assembly GCF_033153115.1 of Saccostrea echinata. NCBI lineage: Eukaryota > Metazoa > Mollusca > Bivalvia > Ostreida > Ostreidae > Saccostrea > Saccostrea echinata. Next base: position 7,478,515 of record NW_026889803.1, read on the forward strand.
ACACTGAATAATCAGGTTGGGTGAGTTCAATGATCAATTTTTATTTTAACTGATAGCTAATGTATCACCTAATCGAGTTATTTCATTTACCAGAACCAATGAGCAGCTGTGTTATACATAACCAAGCCTGACACAAACTAGAAGTACTGTGAGCACTGAGCTCACAAAATGATACCCCCGCCTCCCATATGATTACAATGGCAAAGTCCGACATGAGGATGCTTCTATAATAATATGACTAATCATGGCATTGCTGTTCTTGAGCAGAAGATTTTTTCAAGATGATTCATATATATATTTTATGTAAAACTTTGGCCTTCTGTTGTACCCCTAACCCCTTGGGGGTCAAAATTTGAACAAACTTGATTTGCAATACCTAAGGTTGCTTCTGTATAAATATGACTAAAATAATTGCTTAGTTATTTTTGAGAAGATTTTCAAATATATTTCCTATGTAACGTGTATGATCAGGTTAATTCTTACAAGGGATATACAGGTTTTCCTTTTACTCTTTCTGAGTTAATGACTGGAATGATTATTAAGACTGCTATGTCTGAGGGAAAATCACACAGTACAAAAATTTTATTCTTATCTAGAGACGGGGACTGGGTAATGTACTGCTAGCACCATGTTTCTGCCCTAAGTTCCTATTGATAGAAAAGAACCGGGTGTCTCAATCTTCTTCAGATTTACTACAACCAGAACATCATTTCCCTAGGATATTTGCACTGGTGCTTATAACTTTTATTCTTTTATTTTGCTCTTACCCTTCTTTATTGCTGATTAACTGCCAAATTCTCCTCCTAGCTTCTGAATACCTGACTTTCCCAAAGCTTTGCCTTATACACTGTATACCTTTTGGCTAGTCCATTCCAATGATTGTCTGGTCATTCCACTATTTGAAGTCTTCAATGCGTTTTACACAAATGCCCCTTAACCATTACATCTATATAAATTGTATTCCTATGTAAAACTTTGACCCACTGTTGTGGCCCCGTCCTACCCACGGGGGTCCTGACTTGAACAAATTTGAATCTATACTACTTGAGGTTACTTCTTTTTTAATATGACTAATAATGACTTTGCTGTTCTTGAGAAGAAGGTTTTTAAAAATATTTTCTATATATCCCTACGGTAAACTGTTGTGGCCCTACCCTACCCCCAGTGGTCATGATTTGAACAAACTTGGGTCTACATTACCTGAGAGGTACTACACTGAGAATACTTCAATATTAATAAGACTAATCATATGCATGGCTTTGCTGTTCTCGAGAAGATTTTTAAAGACATTTCCTATACATTCCTATGTAAAACTGGTTCTTGAGAAGAAGATTTTTAAAAGATGCCAAGAAATTTTAATGAATTTCATAAATATATACCCTTGAAAGAGGGTGTGGCACTTCCTCTCAACAAACTTAAATTCCCTTCACCCAAAGATGCTTTCTGGCAAGTTTGGTTGAAATTGGCCCAGTGGTTCATGAAAAGAAGTCGAATATGTGAAAAATTTACAAACGACAGACGAGGGTGACAGATAGACACCGGGCAATCTTTTGATCAGAAAAGCTCACTTGAGCCTTCGGCTCAGGTTTCCTAAAAACTTCTCAGGATATGCAGTGCCAATGTGATTGTGGCTAGCTTTGTTGCCCATTTACCCCTTGGCTGAATTGGATTTCAATCCACTTGAAATGTTCGTAAAGTGGTTAGAGGAATAAATTCGGAATGTAACTCTCAACTCATTTTATTCACACTTTAAAGAAAATGAATATGTTGAAGTAGAGTGAATAACCATGGCCATTTAATATGATTTTTTCCTTGATTTCCATTGCAAAATATAGTTTTTATCTAAAAATTTTTTATCCTAATTTTCAAAATAATTTGAATCTACAGACTAATATACGACAACTCATTTGAGGAATTCTAATATTTTGATAAATATAAATTACTATTTCAAAATTAAGTTATATCTAGCTTGATTGAAAATTTTTATAATTTAGAATTTCAAAGAGAAATGGTCGAGGAATCACTACTTAAGTTACGCTCAATGCAATGTGCTTGCTTGACATATGGTATGCGATAGCACAAATTCATACAATTCCTCTTTGCTAGTTTAATGCCTGCGAGTGAGTGTGTTATTTTTTGGGGATAGGGGAGATTTTTTACTTTTTTTACAGAAGGGATGATAAGAATTCGTTTTCAGATAAAATGTTCCTGGCATCTCCTTACTGGCGTGATATCCTATTCTGTTGCAGCCATTGCGACACGACTTACACCTTCCACTAGAAAATGCCTTATAGTCCTTACACGGAAACGCTTTGAATTTGCAGGAGGAATTAATAGACTCTGTAAAGTATTGGACTGACCTCTTATGACTGCAACCTACTTTTAACGAGCGACACCCTGGCTGTTGTTTACCTCCGTTTGGATAGAAATCAACGTGTCCGTTGGGTGTCCCGATTCCAAACCCTGAAAAGGCCATAAACAACTGGAATACAATTCACGCGAGAAAATTTTTTCAAAATAAATTGCTATCAAAGAGATAACATACCCAATCGGAGAAGAGAATCTGCGTTCGTGTGAATTACATCCACAAAGTTAGCATCAGAAGGATCCAGTTTCACTTTGATGTCAAAGCTTTCAAAATACAAGCCAGCTGGATCTAGACCTAATATTCCAAAGAGAATTCAATACATAAGATAATTGACAGGTAATTTACAGACATTTTAATTTAATTTAGTAGCAATTCAACTATGACTATATTTTAAATTAAGGAATAAATTGTAGCAAAAGTTTTAAAAGTTAACTATGCAAACATTATCATGTCATTATTTTCCGGAAAGTTTCCTTTATTGGAAGTGAAGTACCGCTGATTCTGCCAATATTCCCAATTTTGATTTTGTGACGTATCCAGTCCGGCGTATCCCATGATATGGGCCCCTAGACTGTGACCAACCAAGTGGATCCTGTCGAGTTTTACTTTGGCTGTGTCCCACAAAGCCCTTACCATGTTCCCTATGGTGGCCCCTACCACGCGAGTATTGGCAGCAGATTTCCGATAGATTAGACCTTTGGTACCACAAGACCAGTCAACAGTTATTATATTGAGATCATCCTACAAGTTTGTCAACACAGTCTATCATAGATTAGGGGACATTCCGAGAAAATATGAATTACATAAAATTATTTGAGTTAATTATAACCAATTAGCAGTAAAACACAAGGAAGATAAACATATTAAAAGGCAACGGTACTAGTAGAACAGTATGTACCAATTGCTAGAGATAAACATACTTGGATGGTAAAAATTTAAGTAAGAGACGTTATGGTCAATTCATAAAATATATACATACAGATCGATGTACATGTGTTATATTTATAATTAAACTCGGTTCAAAATGGACAGCAATGAATAACTGATTAACCCACCTCTTTGAGAAATTTGTCTTTCATTTTGAGTACCCATCCAAATTTGGCGGTGCTTCTGAACCCGTGGGTAATGAAAATGGTTAGTCGTCTAGCAGCAAGATCGGACTTTAAAATTATACTTGAATCATAAGGGTTCAGAATCTTGGCAGTTTTCTTGCTTTGTCTGGTGTAAAGTCTAAAGGTCATCCGAATCCTCTCCGGCGAATCGGGTAGTATCCCTCTTGCATTATTGAAAGGCTTGGCATTGCTGAAACATCCGACGTTTGAATAACAAACTTGTCGAATTTTTGATTTTGAAAACCAAAAACCTGGGGAATTGATCAGAGATTATCAATCTTTGAAATGGAAATAAAGCGGAAAGACAATATATGCAGATATTAGCAGCATTTTTCAGTACTTTTATTCATATACATTTCCCCAAAGGGCTGAGTTTTGTTATTTCAAAACTTTAAGCATCAGAATTTTAAATAGCCAATATATTAAAAAAAATTCCAAGAATACTTAAAAATGAAAACAATTTCTATAGCATTGATCATGAAAAAATTCCTGATTATTGCAGTAAGTATATATATTTCATGGTTGTTACCTTTATTTAATGAGATCAGGAGCAGAAACATTGAGGCTTTTAACATAATGGACATGGTCTCATCAGTGATCAACCATCTATAACTTGAAAAAAAAATACTCGGGCTAGAGTGCGTTACCATGTCATATATACGCATACTATAGTAGTTTGCAAACAACATTCGCTTTCTAAAGATAGATAATTAATATATCAATAAACCAATTATATACCTTCCTTCTTCCTTTCTCGTGTCCATCTCCCATTACGATATTGTGTATCGACCTTTTTTGATATAATGCAAAACAGTTTTTGCATTCTGATATACATTTTATGTTTATATACATGTATGTTCCAATAGATTCTTTGGGAATTTTATAGCGATTTTTTTCCTTTAATGATTTATGTGTCAGAATGCTTACCTTGTTTTAAAAGTTCAATCTACATATTCAGTTTTGATTTTGTTAATATTTTTTTCCTTCAACAGAAAACAAAAACAAAAAAATCCTTGTCTATCTCCTATTACTATAAAATATAAATTCTTTTTTATGTTTTAAGTGAAAGGTTTAGATCAGAAATATTTATAAAATTGTGGGAAATAAACACGTGAACTGAATTCCAAAATCAGTTTCACAGATTAAAGTGATCGTTCAGAGCTCATTACAGGAGAAATGTAAAATTAAAAAGAATATAAAAGTTGAGGATGTTGTTATAAGTATGTTTGGTGATTAATGTGTAAGGAGACAAAGTGACCTACCTGATAATGTTGATGAGGTGGTATTAATTACATTTTTCTATAGTATCAACAGCCAGTGAAAACCAAAGCACGCGGACAATATGATAACATGCCGTTGCATCCGGTATAGTAAGTATAATGAGAAAAACAATTATGTAACAATTAATTAATTAAATTCGTCGATGAAAATTACAAACATTTTATTTCTGTCATTAGTAGTTATAGTGAAGAACAAAATATTGTTCACTTGTTCATCTTTTATTTTTCATATATTAAAGGAGAGGAATTCTACAGTTTAAAACAATAAAATTATTTATAGACAAAGATTACCTAAAATACATTACGAAATGAAATAAAGAAGATAAATAGACTAGTTCAAATCACAAAAAAAACACATAAAAAAATATAAATTTCCCATTGGTGGCGTTCCAGTGTCAATTACTTTTTTTGATTTAAAAATTCAAAGCAAGAACAATTTACATTTGAATCTTTTTATCATAAGGATATCTGAAGGAAAGAAATATTAGACTACATCGCCATATTCACTGGATTACGAAAATTACATACCGAGTATTTCATAATGCACGCATATCCATAAAATTAAATATTTCCTGTTTTTATTAAGATTCCCACATCCCTACATGTAGTTCATAAAAAAGTAATCCAATACTGAAAGATACAATAATTATACAGCGCAATTTTACAAATTTATCAGCACCAAAAATTCTTCTCTCGTTATTTTTACGAATGGAAATACAGTATAAGGTTTGCATTTGAGCAAGAAGTAGCCTTAAAGGGGTTTTCACTGCTTTTTCTACACTGGATACGATTTCTCTTTTTTCGGACACTCTCACTATCCAGACATAGAAAAGTATATTCTTTCAATCAGTCACCATCTAGATCTTTTTGACAGTCAGATCACTTAAATTCTTAAATCATGTCCAGAGTTCTACAAATCCTCCTTCTAAGCAGACCTACGTCTGTGTTCTCTCCCACAACAAGGGTTTGAAGAGATTTCCTGCGGTAAAAACGTAGGTAAACTTGTCATTCCTCACAAAAGGGATATTCAGTTTTTGTTTGCAGATAGAATGTGCCGTGTACATTTTTATCGACATGGTAACCCATTCTATTGCAGCCATTGCGACACGATCTACATCCTCCAAAGTAGTAATCCCAATAGCCTAGGCATGGAAACGCCTTAAATTCACAGAAGGAAGTGATGGACTCTATGAAGTAATCAATCACTCTCATATGACTACACACTACCTTCCACAAAGCGTTGCACCCCGGTTGTCTTTTACCTCCGTTGGGATAAAAATCGACGTGTCCATTAGGACTGCTGATTCCAAGTCCTGGAAGAAAAAGGGTATATATTTATTGATACAAAGAAAAGAAAGGTTTTGATGAATTCTTTCAAAATAATTTGTTTACCAAAATTCATAATAGAGGCCGCATCCGTGTGAATGACATCGACAAAGCTGGCATCAGAGACATCCAATTTCACTTTGATGTCAAAACCTTCAAAATGTAATCCAGCTGGGTCTAAACCTAAAATCCAAAGCAATGCCACTAAGGGAAAGTTAAAATCAACTGTACAAAATACAATAAAAAGAACGATAAAAGTATGTTTGACCATAAACTTTAATAATCGTTAGTAAGCAATAGCTACCTGTTATTCTGCCTATACTACCAATGTTAATGCTTGAACGCGTCCAGTCACCGGCGTACCCCATGATATGGGCCCCAAGACTCTGACCAATCAAATGAACACGACTAAGCTGTATATTAGTTGTGTCCCACAAAGCCTTTAGCATGTTACCAATGGTAGCTCCAACAACGCGCGTGTTTGCACTGGATTTCATGTAATTGAAGCCCTTAGTTCCTGGGGACCAGTCGACAGGTATCACGTTTACATCATCCTAAAAGTGCCAGTCAACAATATTTGAAATTAATTTTTAAATTCAGAAGAAACGTGGTTCCGATCAATTTTAAACATGATTCCATTCATAGGAAATTATGGATCAGTGCCGAGTTTTACTAAAGGTCGCAAAATTTATTACCTTAAGCAAAACTCGGCACAGGTAACTGGATGAGAAAGCAGAAGTGCATCTGATGTAATAAGAACAAGTTTAAAAAAGGGATTAGTAACTTGTATGATTTCTATTTCCTAAACAATAAAAAAACATTTATAATTATAACAAAAATTGTTCAGTAAAACTTCATTTGTCTAAAATTATAATTATAACGGGATATTAACCCACCACTTCCAGAAGCGCATCTTTCATTTTCAGCGCCCATCCAGTTTTGGTAGTGTCAGTAAACCCGTGGGTGATAAATATTGTTAATCGACTTGCATCAAAATTTGATCGGGAGATGGTATTTGAATTGTAGGGGCTCAGAATCTGAGGGGTTTCCCGGTTTTCTCTCGTGTACAACATAAAGGTTGTTTGAATCTTGTTAGGTGAGTCGGGCAGGATACCCATCACATTATTAAATGGAGCTGCATTACTGAAACACCCGATCTGAGCATAACAAACTTTTCTGCTTTTGAAAAACCAAAAACCTAGAAAAGGAAAAAAAAAAGTTTTTAAATGTTGCCACACGAACTACACGGATAAAATGTAAAAAAAAAAAAAAATTGAAATATCTGACAGGAAGTGCACTTGTTACTTCCTGTTGAAAACAATATTAATATTAACATATTAAATTTAAAAAAAAGTATTTTAGGTTTTGAAGTCATTTTTATAGTTACATATAATTAAAATGTATCAGTTTTAGATATTAAAAACAACAATGTAACTGGAATTACCTTGGGATGTTGAAACCAGGAGCAGAAAAGGTAAGATTTTTAACAACATAGGTGACTTTTGAACAGCTTCATATAGCTTCAGCTAAAATGATTTAAAGTAAGGAAAGAAATGTGGATTAAATTATGTCCAGTGATAAAATACAGGATATCCTTTATATACATGTACATTGGACTTGTTTTTGAAAATTAAAGTACAAAGAGGGTGTTGCAGTTCTTTTGTTATTTTCCCTAAAGTTGTAGCAGTTTAAAAGAAAATTTTTAAGTAACAGAAAACGATCTTAAATTTTTTCAGATACAACGGCATATACAGCACAATGTAGAGCGGTATTTAGAAACTGCATATCGACTACCAATTTGCCATTAAATGAAGTGTAAATTAGTCACATAGCAAAATAAGTCAAGTTTTCTGTTTTTCAAATAGGGAATCCCCATTGTTCTCGAAAATTGCCTCCTTGAAACAAAATAAATTTGATATACATATCACAAAGAGACAGGATTTTTCTTCAAAACTGCCATTTCCGATTTTTGTTTCAAAGAGGCATGTTTTTGAAAATCACAAAAATCGAATAAAAATTATTATCCATCCAAAATGCAAAATGTTCACATAAAATAGCACATGATTCTTCAGTGTCGGAGCTGGTCTAGTGGTAAAGCGTGTGGACTCTATGCGAAGATTCTTTTTACCTGAGAATGGGTTCGAATCCTGGAATGGCTTACATTTTTTCCTTATATAATGGAAGTACAATGTAACATCTCGGGAGAGAGAAAGAGAGAGGGAGAGAATGTCAAAGTTAATGGGTAATATTTTAAATGTATACAGAATTAAATTGGTTTCCTTGATATTGTGATCTAAAACTAATTAGTCATACATTTAATGTTATTATATAGTGGCGTTGTCTTAAGGACATACGCAACGTACCTTACCTACTGATAATTTTTCAAGATATTCTTAATTTAAGATTATAGTGCCATCAGATGTTCGTAGACAAAAAATCAGCATGCATTACCAGGGGTTTTGAAAAGATATTAAATGATGAAAATTCATGTATAATTCAAAGAAAAATTTACAAAAATTACTAAACATATATGCTAGATGTTTTGTTTATCCAAACTTGTTCTAGAAGGAGTGAGCAACAGCATTTATAGACAATAAAATGTAGCACACAGTTCCTTTAAGTATTGGAACTCTTCAACTCCAGGGAAAAAGACAATAAAGTTCAAACTACATTGCGTATGTCCTTAAGGAAACTCTCAACACTGACAAAAAATGTTTTTTGGACTTTAAGAAAATTTTATCACATACAGGCGTTCATATTGAATTTTCTAGTTCATTTTCAATATAGGGTACCTGCCATATTTCTCCACAAAAATTAATTCAAGACAATGAAGTATTAATGAACAGGAATTACTGTTGTTTACTTACATTGGGAATGTACATGCAAACAATGTTTTAACTACTTTATTCTGGTCTAATATAATGTTAAGAATACTTTAATCTATTCTAAATTGTGTCATCAACTGTAGAGTTTCATTTATTCCATTTTACATCAAAGGGCAGATCACTCTAACTGCATAAAACTACCATGGAATTTGAACTCTTTACTGAGCAGTGTTTAGAGCTTCCTTAAAAATAAAATACTATCATTTTAGATAATTTATTTTTTTCATACTCATTTCATTATTGTTCTGTTAATTAGTGGCTCAGATTTGACTTGAAACAACTAAATTGAAATGACTCGATGAAATTTCTTGGATATTGCATCAACAGCGTAATTATAGGACACATTTTTATATATTGAAAAATATTAACGCACGCTGTTTATACAGTACATCTTTCAAAATGATGTGCGAAGTGCACTTGCCATTAGTTTTGCTTTTATCGTTCTAACTTTTCTTGTGCAATATGGCGACAGTGACCATAGATGTGAAAAGTTTACTAACAGGTCGTCAGCCTATGTTAGGAAAAACTATGCATGAAACAAACGTAAAATGTGAAATGTTTTGTTATAACAAGCTGGACTGGACATACCCGCTGTATAAATAAAGTCATCTACGTAGCGTTATAGATCTATATTTAGAGATAGGCTAACTCTCCACGCGTAGTGGGTATTTAAGGACATACGCAATGTAGTTTGAACTTTATTGTCTTTTTCCCTGGAGTTGAAGAGTTCCAATACTTAAAGGAACTGTGTGCTACATTTTATTGTCTATAAATGCTGTTGCTCACTCCTTCTAGAACAAGTTTGGATAAACAAAACATCTAGCATATATGTTTAGTAATTTTTGTAAATTTTTCTTTGAATTATACATGAATTTTCATCTTTAATATCTTTTCAAAACCCCTGGTAATGCATGCTGATTTTTTGTCTACGAACATCTGATGGCACTATAATCTTAAATTAAGAATATCTTGAAAAATTATCAGTAGGTAAGGTACGTTGCGTATGTCCTTAAATGTCCTTCTCGATTTAGGGAATAATCGCGAGTTTCTGCAACACCCTCTTTTGCAAATGATAAACTTTTCAACAACATTACATCTAGGCTACATTGTAATACTTACGTGCTGTGGCATTCAATCAACACTTAGATATATCGACTGCGATTTATCAATTAATAATAATTTTCATTCCTACGTTGATTCATTATATCCCTTTGGACTATAAAGATACCACAGAGTCTGACACATCTGTTTCATGTTTGGATATTTTACTAAGAGACAGACATTAATGGCAACTAACAATAAAACTTTATGATAAACGCTATGACTTTTCTATCGTCAATTTCCCTTATTTATGTATCAATATGCCAATATCACCTGCATATGGAGTTTATGTCTCCTAGTTGATTCGATGCACAAGAGCATGATCTATCTACTAACAATTTCTAAAACGAGGCAAGCCATTGACAAAAACGTTGATGAAACAAGGATATCAACAATCTTATTTAAAGTCAACATTTCGCAAATTCTATGATCGATACAATGACCTTGTTAGCAAATAGAATCATATCGTCAAGTCAGATGTTGACTGACGTTTTTCATACAGATTGTTAGACCATTAATTATTCTCAAACTGAATTGTATACGGATTTTCACATTTGTCCGATCGACACCGGATGCTTACTCCTCCAAGGCACCTGATCCCACCTCTGATGTTTTCAGGGGTCCGTATTTGCTCTGCTTCCATAATGAACTTTAGATCGTTATCTTCATATTTCATTACATAACTGTTATTTTTCTAACTATAAGATTTCTTTGAAAAAAATTCCAAGTTAACATTCTCATGAACTTCAACCGATGAGGAGTAATATTGCAGTCAGGCGACACTACCTTAAGCTCATCTTTAGCATAAAGTAGGAAATATAAATGCCTAGATATGCCTAGATATTTGTCAGTTTCTTTGTATTTGAATAAAATAATTTAAAGTTGGAATTTTATCATAAATAATGCAGCTCAAAGTTTTAAAACTTCATGGGGCATATAACCTCGTACTTTTCAACCAGGCCTTTTTTCATATGTCGGGGCGAAATGAATTAATTGTGCTTCATACATGTAAATTTACAGTTTGGTACAACTTGAGATCATGTTCAAGCTTGAAATGCTTTTCAAATGTCAAAATTCAAATTTGTTTGAAGAGGGTAACAAAAAGACAATGTCCTACCCGATATTAATGAAAAGGACATGCCATAATTAACAATATTTGTCCAAATCCAAATGTAGTTGATAACTAAAATAAACACAATCATGACAATATAACATGTTACTGTGTCCGGGAATAACAATATCCGCAATAAAAGAAACTGATAAACACTCAAGATACTCAGTAATGACAGTCATATTTATACATTTCATGATCGTGAACCAAAATCACACAGAACGTTCATTTTACTTTTATCTATATTTTTTTTTTAATTTCTCAGAGATAAATAAAATAAATGCAGTTACACACCTTGATCTACAGAAACAATATTTTTTCAAGTCTGGGTATTTCTGCTTTTGATACTTTCATTTTGTCATTTCATCCTTGAATAAAATATACAATTTTAAAAATAATTCCCATTCGACAAATGCAATTTTATATTCCTGTCAATTTAAAAAAAGAAAATGAAGAGGCCCATGGGCCACAACCCTCACCTGAGTAAATATAATGGCTCTGCTGTTCTTCATCTTCAGATTTTTTTTAATTCCCATCTTTAATTTCATTAAAATTTGACTCGGTATCGTTGACCAAAATCCAGATCTGATTTAGTGTGGCCTTGCTGCTCTTGAAAAGCTTTCTTCCTATATACTCTCGTGTAAAACTTTGATCCACTATTGTAGGCTCAACCTATTCTCGGGGGCCCTGATCTGAACAAACATGGATCTAAATAGCTTGAGGATGCTTGCAAATCAATATCATTATGAGTAATTACGGCTGTTTTGTTTATTAGAGGAAATTTTTCCTATATACTCCCTTGTAAAAAATTTGAACTCCTCTTGTGGACCCACTCTACCCCAGGAGGTCATGATTTGAACAAACTTTAATCTAGACTACTTTAGAATGATGAGAACTACATTGATATGATTAATTGTGGCTTTGCTGTTCTTGAGAAGAAGAGTTTAAAGATGTTTTCTTTATTATATATTCCTATGTATAACTTTGTTGATTTGAACAAACTTTGAATTTTCACCATGTAAAGAAGCTTTCACATAATTTTCATCTTTTCCGAACTAGTGGTTCTTAAGAAGACATTTTAAAGATGTCAAAAATAAAATTTTATACGGCGACAACATATACAGACAACGGACAAATTTCGATCAGTAGAGGTATAAAATGGCAATGTTGAATTAATTGGCGAAAAATACAACATATCTAATAACACAGAGCCAAAGAATTGAAAAGAATCGAAGAAAGCGAGGAGTATACGCTTTCATCATCACATCTGATTGTTTCAGAGATGGGTTATTTATATTTTATGGTAAAATTTGAGCATACTTTTCTAATGTTCACAATAGTGTTTCTTTCAGGAGAATTTGATCATCGAGTTGACATTTTAGTACACATTAACCTTAATTAATATACACATGTATTGGTTCCGATATAATGTTTGTTTTTATCTCTGGATATCTCATGTGCAATGCATAAATGTACAAATACAACTGAAATGTTAAAAAAATAATAATAATAAAATTGACATGCAGATTAAAAAAATAATCTAAATATTAAACCCAATATATTTTACCTTTTTTTCTCGTCCCTCTGAGGTAGAAACTAAATTACTGAATATCTCATGTGCAACAATGCATAATTGTACAAATACACTAGAAATGTTTTTAAAAAAATTAAATTGACATGCATATTAAAAAAAAATAATCCAAATATTATATCCAATATATTTTACCTTTTTCTTCTTCTGGTCCCTCTGAGGTAGAAACTAAATCGGTAGCACGCTTTAAGCGGTACATTTACCTGTATACCAAGATTTACGTTAAAAAAAAATTAACTGAATTTTCATTAGAAATTCACATACATTATGACACAAGTTTTTTTTTTAAAAGTTCGTTTACTTGACGGTTTTTCTAGCATAGATAGACTTTCTACGTTTAGAGTTTATATGAAACAAAACTCTATATAATGCGTTTACCTACTTTCATGCATTAATTGATACGGCCGATGGGCGTGATTCTTAAAAGGTTACAGATAACATCATGTAATGCAATAAAATAACGGGGTTTGAGTGTGTAGTAGCCTTTTGTCTCAGTTTTTTGCTTTTCGTGTGTGAATAAATGAATATTTCAATGATTCACTACTAGATATGGTCACTCATGCTTTATGATATCCCTGTTATAACATTTGAACAAATGGAACAGGAATGACCGAGAGCAGAGATTGTTCTGTGAATTGCAAGGTACCAAATCCATTGGAATCTACAGAACGTACACCGGAACAACAGCTTCCTGTTTCATTCTTATGAAAAGGGATAGAGGAGAAATTTCTGATGAGATTGGGTAGACTCTCACGAAAGGAGTGGTCACCATCCAGGACTAATACACATATGAGGAGATGGGATCGTTCCGCTTTTCAATCCCTTAAGGTTCATCGATACTCGGATAAGAGAGATAACTCTAAGTAGTATAAGTAGTATAAATGATTATTCCTTTATGATATTGTCAAGTTCACAGACCATTTCTGTCAAATTTTGGCCCGCAAGGTAACCCGAAGGCTATGAATTAGATTTCTTTTTGGATAATCAAAAGTGTTAAGGAAAGGTTTTATATGAGTGAGCAGAGGGAAGATGAACATTAAGAGGTAAATCGGACACTGTTAAATATTCGGAGCAGTTGTCCATTGTCCGTCAACTGTCAAGAAAGCGTCATTATACAGTTAAAATACATCATACTGAGGGAGTCAGCAAGATTCCAGTTCCCCTATTTCCCTCCCTATATGTAACTTTTACAGCTGCTAAATATGAATATTTATGAATTTATTTAATTTGGAACATATCTAGGTGGTCTGCATAAGTGTGTATTCAGTTCATTAAACTGATGCTTCTTTTTACTGGGAATCAGTCTTTTTACGGTGATTTTCAGGGAATCAGCAAAATATATCGATTTACTCTTACATAGTGAAAAATCAGTAGAGGTATAATAAATGTTGATATGTTACCGGAAAGAGGCCAAACACTGGAAACCATTCCAGACAGAGACTGTCAAGCTACTTAAGTCATAGTTATACGAAAAAATAAGTTTTTTTTAAAAATGTATGTTCCAGACCTTCATTCAATTTTAGAAAATGTTATTTCTATAAATAAAATAACATATTTACGACATTCTGGGTTTAGTTTAACTAGATGGGAGTTTTAGCCTACGAATCTTGGACAAACAGGCTTCTAGAGAACAAGTTGTAAAATAACTGTTTTAAAGAAAATCTTAAGACTCTTAAAATAGATTGGAAAATGATGGAACATGAAGTCAGAATACTAGACATGGATACGAATTACGAATATATTTATGAATAGTTTTGAGAAAGTGTGAATTTGCCTCTACAGGGTAGTGCTTCCTTTCAACTCCATCACTTTAAAATTCATGAGTAAAATAATTTTTGTAGCACTTCAATGTATACGCAATAGAGAAGAAATTCTAGGTCACATTTTCGTGAAAAAGCTTACTAGAGAAACAAATGGCGTCAATCTGAATTCAAGAAGGATGAAAGAGGTCTAATACGAATTTGGTTAGAAGTTTAAAAAATTAAAGTAAAACAAAAAAGAATTATACTCACTTAGGATGAAACTTAATTCAATTCATACATGTAGCACCAACTTACCCAAAATATTTTCAATTTTCTTAGGCGTTGGCACGATAAAGACCCTCACTGCTCAAAGGCCTTAAGTGCCAAGAATAGATTTAAATTTGAATCCCTTCACCGGCATATGGTGACGTCTTTATATGAGTGAAAAAATTCTCGAATGGGGCATAAATCAACATAACGGTACAATCAATCAATCAAACTGAATAAAATATGGAGATAACGAACAGTATTCAAGATCAAAGTCCATTAAAACATGCAATACAAATCGGGAACAGAGCAAACAAACTCCAAAAAACATCAGAGATGGGATCAGGTGCCATTGAGGAGTGAGCATCCCCTACCGATCACACCCGCCGTGTGCTCCTTGTCATGATCGGGAAATAGCGGAAAAATCCGTCGACAATTCAGTGTGTAAATAATGGCCTAACAATTGGTAAGAAAAACGCCAGTCTGCATATGACTTAATGATATATTGTATTTGTTGACAAGGTCAATGCATCAACCATAGAACTTACGAAATGATGACTTTAAACGAGACTGTTGATATTCTTGTTTCATCAACTTGTTTGTCAAAAACTTATCTCGTTTTAGAAGTTAGTACGTAGAGCATGCTCTTGAGTATTGAATCAACCGAGAGATACACACCCCATATGCAGGTGATAAGGGTATTAATATTATAAAAATATTGCTGCATATTAAGTAAGGGAAGTTGACGATTGAAAAGTTAAAGTTATCACGTTTATCATAAATTGTTAGATTACCATTAACGTCTTTTTCTAGTAAAATATCCAAATATGGAACAAATGTGTCAGACTCTGCGGTATCTTTCATTTCAAGCTCACTGGGATATATCATGTCCACATATGAATGGATATAACTATAAAAGTTAATTGATAATACATCGTCGATATATCTAAATGTCGAGTTGAAGGCCACAGCAAGAGATTTCTTTTTCTCATGTATATAAGATTTTGACATTCTGCTTCAGAAATAGGTCTGCTAACAACGGGGCGCAATTGGTACCTATGGAAATCCCAACAGATTGTTGGAAGACCTGGCCTCCAAAAACCACATACATATTGTGAATCAGAAATTCAAGCATCTTTTTAATATAAACTTCAGAGTACTTATGTGTAAATCAGAATGTTTTTAACAAAATAATTTTACAAATGACCAATGACATGGTAAGTAAATTTACGACTTCCATTTTTATTGAAAAAAAGCAGCTGTCAATGATGTCAAAAAGCCTGGACTTTAATTTATCGTGGGGAATGGTTGTATACAGAGTTGAAAAGTCGTAAGTTTTTATGTTATTGATTTTGGTAAAATTTTGTGATTTCAAATTTTCCAAAAGTTCCTTCAAATTTTTAAGTATCCACATCTGATTTACACCACTTCTCGAATATATTGTTGCACAGTACTCCTGAAGTTTCTCCTTCACTGCTGTTAATATTTTAGTGGGGAGTAAAGAAAGAGGCTTGGTAGAACATTTACTGCAACCCGCTATATATCTTTGGAAGGATTTTTAAGAAATTTTCGGAATCCAATATAAATATGGTAATTCAGATTCATTTTGGTTGTTGGGAATATTAAAAATATTCAGAACTGACATGATTTTGAAGAATTTCCTCCTTAGAAAGGGAGCTATGGGTATAAGTTGGATTGCCAATTGTAAAATGAAATCCCAGTTCTTCTAAAATACAATATAATGAGCCTTACAAACAAAGACAATGTTGTTACCTGCTTTGTCAGCTGGGACCATTATATACTGATCGTGTAGTCTATCTAATTCTTTTTTCACTTCTGAATTATTGAACACAGAAGAATAGATGATTTTCATATTACCCTACAATCCTTAATGCGAGATTTTAACATACATCTGATACATTTAATCCATTCTGACAAAGTGTCAAGGTCTTTTTTAAGCTTCACTACCTTAACATTTCTGTATCAATTTAGACAACTGATCATTTAGAATCACTCCTTTATATTGTAAACATTGGGTACAATATTTAGTCACAATCTTTAACGTCTTGGTGTAATCTGTACATCTTAATTATTATTGTTGTTTACTTACAGATACTTTCAAAGAAAACATCATTTAATTCCTGATCTAGTTGTTCTAGAGATGATGATTTTTGTAAAGTTAACTCTTCCAATTTCTTAATCATCATCCTTATATGGGGTCTCCTGAACAAAAATATTAATTTTTCAGAAATACTTTTAAATACGTATACACTTTCACTTGATAGAACATAGTCACAGAAAAGAGTTGCAATTGAACTTTGTTGCAAGAACTTTCTCCTTAAGAGGCATTTGCTTAAATGAGCAAAGATGCTTCAGGGGAAAAAAAACCCAAAAAGGATAGAAAACACAAAATTCAGTCACATATTTTGCCTTATTTCTGTTTTATTCTTAAATAAACATAACAAAGATGATTAGTATCATCGATTGTTGTTACAATTAGAGAGGCCAAAACCTCTGTATAGCTTAATATCAGACAACGAGGTATAGGTATGGAGGTAGGTATGAAAGAAATATCTGTTTGTGACATAAGCTAGCATAACACTTGAGATGAACCATGAAAAATCTCTCATATCTCCTCATCACATTCCTCGAATTCTTCATCGTCGTCATCATCATTAACCTCTATATCAGTGTCAGGATCATTAGGATCATCCTCATAATCCTCTACTGACTGAAGGTCCAGGTCTACTTCCAGAACTGTTAATGAAAGCATTTAATTATGTATATTTCTTTTATTAATTTGAATATATTAGTAGACAGACTTTCAAAAGGCTTTTCTGACAATTAATTATTTCATTGTGTTTGTCGTACCCTTTCCACCAAATTTCTTGGGAAGTTTGGACAAGTCCACAATTTCCTCTACACCGTGTAACTTCCAGTGAATAATACGTGAGGGATTGATTTCTGTTGTCACGAACGTTAACCCGTCCTTGCACAGCCTTAATTTTCCAAACTTAAAAAAAAAACAACATGATTTTGATGGGGATTTCTGATCACAAATTTTTTCAAACGTCATTCATTCAAATATTTAAATTACTGTTCCTTATTAATACAAGTAAAAAGAAAAACATCTACATACTGATATAGAAATTTAGAGGATGTCTTAATTTTTAATTTTGTTTTCTTTAATAATGATGGGTTAGCTTAAATACTGACCGCACTATCTAACTTGAACGAAGCTATACATTCCAAACTTTCAGTTGACCAAAGTTTAATGGCGTTTTCTTCCTCCCAACATCCATAAGATACAAATAAAGGGCCGTCAGTAATAGAAAACATCTCGATGTTTGACTCGTGACCTGTTAGTCTCTTCATCAAGGTGCCTATTTTAGATATACAATACATTATGACAGTTCTTTGGAGAAAGTATATTCTGCTTGGTGATTTGCTAATAAAATTGAAAAATCTGATATTTTACCCAATTTTCAAGAACAATCTTTGCATATTACAATTATATTTCTTTCAAAGCACCAAAGATTAAGGTTAAAGGTGTCGATTTTATTTTTCCCAAAAGTTTGAAATAGCCGTAAAACCAGTTACATAATATGTAAGTACCGGTATTTATATCCCAAACCCGCATGATGTAATCATCGTCTGACGTCAGAAACCACGTGTCAGTTATAAACATGACATCATCCACAGATATTGACAACCCTCTTTGATTCTCTTTCAACACATAATTAATCTGATATTCCTTATCGTGGAGTTCTGCTACTAGTTTTCCTGCATAAGTTTACAAAGAAAATAATTTTTAAATGAACATCATCAATAGAAAAATCCAAATCTGTCACCCTCTTTGACAAAAATAAAATCTAGAAAATTGCTAACCACTCTTTGAGTTCCAAATATAACCCAAAATTTCTTCAGTCACTTCATCGTGAATCTTAAAACTTTTTGCACTCGTTAAGACAATATTGTCACCACACGGGGCCACTGCCACGATTTCTCCGAGCTCATCAACCTTAATGTCAGCCGCCGTGACCACTTCCGTTGTCTTGTCTCTTATGTTGAAAACAATTATGTTCTTGTAGTCTGTCAAAGCGGCAACTTTCAAAGTTTTATTGTTTGTCTGTATAAATAATTAAAAAAAGAGATTATAGCAGATACCAAAATATATATCAATTTCAATTAAAAAGGGCTTCTGATACTCACGTATATTTTCTCAATTCTTTCATTAGAGAGGGGATTTTTGATTATACATTCCGTTTCCTCGTGGTTGATATCATAGACTTTAAGATGACTCGACCCTTTGGTCTGCATAACTACCTCTGAAGAAAAAAGAAATCCAGTGTTCACTTTAAAAGTATGGTTATATAATTCTTCTCTATGTATCATAAAGGATTGGGTAAAGTTGGAAAGATTCAGCAATTGAAAATGGTCCTTACTGTTATGATCAGAAATAACACAGACTTGTGGGTCATTGACTTTTGGGATTTTTCCTTGAAATGTATGCGCCACTGTCATGGTATTTATATTGACTATCTTAATCTTACTGCTCCCCATGTTCATGAGAACGTGTTCATCATCAATCAATTCGAACACACCCGGTGTTTCCATCTAAATGAAATTATCATTTATGTTAACTATGTTTTTCAATTACACCATGCAAAATCAGAAACTACGTAAGTAGCAATACATCTGTCGAGAGACAATTTACTTTAGGATGAAGACTCTTATTTACACGTCGTTATATAAAATTATGGTATAAATTTATAAGTAACATGTAATAAGTATACTTTGAGATGTTATAGGCTTACAATGTTTGCTTGTCTGACAATTTTCATGTCCACCAGGTCATAAACTATCAGACCAAAGTCATTTGTAGATTGACTCGTCTTTTTGAATAGCGCTGCTACGTAACGACTATTAGGAAGGGCGATAATGTTCCTAAAAGAAAATGTTAAATAAACTTGTTTTTTCTAAGTTGGCATCAAATATTACTTAAAACATATTCATATAAAGGCTGAATTCATAAAATTCTGCATCGATTACAAGCATTGCTCTTAAACGTACACTAGACAAAATTGCTAAAGCACAATCATAGAAAATTAATTTTTACCTTTTCAATAGTTATTTAAGATGTATATGATATAAAAATATGTGACTATGATTAAAAGTAAGATGCTTAAATGCCCAAACAGGTAAATAAATAAATGATAAGTGAAGCAAACCATTCAGAAATGTATGAAAATCGTGCTCATCGTTTTAAAGGAATACATTTCCGTTTCCCCCCTTTGAAATCGTGTTCTTTATCTTTGCATTCTTTAAAAACTCAGAAAAAACATGACTGTATATACAGCGTTTGACCAAAGAGCGTGGTATACAGTTGGTAGGATGTCTGCAAGTAAATTGTTCCTTTGAAGATGTTTATTAAAAAAACAATTCAGAAATTGTTCTGTCTATTGGTTGAAAAGTACTTTGACTAAATTACGGAACGTAAATAGGTCTTTTGTGGGTAAATACGTCATTTAATAGACATCACACGACTATTGCAGGATTGTATCGTAAAATTGTGGTAACCGGAAGTGTGATAAACCGGTTACGGATGCCAAAACACTAAGTGACTACTAGACTCCATGTCAGAAGTTTTGCTTGATATTGTTTGAGAGACAGGGTCAACGGCGCTGTTCCAACCCCTCTGACCACCATCGGTAACCGCTAACCTCAGATAAGTCCACAAAAGGTGTGCAATCGGCTTCGGTAGATTGCGCGAAAGAGGGCCATTTTAGGGTGTTGCGTTGAAATAAAGACATCGGGAAATTCGACTGAGTAGGCTAGACGACAGTTCACTCTTTTGACGATGAGGCAGATGTCATATTTCATGATATTTGCAGATGAATTACCGAATGATGCGTTGGCAACTTTCTTGTGTATATTTTTGAAAAATCAAAAGACCCTAAAAAAATTTTTCCATTATGCAAGGAGTACTTTAGAAATGCCTACCAAACGTTATGACCAACATTAAATTTTTCCTTATGTCCTTTTTTCTCCGGACGAGTCATATCCCAAACATAGACAACTTTATCCTCTGTAACTGTGACCATTGTTCGGAAATCTACGGTCCTAGCGTCAATAACATAGCAAGAATGTTGTAATGTGTACTTCCTCTCTCCAGATTTCAGATCCCATATCAAGATATCTCTATTTGACACACAGTACAAAGATTTTCCGTCTTTGGAAACGTGATAATTTAAGGTATAATCATCATCATTGCCTATAATTTTGAAAAAGAGAATAACAGATGAAGTTAAAAAATTCAATAATTGTTTGATTTAGATCAAAGATATCTTTCAAAGTACAATAAACTTTTGTTTCGATTGACACAGGACCATCAGTGTAACAATCATTATGAATATTTTCTACTTTCTAAGTATACAGTGTATTTCTAATAGGCTAAACAATCTTGAAATACCTTTATGCAACTTGGTATCCTTCAGAGTATTAATGTCTGCAATGTGAAGGTCATTTGTGTAGCAATCGCAATAACATACTTGACGCTCATCTGCTGAAATAACCATGGCGTCCACGGTGTATGCGTCACCATTTGCGTTATCTGTAAACACTTGACGCGTACATATGAAAGACTTCTTTTTCAGACTGAACACAAAAATGTGTTGCTGAGTTGAATCTGTTACCACCATGTAATTGTTGGAACCTGCAAGATTAATAAAAAAAACCTAGAGCATATTTAAAAACATTTCTCCTAACTATAGCGGTGTGAGTGGGTTAAAATCAAATATATTGGATGTTAAAGGACACTAAATGCATTGTCTGCTAGTGGGGCTTTGGATTCCCCTTGAGATAAGCCAGAAATTAACTAAATGTTGCGATAATGTACAAACAAACATGACAAATTGGTGATTCCAGACATGTACATCACATGAATAGTACCTCTCCTTACAACTTCGCTGCAGGGGAATAATGTGGTTGACACCTTATAAGAATATGCATGCACATCTTGTTTCATTTGCAACACCTTTAAAGAAACATTTACTGCTATATATTATTTGCAATTACTATATTTTTTCCTGCAAAGTCAATCTCGTAATTTACATAAAAGTCTCCGTTTTAACCACTGATATTTATAAGAATACCGACCAAACTTTTATTTGTGTGTGCTCCTTTAAGAAAATTATAGATCAGGGGTCCTTCAAAATATTTTAACGTATACCAAGAAACTGTGTTACTAAAGACAATTTAACACAAATCATGACTGAAAGCATTGAAAATAAACTTTGTATTTAAGATTTCTAGGAGAGATTCATTTATGTTCTCCACTTATTCAGTGATCTTAGATTCATAGTCTATGACTATGATGCCACGTTGCATGCAGTGCTAAAACATTTTAATATATGGTTGAAAGACTCCCATTTCTCTAATTGAATCATCCTCGGAACGTCAGGGATCCTACGCCCACTCGTGGACGTGGGACCCCTGACAAACTTCATTCGACATTTTACGGGCTTTCTTCTCTCACTGAGAAGCAAAATCAGATTGGGCTTTCACAAGCTGAACATAAAACGTTAACAGAAAGTAAGTTGACACTCATTATATTTTTGTCATCGGAAGACAAAAACAATCAAGATTTGTATTTTTCCTAAAAGACGTCGCTGCAGTCAGCCCTTAAATTAATTTTCTTAAAAAAATATGTTGACTTATAAAATTAAGTTTTTATGGTTGTTTTGTGGTCTTAATAATATATGCCAGGAAAAAAATTGATATGCTACTTATCAAAACTCGATGGGAAAAAAATCTTAACTCTTATGAAATTAATTTTTTTTTTTTGTAAAAAATCAATTAAAATTAAATTTTAATACCTTACCACTTTTTAAAGGTTGATATCGTCGTACTGACCTCAAAAACAGCAATTACTGTATAATATTTTCAGTCTTTATGGATATCATCGAACTGTTGCAATATTATCTATTTTATCTGTTTGTTAAAATACAATAGCTGTACGGAGGCAAATATTACATTTATATTTGTATACCCTACTTGTCTTTAAAAAACAAATTAAACAAAATATCTTTTCCAGTGTTATATTTTCAATGAATTCTTCGAGCAAGATTCTCACATTAAATACAAGAGACTGTTTGTATAGAAAGAAAAAATTGCACGCAGTTAAAATATGGATTAACTTAAAAATACTATTAACAAATACTCATTATCATATCAGAATTTAAACTATTTCATTTTATCAACATAGAATTTATTCTATTTACAAATTGTTTATTATGACATAATTTCTCGAAATATTATAAACTGTATTGCAAAAAGAAATGGGTTAAGTCCAAAAAGAAATGGTTTAAGTCTTAGGCCCTATGATTTGAAAATAATAGAGAGTTTTAAAAAGTCAGAGCTTGGGAGGATAAAATGTTAAATAATACTACTAAAATCATTTTAAAAAATCTTTTTTTTTCCCCACAATGGATTCCAAATTGTTCAACTACAATTTAAAAAGCTGTTAATTTGTAAACATGAATGTTAGAACTTACCGAATAATAAGAATGACTAAAAATTAAGCAACAAATATTGTGATTTCAGTTGAACATACATACAAACTACATGTTTGTATGGACATCATAAAAGCAATCAGTAGTGCTCAAACACCTTTAATAAACAATAAAAGGATAAAAGCATGCAATATCAACAATATTCAAAATTAATTTTGCAAGCTAATTATACAAGTATGTAATAAACTGCTTACCATTAGAATTATAACTAGGTCTAACTGTAAAAGTATACCAAACTCGAGTTGAAATCTACACATTTGTATGAATCGACATTTATTTATACCCCACCCCCATCCCCAAACAATGAATTGGTCGTGCCGCGTCAAGTTTTGAAAACAAAGATTAAACAGTATATAATATTGTAAACGATTTAATCTTTACAATTATTTGTGTTTCCACAGAAGATGGTGCATTATTCATCCATTCATTTGTTACGACTTACAGCTTTATGTTTAGCGGCGTAACATTGTGGGGCTCCTTAATCTGAATGTTGAACGAAAGACAACAGGATATAATTTGTTTTTAATATTTTATTAGATTTTATTCAATAAACATACAAAAATATTCTTCTTTGGCTCTGCGGTCCTCACCTGAAATAAAAGCAAACCAACCACCCTTTCCAACAAATGTTAATTTATAAACCACCCTTAAACAAACCCTTTAATGAATGTAAATAGACCTAATGCCTTTAGGTCTTGAATAAAGTTCCAACTAGTGATTTCTTCACTTAGTGAGTATAAATATAAAATGTCAGGTTATAGCAAACAACTAATTGTATAGGGACAAAAAGTTATGCTAACATCTCAACAAAACTCAATACAATGCACCATGCTTTGTTAGTTTGTTGTTAATAATAATGTCAGGAGTTATAAATATCACGTTCAGGTCACTTCTTGTGCCTTAGTAAATATTATTCAACAATAAACAATAACGAGTCCAGATCACTACTTGTGTCTGAATAAAACTCATTAAACTAATAAAGCCATCAAGTGTTGCTAACAAGTCAATACAAATTGAGGGATAATTACCCATCTAAACTCTTCTGAGCCTTGTTCTTGTAAGGTCATCGTTATCTGACAGATTTGGCGACCGCACAGTGAGTGAGACAGCAGACGTCTGACTGTCAGAGCCAGGGGAGCTCGTATATAAAGCCTTTACACCAATTATGACGTATATTGCATGAGATTTGGCGCCATAACTTCAAATAGCCGGAAAGCTTCGGATACATTTAACTATTATACGCATCCGAGGTGTTCCGAATGTACTTTACATCTTTTGCCGCTTAGTATGAAAAAGCAGAGTGTAATTGTAAGGTTTTTACTCTAATTATCAGTGAATGGATTTATTAATTACCCCAATTATCAAAGGTAAGAATATTTAGTACTATATAAAAGCATTTGTAGACCAGTGAATGGTTTATTTACGTTCCGTATTCCTCAAAACGTGGAGGAAATTCGGTACCTGGTGAACAATTTGCACCTAGCACATCATTAATTTCAAATAACTCTAATAAATAATAACAGGTAAGCAAGAATAAATATCAATACATCTCAATCATTCAATCATCCATCGAATCATCATTTTAATGACTCATATAACAAGAAACATCTTGTTTACTTATGCATAACAATAGTGGAGAATGTCAAATTCGTAACACATTATTCATCCAAAATAAGCAACCTTGAATATATTATTCAACAATGGTACGTGATATATGAATATGCCATTTGGTGTTTTTTTTATATATATATATATATATATATATATATATATATATATATATATATATATATATATATATATATATATATATATATATATATATATATATATATATATGCTTATAAGAGGAAAAATATTAATTTACAATTATTAAAATTTGATTTGTGTCGCTTTTCGTCTATGCTACCCGCACACAGTGTACGCAGACGCTATAAACCGTAAAAATATTAAGCTGGTCTAGTGGCGTACATATGGTTAAAATTCAGTTTTGCATTGTTAACCAATTTATGTGAAGAGTATTTATCAAAAGCAATAAATAATAAGATTTGTGCATACTACTCTCCTTTTGTTTCAGGTAATGGTGGTTTGTTTCCTATTCAACCTTAAATCTCTATAAATTTTTGAGAAAATAAAATGTGTCTATTTTATCTACAACTTACCCACCGCAATTCCATCGACACCAAAATTTAGATCCGACATATTGCTGCTAGAAACCTTGTGTTTTAATTCCCCGCTTTTTGCATCATATAATTCAACCATTTGTTCCTGGAACAACCCTAACCACGTGTTTCCGGTTCCACCCACGACAAGTGAATGTTGTTGAGAACGAGGTTGAACGGTGTATATTACTTCTCCTAACTCGTTGATTGTTTTTATGACATTTATGTAGTTTATCATTATAAAATTGTCGTTGTTTACATAGTGAACTGAAAAGGGGTTGTCTCCTAATCCATCATATGTACGAATAAGTTTCCCCCGTGTCACATCCCAAGTTCGAATTTCATCATCACCAATTTCACAACCTTAGAAAAAAGAAGAGAAATTTAGAATACAACCATTGCAAATCTTTCTTCATGGTCTAGACCATGAATACTAATCATCAAGAATTACAAGTTGTAAGTTAAATCTCAGTTGCCATTGCTCACAGGTAACCGCCGTTTTCCCGTCCTGCTTCAGGTCTAGCGACTTCAGTGATGCCCTATGGCCCGCCATAGCACAGCGCATCTGTCCCCCGGGTTTTATTAGAACCTCTTGGTTAGGACGGATATGAGGATGAGTACAGCTTTTGCATTGTGTTACGAAATCTTTTACAATCTGCACAAGATTTGAAAACATTTCAAACTTCATTCTGTTGGTGTTAAAATATTGAAATTTAAAAAAAAAACTTCAAAAACAAAAGCGTACCTTTTCATCAGCAAGTCGATCTATCATCTGCGATGGAAACATAAGGGGATCGTAGATGACGTCATCTTCTGAGAGTTGAAAAGCTTCTCCAATCAATTCTAAGTCCTTTTCTTTCGGAAATGAACGCCTTGCTAGATCGAAATCGTCTATTACTTGTCTGTAAAAATCATGACCAGTTTGTAATTTTCAATGACTGTACTTTCATATTTCATGTTTTAGTGACTATGAGTCATTTCCAATAAGTATTACGTTAAGGTCATTCCAATTTTTTTTCTACGTTTACATCAGTTTTCAGGTGAGTGATGAAAATTTAAAAAAAAACATCAAAGAATCCACTCATACAAATATTTTCAACATAATTAATACTTTACTCTATTTTGATCGGGATCTCAATTTTTACATGAAATCTTGTTTAAGTTTAGAACCAAAGATTTGGATTTTAATATAATAAAGTGGTTTTTGTTTGTTTGTTTGTTTTTTTTAATTTTGTTACAATGTGAATAAAATAATCAAATGATCATGAAAAATTTTATAATTACTGCAACATTTTTGGGGTTTTTTTGCCACCCCCCACCCCCCCCCCCCTCCGATAGATAGAATGGTTTTTGGGTGGAGGCTAAACATAAGAAAAACTTGGAATGGCATAATGAAAGGATACAAATAAACTCATTGCAAACGCCTCCCAAAAAACTCATTTGCCAATAGTCTAATACCTGCAGGAAGTCGCCAAAAGCTTGTGCTGAAGAAACTCAAAATTGCATAAACATTTTTCTTTCAGAGCTGCAACATTCCCTGCATGGATCAGATGATATGGCAGGTTGTTCAGCTTTCGGAGATTGTAGGTGTCGCCATACATCAAAGGTTGTGACATCACATGGCGAATTTCTTCATTATTCTTCCCATCCTTGTCTTTGTATGGTTTCTTTTCTGTTTGAATTCATTTGTAATTGATGTTTAGTTACCAATATGCTACAGTAAAAACATAAGAGTCTAGTTGTATACGTATAACAATTACCATTGGCCCATTTTCCGTCGAAGAAATCTGCAAGTTGGCTGTGAAGGAATGTAAGATCGTTTGGTGGACAGTATCTATTTCCAGCAGCTTCCAGAAATTGTCTGTGATACCAGCTGGTTACAGTTACGTTGTCGGCACCCCGTTCCACTGTTAACAAATGCATTTCACAAATTACATGCTTATAAAGAACCATAGAGCACGGAAGCCTATACATGGTTGGCCAGAATTTATATATTAGAAAATAATGATTCAATCACACAGAACCTATCAGAATTCAATTTGAACTTCAAATATTTAGTCATTATAGGACTCAACGAGTACTTGAACTTAATTAAAATAAATTATATTCGGAGAAGGAAAGACATTATAATTGATTTAAATAGAAAATCAATATAAAATGAAAGGGAAACATAAGTTATGTAAAGACTTGGTGTTTAGTGCTCCTTTGCATAAAAAATAAATAAAAATACCAAGATATTGCTGAAGATCTGTCCGTAGTCTTGCCATCATCAGAGGCGGAAGGCGTCTAATTGGTGGTTTCCAGTACTGGTATACGTCATTCAAAACGTCATCATCACATGACAAAATGTCTTCCAATTCAGATTCCGATAAACCATTCCTAGCTACAATAATATATCAATGCATATTCAAAAGTCATCTTAACAAACAGTGCATATCTGTGTTCAGTGAGGAATCTCATACCTGCAGTGAGGTAACCCATTGATCGTGACATCATCAGAACTCCATGAGATTTCTCAAGACGTTGAAAAAGAGCATTAATGCTTTCTCGAATCGTCTTCTCCAAAACAGTTTCCGAGTCTGGAGAGAATGAATTCCAGCGACAGGCTTCGTCCAAAGACATCTTCAATTACAACGGTAAGGGACACTTTTCAAACGCTTGCAATAGTATCCCCCGTTGTCTTTTGGTGATACAACGGCCTTTGCTTTTTAACCAGTGGTCTACAATTCCGCTGGCGTCATTTGCTGGAAGCTTTGGTATGGAGAAGAGGTTTTCTGGAGGAAGGAAGCCCTAAAAAGTTATTTGAAATGTAAATTCAGTAAACTATGCCAAAGTTTCGTCAAGCAACGGTTTTTCGTGTACAATGAAATTTATTTCACCTGAAGATTTGGAAAGCATTCATAAATGTCCTCTTCCAGTGTAGAAACAATTAATTTAACATGAGGGGGAAGCTCCTGGGGAAGCCAGAAGAGATTTCTGGCATTGTTAGCAGGATCCAACTGGTCTAATGAGTCAATCATCACAACCAGAGGGAGCTCTGCGCTTGCGTAATGTAGCACATGCTCGAACTGTTCAACAAGTTCTCTTAGCTCCTTGATAATGAAAAGATTCTAATTACATTCACATAAAAAAAAATGCAAAGTTTGAATAGTGGATTTAACCTGCAATTTTACCTCTGATACTTTAAGGTCTTCTTGGTATATTAATGTAATCTGTTTTGTGAGACTCTCCAAAAGAGCGCTTACATTAGAACTACCAGGGGTTGTTCCAACAAACCTTTTTTCAAGGAGAAAAACATTTCATTAAAGTTGATCATGACCGTTACAGTGTCAAACCTAAATTTTCAGTGAATCTGCTATTAAAAACAAAGCACCTGAAAGCGACAGCCACCGTCTTATTCATCGTTTTTCGCAAAGAATTTGCTGAGATTTCGACAGCATTTGCCATGAGAGTTGTCTTTCCACTACCGGAAGATCCGTGAATGGCTAGAATTCTGGAGCTCTTGTCTTTCAGGTATTGTTTTATTCTCTGTAAAAGATGCATTCAGATAAAATATGTAAGATTTCATTTCATTTACAGGTACACAATTTTTGTGTCATTAAATTCAAAAAATTCTGTTGAAATGCGCCATATTAAAATTTTATTCTATATGCACAGATATAGGTAATGTAGTCTTGGTTACAATCAACTTTTAGGTTTGATAGAGATCTTTAAAATCAAACAGGGTTCTAAAACCATTTTATACACTGCTTTTAGAGAGAAGGGTTTAAATGGAAATTCATTTAATTTACATTTAAATGCTGGGCTTCATTGAACAAGATCAGTTGTCCCATTTTAAAATGCAGTTTTAAATAGGCGAAACATGGTGATTTGTGGATGTTGACTGGCTCTTTTACTAGATTGATCACAATTTATTTTTCTTAAACTGCAGTGTTAAAAGGTTTAGGATAAATAACGCAAACAATTTTTCTTCTTCCGAAATTCAAATATTTCTACTTAAGTAAATGTAGTTTAATAAGAACTTTCTCACTAAATGAGTGTTTTCTGTTTAGTTACACAACTTTATGTTTGGTCAAGCCACACAATTTGGTGAAAAGTGGGAAAATGTAACTTTATAGAGTTCAACTTAATTTTTGAAAAGTTGTAGAGATATATGAAAATTTGTTACTGTAAAGTTTCTACATTCATGGATGTAGGCGAAAGCCTGTCCACTTCTCTAAAGACAATATGTGGGAGATAAGAAACTGTGTTTGTGCTATGTATCTTTAAGTTTTAAAAACCAAATATCATTTCTTTTAATAAAGCATTGAGAATCATTGTCCGAAAATTAAAATTAAACAAAGACTGAAAGAGTGTATAGCACTTAAGAAAACAGTTATATCACTCAAAAATGCAAAACATATTAAGAAACAACATCTATTCTCGCTGGGTGTACTTCCTACGCTTTCTCCCTGCCGTGGAAATTTTCCAGCTTGGTTTAACAGAAGCTTGTATGATTGATGATCTCCTGGATCAGAGAGTCCCCTTTCTCCGACTTTCTTCGTTCTTCAATCGCTTCTTGGATCATGGAGCACATTCTTGTCGTAAAATCCGAAGTCATTTTTGATAAATATTTCTTGTGATCTGGATTGCTTGAGTTGATTCCTGCAGATTATTTGAAATATTAATATGATCTGTTCGTAAAGTTCTGTTATAATAAAAAATTATTTTTAACATATTGATGTTCAATTCTCATTTTTTTTTATTAAATTGTTGACATTTAAACGTAAAGAAAGTAAAATATGTTTTAAAATCTTTTGTATATATCAAATATTGGAGGTTTATATTACTTGTAAATCGGCATACTTAATATCAGTGTTTAGATATATAATCAACAAGAATGTGTCTATGTACCAGTTACCTAAGACAAGCACTCGAGTGACTATGATTCGTTGAAAGTGAAAGTAGAGAAAGGCGCGTAGGGCGAGTTGAAATTTGACAGTTATTTACAGATAAGGTCAGTTAACAAGTGTCTGTTGTGAAAATGAAACTCTCAGTGTACAACTCCATTATAGAAATTATGCACACACACAACTCGAGGGATTGCTTACCGCTGATCGTGAAACAATACCCGGAATTTTCCTTATCTACGATTGGAAGTATATACGCTCAAGATTTTCAAAAGAAAATGAGAAAAACACATCATATTCATTATAATCCAGCAAGAATGGAACTATACTATGAACACTATCTGAGAGGGATAAACAACAAAGAACGACACGTATTATTAAAGTTAGCTGATGAGGTGGAGTTGTCACCTGCTTTGTTAGCAAGAATGGTACTCGAACGGCATTTGTCGGCAACAAAGTATGAAGGAGATGCCCCACCAAAGAGTTATGTTACTAAATTAATGAAAGACACTTCTCTCATAAACGACCCATTACTGGCATCAGAAATCCATGAGTGTCTTGTCTGTGATGATCACTATGGACCACATGTTGACAATATTAAACAATTCATTGGGAATGAGCATGAGTATAAACTTAATAGAATTTTAGATTCATTGAATTTAGCGTACATTGGTGAGGATCAAATGAGAACAAGGGGTTTTGATAAGACTCCTGATGTTAAATTAGAAGTCCCTTTCAGTGTAGATGGTCATGTTATCAACTGGATAGAGAGTAAAGCCTCTTTTGGTGATGAATACAGTCATAAGGGTTATCTAAAGGATCAGTTCTGGAGTTACTGGAATAGGTTTGGCCCAGGAATGGTCATCTATTGGTTTGGATTCATTGAAGAACTTGACACAGACAGAGAGAAAGGAATAATTTTGAGTGATAAATTCCCAGATAATATTGTCAGAATGAATCCCATAATGAAATAATCATAGTGTGAACGAAAAAATGAATGAGTTTTCCTTATATGAGGTTCATTATTTTCAAAGACATCATGTCATTGTTTTTTTTTTTCTGAAAATGATTGTGATATATGTGAATGTATTTTACTTATAGTTATGTTAATAACTTTGTGGTATGGTATGAAATGAAAAGCAGAAAGATTTTGTTAAAATAATGTTCACTCTGAAATGTAAGCTAGCATTTCCACAATTTAAATATGTTTAAGTGGGATTCATTGCAATTTTTTTTTTACAGTTAATGTGAAATGAAGAAGTATTTTTTTTTGACCACTTTAATTTTTCAAGTTTTATTGTACTCTATATTTAAGTGGGGATAATAAACTTTTACAAGATTAAATTTAAATGTAATGAAGTTAATCAGATCAATTCCTTTAGGCCAAGAAACTCTTCAGAACAATAACCTTGTTTCCATTCCACTTCATACTGGTGTATATTTTTAGCAGGAAGAACTTCTGGAATCCTGTTGTCACAAAGCTCTTTTAGTAAAGCTCTGTTTTTTCTCCATTTTTCCTCAGGGCCTGTGCTGTCTGGAATTATGAAAAACAAACATAAATGTATCATACACTCGTACATCAGTCTTAAGTGACGTAAATGGACAAGAATTGTATATGGGTTATTTTTCTTTTGTGTAATTTTAGTAAACCTAAAAATTCCTTCAATTTTACACTACTACTGATTAAAGCACTAATTTTTAATGACTTACTGCATAAATAAAACTATAATACCTATATAATGAGAAACAATTGTAGTGGGTCCCAAATCTTCAATGCCTTTGATTCTTCTTCTAAACCAAAGACAGTGAGATTCTGGATTTTCAGCATCCAAAATCCCCATCTCTGTCTCCTTTTCTGTGACTGTAATGTACACACAGTAGTCAGTCTAAATAAAACTTACATAACATATCACTGAATAAGTATACAGTACATGCTGGGTTGTATTGTATTCTAAAAAAAAGTCTCATTATTTTTAACTTTTGTTAAATTTTTTAAAACAACTTGATGATTTGATCAATGTTGTTTAAAACTTTTTATCGCAAGCAAAGTATCTCATTTTGAAATTTTTTTTACCTCAAAAAGATATATATATTTAACATAAGTGTTTTTTTCTGACAAACATGTACCTGTACAGGTAATAGCTCATTGTATAGGAACCTTCTTGGGGATATACCTGATATAACGTATCTGCGCGCATCTTCCGGTCCCAGGACTTGATTAGCAGCCATTTCTAAGGCATCTTGCATGATGTCATTTTCTTTCCAGAATTGGTTTGCTGCTTCTCTCTTCTTTTGGGAATCAGTTGACAAGAAATCAGGCAGAAATTTGCTAATCTGTGTAAGAGCATAAACCGGCGGCACAGAGTTCTCGTCACGGCGATACCATCTTCAAAAAACACATAGTTTCTTTCCACTATTTCAATGTTCAATTTCCTTAATTTTACATACAAAGCAACAATTATGAAACGAAGTGTATTTAAGATTTAAGTTTCGTACTTGAGCAGGACCTTTTTGGGCTCGGGGTCGACAGCTTCTACCAACTTCTCGAACTCGGAAGCCTCTATCACTCTTGGTAGATTTCTATATCCGTATCGATGTGACAGAAGGGACTAAAAGAAAAATCATAATATGCTTTCAGAAATGAAAACTATGGAAGCCAAGACAAAATGACAGTAAATTCTATTTATCGTCTCAAAAAAGATCTATTTGAGATCTAAGTAATTTTTCTGTTGCCTAAAAACGCCTAGAAACAGCTAGGCATACATGTAGATTTTTGAAAGACTAAGTGAGTACAACGTTATACGTTTTGAATGTTCTTGTTTTGAGAAAAAATATCCACCATAATTTTTGAATTAGTTCATATACCTTGGCAATATGATATAATCCAAACTGAGTTTGGTTATGTAGTATGTGTGATTTAAACAATATTTATTCAAAATAATGAATAGACTGGGCAACAGGCAATGCCTATAAATACCCTCTCTATACAAGAATCAAAGTTACAAAATACAATGGACTGAGTGAATATATATATTACAATGCGGGTAAACACACACAGACACACACAGAGACACACCCTCGCAAGCACACACAGGCACGCACAGATCCAGATGAATTAAGCATAACACATAGTTTTAATAAAATGTAGTAAAAAATAATTATATATATCAAAAGGAAATGTATTTAAAAACGTTTTGTTGACCTAATATATTCTTGTACATAATTTGTAATGTTGATGTTCGTTTGATACGATAACTTCGAACACCCATGTAAAAGAATCTTTAGTTCATACGGTATACCTAGCTCTTGTAAATTTTTTCTTCGTTCATTTCTTTGTATGCTATATGCCGGACAATTCATAAAATAGTGCTCATTATCCTCATTATGGTAATCACACCCAGGACAAGATGAATCAGCTATTATATAATGATTTCTTAAGTGTGCATTAAGGTTACTAGCTTTATTGCGTAATTGACAGTGAAGTATATTCTCTTTTCTGTTACCATAGTTATTATATTTACAACTGCTAAATGGTCGTTTAGATTTTATTTTTGACTTAAACATTGATAAAGAAGGTGACATTTTTACATCAGAGCTAAGATTATTCCACAGTTTTATAGTTGAAGTAATAAAACTATTATAGTAAGATACAGTTCTACATAATGGTGGAGAAAGATTACTTCTGTCTGATCTCAAACTATAAGAATGCTGCACTGGTTGGAAAGGCTGTAATAATTCGCATAGATAATATGGGGCAATACCATGGACAATTTTATAAAATAATATAAGTTTATGATTTATTCTTCTCTGATGTAATGGCTCCCGACCTAGTTCGTCGTATAGAATAGATCTTGAAGAATTTACCCTTAGACCAGTAAGTTAATTCTTGCAGCTTCTACTTGGACCTTTTCTAACAATTCTGTATTTTCCTGAGAGCAGTTATGCCATACCACATCTGCGTATTCTAAGACAGGTCTAATGAAAGCAAAATATATCTTTATTAGGGAATTTCTATCAAGTGTGTGCTTTAATTATCTCAAAATATTTAATCTGTTACAAGCTTTTTCGTAAATAGCAGATATATGGTTATTCCAACTACCATCGGACTGAAGGTGAAGCCCCCTAAATGTATATGACTACTGGAAGGTACAATAATATCCCCATTTTCTCCAAAATGAATGTCTGGAAAAAGTCGCTGCTTTCTTGTAAAATTAACATTAATTATTTTATCAGCGTTAAAATCTACAGCCCAAGAGTTTGACCATTTCTTTATTTTTTCAAGATCGGCTGTAAGAGATAATGTAGGAGTCATAATATCAGCGTCTACTATAGCAAACAAAGATGTATCATCCGCAAATAAACGGATACCATTATGTATGCCCTCAGTTATATCATTAATGTATAATAAGAATAAAAATGGGCTTATTACAGATCCCTGGGATACCTCTGCATCAACAGTTTTAAATGTTGATGAGAAACCTTCAATATTTACTTTTTGTTGCCTGTCAGTAAGGTAATCTTTAATCCAGCCCAAAATATTATTTTGGAAGCCTATTTTTTCAAGTTTAAAGATAAGTCCTTTTTGCCAAACCCTATCAAAGGCTTTTGAAATATCACAGAATATAAATCTTAGGTCCCGGCCTTTATCGAGATTTGACATAATTTTTTCATATACATTGTACGTAGTATGCGTGTTTAATTTTCTCGGAAATTAAAGCTTTGAGGAAGAAAAGAAGAAAAAACACTAACAAGGACGAATTGCCTTTTAAAATAAACGTACATACGTACAAACACTAGCGATCAAAGCCACATACATGTACATATAATAAGAAAAACAAATGATAAACTATTGAGAAAGATTCATCATAATTTCTTTAATCATCAGTTAGGTTAGGGCTTTGCTCAAGTTTGTCATGGTAATTTTCAGTATCAGAATTACAGATGTTTTCAAAATGCAGAGGACGAAGTAAGAAAAGGTATAATTCAAATTCTTCAATCAGAAATAAGTTCATAATTTATAATCTTGTCACTGATAAGATAATATAACAACTACTTCAGAATGTTACATTCTCTTCGACCGATCATTCTCCATGCATGTTTAATATTTTTGGACACTTTTATCTCTCAGTTCTTAAATAAATGACCTCGAAAACGATGTTCATGAACTCTGTATCATATGTAAATACCCTAACAAGTTATTTGGTCTCAGAGAGGAGGTCAATGGTCATAATAACAAATCTGTATTTGAATACCACAGGAAGCTACACATCTTGAAAATAGCCTTCTCAATTACACTGAAATGTTGCAAAAGTATGTATAAAAAAAATCGTAAAACACTTTGTAAAGATTTAAGAAACCAAAGCACATATTTATTTATTTATTTATTTACTGCTCTTTGATCTCACTGGGCTACCCTCTTCGACATTTTCTTTGTCTGATAAAATACAAACTTGTTTAAACTAAATAAAGATGAATAAAGTTTAAATCATTTGTATGCTCCGCCATAAATCTGACTCTGTGCTTATGTCTGTCTGTCCGTTCTAAAAAAAAAAAGGCAAGATGTGTTTGTAAAACTCTGATGCCCCATAGTACATCCCGTGGCGTGGGTTAAAGTTTCTCAAATGCAAATCAAACTCCAAGGTCAAGAGATCAAAAATGTGGGTACCCAAAGAAAGGTCCTCTCACAAGGAATACGCATGTGAACAAGAAAGCCCTAACACCAACCATTCCAAGGTTTAAGTTTAACAAAATAGGTCAAACTCCAAGGTCAAAGTAAGAATTAATGGTGCACACGAGAAGGTCTTGTCACAAGGAATATATATGGGAAATATGAAAGCCCTGGTACTAACCATTCAAAATTTATGACCAAAGTTAATTTTTTCAAAAGTAGGTC
This sequence comes from Saccostrea echinata, assembly GCF_033153115.1. Taxonomy (NCBI): domain Eukaryota; kingdom Metazoa; phylum Mollusca; class Bivalvia; order Ostreida; family Ostreidae; genus Saccostrea; species Saccostrea echinata. The sequence continues at coordinate 7,514,815 of NW_026889803.1, forward strand.
AAACTCCAAGGTCAAGGACAAAAGGTCAAAAATTGTTGTACCCAAAGAAAGGCATTATCACAAGGAACACACATGTGAAGTATAAAACCCTAGCAACAACCGTTTAAAGGTTATGACCAAGGTTGATATTTGTAAAATTTTGCAAAAGTGGGCCAAACTCCAAGGTCAAATATATTGGTACCTAAATAAGGTCTTATCACAGGAAATACACATGTGAAATATGAAAGCCATAGCTCCAAACAATCAAAAGTTTTGGACAAGGTTAAAATTTTTGCAGACAAACAGTCAGACAGACAGACGGACGAACAGGGCAAAAACCATAAGCCCCCAAATCTTCGATTACGGGGGGCATAAAAAACAACCTCAAACTAAGTTTCAAATAAACTGTTCAAGATACTAGTACTTTCCATAAACTTCATGCACTAATAACTATCATTGATATAAAAAATACAAAAGTGGGTCAAACTCCAAGGTCAAAAGGTCAAATTTGATGGTACCCAAAGAAATGTTTTGTCACAAGGAATACCCATGTCATGTGAAATATGAAATCCAAAGCTCCAACCAATCAAAAGTATGAGCAAGGTTAACGGTTTTACCAGCTACACAGCTAGACAGACAGTCAGACATACGGACAGGGCAAAAACGATATGCCCCCGACTCTTTCATTACGGGGCACAATCATTTACATGAAAGTATCCATCATACACAACAAGAGAAAAACAAGATGTGTTTGTGAAACACTGATGCCCCCGTATGACAACTTATAGCGAAGGTTAAACTTTCTCAATTGCAAAGCAAATATGTTGGTACCCTAAGTAAGGTCTTATCTCGATGAATATACCAGTGAAATATGAAAGCCCCAGCAGCAATCATTGAATAGATGTTGAAAAGGTTAAAGTTTTTCAAGGGTAAGTCAAACATCAAGGTCAAAGTTGTTGGTATCCAAAGTAAGGTCTTGTCACAAGAAATACACTTGTAAAATATGAAAGCCGTAGCACTAGGGTTGGATACCGGTACTCAGTACCAATACCGTACCGAATAGTTACTTCAAAAATACCGGTAAAATACCGTTTCATTTAATACCGGTACTAATAACGGTGCTATTTCTTAATCTTAGAAACATTTAAATACATTCAAAATGATTTAAAACTCGGAGGATAACATATGTGAAGTATGAAAGCCCTAGTACCAACTGTTCAAAAGTTATGACCAAGGTTAAAGTTGGGTAAAGTTTAGCAAAACTGGGTCAAACTCTAAAGTTAAGGTCTAAAGGTCAAATATGATGGTATCCAATGAAAGGTCTTGTTACAAGGAATACAAATGTTAAATATGAAAGTCATAGCTCCAATCAAACAAAAGTTACGGGAAATGTTAAAGTTTTTGCTTACAAACAGATAAACAGACAAACAGACGGACATGGCAAAAACTATATGCCTCCACATCTTCGATTACGGGAGCATAAAAAGAAAAAAAGTACAATTCTTTTCAAGTTCAATATACAAATGTATCATTCGATAGGACATTCATGTCCTAAAGACGTACATTTATGTCTAGTTTTCAAATGTCACAGTGTCTGTTGCAGTATAAATTAGGAGTAAAACCTAAAAAGAAAGACAAACTGTCTATGATAAGACACTGTAGAGGGCTATAGGATTGTGTTAAAAATGGTGGAAGAAAAATGAATACCTGGACTTTAAAGGATCTTCTTGTTTTAAATTTACATCTAGAGAACTATGTGCACAGAACTTTTCAAAACTTGTATCGAGTGTTAGTGAAATCAAACTAAAACTGTATGGGGAGTAGCATTTTCAGGTATTATTCCCTTCATGTATAGTAGACATGGTAACACCGATCATCAAATCTTTCACCAAAAATTAGACTTAAGGTCAAGTCTAATCATGTAACAAGTTTATATTTAAATCAGACCAAAACTGCTAGTATTTTGAAAGAATTCCACATATTATTCTATTTTCATTATTCATTGCAAAATTGTTCATCGTAATCAATAATCGATTAAGAAAATCGCGAATCTTTTTGTAGAGTATGTGAGACAAATTTTATTGAAATCTGACCAAAGCCATAAGAGGAGAGGCAATTTGAAGGAATTTCATAGAAATTTCTATTTCATGACAACAGTGTTGTTCAAAGAAATCAAAATTTGATTTATGAAATTTTATGAAATTATACATCTTGAAATAATCGTCTTGTATACCAAGTTTTTATTAAAATCATACCAAACTGTGAAAAAAAGAAGAGCAGGGTTTTGGAAGAATTTCACAGATTTTTAAAATATTTTTATGAAGAAAGGCGTTTCAAAAAATGTTTCAGTTAAACATAAAGGTATTTTATAGCCCACACCCTCTTGTCAGAAAAAATGGCTTCTACATAGTTTAATTGTTGTTATAAGCAGAAAAAGAATACAGAGATTTTCTGTTCTCAAGTTAGGCTGAAAAAGGTAAAGTCATTCTTAATAAACATGTCACAGATAAGAAATTTCATATCAGTCCATTAAAACAAAACATTCTTTTTTGCCTTATGCTCGCTAGGTTTAAGCATTCGAATATCTTTATCTCTTAGAAATCTGTTTATAATTAATATCATATACAGAAGATGACCTGCTATAGTAGTTCATGAACTCTTACAAAATATTTTCTGAAACTTTTACAAGAATGCGCGTTTACATAGGTCAAACACCAGGAGCAAGAAATCCAATATCTAAAAGACTTTTGAAGTGAATGTCCGAGGAAACGATTTGTCCGGTTATTTGCCAAGTGATGAAACAGTAATTTGCAATTAAAGATAGTTTTTGCTTCGGTGATCCTCAAAACCTAATAAATACATGTATACCTGATTAAGAATAGTTCATTCCTAAGTATTGATTTTAAAGAATTATTGCATTACTTTCATATTGTCTTTTGTTTCGCTTTATTTAGTTTTCATACATGTAATTTCTATTCAGTATACATTGTATTTGATTACCTTATTACATGTATTTCTACTCTCAACCCTTCAACCAAACGCTGGTGTTGTAACAACTATTATAATAACGCCCACTATTGAAATAATTGTTTCAAAATTGGTGGAGAATGCATTTCAAAACCAATACCACATTTCAGCCACTATTGAAAAACGCCTACACAGTACTATTGACATAATTATTTCAATAGTGAACTTTATGTAAATTGTGGTTGCAACCACTATTAATATAATGCACATTACTGAAAAATATAATGTTTTAATACCTTTTCACCACATGAATACCCCTCTCATATACATTTGAGATAAGGAATCTGATGAGGATTATAATAATCACGACAAAATCGGGGAACATTAAATCTTAACTAATCTTTGATATAGATTTATACATGAATATGTGCACTACGTAGACAACAGAGACATGGGCAACATTGCTAACCTTTGTCCTTGTTGTTAACATAATGAACAAGTAATCCTCATATCTATTTCATTAGTGGATATTATTTCAATAGTGGTTTCAACTTTGTGTTGGTTTTGAAATGCATTCTCAACCACTGATGAAATAATTATTTCAAAAGTGATCCTTATTTCAATAGTGGTTGCGATGCCATTCTCCAAAACGAGTTTATTCCAGTCGGAGAGGTTGCGATGACGTCATGTAATTCTTCACATGAATTGACCTGGCAGGAATTTCAGTGAAGCAGGGTGGGTCTCCTGTCAAAGAAGTAACATAGGATGACCTTCTGTGCCCGGATTGTATTGGTTGCCATTTTAGACAGTAATACAGTTTTCCTGAAAATAGAGTTAATGTTGTAATATGTAATATTGTTAAAATTGCGCTTGAATATTAAATATACAACTTTACTTGTTCAAATTTTAACCCTGCAATGTATTACTTATATATTTACCCCCATTAGTTTATGAGTATGTATATTTGGGGGGAAGACATGCATACTCAAAAATTTAAAACAATTAAAAAATGACCTAGCTTATATTGAAGTCATAAAAGATAATTTAAATTGTTTCCAACTATCAGAGATTACCAATTCATGCATGTATGGGAACAAAATTGGTTTATCATTATACATTCTTTTAATTATATATATATTTACATTTTGTGTAATTTTCTTTATGTATAACACACACGAAACCTTCAATTTGTCGGCACGATACGAAATCCAAAAATAAGAATTCAATAGAGGATATCTATATTGTTTGACTTTATATTTGCTTTATCCAACGAGGCTTGCCAAGCGAATATAGACCATTTCAACGAGTTGGATAGAGCAAATATAATATCACATAATTATAGATGTTCAGTTTATCTCATACGATTTTAGTTTTTTACAAAACTTCGAGATAATCCCTTTTAAGCTATGTTGTTTGATTTCTACCCAAATTGATATGACATGTAAATTGATGACGTCACACTGTTGACGTTGACATGTCGAAAGAAAGTTAGTGTATTTGTAGATACAAAATATGATCTTGGAAGATTGGAATGATATTTGCTGTGTGTTTGTGAAAATCTTTTGAAGATTTATTTCATACAAAATTTTGACTGGAATTTCCACCTCAAAATTGAAATAACGTTGAACGACCGATGCATTAAGCACATTGACGCCATTGCCAAAGTGAAGCCATCCAGTTTTACCATTTAGTGAAAAAGACTAAGGTAGTTGCTAGCGTTCGAGAACGCTAGCAAACATTCCGTCAAATTTTGGTGATTGCGGCTGAGAACTCTATTGGTCCAGTTTCTTATGGAAACGTTCGTCTGAAAGTATTCTCTTGGCCTCTGCCATGTATACGTCTGTTTATCAAGCACTACTAGTGTAGATCCTTTGTCTGCTTTCTTGATTATTATTATGTCATTCCAATTCTTCAAGAATTAATAAGAGTCTCTCTTCCTTCATTAATTGTCAGGGGCTTTGTTTGGCTCGGAAAGGGGTTTCTCTATGTCTGACTCCACTACGTCAATGTACGACTCAAGAGCTCCATATTTGCCATTATAGAACAGAATATTTCTGAACCATTGGTTTATTTTACTGAATTGATTACTGATATAGGAAGACAGTGCTGCACTGGATGTAGAATTCCAGTTGCCTTTGGGCTTGTAGAGTTTATATTTCTTTATGTTGTGCAGTTGTGGCTTGGAAGAGTCATATGAGTCATCATCGGAGTCGGGGTTTTTTCCTAGAAAATGCTTCTTTAGTCGCAATCTACGAAAGAATGCTAGCGTGTTTTTGCAAACAATGTCATTATAATGACCATAGAATTTTCGAAATGCTGACTTTAAACGAGTGTTGAAATCCCTGGAACATCAACTTATTTGTCAGAGGCCTGCTTAGGTTTAAGAATGTGTTTTTGCCCCATTCACGATTTGTATTGTTCATAGGATTTTAGATAGATCAAGGTTAGTTATCTTCACCTTTCTCATTTGAAGATCTTTATAATTTTTAGCTGTTTAATGATTCTAAACATATTCGTGGGGTATATTTTAAGTAATTTCGGTATATTCTTAGTGTTGTGTGAACTTGTAACAAACATTTCTTAAAATTAATTCACTATTGTAATAAGCCTATATATTGGGAAGTAGAAGTACATGTTTTCTGTTAAAGCAGTGGTTTTTCCATAACTATCATATTAATGACGTGTTTATCGTTCGTTAACATTTCTGCAACAGGTCAAGGCGTTGGTTGTTTATTATTGTCATAGATGCCAGCAGGCAGACTTCTTTACCAAGAATGGATGTTTTGATTCAATGTATCCCTCTGAACTCGAAATAAATGATATCACAGAGTCTGATACATCTGTTAAAAATTGTATTTAGATATTTTACTACAATAAGACGTTTTTGGTAATCTAACAACAAAACTTTATGCTAAACGTGATGACTTTAACTTTTCTATTGTCAACTTCCCTTATTTATGTACCAATATACCCTTATCACCTAATTCGTTACGTAAGCATGCAGGTAGTACGTACGAACAATTTCTAAAGGGAGGCAAGCTAACGACAAAGTTGATGAAACAAGGATATCAACAGTCTCGTTAAAAGTCAACATTTTGCAAATTCTATGGTCGATACAATCACATAGTCAGCAAATACAATCTATCATTAAGTCGAATGCTGACTGACGTTTTTCATACAAATTGTTAGGCCATTATTTACAAACTGAACTGTCTATGGATTTTTCCGTTTGCACGATCATGACAATGAGCAGATAGCGGATGTAACCGGTCGACAGGGGATGCTTACTCCCCCGATGGCACCTGATCCCACCTCTTATGTTTGCTCTGTTCCAAATAGTATTGTTTCAATGGACTTTTGAGCTTGATTACTGTTCGTTATCTCTCTATTTAAATTGAAAAAAAGTTTGGTTCAACTATTGAATTTTGTATTGAAGAACTACAAATTTAATCAAACTACTAGTATTCGAAAGACAGGGATTTCCAAGTACGTGGTGCGCCTTAAATGATAATAAAATAATTGGGTCAAAGATTAAAGATAAGTTTTATAACACTTTACCCTAACTTACGAGTGCATTTTATTGTCTTGTTTCCGTTATGTATATTTTTTCATATTTCTTTCTTGGACCGTGAGTTTTGATCCCATTCGTGCGGATGATATTCTCGAAGAACTACATAAACTTCGAGGAATCGTTTTGAAAAACACTGACATGTTACGCGTTCTTGAAGAAAAGGTCAGTAATCAAGATCAACAAATCCAACTTCTTCAAAACTTCAAAAACAGCTTGCAAGATCTGAGGCCGAAAAACAGAAAATATCAAAAAGATTAATGACTGCAGAAGAAAAACTAAATTCTGAAGGAGAGGTCATAGGATTACTTCGTAAAGAGAAATCCCATCTCCACGACAATGCTACTACTGACCATTCGAAAATAGAAAGAAAAGAAACTAAAGCTCGCAGAGGTATGTTAAATGTATAATTAAAATACAATTTAAAATGTATGTTGTTTATAACTTTAATAAAACATTCCTGGCAACATATCTCAAAGTTGACGGCTATAATTGAAACATGCACCCTCAAAGTGTATGATTTACGAAAAGAAAGTAAATTAATTGTGAATCATTTTATAATAACAATTTAGTATATGGTATGCCTATTACATTCTGAGATAAGAACTTTTTCAGCAATATCTGGTGTCGTTGCCTTCTATGCCTACATGAGACATACAGAAGTAAACCCTGGACCCCACCATACACTGATATTTGACGTCCCTGTTACAAATGTCGGCGGGGGATACAATCATTACAGCGGTACATTCACTGTTCCTTCTGCAGGGGTATATGTATTCTCTTGGACAATTGCTTGCTCTAATGGTGGATATATTTACTCCGAAATTGTAGTCAATGCTGATGATATTGGAGGAATTTTAACAAATTGTGACACTAGCAAAGGTCGACTCTCAACTACAGGTCTAGTAGTGAAAGAGATGAACGCGGGGGATGTGCATGTCCGCACGGCACCTCCTCCTGGCCCTGTTGGTGATATTGAATCCCTCACTCCACATGAGAGAACCTCATTCAGTGGGTGGAAACTTGTGTAGCAGATGTTTTAGTGTAAGGAAAACAAATTCACTAAAACAAAGTCTTGAAAAAAATTCAAATAAATATTTAAACAGTTGAATTGAATAAATCTATAATAATTTATTAAACTTCGAAATAGAATTGCTTTGATCAGAGAATTACTTTATTTCCAAACTTTCTCACTAATTATCATTAGACGAAGGAGATTAAAAAAAATCGGAGACCAAAGCTACCAAAAGAAGAGGGGATCGTACTTTAATAGGGTGTCGTTATTTGAAATCTGATATATATTTTCATAAACAATGAAAGAGTCTTCTGGCAAATTTAAAAAAAAAAACCTGGGTAAAAACAATCTTCATTGTGGGGTATAAAGGAAAGAAACATATCTACACTCTCACTTGTATTGCTTTAATGGACTTTTGAGCATTATCACTGTTCGTTATCTTATCAATGTATCTCTGCTTGTGGACAGTCTGTCCACAAGGATACTTGTCGTTTGGTGCCTAAGCAATCATGGGTAAGGTACAGAATAACGAAAATGTACTAGCTGATACATCGCCAAGTATGATAAAGGTGTCAATCTTTTGAGTACATAAGGGACATAGACTCTAAGAGTTCAATCAGATCATCCTTCAGAATATTGAACATATGTCGTATGTGCAGTCGTCAGTTTTGGTATTTATCTAACAATTCATACAAAAGATTGTACGGTTTCAGTAAGAGATATACTTGCATTTGATGATTCCTTTTCGGACCCCATGCCCTTTATTTCTAAATGTTCTGCAAAAAAACTGCAAACGTGATATTTTGATCACAAAATACGATATATAAGTAATATCACTGGACAAAGGTAATATACCAAATCGTCCTAAGACCTAAAGTGCAAATCTAATGTTGACTACGGAATAGAATGTACCTTATGTTGTTGAAACCAAGGGTTCACTAAAAAAAATCATCATACTATACACAGCAAAATGTGCCACGTACGTATCACGTACGTTAAACGTATGTGATATGTACGTGACTTCACGTACGCATCACATGAAAAAAGCACCACGTATGTTAAACGTACGTTTTCACACGTATGAATGTCATGCGTGACACGTACGTTAAACATACGTATTGACTACCATACGTTACACACATGTTGCACACATACGTTATTCATATGGTTCACGTATGAATAACGTACATGCAACGTGTGTGTAACGTATGTTTTTAGAAACATGCGTTTAACATGTTTGTTAAATGCACCGCTCATATGATTAATGTATAAGTACCATATGCCAAACCATGGTTAAACATATGTTTTGACCACCGAACATTCTTTTTCACATATATATTGTAAACATACGTGAAACAAAAATGATGTGCAATTAAAATATTCATTTCATGCATTTGACATAATTTTCTTCATGGGCTTATTTTCTTTTCATCTGTTGAATGATCCACATTTTGAAGGTATACATATCTGGATATCCTTCACCTCAAATTTCCTGATCCTAATTGCTCTTTAGGCAATCACAACAAAAGACATATTCAAATTTAAGCCAAATTTAATGTTGAGATGTTAACATCAATTCATTCTTCTGCAATTCCCTTTCATCTGTAAAGAAAAAGAAAATATTAAATGAATTTGCATATGGAAAAACACATAGTTTTTTTTCAGAACATTATTATTTTCTACATATAACTCCTGGTTGATTCCCTTTAGAACTAAACTAGAACTGTCCAATATGGACAAATACCCCCCAATGGGTTTTTCAGAGAAGATGCCAAGTCACTGATACTAGTATTTTAGGATCTAAAAGATGTTCAAAAATTGTTTATACATTTAGAGAGAAAATTTACCGGTAATTGCTTATTATATTTTTTTAATGAATGAAACTTTGGCATAGCCTAGTAAAACAGCAATACTAATAATAATATTGTTTTTTATTACATTGAAAAATTAATAACAATTTTTCAAGTATTTCTCTGTTGGAAAGTATGGATGCATCATTTATCCATTTTTTCTACAGTATGTGACTATAGGTCAGGATCATGACACACCCTCAGGTCATAAACAATCTTTGTGTGAAGTGGATACTCCCAACATCCAAAATTATTCTCCATAGGAAAGATACGGATTGAACACGAATTATGAACTTTTTCTGTCAGTGACCTTGAACTTGTCCAAATGACCTTGGGTCAAGGTCATGACACACCTTCAGGTCATAAGCAATCTTTGTGTAAACACATATTATGATTTTTTTTCTGTCAGCGACCTTGAACTTGCCCAAATGACCTTAGGTCAAGGTGATGACACACCCGCAGGCCATAAGAAATATTAATATAACATATGGTTTTGTTGTTCTTGAGCAGAAATATTTTAAAAAATTTTCCCTACATATGCCTTTGTAAAAACTTGATCCCCAATTGTGGCCTCTCCCTACCCCAGGGTTCATGATTTGAACAAAATTGAATCTACACTACCTGATGATGCTTTCATATAAACATGACTAATCATGGCTTTTCTGTTCTTGAGAAAAAGATTTTTTCCTATATATTCTTATGTAAAACTTTGATCTCCCATTATGGTCCAATCCTATCCCCAGAGGATCATAATTTAAACAAATTTGAATCTACACAGCCTGAGGATGCTTCCATTTCAAAATGACTACTCATGGCTTTGCTATTCTTGAGAAGAAGAATTTTAAAGTTTTTTCCCTATGTATTATTATGTAAAACATTGATCCCCCACTGTGACCCCTCCCTACCCCTGGGGGTCATGATTTGAACAAACTTGAATCTACACTACTTGATGATGCTTCCTTATCAATATGACTAAACAAGGCTTTGCTGTTCTTGAGAAGAAGATTTTTTAAGATTTTTTCTTATATATTCCTATGTAAAACTTTGATCCCCCATTGTGGCCCCAACCTACCCCCGGGGCTCATGATTTAAACAAATTTGAATTTACACTTTGACATACAAGGTTTCCTATAAGTTTCAACTTTTTTGGCCCAGTGGTTCTTGAGAAGAAGATTTTTAAAACATCCCACTAAATTTTCACTATTTCTTAATTATCTCCCTTTTTTTGAGGGTGTGGCCCTTTATTTGAACAAACTTGAATCCCCTTTACCCAAGGATGGTTTGTGGCAAGTTTGGTTGAAATAGGCCAGTGGTTCTGGAGAAGAAGTCAAAAATGTGAAAGTTTACAGACAGACGGACAGCTAGACAGACAGACAGACAACAGACAAAATGTGATCAGCAAAATCTCACTTGAGCTTTCAGCTCAGGTGAGCTAAAACAGATAGCAATAGGTCATGACTGACTCAGGTTATCTAATTAGTTATAACATTTTTTTGTGATTACATGTAAGTCAGTAAGTCAGCTCAGGTGCAAAATATTGCTTATCACTGATATAAATACAACAGTAAAATTTTAGACATAACCCTATGTCTGACAATTAAATTCTATATAATAATAGAACTTACCCTCAGCATAAATCTTTCATAGCTTGGCATGGACCTATATGTTTTTGTGTCTGTTCGAAGTGTATATATACTTTTTGTCCTTGGGGTAAAAAAGAAAATATATGTTAAAAAAAATTGCATTTCAGACTTGTAAAGCAAAACAAACGATATGAAAAATTACTTATTTTACTGATAACATTTAACATTTTCTCCTCTTGTGATTGAAATGTATTGCACCTCATTACATGATATTATATGTATTAAATTGCAAGTATAAAAGCAATGGGATCAGAAAATTTGATTTCTTTTTTAAAGGTGCTTGGACACAGATTTGAAGTTAACATTTTCTCAAATTTTCTGCATAATTTCATGACTTATATGTTGCTATAGCATTTCATACTAAAATATAATAAAAATCTTATTTCATCTCGAAGTTATTGAAACTTCAAATTTCTGGACGCGTTTGATTGACACATCCTTGCACTTTCACAAATTTTAATTCTATTCTTAATACTTAAAAAAAGTGGCAATTTTGTTGTGTATTAATGAAAAATATTAAAACTATAATCCAGAAAAATTCAGAGTAGAAATGTTCAAAAGCAAAATCCACTCACAGTATTGTCAGTCCGTGCTCAGTGGTGTGTGCAGACTTTAAAAATTGAACACACCCGGTGAATCGTAAACATTAACAATAACAGAGCTCATGCCCTGTTTACAAAAACAGTTTATGTTTCACGGATGTATTCAATTTGTTAAACTCTGTACACAACACTGAGCACGGGCTGACGATATTAGTGAGGGGGTTTGCTTTCGCACATTTCTACTCTGAATTTTCTGGATTATAGATGTAATGTTTTTCATTAATACACTAAAAAATAGCTTCTTTTCTTAAATATTAAGGATAAAGATAAAATTTGTGAAAGTGCAAGGATGTGTTAACCAAACGCGTCCAGGAATTCGTAGTTCCAATAATTTCCAGATAAAATAAGTTTTTAATTATATTTTCGTGTGAAATGCTATTTCAATATATAAGTCGTGATATTATACAGAAAATTTGAGAAAATATTAACTTCAAATCTGTGTCTATGCACCTTTAAGAGTATTACCATAATGCTGATTAAACTTTCAGAATCTGTTTTTGAAGTCCAGACTTGGCATTTAGGTGTTTACATAGGAGATGAGCTTCAGCCACCATCCTGGAGTGTACATTTAAAATCACATAAAAAAAATCACAATCTCAAAATACATTATTTATATTCATAAGGACGTACTGTATGAAAAAGACATCTGAAAAATAAGTGTTACACCCTTATTGCCCTAAAAGATAATTTATATTTCCTCAACATGTTTTGTAAAGAAATACATTGGGTGAGTGGAACTTTTTCCATCAAGAGTTTTATTGCATCTTATTGGTAGGCTAAAAAAAATCTTACAATAAATATTTTTTTATAACAGTATGTTTTATACCTCACCTTAATTTTGATATAATGTGCCAGTGTTGATTCACACATGGGCTGGGGTGCTGACCAAGACAGTTGACTGCGTCAATATTTTCTTACTTATTTGGTAAACTAAGTTTACATTATGTTATACACTAAAATAAAAGAAACACACCCGTTAGTTTACATGCAACACAGTCTGAAATATAAAGTAAATAAATAACTTGATGTTATGTATAGATTCTATTCCTCACCGTTATTCCTAGCCTAACTCCAGTCTTGCAGACGTCAGACTTCTTACCAGTGACGTCACCCGTTAACGTAAATAATAATCGGAGGTGAAAATTCCGGAACGTACATTTTGTTATACGGAACGTACATTTTGTTATACGGACGCTACCAACTGTATAATTATGTAATATCTATTTAGGTGAATTCCATTTGAGTTCTGTTGTGAAATTATCGTGATTTTCTTTTTTTTCAAATTCAGCTTTTGCTCCTGAATTCGGAATGATTATATCTACCGATGATCGAGTTCAATTTTATGTGCCTCTACCGATATCCGATATACACATTACGAGATTGGTGAACTTGTATGTAGACTATGTTTTACTGCTCTGAGAGTAAATTATACACCAATGCGAACTGATTACTCCATGTCAGACATGCAAGTGGACGTAAGGTAAACAATGTGAAATAAATTGGAACATTAAAGACGCAAAACACGCACAACAAGTCAACAATGCACACACCTGTGAGCTTTCAGAGGTGATTGGGTTTTAATCATCATTATCATAGATCATGATATGATATTATTTTTTTTGAAAAAAAAATAGTTAAATCTTAAAAATATATTACGGTATAATGATTAAAATCCACACAGCTTATGATCTAGGGTCCCGTTTTAAGAGGGATTTTATTCTTGGACCAAGTTGGTCGCAATACTCTGTTTCATGAATTACAGGTTATTGATCAGGTCCGGCACAATCTCTTGATTAAGCTATTTAGCTTGATTTAGCTATATAGCTTTATTAAGCTATTCAGAAGAGCTTGATTTAGCTATTTTATCACACTTTTTTCTCAAATTGTTATTTTCCAAGTATGTACAAAAAGTCGCACCTTGGTGCAGTGATGATATTCAACCTTGAACTCTTATGAAAATAATGCATGTAAAAATCACTCATCAAATTGCGTCTCCTTAAGAGACTTTGTACTCAAAGTTCTAAAAGTTTTGGGGGCTATATAAAGCAATTGATACAGTTACCTCTTCAATGAAATTATAAAGGAGGCCAATTATGGTCAACAAGATAATTGATTGGTAATAATTCAGTACAATGAGAAGCAATCATACTTATCCATGCCTCAACTCACACAAGGTAGTGTACAGTTACCCAAATAATGGAAATTCATCTTTTGCTTAAAAGTATTCAAATGCTGCAATGTTAGAACTATCTTTGATTTGGGTTGTTGATTTGATAACCCATATTACATATATGAATAGTCAAATACTTGCGACTTTTTGTCTATTTTGTACAAATAACATTTTTGTGAAAACCTGCACATAAATAGCTTTATCAAGCTATTTTGAATAGCTTAATAAAGCTATATAGCTATTTTAAGCTTTATGTTGATTGTTAAAGATTATCTTGATTAGTTCTCCAAATTCACTCTGAACTATTAAGTAAAAAAAAGTATTTGGTCTGAGGTGTACTTTTGTACAAAAAGTTCCTGTTACAGTATTTGAACATGTCACCAATTTAAGAATATTATATAGTCCCAGCAACAATAAAACTTTTAGGGATTTTTTTCACTTACTGACAAAAATTAAATAATAATTTTAGTAATTAATTAAACGAAATTGAAATTAAAAAATAAAAAGGATTGAATTTAATGACAGTTGACCTACATTTATCGTACATGTATGTAAAAGTACCATTAATATAGAAAATATACAGCCTTCTCAAACACAGCCAGCTTTTCACACACATGTAAAACAATTTTTATTAACCTACATGTAACATAGCTGATAACACTCATACTTGTTATTAACGTACATGTAATGTGTGGTTTTTAATACATGTAAACCATGCATATATTAACGTATGTGTAACGTGTGGTTGATAATAAATGTAAACCCTATGTGTGAAATATGTGTAATGTGTGGTTTATAATACACATGTAAACCGTGCGTTTATTAACGTATGTGTAACGTATGGTTGACAATACATATGTAAACCACGTGTTCATTAACGTATGTGTAACGTGTGGTTGACAATACACATGTAAACCATGCATTTATAAACGTACGTGTAACGTGTGGTAGCACATACCATATGTAACACGTACGTGAAACGTACGTAACACGTATGTGTATTCCAACCGTACGTTTCACGTACGTTATGTGAAACGTATGTTGTCACACGCATGTTATCCATACGTTATACCACGTACGTGTAACGTGCGGTTGGAATACATGTATGTGTTACGTATGTTTCACATACGTGTAACATATGGTACGTGCTACCATACTTTACAGGTACGTGGCACAATTAGCTGTGTAATAGCCCGAGAAGAATACTGGCATATGGCCATATGGTTGTAATGACAATGTACCGGTAGACAGTTTTGGGAATCTTTCAAGTCTACAGTATAGCAGCGTGAATGTGATGAGACTTTTTAACAAAACACATAGATGTAAGCGATGTCATGGACATCGGTCTTACAAAACCTAATAAGCATGGTGTCTCTACTGACTTCTTCCTCACCTCGATAAACAGTAAGGTCTGCATCCCATCTGCACCATACTTTATTCCTTTGAAAGTTTATACGAACTTTATGAAAAGGACAAAGAAAATTTATAATTACTGTGATTCCTAAAATCTAGAATACAAGTTGGATTCTTTGAATATGGATGTTGCCAATCATAGGCTTTTTAAAACACCATGTTTTACGGAAGACAAGAATTCCCAAGAAATCCATCTGTTCCTTAAATTTGCCAACAGAGGAATTGACGCATGCAGTAAACATCAGAAATATTCTTAATCACAAAAGGGTCCATTCTTGTATTCCACCATATTTCAAGTTGAAGTCCTGGTATTTCTCACAAATATCCATACAAAATAGATTACACGATCAATATGTATTGGTCCCAGCTAACAAATAAGGTGACAACATTGTCTTTTGTTTGTAAGGCTTATTATTACAATTGCATTTTAAAGGAACTTGTTTTAATTCTGCAAGTGGTAAACCAACATATATTCATAGTTCCCTATTTATGGAAAAAAATTCTTCAAAATCATATGTCATTTTTAAATTCTTTTTTTAATATTCCCAACAATAAAATTAAATTTGAATTTCCAAACTTATGCTGGATTCTTAAACTTTCAAACAAAGGTACATAGGTGGTTCTAATTAATGTTCTGCCAAGCCAACAACTTATTCGAGAGGTGGTGTTAATCAGATATGGATACTTAAAATCTCTAAGGAACATTAGAAAATTTTGATGTCATAAAATTGTACCAAAATCAAAAGCCTATAATAGTACGACTTTTCAACACTTTATACAGCTATTCCCCATGATAAATTAAAGATCAAGCTTTTTGACATCAGTCACAACTGCTCCTTGATAGAAATGGAATTCTTAAAGAGCAAGAGCCACTTAGGGCCTTTTTTGGCCCTAAGAATTTCTGAAAAATCAAAACTGCTAAGTTTTGGATGAAAATGCAGTATTTATAACTTGGACCCTTGGTGATCGTGTATCTATTGAACATGACGTAATTTTCTCTCTAGTCAATGCATTATGACGTCATAAAATGCGTCATTTTCCCCATATCCTGTAAATTCCCTTAAAAATGGCCAAAAGTTGAGGTATTTTTTCAATATTTCATATAGAGCACAACCTCTGATCCAAAATATGCAATTACCTAATGAAAGATCTGTTTCTGAAGATTACAAAACATGTTTTAATTTTTGGATCGTGGGCTGTGCTCATATTTTAATTCTTTGCTGAAGGTAGTCAAATACCCATGTTTTCTGCAAAATTCAAGAACATTGCATTATCTCAAAGCCTGTTTTCCAATACTTGGATTCTCAAAAATAAATTTTATTATAGGAAATGAGAGCACTAAGTCTCTACTTTATTTTGAATATGAAATGGGACAGAGGGTGATAGTCAATTAATTGAGGGCCATTTTATACATAAAGTGAACCTAGCTCTTTGCATACCTTGGCATTGATAATCTGCAACTTATTTAATTGCTAAAATCCTTTTGATTCTACACACAAGAAGTTCGAGGTTGATATTTTAAAAAAAAAGATGCTTGAGCTCTGATTGACAATATCTATGTAGCTTTCAGAAACCAGGTTTTCCAACAACCTGTTGGAATTTCTTTGAGTATGCGGTCCGTTATTAACAGACTTGTTTTTGTAGACGTCTCTTGTTTGGCTTTTAATAAGACATTTGGATATATCGAGGACGTTTTATCGATTAACAATATTCATTTTCATTCCTATTTTGATTCGATATATCCCTTTGAACTCGACATAAATGACACCACAGAGTCAGACACATCTGGTTTATATTTAGATATTTTACTGGAGAAAGATATTTATGGCAAACTAACAACTAAATTTTGTGATAAACGTGATGACTTAAACTTTTCTATATTCAACTTCCCTTATTTATGTAGCAATAGAACTTCGGGTACTTTTTTAAACCATTTAATTAAACATTTAGTTATATCGAAAAAGTATCATCAATTAACAGTATTTTGATTTCATCCCTTAAGTTGAAACGATATATCACTTTGAGCTCGAAATAGTGACATCACAAAGTCTGACACATCTGTTTGATATTTAGATATTTTACTAGAGAAGACATTGATTGCAAACTAACAACTAAACTTTATGGAAAAAGTGTTGACTTCAACTTTTCAACTTCCCTTATTTATCTAGCAATAATCCATCATCACTTGCGTATGTTTATGTATGCCAATTGACTTGATACGCAACAGCATGTTCTATGTAAGAACAGATTCTAAAACGAAACAAGCTATTGACAAATAAGTTGATTATACAAGGATATCAACATTCTCGTTTAAAGTCAACATTTCTCAAAGTGTTTGGTCGATACAATGACTTGTTAGCAAATACAATCTATCGTTAAGTAGAATGTTGACTGCACAAATGCTTGGTAATGTACCTCAATTTTTTGCGAGGAAACTTCTTAAAGTAGCAATACTTCAATCACAGATCCTTGGGAAAAAATATATATTATTGAGGAACATGTCATCTGACCCTAATTACATAAGCTAATTTAACTCTTCCCAGGAATGCAAGGAGCCAGAATATTATTCCACATATATGAAAGGTTGAAATACGGGTAACGGAAAAAGTGCAGACTTGTATTTTAGATGTTTAAAGTGTTATGTTACTTATTAAAATTTTGATATAAAATCATCATGTTAACATACAATTTTCATTTTTTAAGAGGTGTTTCTTCTTTCAAACAACGGAACTGCATTTCAAAAATGCCATGTAACTCTTAAGCTAGAAAACATTCCCCATATCTTATAAATTGACATCCATAATTCTAAGTTTGCCAGAGATTCTGGATTAAATTGACATTTTAATCCTGACCAGTCCAATTTTGTACAGGCCCATGTATGATTATATTATTATAATTTAAGTATAATTTAAAAAAAAAAATAAAGTATAATTATACTCTGAGGGGTATGTTTACCCCTCTGCAACAGTCAGGTGAGAGTCCACGTGATGAGTTTTCAAACATAATTTAGTTTATTTCTGCATACTCAAAATATGAAAAACAGTCTTGTATTTCCTAATGGATTTAAGTCGGGAACTCACTTGTAGTTTCTTTGTGACTTGGATGGGAAGAAAAAATGATCAAGGTTTGCTATAAACTTGACCACCAACCTAGAATCTTAAAGTTTGATCCAGGTAGGGTCAGGAGGAGAGAAAATATACCCTGGACAAGGAAATTTACACAGAGGTTTTCTGGCCTTTACCTTTCATCTATAAAAATTAGTTCAAGGTCACTGCACACCCCCACCCCATAAACATTCTTTGAGTGAAATATGAGTCCAACGAAGCCAAGGGGGTTAGAAAATATGTTTTGAAGAAGGATTTTACACTAGGAGATTTTTGGTCCTTGACCTTTGCTTGAAAAAATTGGTTCAAGGTCTCTCAACATCCTCAACCAATGGGTACTCTATGGGTAAAGTTTGAGCAAGGTAAGGCCATGGGGAGAGAAAACATACACTGAACAAGGTTTTCTTATGCAAAGAGATTTTCCGACCTTGACCTTTCATCTAGAAAATTGGTTCAAGGTCACTGAACACCCTCTACCCATGAGTGAAGTTTAATGGGGAAGAAAATATACAACAGACAAGGATTTTATAATTGAGATTTTCAAAGGGGGATGGGGCTGATCCCAAGGCCAAATCTACATACAACTAAACTGTTCTTGACAAAAATGCAAGAATACTAGTATATTTTTTAAGTCCTTTCATATGGAAACTGGAATTCTACAGTGTATGACAATATTATTTATCAATTTAAATACCAGGGTATTCTAAGAATTAAAAATAGATGGAAACTTTATTTGAATATATTTTCCCCATTTAAGTAAGCAAAAGTACAGGTAATTTCAATTATATAATGTCACCTTTAGTGATTTGATAATTTGTTTGCCATGTAAGGCTCAGTATTTCATCTATGGATCGATCCTTTTTACAAAGAGTGTGTGAGAAAATTCAAAACTTTATGTCATTGATAGGTTCCACATGCTATTTTGTGAGTATTTGAATCGAGTAGTTCTTCAAATAGATTTTTTTTTAAAGCCAAAACTAAAATCAAAACAATACAAGAAACACTGCTTTTGCAAGTCGAAGCAAATATCTCCTCGACCCCATGCAGCGGTGTAATATTGGATTGAATCAGTAATCAATGACAGCTGTTAAAAATTTTATATGATATCTTTAACAAACAGCTGTTTGCTTTTGTTTTGATGTGAGTGGTGAGAGTGGAGTAAGAAACAGGCCTCTTACAAGTGTGTTCTTTTGCGAAGGGGATGCTCCACTTTGTGTCTAAGAATTCAAGAGATAGGTATTTGTATCAAATTAATATATCCACCTTTGTGCTGAACTTAATTGATTACAAGCTTGTAAACCACTGTATAAAACTTATGATTTGTTTCATGTTAATGTTGACTTAAAGAATTGGTTTTATCAGTAAAATTGTAGAGGGAGTTGTAGAAGGGAGCTGGAATTGCCTGGATCGCTGGTCTCCTGTTGGAGCTTCTTCTTTCAAGGGGAGGTAATTAAGAATTAGCTAGGTCCCAGAATCTACCAAATTGTTGACAAAATATTGAATATTGCAGCAGCTATGGCATTATGATTATGGTTACCAGGAATTTATTGTGCCTTGAGATATATATTATTAAGTGGGTCCTAGGGTTTGTTTTCAGGTTCAGGGGAATGACCATTTCAAAACCGATTATGGAATCTGTGCACTAAGAGATTGATTGATTTTATATTGTTTTACGTCCCGTTTGAGAATTTTTCACTCATTTAGAGACGATCCTTTTTACAAAGAGTGTGTGAGAAAATTCAAAACTTTATGTCATTGATAGGTTCCACATGCTATTTTGTGAGTATTTGAATCGAGTAGTTCTTCAAATAGATTTTTTTTTAAAGCCAAAACTAAAATCAAAACAATACAAGAAACACTGCTTTTGCAAGTCGAAGCAAATATCTCCTCGACCCCATGCAGCGGTGTAATATTGGATTGAATCAGTAATCAATGACAGCTGTTAAAAATTTTATATGATATCTTTAACAAACAGCTGTTTGCTTTTGTTTTGATGTGAGTGGTGAGAGTGGAGTAAGAAACAGGCCTCTTACAAGTGTGTTCTTTTGCGAAGGGGATGCTCCACTTTGTGTCTAAGAATTCAAGAGATAGGTATTTGTATCAAATTAATATATCCACCTTTGTGCTGAACTTAATTGATTACAAGCTTGTAAACCACTGTATAAAACTTATGATTTGTTTCATGTTAATGTTGACTTAAAGAATTGGTTTTATCAGTAAAATTGTAGAGGGAGTTGTAGAAGGGAGCTGGAATTGCCTGGATCGCTGGTCTCCTGTTGGAGCTTCTTCTTTCAAGGGGAGGTAATTAAGAATTAGCTAGGTCCCAGAATCTACCAAATTGTTGACAAAATATTGAATATTGCAGCAGCTATGGCATTATGATTATGGTTACCAGGAATTTATTGTGCCTTGAGATATATATTATTAAGTGGGTCCTAGGGTTTGTTTTCAGGTTCAGGGGAATGACCATTTCAAAACCGATTATGGAATCTGTGCACTAAGAGATTGATTGATTTTATATTGTTTTACGTCCCGTTTGAGAATTTTTCACTCATTTAGAGACGATCCTTTTTACAAAGAGTGTGTGAGAAAATTCAAAACTTTATGTCATTGATAGGTTCCACATGCTATTTTGTGAGTATTTGAATCGAGTAGTTCTTCAAATAGATTTTTTTTTAAAGCCAAAACTAAAATCAAAACAATACAAGAAACACTGCTTTTGCAAGTCGAAGCAAATATCTCCTCGACCCCATGCAGCGGTGTAATATTGGATTGAATCAGTAATCAATGACAGCTGTTAAAAATTTTATATGATATCTTTAACAAACAGCTGTTTGCTTTTGTTTTGATGTGAGTGGTGAGAGTGGAGTAAGAAACAGGCCTCTTACAAGTGTGTTCTTTTGCGAAGGGGATGCTCCACTTTGTGTCTAAGAATTCAAGAGATAGGTATTTGTATCAAATTAATATATCCACCTTTGTGCTGAACTTAATTGATTACAAGCTTGTAAACCACTGTATAAAACTTATGATTTGTTTCATGTTAATGTTGACTTAAAGAATTGGTTTTATCAGTAAAATTGTAGAGGGAGTTGTAGAAGGGAGCTGGAATTGCCTGGATCGCTGGTCTCCTATTGGAGCTTCTTCTTTCAAGGGGAGGTAATTAAGAATTAGCTAGGTCCCAGAATCTACCAAATTGTTGACAAAATATTGAATATTGCAGCAGCTATGGCATTATGATTATGGTTACCAGGAATTTATTGTGCCTTGAGATATATATTATTAAGTGGGTCCTAGGGTTTGTTTTCAGGTTCAGGGGAATGACCATTTCAAAACCGATTATGGAATCTGTGCACTAAGAGATTGATTGATTTTATATTGTTTTACGTCCCGTTTGAGAATTTTTCACTCATTTAGAGACGTCACCATACACCGGTGAAGGACTTCAATTTAGACCTTTACTCGGCACTTAGGGCTATTGAGCAGTGAGGGTTCTTTAATCGTGCCAACGCCTACCTAGACACGATTCCTCGGTTTTTAAGGTCTCATCCGAAGGACCCGCAACTTTCACTTTAAAGTGCCGAGCGCTTGGCGAAGGAACAGTTGCTACCTAATTTTTATCGACTTAGGTCAGTCGCGGCCATGATTCGAACACACGACCTTCCGATCCGATCCGAGCGCTCTACCAACTGAACTACCGTGGCGGTGTGTACTAAAAGAAGATGGGCGAACAAGACGGGCGAAATGCCTACGGTACGACAAATAAGAAGGTGAAAAATTAAATCAATTATGACAAAATTTACTTTGTTACTTCATCTAACAACAAAGTATACTTTATGCAAACATCTCATAAAGATTGAAATTATGCCCCTGGATCGAAAGATCCCGGGGGTATATTGTTTTTGTCCTGTCTGTCTGTTGTCAACTTTAACTTAGTCCATAACTATTGCGCTGTCAAGGGTAAGGCTTTAATATTTAACATGAGTGTTCATTATGACAAGACCTTTCCATTGGTACAGAAATTTTGATCATGTGACCTCAACTGTGACCTTTGACCTACATTTGAAAAACTTTTACATTGGCCATAAATATTGCACTGTAGTGTAGTCTACGTCCCACTTGTGTTACCATCGGGAGCACAGTGTTTCACAAACACATCTTGTTTGTCTATGAAATAGCATACACCAATTTAAGAGGGTAAAAAGGATAATTTTCTCATAATATAATTTGTCCATATATATGAGTGAGTCTTCGCTCCATTTTTTTTCGAAAGTTTATTCTCAATATATATATATATATATATATATATATATATATATATATATATATATATATATATATATATATATATATATATATATTAGCGTTGTCAAATCAGACGATTTTTAGTAACCGGTTCCTTACTTGTACGATCAAGTACCCGGTTACTCGGATGGTTTTTCTTTGGACATCTGAACATCCTTGCTCGTGGTATAAGGCATATTTTCAATAATAACTAACATATGTAACGTTGTCACAGTTTCTATATTCATCATTAATCAAAAAAAACCACAAACCCATAAGTGCGCTTTATTTTCACTTTATCTATTTACCGGTATTTATAATTACAAAAGCTTCTAAATAAATTCATTTTCGAATATCCCCTAACAGATGGCTAATTTTGCAGGGTGTCCTTTACATTTTATGCTTTTGATGGTTGTTGCGGCTTCTTGTTTAATCCTGTACTGCGGACTATAGCACGGTTTAATTAGGTATCATTATAATTAACTCATGTCTTCGAAATTTGTATACCCCTTGGTAATCAAAGCTATTAATCGATGGACTTAGAAACCAACTGTAATCAAAACAAATTGATCGTATTTGTGAAACTCTAGATCAAATCTAATTTTAAATAACGGTTGCATGTGTAAATAATATTTCATTTAGGAATATTAATATATTTTTTGTTCTTTTTTGGTATAATGTATCCGAGTAACCGAGTAGCTGTTTTACTAACCGATATTCGCATCATTCGACGATTAACCGGTTAACCGAGTAATCGTTGACAACACTAATATATTTCAACTTTTTTGGTTAGCAAAATCATGGAGCAAAGACCAACTTTACCTTAAAAGCACAATTTTATGACACAGCATTCGTATATTTCCGAGAAATACTTAAGTCCATCTAGTCAAGGGCCTTATCACAAATATGAGTCGCCCGCGTGGCGCAGTGGTTAGAGCGTCTGCTCTAGAGTCGCGGCGTAAGGAGTTGATCCTTACGTCGCGGGTTCGAATCCCACTGTGGGACGTGGAGACCGGTCCTTCGGATGAGACCGTATAAACCGAGGTCCCGTGTCGCAGTAGGTGCTGGCACGAAAAAGATCCCTCACTGCTCAATGGCCGTAAGTGCCGAGTATAGGACAAAAATTTGCAGCTCTCCACCGGCAAGTGGTGGCGTCTCCATACCAGTGAAAAATTCTCTCGAGAGACGTTAAACAACATACAAACACACAAACAAACACAAACATGATTTAAATCCCGCTCGTTGTCATGAGTTGTGTAGCGTAGTGGTTAGCGCGTTATACTCAAAGAAAAAACTAATACTCAGATTTTTCTCCCCCCCCCCCCCATCGAAGAAGGGAGGGCATATTGCTTTGCTGCTGTCTGTCGGTCGGTCTGTCTGTCTGTCGGTCCACCAACAGTTTCCGTTCATTTTCTTCGCAGAGGTTGCACGTACTGAAATGAAATATTGTATACAGATTGATCACGAGAATATCTAGGCCAAGTTCTGTTTTGGATACCATCGAGCAATTTTTGACAGAGTTATGCCCCTTGGACTTTGGAAAATTCCAATTATTTGCAGTTTCCGTTCATTTTCTTTGCAGAGATTGCACATACTGAAATGAAATTTGGTATACAGATTTATCATAAAAATATCTAGGCCAAGTTCTGTTTTGGGCACCATTGAGCAATTTTTGACAGAGTTATGCCCCTTGGACTTAGAAAATTTCCAATTAATGGGGGGGGGGCATACATGTTTACTAAGTGTTTCCCAAAATCTCTTGTTTTATTGCTAAGGTTCGAAACCCAAGAATACCTTATTATTTTTGTTAATGATAAAATAATTTTTGCCGAGAAAATTTTCAACAGAAAAGTTTTATTTGTCATAAATTCATAAATTTCAATAATATGAACTTTACTCTAAATACTTAATTCACAAAAGCCTATAGCTTCAGATATATAAAATCATGTTCAGTTTGTGAATTTAGTATTTAGAGTAAAGTTTTTCATTATTGAAATTTATGAAATTACGATAAACAAAACTTTTCTGAGGAAAATTTTCTCGGCAAAATTTATTCTTTTATTAAAAAAATTAAAGTGGTATTCGTGGGGTACGAACCCTAGCAATAAAAATCCCGAGTATCATTTTCTTTCGAGACTAGCCCGCTAACCACTAGACTACACAAGTCCTGATGAAGAGTGGCATTTAAATCATGTTTGTGATATGACTCTTGACTTAATGGACTTCAAGTATTTCTCGAAAAGATGCGAATATTATGTCATAAAAGTATATTTTAAAGGTATAGTGGGTCATTGCTCCATATTTTTGGTAACCAAAAAATGTATATTTTTATGCAAACTTTGATAATTAACTTTTAAAAAAGTGGAGCGAAGACCCACTCATATCGAAAAATAGTGTTATAGTATGCGAAAATGACTCTTTTTGCCCGCTTTAGTGTGTGTCTTATTTTTCACAGGCAAATAATTTCAATCTTTGAGGGATTTTTGCAAATTGTTGAGATTTTACATAAAGTATATTTTAATGTTAGACGAAATATGAAGGAAAATTTTGATATAATTGAAATTTAATTTTTCATCTTAATGATTGTCACACTATAGGCTTATCGCTCGTCATGTTCACCCATCTCCTTGAACATGATTTTTATATCTTCAAATTTGGCAATGAGTTGTGTCTGCCCTTTCTGCAAAAATAAAATTGTCCAAAAAATAGTGTCATATGCTTGTTTTCTTACTAATCAGCAATGCAATGAATGTTTCGAAGGTGTTGCAAGATATGAAATAGCCACCAGAGATGTTCCAATTTCAAGAATCCAGTATGCGCAACCTGGATTGTTCCGGGAAGTACATACGCAATATTAACAATAGCCTTTTCCTGAGATAAAATTGCATATTCCTTGAATATGCTCTAATATTATCAATCAAATCTAAATTCCATCTTTAAAAAAATTGAGAGAGTTATCTCTCTTCTTCATGCATATAATATTTAATATTGGTTGTTCACCTTGTACACTTGTCTTTCTCTACACTGTTTTTTTAAAGTTGTGAGAATTAAGTTCATTTCATTGTTAACAACATATATTTATATTAAATTTATCAAATCATTAAAATTTAATCAATATCTTTAATTATTGATATATTGCAAGCTGTAGTATACGTGCATATATTAGGATATCCTGTTTCAAGTATCGAACTTTCAACACATTAAATAATGTTTTCCGAAGAAATTCATTTATTCATCAATAATAAGGTACAAATAAGCAATAGAAAGACCCATGTCGATATTAATAAATAATAAATTAATTAGTTGTTCATTTTCTTTTCTCGGGAAAACGAGATACTGAAAACCATGGAAGACTTTACATCTTTACATGCAAAGAAAAAAGTCTACTTATGCCATAAAGTGTTAATCAACGAGGCATACTTACTTTATAAGGAAGCAAATAATTTCAAAAAGAAAAAAAGGAAACACCTTTTACCAGCGAAAGACGGGAAACCACAACACTAATTTAAGTAAAAAAATTTATACAATCATGTTATCCACTCAAGGCTGGAGACAGGAAATAAAGAAATAACACACTTTAACAAGGTGTGTCAATCCATGTACAACAGCCAAAGAAAATACAAAGAATACAAAGCGCGTGGTTCCAACTTTGTCAGATTATCTGTCAGTTGTATGGCAAGCCCTTTTACTATTTATTCGTAAAATAAATTTTCACTCAAAATTACAGAGATATCTCTTATTTTAGAGAGATATCTCTTAAAAAACAGAGATATCTCTCAACTTAAAGAGATATCTCTCTAAGAAAGAGATATCTCTTTCACTTAGAGAGATATCTCTTACACTAAGAGAGATATCTCTTTCACTTAGAGAGATATCTCTTTCACTTAGAGAGATATCTCTTCCACTTAAAGAGATATCTCTTTTCATTTGAGAGATATCTCTTTCGTTAAGAGAGATATCTCTTAGCGTTAAAGAGATATCTCTTTCACTTAGAGAGATATCTCTTTCAACCAGAAAGATATCTCTTTTACTTTGAGAGATATCTTTCCAAGTTAAAGAGATATCTCTCAAAGTAAAAGAGATATCTCTCTAAATTTATCTTAAGAGATATCTCTCAAAGTGAAAGAGATATCTTTCAAAAGTGTCCAAAAGAGATATCTCTCAAGCAAAAAGAGATATCTCTTTACTGTAAAGAGATATCTCTCTACATTATTTTTATTTAAAAAGCATTTTTAATGACTTCTCCCTTTACCGGAAGTAAGCTTTATATTCACGGAAATGCATTTTAAAAATCAAAACGAAAGTAGAGACGGGAAAGTAGAACATGTGGTGTTTTATGGTATTTGCGAGCAAACTACTGACTTGCAGGTGTAACAATGACCCCAAGATACGACACAAAAAGGGAGCTGTCCTTCTACAAGTGCTTGATCAACTGATTTAATGGAAAGAAGTTCAGAGTAAGAAACTTAGCCGATCATGAAACATCGTAAACGTATCACAGGGGCTTGCTCCCGAAATGTAAACAATATAAATTTAAAAAATATATATATTTTAAAACCCATCGTGATGACTGATACAATTTAGTAGATCTACAAATATTTCTTTCTCTTTATTAACATTGTTTACATTCCGGAAGCACCCCCTGTGATCGTTACCTGCATACGAGTTGGATACCTTATGTTATTAATATACTATCATACTATGGGTTAAAAAAAGTATTACAGAAACAAGTGCATGTGGAAAGCGAGTAGACCATTTTATTCTGAAAGGGGGAAGTGACTTGCAGATTTTGGAAATAAATAATCTGAACCTCAAAATGTTGAAAACAAATAATTTGTCCTCCTCCCCCCCCCCCCCCCCCATTTTGTGTGTGTGTGTAAGGGGGGGGGGGGGTAAAATGTTATAAGTGAAGAAAAATATATATAATTTTCTGTATTTATCATCTTGAAAATAGTTAGTTTGTCCTTCACTGGTATGGAAAGAAATAAGCTGACTTGAAAAAATAGCCCTCTATCCCCCCTTCTTAGAATGAAATGATTGTTCCCTTAATTTTGAAACATATTTAGCTTTCCTGTGCTGAAGGCTCAATTGAGCTTTGAATTCTGATCTAAATTTGTGGATCTAATGAAAGATATTCAAATTAAGGTCCTGCTCTCTTTCAATAGGAGATAATAGATAATTAGTGAAAATTTATGACATATTTGATAAATATAAATCTTTCTCAAGAACCACTGGGCCAGGTGAGTTGAAACTTATGTGCAAGCTTTATTATTGATCATTCATAGCTTAATTGACCCTGTAGGGTAGTATGGGGCAACAATTGGGTGATCAAGTTTTACATTAGAATATGTAGGAATTTTTTATAGGATCTTCTCAATCAAGCTAAGGCATAATTGTTCATACAGTAAAATCTCATTATCTCAAACTCGATTGGACCAAGAAAAAACTTTGAGATATCTGAGGATTCAAGATATCAAGGGTATATTACTTAAACAATAAGCAATTGGGACTTCGACATATCCATGGTATTCGAGATATCAGTGTTCTCGATACTGAAGTTCAACTGTATTTACATGGAAGCATTAGGTTGTGTGTTGTACATTCAATCAAATTTGTTCAAATTATGACATGGGGGTATGGTGGGGCCATTATGAGCAATTAAAGTTTTACAAAGGAATATATATGGAAACAAATCTTTAAAAATCTCTTCTCAAGAACAATAAAAAGATAAGTAATATTTCTAAGGAAGCTGGGATCCTCATGTCTCCAGGGGCTAGGGTTGAGCCAGCTAGAACAGGCAAAACAATCAAGTTTTACTTTGGAAGATGGGGGGGGGGGGGAGGGGAAATCTGCTTATAAAGAACAACATGGCCATAGTGACTAAGGTGATCATTGTGGCCATGGGTATTTTGATTTCATGTTTTTCTAGTGCAGTTGCAGACCACTGTATTTAATTTGAAAAGATCAGTTACATGTAATGATTAATGAAACATCCCCTACAAATTTTTTCTGTCATTGTTTCAGATATGAAGTGCAACAAGGGTATGTCCAACACACTTTCTGTGACGCTTGTCTTTGAATGCGAAGGATGTCCAAGATTCCAGTGATTGTAACAAGTCAATATGATTACCTGAAAAAGTGCGAGTTAATTTTTACATGTGTATGTATTTTTTTATTATAACTTAGAAATATGCTGTTAACAACATTGAAACGTGAAATAGATCAATTCAAAAAGACACTATTTTCTCTTAAAGTCTTAAAAGATTTTTCCTTGTGTATGTGTAGGTCACAAGTACGGTCTGCAGAGACAAGCACTTCTATCATTGAGGGAAAGTTTGCATCGTCAAGTTCTTTGCATAGACAGAAAAGAGATAAGCAATGGGGTGTATGGACCAGACCAGGATTCAAGTCAGGGCCCCCTTAATCAGTAGTCATTTGCTCTATCAATTTAACTATCTGGCCACCAGAAATTGAACCCACCTGAATGCCCTATATGGATCTGTGGAACTCTGAAATATCCAAGTTTTATCAATAAGAGAGGTTTTACTCCACCTATGTCAAGTGACCATAATTTAACAACTCACTGTACACACTTCAACAAAACTGCAACCCAAGAAGAAATTATTGCCCTATTATTAATCTTCTGGCTACAGAAAAAAAATACATGTGATGTTAGTATAGTTTTTTATTATGTTACTGATACTGTGGACCTTATTTAAACTTGTAGGATATCAATCTCCTATGCAGAGTTGTCATTTGTTCCACTCTCAGACATGTATGGGCCAATAGTAGAGAGTGGTAGAATATTTCACATGTATAATATTTTTACACAATACATTCAATTTAACAGCAGTCAAGTTTATAACTTAAGATTTTTGTTTTTTTTTCAATTCTAGCTCCCAATACACAAGTATAGGTTTCATTTTTCATTCATCTATAAGTAATATAAAATTTTTGTCTTTTCTTTCATTTTCTTTTCTTTATGTTGTTCATATTTACATTACACTTTTTTGAGTGAGGGCTGAATGAAAAGGCTGACTGTAGCCCAAACCCTGATTTCCTGTTGAAGAAGCATTGGAAGTTTGTGCCTCATGCATAAATTGAACATATGTGTGATGGCCTTGACCCAAGGTTATTTGATGAAGTTTGAGGTGATTTTATAAAATAAAAAATTATAAAAATCTTTAATTCCTGTTTGACTATATCTTGTAATTGAAAACATTTAGAGGCTCATACTTATCGCAAATATTGAGCATGACCTGCGATTATGACTGATCTTAAATCAAGGTCATTTTTAAGCAAGTTCAAGGTAACTGGCAGAAAAAGTGTATTACCTTTGTCAAATGCAGAATTTGCAAATGATACTTGACACAAAGATTGCTTATGACTAAATGGTGTTTCATGACCTTATCTAATGTCAAGATTACTGGCAGTAAATGTGTGAAATTTGTTTTCATTTCATCACTCCCTCATGGATAAGTATTGAAACTGGAAACTTCAAAGATTATTTGTAAGCTGAAAGTACATCATAACCTTTACCCATGATATTGTGGCAAGTTCAAGGCCATTGGCAAAAAAAAAAATTGCTCAAGTCAGGTCCATAATGCCTTAATGGAGAAACAGTAAATATCTCCCTTTTATTTAAAGATTTATGATGAATAGAAGATGTATCTTTTCTTTCTTAACCAGTATCATTTTGGCAAGTTCAAGGTCACATTTAGAAAATTGATATTGGCATTTTCAGAAAAAAAAATGTATAGGGGGTATAATGTTGGAGTTTGTTCACAGTTATTGAATTATATAGGCATAGTTCAATTATAGTATACATGCAGGTAGAATCCATGACAATTCAGCCATAACTGGAAGGTATTTTTGAATCCTTAATAATAGAATTTTTGCAGATTTAGATTTTACTGACTTAACTTGGGAAGACCTCTTAAATAAAAAAAGTCACATAAGTATAAGCATCAGGGCGACTATACTTTATGATATTACAATTTTTCATAGCATGTATTACCAGTACACAAAAAACAAGTATTGGTATGTACATGTAGTAACCTTTTTATCTTGAATTCAAATAAAGATATTGAAAACACTGATACATTGTTTTATTGACTTGGGAATAAATTGCTTTGTCATTGTTGAAATGTGGATACATGCATATACACGGTACCAGTAAGTAATTAAACTTTTTCTAACAATTTTAGACATTTGAAAACAAGTAAATGTGCAGAGAGTGTAGAAGTCTGTGCATCACTTTTCTCGGCCTGGAATTCTTCAAACAGGACAGGATAGGTTTGGTAGGACACCCTCAGATTCTCAACTTTGTTTAGGTAGTTGCTTCTTGTGATTCACCTGTGAAATTATTATTTCAAAAATAAATATAACAAAATGTAGTAATGTTACTGATCATTCAATGTCAAGCTAAGCAAATAAAGGAATAGATAATACAAAATCAAAAACAAGAAGCCCAGGGACCATATCGCTCACCTGAGCACTATGGCTAGAAAAAAAAAGCAGAAATCAGTTTAGTCTTGAAAGGTTGAAAAGTTTGAATATAAAAGTGGTTCGGGGGGGAGATGGGGTATGAATTGAACAAAATTGAATCTACATTACCTGAGGATGCTTCCATTTAAATATGACCAATCATGGCTTTGCTGTTCTTGAGTAGAAGATATTTAAAGATTTTTCCTACGTATTCCTATGTAAAACTTTGATCACCCATTGTGGCCGCACCCGATCCCCAGGGGTCATGTCTGAACAAACTTGATTCTACACTAATCTAAGAATTAAGAATGCTTCCATATAAATATGACCAATCATGGCTTTGCTGTTCTTAAGAAATAGTTTTTTTAAAGATTTTTACTATGTATTCCTATGTAAAACTTTGATCGCCCATTGTGGCCCCACCCAACCCCCGGGGGTCATGATTTGAACAAACTTGAATGTACACTATCTGAGGATGCTTCCATGTATATATGAACAATCATGGCTTTGCTGTTCTTGAAAAGAAGATTTTTAAAGATTTTTCCTATATATTGCTATGTAAAACTTTGATCGCCCATTGCGGCCCCACCCGACCCCCGGGGGTCATGATTTGAACAAATTTGAATGTACACTATCTGAGGATGCTTCCACATAAGTTTCATATTTTCAAGCACAGTGGTTCTTGAGAAGAAGATTTTTTAATGATGCCATTAATTTTTCACGAATTCATAATTATCTCCCCTTGGAAGAAGGCATGGCCCTCCATTTGAACAAATTTGAATCCCCTTTACCCAAGGATACTTTGTGGCAAGTTTGGTTGAAATTGGCCCAGTGGTTCTGGAGAAGAAGTCGAAAATGTGAAAAGTTTACAGACAGACAGATCAGAAAAGCTCACTTGAGCCTTCGGCTAAAATGTGAAAAGTTTACAGATGGACTACAGACAAAATGTGATCAGAAAAGCTCACTTGAGCCTTCGGCTCAGGTGAGCTAAAAATATGAAAGTGAGAGAGGGCCAAACTAAGGGTTTAATTATTAATTCATAATGGAAGTAAACAAGCTTGAAAGACACACAATTCAATCTTAGAAGATGTACCTGGTATTTCTTAAATTTTACGTTCATTTACAGTGTATGTAGGTGTCAACGTTTCATCAACTACTTCTGTATATAATATTGAAGGGTTTTAATTTGTAATACAGAGTGAATTAAAGTTATACATGTATTTATTTATGTGTATTTAACACATCACCATAAATGTGATGATGCAGAATGGTCTACAAACAAACAAACTTATTTTGTGTGATCTCATAAACTACATGTGTCTTCCTTCTGTGGCCAAACATGTATAAAATTTGAAAGCTAAGGATATTATAAAGAAAACTAATATTGTTGACTGAGTTATATCCCATTCCCATATAAATGTTCGATGAAATCGATTCATAGTGATTGGACCCTTACAACTATAGTTGTCTTTCTGTAATGGAAAATTCCTCTGTGTAACATTTTTTTAAGTAATGAGGTAAATCAAAGATTGTTGAACAGATGGAATTCATTAAGATATGATTAGTATATTGTATTAATATTTAGTCATGCAATCAGTAAGAATAAATACCTGTTGGCTCTCTATTCCCTTAGGAATACACCAGGTCTAGAGCACAGTCCTAAGTTAGCTTAGAGTACATTGATCAATCTCAGCTTTACACTAGCTGGCATTATGACAAAGGAGGGGACACAACTCAGATGTTTCAACCTGCAACACACAAATTATTTGAAGTGACCTGTTTTACACTATATCAGAGATAAAAAAAAAATCTCCCAGTCATGGTTACTTTATGGAAGGTATAGTCAATGAATTGTGCCATAGTCACTGAAACTGCTTTCTGTCAATACCAAACAGCCAATTTCTGACATAAAATTATTTACACCTTTTGCATTTAAATAAAATTAAATGAAAAGTGATTTGGAATATTACTGGTATGTACCCTAAATGACTGCACTGAACCGTAAACTATGCTTAATTTCAGAAATATTTGATTTCAAAAATATAAAAAAAAAATTCTGAGGAATTGTCAGAGAATGTACATGTACCATGATAGATTAATTTTGCTGGGAAATGAAAACAAAGACCAAAGGGCAAGGATTTTATTTTACAAACTAGATGTGTGTGGTAACACCACAAATGCCCCCACAGACAGCCAAAATTTCAAATTGCAAATTGTAAATTGCACATTTGTAGCCAAGATAATGATTAGAAATTGAGAATTTTTAAATCTTTTCCAAGTTCAAAGGGGATAACTGTCAATACCATGACCAAATTCAAACTTGACCTGCATATTCCTATGACGTATCCATATATCAAATTTGAGTTGAATGTGTACAACTGTTGCCGAGATGATGAACAGAAATTCAAATGAATGATGACAGAATGACAGAATGATGGAACAGGGTAACACTATATCCCCCCCTGACCATTTTATGGGGGGGGGGGGGGCTTAAAAATTCTGAAGATTAAGGGGTACCTATATTCTCCTAAATTTCAGATGACAAGGAAAGTATTTCTATTCTGCTAAGGCAAATTTTCAAACTTTTTTAAAAAAAAAAAAACAAGTTCAAGCTATAGATTTCCATAAAAGAAGTGTTGCAATTATGACTTGGCAATCCATTATTATAATTTTCATTTCCACAATAGAATTTGCATCAAAATCAAAGAATGTCTTGATCCCTTTCCTTTAATGAGAGCAGAAAAAATTAAAATTAGACTCAACTAGATCGCAATGTGTAGCAATCTTGTTGGAGCAGAATAAAGATCTAATTTTAGTTAGACTGAATTTATCTAAATTTGTTAATTTTTTGTGTGATTTATTGAAGGATAATGACTAGCGCATATTATTGATCTTTGCAATCAATCAGAGTTCAGCTTATTGTATAAAAGACAAGAGACAAAATGTACATAATTAAACCACAGGTGCTTCAAGGGAACAGGAACACAACCCACTCCAACCCTCTAAAATTTTGGGCTCCCCGAGTTATTTTTTGATTTATTTTTTTAAGCATATATGTTGATGTATAATGCACTATAAAAATTCACAATTAATGCATTAATAAGCTATGTATAAAAATATACCAATGATATAAATAGACAGGTTAATTATATTTTTTTTTTGGGGGGGGGGGGGGGGGGATACATCAGATACCAGAGACATATATATCTCTGGATACATATACATGTATAGCTTTTTGAATCAATTGTGAATTTTTATAGTGCATTATACATCAACAAATGCTTTAAAAAATCATGAAAAATATAATTCAGAGAGCCATTAATGTTTTTTAGAGAAGTTGCCCCCCCCCGCCCCTTTCGCCTTTTGAAATCGTTGCAACGGGCCTGATGGGAGGGGGGTCCTGTCCCCAAGCACCTGTGCATTAAAACATGAGTGTCAGAACCTAATGGGGCTAATTGTAGAATTGCTGGTGGCTGGCTGGGAGCAAATCTCCCCACTTTTTTTTCCACAAAACAACATTAATTACGCCCAATAAAAATATTCAGCAAAAGTTCACTGTTCAACGGAATGGACCCTCACCCGATTTCTCCAACATGATTTCGACGAGGGTGTTAATTAAAGTAGTCTTTAAATTTGACCTATTTTACAATATAACTTAAATAAATATGACAAGTAATTCAGTGTTGTCTAGATTTAAAATTAGAAACAGCTGATTATTTCAAAAGCTGAGAAAATTCGGTCCATCGCAGTTGAGATTATTGCTACACATGTAGCCTACTTTCGTTTTCCTGAATATAAAGACTTTAGCATGTTTATCAACAAAGTAGTCATTATCCTTTTGTTGTTTCAAACAAGGGATTTAGCATTTCTTTCTACATACTTCATTCTGGGATTGGGCATGCTGAATCTATTCCAGAGGCAGAGATCTACCGTATGTATGATCACCAAACATTACACTTCCTGCCATGTGGTGTCTAGCCTCGCTTTCGTATTATAAGGGAGGAATAATTATTTCATTTTAAGGGTAACTTGAAATGAGATATCTCTTTCATTAAGAGAGATATCTCTTTAACTTAGAAAGATATCTCTTTTTGAAAATCTAAAGAGATATCTCTCTAATTTAGAAAGATATCTCTTTTAACGTTGTTAAAGAGATATCTCTCTAACTTTAAGAGATATCTCTCTCGCTTTAAGAGATATCTCTCTAGCTTATAAAGATATCTCTCTAAGTAAAAGAGATATCTCTCTTGCAAAAAGAGATATCTCTTTTGTTTATAGAGATATCTCTCTAGGTTATAAAGATATCTCTCTTAGTCAAAGAGATATCTCTCTTGGTCAAAGAGATATCTCTTTTAGTTAAAGAGATATCTCTATAAGCTAAAGAGATATCTCTCTAAGCTAAAGAGATATCTCTCTTATTGAAAGAAAAAATTATTTTACGAATAAATAGTAAAAGGGCTTGCCATACAGTTGACATGTTAATGTGATACGACCGGACTTCTGTATGGTCAAACCAATCCATAGCGCATGACTGTGAAATAAGTCCAAAAAGAGTTAGATAACTTCGGACTGTATGAATGAGACAATTTTCTTATACTAGGAAATTATTATATTCAATAATTTTGGGAATATAGAACTAATTAAGGTATGTAGTTCTGTCTTAATTTTTACAGCAGTAAACAAGTCTGACTATATAGCTCAGCATTAGTCTTTTGTAAGATAATAAATAAATATTTTTACAAAAGTTATACGTAATGTCGTTACCTTTCTAGACATTTAACAGATTATTCAGTGATTTATAAAGCAAAACCTTTGAGTTATGCAGGACCAGCTACTATCGCTACCGGATCACAAATTCTCTAAATTCCTGAGAGCTCCTATCATTCCCGTGTTATACTGATAAGTGTTTTTTCATCAATGTGCATATTCACGTACAATTCTCCTTAGCCGACATGGCGCACAGGATGATCGCCTTCTTTATCACGTTACTTGTCACTTAGTCATTCTGGTACAGCATTGGCGGATTACAAAGTTAGGCATCACTCAGGCAACTTTAGAATTGCTAAGGTACTTGAAAAAAAAATGCAGAAATTACTATAAAATTAACATACCTTTTTCTCTCAAGTGTTATGTTTGTTTGAATTGTTCCATGATATGGCTTGGTTTGATTTAAAATGAATTGTATTTGAATGTACTAAAAACAAATTTCGGATCAATTTGTTTAAAGAATCGACAGAATGGCTATGTATTTCCACACACATGCAGTGCACAAACGATCAAACTTGTATTTGTGCACATTATATAATGTTTTCCCTCATGCCAATTAATTAATTGGATTGCCCACCTGTTTTACCTGGGAAACAAGCAGAATGAAAACTCTGGAGGACCTTGCATCTTTACATACTCAAATCTGCTTTTGTTTAAAATATCGAATACATTAATTCGTTCCAAAAATCAGGTAAAAATATAAAAAATGATCCTTTCAAATCACAAAACATAAGTTTAAACATGAAGGTTAGATGTAATGGGGGAAAAAAATCATTCTCAAGTAGGTGCTGTTGAAAAAAAAAAAGCACTTTGCGAACATGTTGCAACAAATTCATATTAAAACATTATTTTGAAAGCAGTTGAAATTGATTTTAGTGAAGTGTAACAGGAAATCGGACTCCGATTAAAAAACCAAGATGGATTTAATATAAATATTTAATGTACTCAACACACTGAATGTTTCGCTGATATATACCGGTATACGATACATATATCAAATATACATAATGAATATCACGCGAAAGAGTGTTGGTCCGAATAACACAAGGCTTATTTATTTAATTTCTTCAGGTGAATTGCAGCCTTTTTAAGTACTCATTGATGTTTCACAAAAGTGAAGGAGTTAGTCATCTGCATTGACCAACAAGGTGTCTTTGTTAGGTAAGGTGGATTCCTTAATATGAAAGTCTTTTACCCCTTTAATTTCAAGTCACATTATATGTTCTTTCTTTTTTTTTTTAGTTGTTGTTGTTTTGTTTTTTGTTTGTTTGTTTGTTTGTTTTGGTTTTGTTTTTGTTTTTTTAACCACTTCATTTCAGACAATGACAGTTGTTTAAACTATCCAAGATAAAGACTTAGCAGTACTTTTAATTGGTTATCTATATTTGTCTCTTCGATGTAGTATATGATGGAAGAATAGATATCGATGCAAGAAATCCATGAAGCGGAAGTTTGTAGAAACAGCCTTAAGCTCGTTAAGATATAATAAATAAATTTGAGTTACCTTTATCGCAAGTGTAGTGTTACCGTTCAATATTTTTCCGGTTTATATTATTGGCTAAATGCATACTGGAAAATGCAAAGTAAAGAGGTGTGAAAACAGGCAGCTCTTGTTAATTGTTATATAGTGGAGTCCAGATGAAGTATTGACTTTAGATCGAAGTGTATGACCCTTTTCGGTAATTAACCTTCTAGTATATAGTGACCTAATGTTCGAGAGGCCATCAACTTGACCGGAAGATAACAGTGTAAACTTCAGCGTATAAAGGGTTCTACAAGGGATTTAACGTACATGTACGTCAAGAATGTCGGATACCTGAAAGATGGATTTTTATGGACAGGCCATATTTACTCGCTTAATAATTCATTTACATATGGTGGGTAGATTTTCTCTTCCTTTTTTCTCTCTGTTTTAATCGGGTGCACACAAGCTTAGATGAATGATTTTTACAGATTTCTGTGTGGCGTATTACAATTCTACTATTCATATGAGTATCATATTATAAGGATTTTATCAGTGATGCATACAGAAAAAGGGGTTTCATGTAACATCCAATGTACGAGACAATATACGCAGTTTATGTCTGTGGATATATTTTTTTTTTCTGAAGAAAAAAGTAACTTGGCGCCATTTGTTGAGTTGGAAGGACATATTTACAATAATGATGCACCCATAATAAGTGTTTCTGAATGTTTAAATAAATACTCAATATCCACATCTGTTCCTCGATTTATCCGAAAGAGCACTGAACAATGCAGAGTTTAAGAAAGATTTGACCATATCTACTATGTACATAAATAGAGAATAAAGAGAAAATAATCCCATACTTTGAAAGTTTGAGAAAATGTTTTATTATCCTTTTCTAAGAGATGCCCATCATTGTGTTTTTATTTAACCGAGAAACACATTTTTTGTTTTGTTAGTTTCTATTTGCTGTCGAATTATCAGAAAACAAGATACATATAAAAGTACATTAGGGAATGTTAATCAATCCCTTTGTCTGGTAACGCTGTTAAAAGAGAGAAATCTAAAAGCCACCCAGGACGAATTCTGTTTTTTGAATTAAACATTAAATAAGGTTCACCAGTGCAAACAGAACTTAAGGCGCTGGGAGTACTAGGATACAATTAAGGAATTATGTTCATAATTTTACACTGGATCACTTGATTTCACATTGAGTTGAAAATTGATTAATTGCCAAACTTTAGGAGTTTTCCGCCCTGATTGAAATACATGCAAACAAAACCAACAAGTAGAGTGCTGTCAGTTTCATTAGCTTCAAACTCCTGGAGTGGAAAATTCGGTACATCTAGACCATATTAACATGGCCAACGTTGTGAGATGCAGTGGGAGATATGGCTAGGAATTTGCAATATCTTTTAAAACATGTTAAGTTGGACTTATATTTCCTTGCATTGGAATAAATTCCATAATGGATGAATCAAATGTCTTCGACACAGTAAATATAATTATTTGTTTCAAGTGATTTTGAGAGTAATGCAGGTAGCTGTATTTTGAATTATTTTCTGTCTTCTTGTTTGAGAGACACATTATGGGATTTTTTAAAAATGTTTCATTGATATTGAATTAAAATAAAACTTTTCTTTAAAAATTACAACTACACCATTATTTTATTTGTTGGAGTTTTTTTTAAT
Organism: Saccostrea echinata; assembly: GCF_033153115.1. Lineage (NCBI taxonomy): Eukaryota > Metazoa > Mollusca > Bivalvia > Ostreida > Ostreidae > Saccostrea > Saccostrea echinata. The sequence goes on from NW_026889803.1 coordinate 7,553,817, forward strand.
GAAAACTCTAAAAAATATATATATATATATTTGTGTTAATTACTGATTAATTTTAGCTAAGAAAATATGTTTTTAAAATTTTGATATTATTTTTATTTATTGGCATTAGATTTGTTTTCAGCAAACAAGCAAACATCACGAACATATTCGCTGCAACAAAATTATTTTGGTAGGAAAAAAAAATTAGGAAATCAATTAACTCATTTCTTGTAAGACTTGTCTATGAAATTAATTACATCTCTTTTTATATAATTATGTATGTTACTGAGATTGTCTTGTTATACGGGAGGGGAACAAATTTAAAAATAGAAGTAGGATAAATAAAACTTCTTAAATCATCATTTTATTGATTTCTAGTGAATATAACTATTCATCAAAAGTATTGCATGTTCATCATTTCGAAACCTTCAAAATCTGCATCTTTATTCGTTTCAGTTTACAGAAAGTCAATTATTTTCTAATGAAGTATGTATTTAGTGTCTCTTTATCGTTCGTTACCACGCGGTAAAATCCTATCAAACTGGATGTTATCTTCTATTTATAAGAGAGAATATCATTGACTGATCGCTTTTGATATCTCATCAGTTGTCATTCATAAACAGGCTTGTCGATATAGGAGGTTTTGTTATATACATGTAACTGGATATAATTTGCTATTGATTGTTACCCGTAGGGGTTCCAATATCTGTGTTTGAATCCAACCTCTAGGATCAGAAAAAAAAACCCACGTATCTGAGCAACTATTGATATATATTCTGTAAAATGTTGTTTGTTCTGCATGATCTATTTAATTGTATTTAGTTTTCATCACAAAATTGATCTGCTTTATACTGTTTTCAGTGAGACCCAGCTGCTATCTGTGCATGTATAATTGAACGGAATTGAAATATTACACATACTTTATTTATTCTTCCTAGTTCATATTGAGTATATATGCAAGGATACTGAGAGATGACGTCTTTTTTCAAGCATGCATTTATACGTTTGTGCCAGAAAGTCAATATAAAGATGTTTAAAATTAATTTTTTACATTACAAATGTTGCTTCAAAAGATTGATTAATCAAGCTGTAAAAAGTCTCAATGAAGTTTTCCTTCATAAATTGATCGATAAATAGGATTTGATAATAAAGATATAAATAAGAGACCCATTTCGTTCACTCTGTCTTATTTGTTTAAGTTCATAGACTTGCATAGTTTGTGTAATCTAATTATAGTTAGTGTGGTTAAGATTATTCGTTTGTATCAGAGATAGCAGAGAAGGAACGGTAATGCAAAAAATACATGACTAGGAGGGGAGAGATGCAAGTAAGATATATTTCATTAGCCATGTAATCAATATAGCATGATGTCTGATGATGAGGTAACCGTGGAATAAATTCTTTAGATAAGATATGATCAACTTCATTACCGGACTGGAGGAGCAATATTCATAGAAATATCTAACAGGAATATCGTAGGAAGTCGGAGAAAGAGAGGATGTCTGCGTTAATTACTGTTTCATTCATTTCAGAAGTGATACTGACGTTTCGTGGGTGACGTAGATGACCACGTATGAGCTGTCGCACGCGCCTCCTGCTCACGTCCTCGGTTGTCGTCTGCCTCGCTTTCACTTACATTGTGCTGTTTAATGGTTTGGCATTGTATAGTTTGACCAAATCCACGTACACACCACCATCTGTAGCTGTCAACAGAGGCCGTCTTTACCTGGCATATCTGGGTTTTAAATCTTGGAAATGTAAGACTCCACATTTCTCCAAACAAGCTCTACCTCTTACTGCTTTAGTGAGTTTTCCAGGATCTGGAAATACATGGGTCCGCCATATATTACAACAAGCTACAGGTAAGACTGCAGATAAATAACATTAAACCAGATATTCAAATTTTAGAATTAAAGAATTTCAGAGAGCATTTATGATTTTGAACTCAAATTTCTTTTACCATTTTTATCTGTAGTAGAAACTATTTCTTTGGAGATAATGGAATTAGATATGAATGACACAAAATGTCTGTAGTAAACTAATCCCAGGTCGGTAGACAAACATCTCTCTTCGTGAGAGTTACTGTAACACGGATGAAAAATTTGAATAACTTTTTGACTCGCAGGTATTAATACCGGAAGTGTCTATAGAGACTATGTTCTGAAGGTTTTGGGATTTCATGGAGAGGGCGTGCAGAACTCCTCGGTGCTGGTCATTAAGACACACAAATGGGGTGTAACTGAGAGGGAGAAATATCAAAGGGCCATTTTAGTCCTCCGAAATCCCAAAGATTCCCTGCTGGCAGAATTTAATAGAAAAAACGCTGGACACATTGGTCATGCAAAGACAGAAGACTTCAAACAAAGTAAGTTTTTCTGGAATGTGAGGTACAGTTCTGACATTCCAAGGGGGATACTGAAAAATCGAAAACCGTCAAATTTGATATCTTGCATGCCACCGCGGTACATTAACAAAAACAGTACACAAATTTGGCACAAACATGAAAATGAAGAAATTTGAAACTGAAGCAGGAATTTTCCCTAGATACAATGTGTTCGTTAATTTTAATACACTTGAGGGTATTTTTTTTTTTGCCTGGTCAGTTTGTATTTCGATGCATTGGCGCAGGTCATGGTAAATAAAACAATACTTAGTTTAATGTGGTGTGCTTAAGCAAACCATAATTTCGTTCTTCGAAGATTCCAAGCAATCAATATAAACATATGTAACCGATAAGATTGGATTGGAAAGAAGAAAGCAAGAAAAGATCTCAGTGAATAAAGAAAGCAACATAAAGTTCTGTAAAGTTAACATTGTTGTAAACGTTTTGAGAATTGAAGGTCCTCTTCTAGTGTTATCTCCTCAACTATTGGAAATTAATGTAGATTCATACCCTCCTTTTTTACGAAAAAAGTTGGCTGACAATGAATTTATATACTTTCATAATGTAAAACAAAACGAATTTATAAACCTTCAATTTATTCCACTTGAGACTACACGTATCCAGAGTTTAAAGAAGCTAAAAACATGCATTCAAAATTTTATCCCCAAGAGGTATTAAAATTTTCATGTGTTACCCTCTTGTACATGTAGATGCAGTATTGTTATATTATACTGAATATTCTATACAAATAAAGGTGAAGCATGCACGCATAGATTCCGCGCAGTCAATATTTTTTTTTCGGAATATCACCCGTCGTGAAGCAATGTTGACTGTTGCTAAGTTCTATCGCGCTAAAGGGCGTCGTTTCATCATTCACAGGGTAACGAATATTTATATCATACTTTCATGTAAATCAGTTATTAAAATCTGTTTCTTCGAGAAACATTTGTTAAAAAAACATTTCCCGTTGAATAATGAAGTCACGCCCTCCAGCTTAGCAACAGTCAACATTGCTTGACGACGGGTGATATTCCAAAAAATATTGACTGCGTACTGTAATATGTACATGTAACATGTTTTTGTATTAATTAGTGAAATAGAGATGAAGAAAGAAACCCAATTATTAGAATTTTACCAAATGCAGTAAAAGAAGGTGCGATTTTTAACATAAATACATGTATATATACATGTACATGTGTCTAAAAATAGTCAGTTGTCAGTAAGTACTCGACAAATGAGACATTAGGAATTGAAAATTGTTAATTATTGATTTCAAGACACGTACTTGTACCGGTATATATTTTCTGAGAGCAATTTTGGATCTTGGTTCCTAGTTATGTATATAAATTAAGCACACATTATGATTCAATCATCTTTTCTTATTGTGTTACAGAGTGGATACCATACGTCAATAATTCGGCGAGGCACTGGTTAAATATGACCAAGGACTGGCTAAATTTCACCGGCGATTTACACATTGTGAGATACGAACAGCTCAAAGCTGACCCTATCAACGAAATTAAACGTTTGCTTAACTTTCTACAAATACATATATCACAAGAAGAGTTGATGTGTGTTTATCAGAATATGAATGGACGGTTTAAACGACCTAGGAAGAATGTTACAGATTATGACCCATATTCATCCGAAATGAGGAGTATCTTAGTGCAATATGAACAGCAAATTAACGAAATAATTGACCAGCGATACAGATATACACCACCAAAAAATTATACATGAGTCCTTTTCTTTTTGATTTGATTATTTTTTAAGTTAGTTTACATGTTTATTATATGTGGAATAAAATATGACTTTTACGCAATTTCTATGAAAAGTTTCTGTTGGTGCCCTTTTTTACTGTATAAAATTTAATATTTTCAAAAAATTTTAAACAAATTTCTCAAGTTATATAATTCACGCGCCTGCAATGTGTAAAATAAAGTTTTTCAAGGGATATAATTTAAATTCTTAGAACTGTCTTTTCCAAAATTTTCAAGAAACCAGATAACGTATATAGTTAATAGTACAGGCAGCTGGGGTATGAATTTGCACCCATCCTTTCAGAAGGGGGGGGGGGGTGCAAATTACTAGTATTTTTATAAACCATAGAGAGGTACAGTGCAGGAAACTAATTTTGTTACAGCATCGATGCTGATTTGAATGCTTCCTTTGCTTGCTGATTTAATGCTAGTTATCCTTATCCTGATGCTGTTTTATAATTAGGTCAATGCTACTGGAAGTAGCATCATGCTACCGGAAGAAGATAATGAATTTCAGCATTGCCGTTTAAAGCAATAAAAGTGAATTTACAATTATTTGATCATAATATCTCACTATGTATCAATAATGTGAATACTTTAACCAATATTCTTTCTCTCTTTTTTAATTTTTTACTGAATTAAAACTCATTGATTTTCTGATGCTAGTAGGATAATGCTGATTTTATGTAGGTCAATGCTGGTTTTATCCTTTGTTTGCTGATGCTGATCCTGGTAATGCTGTTTTTTAAATGCTGATCCTGATGCTAGCTCGATACTGATGCTAATAATGCTTATGCTGATGCTGGTTTATGTAACGAAATTAGTTCCCTGCACTGTATGGTGGCATATTTCTGCCCCCTACATGCAAGATAAATTATGTAAACATGCAAGAAAAGTATATCAACATGCAAGATAATTATGTCAACATGCGAAATAATTATGTTGACATGCAAGTTACCAATCTTTTTTGAGAATCTAATTTTAATGTTGGTAAAATTACTTACTAATGCCAGTATACGATATCATACAAGCAAGCTGCAACAGAATTATGTTGACATGCGACTTATTTATGCTAACATGCAAGATAATTATGTTAACATGCAAGATATTTATGTCAACATGCGACTTATTTATGTTAACATGCAACATAATTATGTAGACATGCGACTTATTTATGTCAACATGCAAGATAATTATGTTAAAATGCAACTTATTCATGTTAACATGCGTCTTATTTATGTCAACATGCAACTTATTCATGTCAACGTGCGAGTTATATTTTAACATGCAAGGTATTTATGTCAACATGCAAGATAATAAGTTGCATGTTAACATACATATCTCGCATGTTGACGTAATTAACTCGCATGTTAACATAATTATCTTGCATGTTGACATAATAAGTTGCGTGTCTACATAATTATCTTGCATGTTGACATAAATAAGTTGCATGTTGACATAAATATGTTGCATTTCTACATAATTATGTTGCATGTTAATATAATTTATCTTGCATGTAGGGGGCGGAAATATGTCACCATCGAGAGGCAATATCAAAAAGAAAATGAAATTTCAAATTTTTCATAACTTTTCAATTTGCTTTTAAAATTTTTCTAATCGAAGAAGAAAAAAAAACAGTATTATCCTACATGCAGGTATCTGTTATATTATTTTGAATCTTTATCAGAACAAAGACTTCTGGTTTTACCTTTGAAGTAAAATTCAGATGAAGACTTTTTATCAGCAAAAACCTGCATTTGTTTTTAATTTTGAATTATAGTTATGCATGGGACTGCCGACATAAAGGAAGTTCAATGGGAATTTCTCTACAATTCTCTTGAAAGGTTACATAGACAGCACATTAAAATAAATCAGTTATTGCATTAAAAAAGACAGCTATTACATTAAAATAAACCAGTTATTACATTATGTACATCAGACATTTCTTCTGTATACCTTATCGAGAGACGTAGAGATCATAACAATACATTAGTGGAAGAGATGTTAATGGTCTTTGGGATAGACATAATAAAATGAAATATAGACAACTTATTGTTCCTCATATCTGCTTCCTCCAAGATGAAAAGAAAAAAAGAGGGAAAAAGTGACAGTGTGTATGTCATAGCTTTGTGAATTTCGAGTCCTAGTATTTACGTCTGTGTATTGTTGTTTAATGGACTTCACGTAACGTAGCATGCGTGAGTTAACCAATATAACTATTGATCCAGATTAATTATTATTAAACTATAGTGAGATTAGCAATCGACATATCCTTAAAAGTATAAGATCAGTTTATCTTCAATTGCTGCTCGATTGTGTTAACCCAGATTTTCGTAAAATGTAGCAACCAGAGCAGAATGTTAAAAACAAGATGTGTTTGTGAAACACTGATGCCCCCGTATGGTAACTTACAGCAAAGGTTAAACTTTCTCAAATGCAAATCAAATATGTTGGTACCCAAAGTAAGGTCTTGTCTCGAGGAATTTACCTGTGAAATATAAAAGCCCTAGCAGCAACCATTGAATAGATATAGAAAAGGTTAAAGTTTTTCAAAAGTAAGTCAAACATCAAGGTCAAGGTCAAATGTCCAAATTAATGGTGCCTTAGGAAAGGCCTTCTCACAAGAAATATACAGGTGAAATATGAAAACTGAAGCACCAATCGTTCAAAAGTTATGAACAAGGTTTAAGTTTTTCAAAAGAAGGTCAAACTCCAAGGTCAAGGTCAATGGATTACAATTGTTGGTTTCCAAAGTAAGGTCCTGTCACAAGGATTACATATTTGAAGTATGAAAGCCCTAGCACCAACGGTTCAAAAGTTATGGCCAAGGTTAAAGTTTTTCAAAAGTAGGTCAAACTCCAAGGTCAAGGTCAAAGGGTCAAAGTTGTTGGTATTCAAAGGAAGGTCTTGTCACAAGGATTACATATGTGAAGTATGAAAGCTGAAGTACCAATCGTTCAAAAGTTATGGCCAATGTTAAAGTTTTTCAAAAGTAGGTCAAACTCCAAGGTCAAGGTCAAAGGGTCAAAGTTGTTGGTATCCAAAGGAAGGACTTGTCACAAGGATTAAACATGTTAAGTATGAAAGCCTCAGCTCCAATTGTTCAAAAGTTATGGCCAAGGTTAAAGTTGGATAAAATTTTGCAAAACTGGGTCAAACTCCAAGGTCAAGGTCAAAAGATCAAATAAAGTGGTACCCAAAGAGGGGTCTTGTCACAAGGAATACACATGTGAAATATGAAAGCCATAGCTCCAACCAATCAAAAGTTATGGGCAATGTTAAAGTTTTTGCGGACAAACAGACAGACAGACAGACGGACGGACAGGGCAAAAACTATATACCCCCGAATCTTCGATACGGGGGCATAAATATGCCATCTATACTAAACAGGTTCAATAAATTTCTTTATAATTATATGTCACCTATATAATTTAACAATGACAATGAATTTATTCTCCTAAACTGACATTAAGTACCGTGTGGAGACAGATTACAAATATAGTTAAACATATGTGCATACGTGAAACAGAAAAAAGTACACAGTCAAAAAACTAACGATGAGCTAACCAGGAGAGCCAATTCTCTCAAAGATAATTTTTATAAATTTACACAGTTTTATCAATTTAACTGTATTTTTTGTATTAAAAAGATGATCAAACTTATAAACATTTGGATATAAATAGTAATACTTTGATATTAATGATAATCTTGATTTCAAAATGAATGGATCATTACAATTAAATAAGTACAATGATATTCATCACCAATTTCATTTTTGGAACATAACTTACAAATTCTATTTTCTCTTGGTACATTTTGCCATCTCCCAACTTCAATCGGTAATTTATTATTACAAGTTCTAAACCTACAAAATAATTTCCAGTACTTACAAGGCAAAGATACTAAATACTTTTCTAAACAAAATGACCTACATAAACATGGCATTGCTTAGTTAACTTCTTCCCTCGTTAATTTATTTCTTATACATTCATTCTCCCTACAGCTTTATAAGCACGGAGTCATTGTGGATGAAAAGGTTACTGTTGGATGCTAGCTACATTTAACTTTAGAGATGCCAAATTTTTGTGGAATTTAAGGTTGGATAAAGTTAACAATAATATAACAAACATCCACCTGCGGTATAGCTGAAAAAAAGAGATGCCGAAATATAAAACAGAATTTTGGATTCTTCTATTAATGGATATATCGTAGAGGTTTTGAAGCCAGATAATGAAACGGGCGTTTTTATGACTTGATTACTTTATAATATTTCTTCAACTGTCTCTTATGCTTCAACTATTTTTTTTTCATACATGCATACATTTCAATATGGACAAGATGTGTTTGTAAAACACCGAGGCTAGCGTATGGCAGCTCAAGGCCAAGATTTAAGTTTTTCAAATGTAGGTAAAAGTCAAGAGGTCAAAATGTTGCAATTGGTACCGAAAGAAAGGTCTTGCCATAAGAAATACACATGTGAAATATGAAAGCCCTAGCAATATCCATTCAGAAATTATGACCAACGTTAAATTAAGTTTTTGAAAAGTAGGTCATGCTCCAAGGTCAAGAGGTCAAAAATATTGAAACCAAAGGAAAGGTCTTCTCACAAGGAATATACTTGTGAATTATGAAAGCCCTGCCACCAACCGTTCAAAAGTTATGACCAAGGTTAAAGTTCTTCAGATATAGATCAAATTCCAAGGTCAAAATCAAAAGTCAAAAATGTTGGAACACAAGGAAAGGTCTAGTCACAAATAACACACATGAGAAATATAAGCTTTAGAACCAACCAATCAAAAGTTATGGGCAAGGTTAAAGTTTGGGAAAATTTTGCAAAAGAAGGCCAAGAGATCAAATATGTTGATATCCAAAGAAAGACCTTGTCACAAGAAATACACATGTGAAATATGAAGCCGTAGCACAAACATTCAAAGGTTAATTACAAAATAATTTTTTGCGGACAAATAGACAGACAAACAGTCAGACGGATAGCTACATGCTATACATGTAGCTACGTATAAAAAAAATACCTGCCCCCGAATCTTCAACTACGAGGGCTTAAAATTGTTTTTTTTTTTGAAAATCAAAAGTTGTTTGGCGTGAGAAACTGTAATAAAGCAGGAAATTATTTGAAGTTATATCAAAACGAATCAAATCATTATGCATCAATTCATACAGCAGCAGAACATCAATGTTTGACGAAAATTTATTATAGGAGATGATAGAAAATGTATTATAGAGATGATAGAAAATGTATTATAGGAGATGATAGAAAATGTATCATAGAGATGTTAGAAAATGTATTATAGGAGATGATAGAAAATGTATTATAGAGATGATAGAAAATGTATTATAGGAGATGATAGAAAATGTATTATAGGAGATGATAGAAAATGTATTATAGAGATGATAGAAAATGTATTATAGGAGATGATAGAAAATGTATTATAGGAGATGATTGAAAATGTATTATAGGAGATGATAGAAAATGTATTATAGGAGATGATAGAAAATGTATCATAGAGATGATAGAAAATGTATTATAGGAGATGATAGAAAATGTATTATAGAGATGATAGAAAATGTATTATAGAGATGATAGAAAATGTATTATAGGAGATGATAGAAAATGTATTATAGAGATGTTAGAAAATGTATTATAGGAGATGATAGAAAATGTATTATAGGAGATGATAGAAAATGTATCATAGAGATGATAGAAAATGTATTATAGGAGATGATAGAAAATGTATTATAGAGATGATAGAAAATGTATTATAGGAGATGATAGAAAATGTATTATAGAGATGATAGAAAATGTATTATAGGAGATGATAGAAAATGTATTATAGAGATGATAGAAAATGTATTATAGGAGATGATAGAAAATGTATTATAGAGATGATAGAAAATGTATTATAGGAGATGATAGAAAATGTATTATAGAGATGTTAGAAAATGTATTATGGCATATTATAGAAAATGTATTATAGGAGATGAAAGAAAATGTATTATAGGAGATAATAGAAAATGAATTATAGGAGATAATATATAAATAGTGCATGTTTTTAGGGTAACAGTTGAAATTGACACCCCAAGGAAAACCATTGTCAACCGACGCGTCAGCGGTGGTTGACAATGGTTTTCCGAGGGGTGTCAAGTTCATTCCCCCAACCACCCCCACCCCAAATTGTATATTTCCTTTTTGCTATGTTCACCTGAGTGGAAGTCGGTAGCAAGTGAAATAGCTTTCCAACACTATTTGTATCAATTTGGAATTTCCCGATCTATTTTTAGACCAAGGTAGAGAAAATAAATCCATATGTTCACCGGGAAGGACACGTGCTGGTGAATACATGTATAACGTAGTATTTTTTCTACTTTGCTGGATCAGAAAAATAGAAATTATTCGATCATACAATAAAGGAGATGATTGACTACGCTGCAGACCAAAGATTTTTACTTTTATTTAAAATATTACTCATCTTTAATTCCATGATCTATACTACAGACTAATCGTAACCCTTTTAAAATTTGTTTGAATTTTACATTTAAGAAATGAATTTAATTTTTGAGAATTCATGAGGACATGAACTACGACGCTTCACGCCGGCATATTTCATGAAGCGCGTTAGCGTTGTAGTTCATGTACCTCATGAATTCTCAAAAATTAAATTCATTCCTTAAATTTACGTTATTTTTCTGATGATTTGCCAAATATTTTGTCATTCAACTATCATTCTTGAAAAAAAAGTTTGCACTATTTTTTTACTTCAATTAGGTCAAAATGAAAATATTCTTACTCATCCCACGATAGTTTATGAGAACATGAACTTCTTCTTATTTGCAAAGAATCTTAAGGAAAAATATTTGGAAATGTAAATATAAAGTTATAAGCGAAGTTGTAACAAGAAAGCATTGATAATCAAAATTAATGAAAAGAACAGAATCCTTTGATAGTGCATTCAATATGTCACTATATATAGTATATTCAGCTCTTCAGTGCGTCTCTTCAAACACCTTTGTGATGATATATATTAGTTGTCTTATTTTTTTTTATCATGATTTATTTTTTTAAAAGTAATTTAAGAATTTGAAGCCATTTATGTCGTGATGTAAAATACGTTCTGCCAATGTGTTGAGTGTAAATGGCCAATATCCCGAAAATAATGTAATATTAAAAATTATATAAATGTATCAAGAAAATAATATTGTATAATATATTGAAATTTTTGTTGAAATAATAAATAAATGTTTCTTTCTAATTAATTACGATGTCAAAAACGTACCAACCAAGTTAAAATCATGAATAGCTTAAAATTTTATTGTATATTCTCTCAGTGTAAAAAAGTTCCATTGGGTGAAAACAAATAATCTACTCTTCATTATCTCAGAGTTTTATTTCTGCATTGCACATCAGAACAAAAACTCGCTGCATTATCTTTTGAAGCTCGACTTAGTTCGAGTGTTTCCATCAGCGTGTCTACTTTTTGTATGGTTTTGTTTTGTAATTATTGCTATGCGTGAGGTGCACTGGGAATTTCTCTTCGAATACAGTAAAGCAGAAAGGTTGATTAAAATAACATTAGATTAACAATAACGAAAGATTAACAATAACATTAGTTCATTAGTCAATGCACCAAAGCCACACACAGATAGATTATTGATAATAAAAACAGGCTAGTGATAAATCTTTGCATAATCTCAAGGAGTGTAATTATAACCTATACTTAAAGACTAACCAATCAACTTAATTTGGTTATTCTTAACTCGCCAAAGACAACTGACTTTCAAAGTGTACGTATAGTGTATGTTTAACTTGAGCCAGGTTACCCAAGGTAATCATTTTGGTGCAAAGGATAAAATTAATCCATTTGGGTGCCTTAGTTTATTTTTAAAAATATTTATACATGTACTGTCAAAATGCAACATAGTCAAATCTCCAGTTAACGAATGGTTAATGGTTGATTATCTGGTATCAATACACTGTTATAATAAAATGTTCAAAATGAGTAGATGTCATTCAGAAACTTCATACATACTAAAGGTGATCTGGAACAATATTTTATAGATATCGTACATAGATTACATCTAAAGGCAGCATTCCCTTTCAAAAGAAAAGGAGAGATGGCATTGTGATTGTACAACACGATTTTTTTCTGATGCGAATTCTTGTTTATTTTATTTTGAAACCTCTCTCTCTCTCTGTCTCTCATTTCTTTAATTTACACTTGCAGTAGCATTAAACAGTGTTCCCCTGAAATATCAAACATTTTATGGCTTGAGAAATTGTAATCAGACGGATCCTTCTCCACAAAATGGCCATTTATCAAGAAATCCGAACGAAGTCTTACATTAAAGTCAACGTCTTAGGAAAGTTAATGGTTCTATGAAGGAATAAAACCAAGCAGACACATATAGATATTCCATTAAGTGAACCCATTTTGCTTCATTTATCTTGCAATTTAACTTTTTTCTAGATTCAGTTTGTTAAATTTCCATTTTTATTTCAAAATTAAGGAAAGGCATGGTAACATGAGGTGGTAAGGGGAATATAGGGGGTATACATTATGTAAAAAGATTCCTTTTCCGAATTCGGTTGCGCAGTTTGAGATATTAATATATGTAAACACACATCGGTCATTCAAGAATCTATATTAATTGAAAGATTTATATTAATGCAATAAGTATTTTGATAGCCCAGTTAAACATTAAATTACTTATTTCTTTCTAGAATCCTCTCATCACTAAAATACCTTGTCTCATCCTCCTTCAATGAGTAAAAAGTCTGTAAAACAGTTTGTCGTGTGTTGCCACCTTTGTGACGTTTAATAATTTGAAATTCTCAAAAGCATTATTAACAATGACATATAATTTTTACAGATTTATATAAAATTTAAACTTAGACTTAACAGAAAAATCATGAAAATGGGTCTGAAACCCCATTGACTTAGCCACAATAGGGAGTTAGTGCATACACTCCCGATCATGGTCAGTCAGATCGTAGATGGATATTTCAAATAAAATTCAACATCCAGTTACATATATAATTATTTATTTTTCCGTATTTATGACAACAAAATCCGAAGGGAAGTAACTTGAAAGCATATTTACTAAAATGATACCTGTTTATTATCTTTCTTGCTTGCGTGGCCAAGATATTTTGTCCACACTGAATAATCAGGTTGGGTGAGTTCAATGATCAATTTTTATTTTAACTGATAGCTAATGTATCACCTAATCGAGTTATTTCATTTACCAGAACCAATGAGCAGCTGTGTTATGCATAACCAAGCCTGACACAAACTAGAAGTACTGTGAGCACTGAGCTCACAAAATGATACCCCCGCCTCCCATATGATTACATATGATTACAATGGCAAAGTCCGACATGAGGATGCTTCTATAATAATATGACTAATCATGGCATTGCTGTTCTTGAGCAGAAGATTTTTTCAAGATGATTCATATATATATATTATGTAAAACTTTGGCCTTCCGTTGTACCCCTAACCCCTTGGGGGTCAAAATTTGAACAAACTTGATTTGCAATACCTAAGGTTGCTTCTGTATAACTATGACTAAAATAATTGCTTAGTTATTTTTCAAATATATTTCCTATGTAACGTGTATGATCAGGTTAATTCTTAAAAGGGATATACAGGTTTTCCTTTTACTCTTTCTGAGTTAATGACTGGAATGATTATTAAGACTGCTATGTCTGAGGGCAAATCACACAGTACAAAAATTTTATTCTTACTAGTATCTAGTGATGGGGACTGGGTAATGTACTGCTAGCACCATGTGTCTGCCCTAAGTTCCTATTGATAGAAAAGAACCGGGTGTCTCAATCTTCTTCAGATTTACTACAACCAGAACATCATTTCCCTAGGACATTTGCACTGGTGCTTATAACTTTTATTCTTTTATTTTGCTCTTACCCTTCTTTATTGCTGATTTAACTGCCAAATTCTCCTCCTAGCTTCTGAATACCTGACTTTCCCAAAGCTTTGCCTTATACACTGTATACCCTTTGGCCTGTCCATTCCAATGATTGTCTGGTCATTCCACTATTTGAAGTCTTCAATGCGTTTTACACAAATGCCCCTTAACCATTACATATTCCTATGTAAAACTTTGACCCACTGTTGTGGCCCCGTCCTACCCCCGGGGGTCATGACTTGAACAAATTTGAATCTATACTACTTGATACTTCTTTTTTAATATGACTAATAATGACTTTGCTGTTCTTGAGAAGAAGGTTTTTAAAAATATTTTCTATATATCCCTACGGTAAACTGTTGTGGCCCTACCCTACCCCCAGTGGTCATGATTTGAACAAACTTGGATCTACATTACCTGAGAGGTACTACACTACCTGAGAATATTTCAATAATAATAAGACTAATCATATGCATGGCTTTGCTGTTCTCGAGAAGATTTTTAAAGACATTTCCTATACATTCCTATGTAAAACTGGTTCTTGAGAAGAAGATTTTTAAAAGATGCCACGAAATTTTCATGAATTCTTAAATATATACCCTTGAAAGAGGGTGTGGCACTTCCTCTCAACAAACTTAAATTCCCTTCACCCAAAGATGCTTTCTGGCAAGTTTGGTTGAAATTGGCCCAGTGGTTCATGAAAAGAAGTCGAATATGTGAAAAGTTTACAAACGACAGACGAGGGTGACAGATAGACACCGGGCACTCTTTTGATCAGAAAAGCTCACTTGAGCCTTCGGCTCAGGTTTCCTAAAAACCTCTCAGGATATGCAGTGCCAATGTGATTGTGGCTAGCCTTGTTGCCCATTTACCCCTTGGCTGAATTGGATTTCAATCCACTTGAAATGTTCGTAAAGTGGTTAGAGGAATAAATTCGGAATGTAACTCTCAACTCATTTTATTCACACTTTAAAGAAAATGAATATGTTGAAGTAGAGTGAATAACCATGGCCATTTAATATGATTTTTTCCTTGATTTCCATTGCAAAATATAGTTTTTATCTAAAAAATTTTATCCTAATTTTCAAAATAATTTGAATCTACAGACTGATATACGACAACTCATTTGAGGAATTCTAATATTTTGATAAATATAAATTACTATTTCAAAATTAAGTTATATCTAGCTTGATTGATAATTTTTATAATTTAGAATTTCAAAGAGAAATGGTCGAGGAATCACTACTTAAGTTACGCTCAATCCAATGTGCTTGCTTGACATATGGTATGCGATAGCACAAGTTAATACAATTCCTCTTTGCTCGTTTAATGCCTGTGAGTGAGTGTGTTATTTTTTGGGGATAGGGGAGATTTTTTACTTTTTTTACAGAAGGGATGATAAGAATTCGTTTTCAGATAAAATGTTCCTGGCATCTCCTTACTGGCGTGATATCCTATTCTGTTGCAGCCATTGTGACACGGCTTACACCTTCCACTAGAAAATGCCTTATAGTCCTTACACGGAAACGCTTTGAATTTGCAGGAGGAATTAATAGACTCTGTAAAGTACTGGACTGCCCTCTTATGACTGCAACCTACTTTTAACGAGCGACATCCTGGCTGTTGTTTACCTCCGTTTGGATAGAAATCAACGTGTCCATTGGGTGTCCCGATTCCAAACCCTGAAAAGGCCATAAACAACTGGAATACAATTCACGCGAGAACATTTTTTCAAAATAAATAGCTATCAAAGAGATTACATACCCAGTCGGAGAAGAGAATCTGCGTTCGTGTGAATTACATCCACAAAGTTAGCATCAGAAGGATCCAGTTTCACTTTGATGTTAAAGCTTTCAAAATACAAGCCAGCTGGATCTAGACCTAATATTCCAAAGAGAATTCAATACATAAGATAATTGACAGGTAATTTACAGACATTTTAATTTAATTTAGTAGCAATTCAACTATGACTATATTTTAAATTAAGGAATAAATTGTAGCAAAAGTTTTAAAAGTAAACTATGCAAACATTATCATGTCATTATTTTCCGGAAAGTTTCCTTTATTGAAAGTTAAGTACCGCTGATTCTGCCAATATTCCCAATTTTGATTTTGTGACGTATCCAATCCCCGGCGTATCCCATGATATGGGCCCCTAGACTATGACCAACCAAGTGAATCCTGTCGAGTTTTACTTTGGCTGTGTCCCACAAAGCCCTTACCATGTTCCCTATGGTGGCCCCTACCACGCGAGTATTGGCAGCAGATTTCCGATAGATAAGACCTTTGGTACCATAAGACCAGTCAACGGTTATTATATTGAGATCATCCTACAAGTTTGTCAACACAGTCTATCATAGATTAGGGGAAATTCCGGGAAAATATGAATTACATAAAATTATTTGAGTTAATTATAACCAATTTGCAGTAAAACACAAGGAAGATAAACATATTAAAAGACACCGGCACTAGTAGAACAGTATGTACCAATTGCTAGAGATAAATATACTTGGATGGTAAAAATTTAAGTAGGAGACGTTATAGTAAATTCATAAAATATATACATATAGATCGATCTACATGTGTTATATTTATAATTAAACTTGGTTCAAAATGGACAGCATACATAACTGATTAACCCACCTCTCAGAGAAATTTGTCTTTCATTTTGAGTACCCATCCAGATTTGGCGGTGCTTCTGAACCCGTGGGTAATGAAAATGGTTAGTCGACTTGCAGCAAGATTGGACTTTAAAATTGTACTTGAATCATAAGGGTTCAGAATCTTGGCAGTTTTCTTGCTTTGTCTGGTGTAAAGTCTAAAGGTCGTCCGAATCCTCTCCGGCGAATCGGGCAGTATCCCTCTAGCATTATTGAAAGGCTTGGCATTGCTGAAACATCCGACGTTTGAATAAC
The DNA here is from genome assembly GCF_033153115.1 of Saccostrea echinata. Taxonomy (NCBI): domain Eukaryota; kingdom Metazoa; phylum Mollusca; class Bivalvia; order Ostreida; family Ostreidae; genus Saccostrea; species Saccostrea echinata. The sequence continues at coordinate 7,570,796 of NW_026889803.1, forward strand.
AAACTTGTCGAATTTTGGGTTTTAAAAACCAAAAACCTGGGGAATTAATCAGAGATTATCAATCTTTGAAATGGAAATGAAACGGAAAGACAATATATGCAGATATTAGCAGCATTTTGACTTACTTTTGTTCATATACATTTCCTCAAAGGATTGAGTTTGTAATTTCAAAACTTTAAGCATCAGAATTTAAAATAATCAATATATCAAAAAAAACAAAAAAAAAAAAAACAAAAAAAAAAAACAAAAACAAAAACAAAAAACAAAAAACAAAAAAAAAAAAAAAACAAACAAACAAACAAACAAAAAAACAAAGAAAAAAAAAAAAAAAAAAAAAACAAAAAAAAAAAAGAAGAAAAATTCTAAAGAAGATTAAAAACTAAAAACAATTTCTAAAGCATTGATCATGAAAAAAGAAGTCCTGATTACTGCAGTAAGTATATATATTTCATGGTTGTTACCTTGATTTAATGAGATCAGGAGCAGAATCAGTGAGGTTTTTAACGTAATGGACATGGTCTCATCAATGATCAACAATCTATAACCTGAAAAAAAATAGAGTTAAAGTGCGTTACCATGTCATATATACGCATTAGTAGTTTGCAAACCACATTCGCTTTCTAAAGATAGATAATTAATATATCAATTAAATAATTATGCCTTCCTTCTTCCTTTCTCGTGTCCATCTCCCATTACGATATTGTGTATCGACCTTTTTTGATATAATGCAAAACAGCTTTTGTATTCTGATATACATTTAATGTTTATATACATGTATGTCCCAAAAGATTCTTTACGATTTTTATAGTGATTTTTTTTTATTTTTTCCTTTAAATAATTTATGTGTCAGAATGCTTACCGTGTTTTAAAGTTCAATCTACATATTCAGTTTTGATTTTGTTATTTCTTTTCTTTAACAAAAGACAAAAACAAAACATCCTTGTTACTATCCCCTATTACTGTATATTAATATATAAATTCTTATTTTATGTTTTAAGGGAAAGTTTTAGATCAGAAATATTTATAAAATTGTGGGAATAAACACGTGAACTGAATTCCAAAATCACAGTTTCACAGATTGAAATGATCGTTCACAGCTCATTACAGGAGAAATGTAAAATTAAAAAGAATATAAAAGTTGAGGGTATTGTTATAATTATGTTTAGTGATAAATGTGTAAGCAGACGAAGTGACCTACCTGATAATGTTGATGAGGTGGTATTAATTACATTTTTCTGTAGTATCAACAGCCAGTGAAAACCAAAGCACGCGGACAATATGATAACATGCCGTTGCATCCGGTATAGTATGTATAATGAGAAAAAAAATTATGTAACAATTAATTAATTATATTCGTCGATGAAAATTACAAACATTTACTTCTGTCATTAGTAGTTATAGTGAAGAACAAAATATTGTTCCCTTGTTCATCTTTTATTTTTCATATATTTAAGGAGATGAATTTTACAGTTTAAAACAATAAAATTATTAATAGACAAAGATTACCTAAAATACATTACGATCGAATCACAAAAACACATAAAAAAATTTTTTTTTTTCCATTGGTGGTGTTCAAGTGTCAATTACTGTTTTGTTTGTTTGTTTGTTTGTTTGTTTTTCTTCTTTTTTTGATTTAAAAATTCAAAGCAAGAATAATTTACATTTGAATCTTTTTATAATAAGGATATTTAAAGGAAAGAAATATTAGACTACATCGCCATATTCACTTGATTACGAAAATTACATACCGAGTATTTTATAATGCACGCATATCCTACCATAAAATTAAAAAAAATTCTGTTTTTATTAAGATTTCCCACATCCCTACATGTAGTTCATAAAAAAGTAATCCAATAGTGAATGATACAATAATTATACAGCGCAATTTTACAAATTGATCAGCACCAAAAATTCTTCTCTCGTTATTTTTACGAATGGAAATAATGTACAGTATAACGTTTGCATTTGAGCAAGAAGTAGCCTAAAATGGGGTTTTCACTGCTTTTTCTGCACTGAATATACGATTTCTCTTTTTTCGGACAAGTATATTCTTTTCAATCAGTCACCATCCAGATCTTTTTGACAGTCAGAACACTTGAATTCTTACAAAATTTCAGAGTTCTACAAATCCCTCTGCTGAGCAGACCTACGTCTGTGTTCTCTCCCACAACAAAGGTCTGAAGATATTTCCTGCGGTAAAAACGTAGGCAAACTTATCATTCCTCACAAAAGGGATATTCAGCTTTTGTTTGCAGATAGAATTGCCGTGTACATTTTTATCGACATGGTAACTCATTCTATTGCAGCCATTGCGACACGATCTACACCCTCCAAAGTAGTAATCCCAATAGCCTAGGCATGGAAACGCCTTAAATTCACAGGAGGAAGTGATGGACTCTATGAAGTAATCAATAACTCTCATATGACTACACACTACCTTCCACAAAGCGTTGCACCCCGGTTGTCTTTTACCTCCGTTGGGATAAAAATCGACGTGTCCATTAGGACTGCTGATTCCAAGTCCTGGAAAAAAGGTATATATTTATTGATACAATTAAAGAAAAAAAAAGGTTTTGATGAATTCATTCAAGATAATTTATTTACCAAAATTCATAATAGAGGCCGCATCCGTGTGAATGACATCGACAAAGCTGGCATCAGAGACATCCAATTTCACTTTGACGTCAAAACCTTCAAAATGTAATCCAGCTGGGTCTAAACCTAAAATCCAAAGCAATGCCACTAAGGGAAAGTTAAAACCAACTGTACAAATACAAGAACGATAAAAGTGGTGTTTGACCATAAACTTTATTTTTGTCAACTGACTTTTCCTCTGAATGATTCTGCTCCATTTGATTTTCAACTTATTATACTCAAACACATATTAGAATCGAAAATGGTCATTTATTAGCAAAATGACGATCAACTTTTTCATATACACAAAAACTCTATTAATCGTTAGTAAGCATTTGCTACCTGTTATTCTGCCTATACTACCAATATTAATGCTTGAACGCGTCCAGTCACCGGCGTACCCCATGATATGGGCCCCAAGACTCTGACCAATCAAATGAACACGACTAAGCTGTATATTAGTTGTGTCCCACAAAGCCTTTAGCATGTTTCCAATGGTAGCTCCAACCACGCGCGTGTTTGCACTGGATTTCATGTAATTGAAGCCCTTAGTTCCTGGGGACCAGTCGACAGGTATCACGTTTACATCTTCCTAAAAGTGTCAGTTAACACTATCTAATATTAATTTTTAAATTTAGAATTGATCAATTTGGATCAAATTTAAACATGACTCTATTATTAGGAAACTACGGATCAGGTGATTGGATGAGAAAGCAAAGGTGTATCTGATGTAATAAAATTAGTTTAGAAAAAGGATTAGTAACTTGTACAATTTCTATTTCCTAAACAAAACCATGTACAATATTATCACGAAAATTGTTCAGTATAACTTCCTTTGTCTAAGATTATGATTATAACGGGTACAATTAATTACCCCTTATAAGGTTAACATGGTGAAATAAGGACCCGAGACCTGGCCTGGAGGTTATAAAAACTTTTTGAGTACGTACTCCGTGCTCAAACTCATTCTCCGTACTCCAAAACCATACTCATATACTCCAAACTTCCACTCTAAGTTGTATATAAATTTTGAGTATGTTTATGGTATCGGAGAACGGAGTATGAGTTTGAGCATGGAGCATGTACTCCAAAAATTTTATAACCTCCAGGCCTGGCCCACGAGGTGACCTGACCTGACCGAGGCCGCGTAGCGGTCAGGTCAGCGAGTGGGCCAGGTCGAGGGTCCTTATTTCACCATGTAGAACTCATTTAAGAGGTAATCAATTGTTTTATTATACCGATATAAGTTAAGACAATTTTTGTAGGCTTAATTACTAAAATAATCAATTGTGTATTAGACCTACGAACTGTTATTATCAGTGTTCCATCGGGATGGGGATTCACTAGTGAAGTTGTTTACTTTTCGCCTGCAAGTCTTGTAAGTTTTTGCACCGCCGATTTATTAAAACACTCTGTGATTGTCAGTAACATACATTTTTATAAATTCACAAATACCATTTCCGAGTACAATGACAATCTGGTGCAGACTTTTACTGTACAAAAGAGCCGAGTCTGCATTCGTTGAATTTGACGTAGGTCTAACGAAAATTTCAATGAAAACGATAAATTTTATGACGCATCTAAAGCAATGGTATCATAAAAAGACTATACATATTTTTATAACTGCATTTTTTGTAATGAACAATCATTACTGTATGCATAATTTTTTTTAATTTGAATGGAATATTTAGATTAACAGGTAATTTTTAGCGGTCATTATTTATAATGAACGGGTCATTATACCCCATGTGCAATGATTCCTAGATCATTATTGCTGTAAACGGTACTTTTTGGAGTCATTATTTAGTTAAAAGGCCTTCTAACAAGCCAATCAAATTTGAGTATTCTTAATAGAGGTAACCCACCACTTCCAGAAGCGCATCTTTCATTTTCAGCGCCCATCCAGTTTTCGTAGTGTCAGTAAACCCGTGGGTGATAAATATTGTTAATCGACTTGCATCAAAATTTGATCGGGAGATGGTATTTGAATTGTAGGGGCTCAGAATCTGAGGGGTTTCCCGGTTTTCTCTCGTGTATAACATAAAGGTTGTTTGAATCTTGTTAGGTGAGTCGGGCAGGAGTCCCATAACATTATTAAATGGAGCTGCATTACTGAAACACCCGATGTGAGTATAACAAACTTTTCTGCTTTTGAAAAACCAAAATCCTAGAAAAGCAAAAAAAAAAAAGTTTTTAAATGTTGTCACATGAACCATATAGACGGATAAAATGATATTAAAAATTGAAATATTTGACAGGAAGTGCACTTGTTACTTCCTGTTGAACACAATATTAACAAATTAAAAAAAAAAACCTTTTGGATTTTCAAGTCATCTTTGTAGTTACAAATAATTAAAATGTATCAGTTTTAAATATCAAAAAAACAAAAAACAAAAAACAAAAAAAAACAAACAATGTAACTGGAATTACCTTGGGATGTTGAAACCAGGAGCAGAAAAGGTAAGATTTTTAACAACATAGGTGACTTTTGAACAGCTTCATATAGCTTCAGCTAAAATGATTGAAAGTAAGGAAAGAAATGCGGATTAAATTTGATTTATGCCTAGCGTATTATTTATAGTATTTGAATTTTTTTTTCATATTTTCATAACTTTTCACTTCTTTATCCAGTGAGTTACGCAATGTTATTTTTTATACCCAAAATTCTTAACTCAAACAGCGACAAAGCAATTTGTCACCATTTTAAAACATGGAATCAAAAAATTTAGTTAAGAAAAACAATGAAATATAAGATGCTATCAAAATCTTAAAATAATTTTTTATTGGTTCATTACATCTAGCGAGTTCTTGATAAAGCTAAAAGGACATAAAACCATTATAAAAAAAAAGGTAAAAATGTGATGGATAGATTCTCCATGTTTTGTGATTTGATAATATTATTAATCGCATGTAATCCCTTTCCAAAAGTTTTTAGAGTACAAAATACATTTCATTAGATAAAATTATGTCCAATCAAAAAACACAGGATATCCTTTATATACATTGGATTTGTTATTGGATATTAGAATACACGTTTTGCATTTTTTGAAAATGAGTAACTTTTCTTGTTCAGCAACATCTAGGCTACATTGAAATACTCACTTGTTATGGCCTTCAATTCAACATTTAGATACACATGTATCGACGACATTTTTTTCAATTAATAATATTCGTTTTCATTCCTACGTTGATTCGATATATCTCTCTGAACTCAAAGTAAAAAAAAAACACCACAGAGTCTGACAAATATGTTTCATGTTTGGATATTTTACTAGAGACAGACATTAATGGCAACTAACAACAAAACTTAATGATAAACGTGATGACTTCAACTTTTCTGTCGTCAACTTCACTTATTTATGTATACCAATACTGTTTATGTATCACCTGCATATGGAGTTTATGTATTCCAGTTGATTCGATACATAAGAGAATGTTCTATGTACGAACAATTTCAAAAAGGAGGCAAGCTATAATTGACAAATAAGTCGATGAAACAAGGATATCAACAATCTTGTTTAAAGTCAACATTTCGCAAATTCTATGGTCGATGCAATGACCTTGTTAGCAAATACAATCTATCGTAAAGTAGATGTTGATTGACGTTTTTCATACAAATTATCAGGCCATAAATTAATGTATACGGATTTTCCCGTTTGCCCGACCATGACAAGGAGCTCACGGTAAGTGTGACCGGTCAACAGGGGATGCTTACTCCTCCATGGCAACTTATCCCACCTCTGATGTTTTCAGAGGTCCGTGTTTGTTCTGTTCCCATGATAGACTACAGGTCGTTATCTTCATATTTCATTACATAATTTCTATTTCTCTAACTGTAAGATTCCTTTGAAAAAAAATACTCATGAACTTCAACAGATGAGGAGTAATATTGGAGTCAAACGACACTACCTTAAGCTCATCTTAAGCATAAAGTAGGAAATGAATGCCTAGATAATTGTCAGTTTCCTCGTATCTGAATAAAATAAATTATACATGTTGTTGAAATGTTATTATAAATATGTAGTTCAGATTTAAAACTTCATGGGTATTTTTTTTCATATGCCTGGGCAAAATGAATTAATTGTGTTTCATACGAGTAAAACAGTTTGGTACAACTTGAAGATCATGCTCAAGCTTGAAATGCTTTTCAAATGTTGTTTGGAGAGGATAACAAAAAGACTGTATGTCCTACCCGATGTTAATGAAAAAGACATGCCATAATTAACAATATTTCTGCAAATCCAAATGAAATTGATAACTAAAATAAACACAATCATGACAATATAACATGTTACTATGTCCGGGAAGAACAACATCCGCAAGAAAAGAAACTGATAAACACTCAAGATAATGCAGTCATTTTTATACATTTCGTAAACCAAAATCACACAAAACGTTCATTTTACTTTTATCTATATCTCTTCTTTTTTTTTTAATTTCTCAGAGATTAATAAAATAAATGCAGTTACAAGCCTTGATCTAAAGAAAATATATTTTGTCAAGTCTGGGTATTTCTGCATTTGATACTTTGAAATAGTCATGTCATCCTTGAATAAATACTATTTTAAAAATAATTCTTATTCGACAAATGGCGTGAATGCAATTTTATATTCTTATCAAATTGTTTTTTTAAATGAAGACGCCCATAGGTCACGACTCTCCCCTGAGTCAGTATGGCTCTGCTGTTCATCAGATTTTTTTGGCTTAAATTCCCATCTTTAATTTCATTGCGTAAAATTTGACTTGGTATCGTTGAGCAAAACTTAGGTCTGACTTAGTGTGGTCTTGCTGCTCTTGAAAAGCTTCATTCCTACATACTCTTGTGTAAAACTTCCATCCACTATTGTAGGCTCAACCTATTCTCGGGGGCCCTGATCTGAACAAACTTGGATTTTAACTACCTGAGGATGCTTGCAAATGAATATCATTATGAGTCATTATAGCTTTCTGGTTTATCAGAGGAATTTCTTTCCTACATATTTGCCTTGTACAAATATGAACTCCTATTGTGGCCCCACTCTACCCCAGAAGGTCATGATTTGAACAAACTTTAATCTACACATCTGAGGATGATTCTACATTAATATGACTAATCGTGGCTTTGCTGTTCTTGAGAAGAAGAGTTTTAAAGATTTTTCTAATTATTTTATATCCCTATGTATAACTTTGTTGATTTGAACAAACTTTGAATTTACACCATGTAATGAATCAATCACATAATTTTCATCTTTTGTGGCCTAGTGGTTCTTAAGAAGATATTTTAAAGATGTCAAACATATAATTTCAAACGGCAATACAACACACCTAATAACGCTGAGCCAGAGAATTGAAAAGAACCAAAGAAAGCGAGGAGTATACGCTTTTATCATAACATCTGATCGTTTAAGAGATTGGTATTTATATGTTATGGTTAAATTTGAGCATACTTTTCTAATGTACACAATATTCTTTCATTCAGGAGAATTTTATCATTGAGTTGAAATTTATTGTATTGGTTCCCACATAATATCTGTTTTTATCACTGAATATCTCACGTGCAACAATGCATAAATATACAAATACACCTAAAATATTGAGAAAAAAATGACATCCAGATTTAAAAAAAAATCCAAATATTATATCCAACATATTCTAATTTTTTCTTTCTTCTGGTCCTAGAAACTAAATCACTGAATATCACATGTGCAAAAATGCATTAATGTACAAATACACTTGAAATGTTAAAAAAAATTAAATTGACATGCAGATTAAAAATATTATTTAAATACTACATGTATATCCAGTATATTTTACCTTTTTCTTCTTCTGTTCCCTCTGAGGTAGAAACTAAATCGGTAGCATGCTTTACGCGGTTCCTCTACCTGTATACCAAGATTTACGTTTAAAAAATTAACTGAATTTTCATTAGAAATTCACATACATTATTACACAAGTTTTTTTTTAAAAGTTCGTTTACTTGACATAGGTAGACTTTCTACGTTTAGAGAAATTATGAAACAAAACTCTATAATGCGTTTACCTACTTTCATGCATTAATTGATACGACCGATGGGCGTGATTCTTAAAAAGTTTACAGATAACATCGTGTAATGCAATAAAATAACGGGGTTTGAGTGTGTTAGTAGCCTTTTCTCTTAGTTTTTTGCTTTTCGTGTGTGAATAAATGAATATTTCGATGATTCACTACTAGATACGGTCACTCATGCTTTACGATATCCCTGTTATAACATTTGAACAAATGGAACAGGAATGACCGAAAGCAGAGATTGTTCTGTGAATCGCAAGGTACCAAATCCATTGGAATCTACAGAACGTACATAAGAACAACCGCTTCCTGTTTCATTCTTACAAGCAATAGCTTTTCAAAAAGCTTGCCTGACTAATCAATCAATATCTATGGAACGTATATGCAAGAGAGGTGCTAAACGTTTCCATCATCAAGGAGCGACATGGTTGCGATACTTCATTTCACAAGATGTACAATTGACTTTCTCAAATGTCATAACCAAATACTACAGATTAACGAATATCTAAGACATGCCACTATTTGGGCATTTATTAGTTAGCCCACGGGCTGACTAGTTACGTTGGGATGAAACTGCAAGTGCGCTAGCGTAGATTATAATCAAAGGCGGATCCAGCAGCGGCTCGCCAGGCGTGCGCCCCCTCCCCCCGTTTGAATTTTTTTTATGTAGAACTTATATGTTCATTATCCTAAAATTAAAAAAAAACACCTCTTATTTGTAAGAATTCGTCAGCTTCCGGGGGCTTCGCCGTCGAACCCCCATCAAGGCTTTGCCCTGGACCCACTGGGGTTTCAATACAGCCCCCAGACCCACTGCCTTCTACTGCGCCCTCCCGTTATGAAATTCCTGGATCCGCCACTGATAATTCTGGGAAAAATAGTTAGATGATTCGTTTTAAAGAAATTCATATTATATGTACTCTCTTACTAGAGGACGCGCTTCTTCATGCACACTCCCTGGTCAGTGATAGATTGATGAGACGGCCTCTATTTATAGACTGGTCTGTTTTCCGTCGTTCTCGACGATGAAGTAAATTATGAACAGTTTTAACTGGGAAAGTTGTCTTGAAGTATTTGAGACAAAAATGCTTCAATGCTGCTCTAGAAATCAAAGTAAATGACCTGTACACTTTATAGCTAGCGCAAAACAAACAAGATACTATTAACCCCCCCCCCCCCCCCGACAAAAAACTCACGCGATGATGATCTTACCATATACATGTATTATAAATGAGTTTAAAATACATCTTTATATACAGTTTTGAAATTGTTTAGTTTTTCTTTTCAATCGATTTCAGGACCTTTCTCAAAATTATAATAACGTGATTTTTATGAAATGAATACCAGTACAGATCATGATGTCTTCTTTATTTTGCCGATTCTTTACTTAGAACCTTACGGTATAGTGAAGCCCATTCCTCTACAAGTACTGACCTACACTCTTGTCACTCTATAAAAGGAAACCCTTGTTCATCACAAAGCATGAAATAATTTGCTACTCGCTGACTTTCTAAGCTTTTTTAAAAACCTAACCTTGTAACGTACATCAAGTTATTAATAAATGTAATATTGAAAGAAAGGCTAGGTGGAAAACAGAATGAATTTAGAAGGGATGTCCCATTTACTAGGTGGAGGGAGTTTGTTTATGATTAGACTAGTCCACTTATGGGATTAATAGTAAGAATAATCAGCATATCCGTTGCTTTAGTGTTGCCTGTCCATATACAATGTGTTCTCTTTAAAAATGAGATAAAATTTACTGTTATAATAAAAAATCTGGAGCTTAAGAATCAAGTTAAAAGAATAAACTTTATTATTTCCATAGAAGTTATTACACCCATTCAATAGAACAACCCAAGAAAAAGGCGCGAAGATATTTGGCGCGAAATGATTGTGTCACCCCTTTCGTAGAAGGCAAATGGACTGATCCAGTAGTTTAGAAACGCAGAAAAAATGTTACACGGACATGTCCGTACAAAGAATCGCAAAGAATAAACATGTGCATGCAACAAAAACTGAAGGAATTAAACACATCATTATTTTGCATCAGTTATATGATTCTTTTTTTCTGCAAGCTGTATTTGTTTAAATGCAGGTAACAAATTCCCATGTAAATCAGCTTGCACAAAATCTAGTTCATTAAGAATGATCGCTTAGTTTCGGATCGCTGAAAAATTAATCCTTATACTGCCTGACGCACGTGGCGTCAGGCAATGAAAAGGGATAGAGGAGAAATTTCTGATGAGATTGGGTAGACTTTCACAAAAGGAGTGGTCACCATCCAGGACTAATACACATATGCAGGAGATGGAATCATTCCGCTTTTCTCAATCTCTTAAGGTTCATAGATACTCGGAAAAGAGAGATAACTCTAAGTAGTATAAATAATTATCCCTTTACGAAATTGTCAAGTTGAACTTCTGTCAAATTTTGGCCGCAAGGTAACCTGAAGGCTATAAATTAGATTTCTTTTTGGATAATCAAAAGTGTTAAGGAAAGGTTTTATATGAATGAGCAGAGGGAGGACGAATATTAAGAGGTAAATCGGAAAATATTAAATATTCGGAGCAGTTGTCCATTGTCCGTCAACAAAGATAGCGTCATTATACGTTTAAAATATATCATTTAGGGAGCAAGCAAGATTCCAGATCCCCTATTTCCCTTCTCATATGTAACTGTAACTTTTCTAGCTGCTTTATAAATATTCATGAATTTATTTGGAATATATCTATATGTAGGTGTTCAAAATAAGCTAGATGGGATAGTTTCACCCTACGAATCTTGGACAAACAATTAAGCATCTAGAGAACAAGTTGTCAAATAATTGTGTTAAAGAAAATCTTAAGATTCTTAAAATATATATGAAAACGATGAACATGAAGCTAGAATACTAGACATGGATACGAATTATTATGAATAGTTGTGAGAAAGCATGAATTTGCCTCTACAGGGTAGTGCTTCATTTCAACTCCGGTCCATCACTTTCAAATTCATGAGTAAAATAATTTTTGTAGCACTTCAACGTACAAGTGTATACGCAATAGAAAAGAAATTCCAGGTCACATTTTCGTGAAATAAATACATGTAAAGCTTACTAGAGAAACAAAAGGCGTCGATCTAAATTCAAGAAAGATGAAAGAGGTCTAATACGAATTTGGTTAGAAATTTCTAAAATCAAATAAAACAAACAAGAATTGTGTTCACTTAGAATGATACTAAATTGATTTTATAGCACCAATTTACTCAAAATATTTTCAATTTTCTTATAAACATTTTTGACAGAGGAACTTTACATTTAACAGCGTGTCTCTGAGAAAAAAAAACGTGCAAAATCGTCCAGGAAGGTATGTAGAATTTTTCATATTATCATATACTGTATATGAAATACAAATGGTTTTGAAAACTTCAAAACAATTCTGAAGCATTTACAATTTCGCATGAAATCTCAACTAATGAGTATCCGACCAAACCATTGCTTTTGCAAAAAATATATTTTTTTTTTTTTTTGCAGTAAAGCAATTTAAGTATATAAACAATAGTTTAAAAATACTAATCTGTTTCCAGTTGGAGATGAGACCTTAAAAACCGAGGTCACGTTTTACTTTAGGCGTTGTCCAAATAAAGAATTAAAGAACCCTCACTGCTCAAAGGCCTTAAATGCCGAGAATAGGTCTAAATTTGAAGCCCTTCATCGGGATATGGTGATGTCTCTATATGAGTGAAAAATTCTCGAATGGGACGTAAAACAACATACCGGTCAACCATTCAAATTGAAGCTTGACTACCTTAGGATTTCTGTGTATCAATTTAGACAACTGATCATTTAGAATCCCTCCTATATATCGTACTTGTAAACATTGGGTACAATATTTAGTCACAATCTTTAACCTCTTGGTGCCTGTAGCCTGTACATCTTATTATTGTTGTTTACTTGCAGATACTTTCAAAGAAAACATCATGGAATTCCTGATCTAGTTGTTCTAGAGATGATGATTTTGTAAAAGAAATGAATTCTCCCATCATCCTTATATGGGGTCTCCTTAACAAAAATATTAATTTTTCAGAAATACTTGTAAATACATGTTCGCTTGCTAGTACATACGATTTGCAATTGAACTTTGTTGCAAGAACTTTCTCCTTAAAAAGCATTTGCTTAAATGATGATGCTTCAGGGAAAAAAACAAAAAGGATAGAAAATATACAAAGTTCAGTCACTTATTTTGCCTTATTTCTGATTTTTTATTCTTTAATAAACATAATAAAGATGATTAGTATCATCAATTGTTGTTACAATAAGAGAGACCACAACCTCTGTATAGCTTAATATCGGACAACGAGGTATAGGTATGGAGGTAGGTATGGAAGAAATATCTGTTTGTGACATAAGAATAACACTTGAGATGAACCATGAAAAATCTCTCATATCTCCTCATCACATTCCTCGAATTCTTCATCGTCGTCATCATCATTAACCTCTATATCAGTGTCAGGATCATTAGGATCATCCTCATAATCCTCTACTGACTGAAGGTCCAGGTCTACTTCCAGAACTGTTAATGAAAGCATTTAATTATGTATATTTCTTTTATTAATTTGAATATATTAGTATCCAGACTTTCAAAAGACTTTTCTGACAATTTATTATTTCAATGTGTTTGTCGTACCCTTTCCACCAAATTTCTTGGGAAGTTTGGACAAGTCCACAATTTCCTCTACACCATGTAACTTCCAGTGAATAATACGTGAGGGATTGATTTCTGTTGTCACGAACGTTAACCCGTCCTTGCACAGCCTTAATTTTCCAAACTTAAAAAAATAACAACATGATTTTGATGGGGATTTCTGATCACAAATTTTTTCAAACGTCATTCATTCAAATATTTAAATTACTGTTCCTTATTAATACAAGTAAAAAGAAAAACAACTACATACTGATATAGATATTATGAGGATGTCTTAATTTTTAATTTTGTTTTCTTTAATAATGATGGGTTAACTTAAATACTGACCGCACTATCTAACTTGAACGAAGCAATGCATTCCAAACTTTCAGTTGACCAAAGTTTAATGGCGTTTTCTTCCTCCCAACATCCATAAGACACAAATAAAGGGCCGTCAGTAATAGAAAACATCTCGATGTTTGACTCGTGACCTGTTAGTCTCTTCATCAAGGTGCCTATTTTAGATATACAATACATTATGACAGTTCTTTGGAGAAAGTATATTCTGCTTGCGATTTGCTAATAAAACTGAAAAATCAGATATTTTACACAATTTTCAAGAACAATCTTTGCATATTACAATTATATTTCTTTCAAAGCACCAAAGATTAAGGTTAAAGGTGTTGATTTTATTTTTCCCAAAAGGTTTGAAATAGCCGTAAAACCAGTTACATAATATGTAAGTACCGGTATTTATATCCCAAACCCGCATGATGTAATCATCGTCTGACGTCAGAAACCACGTGTCAGTTATAAACATGACATCATCTACAGATATTGACAACCCTCTTTGATTCTCTTTCAACACATAATTAATCTGATATTCCTTATCGTGGAGTTCTGCTACTAGTTTTCCTGCATAAGTTTACAAAGAAAATAATTTTGAAATGAACATCATCAATAGAAAGATCCAAATTCGCCACCCTCTTCGACAAAAATAAAATCTAGAAAATTGCTTACCGCTCTTAGAGTTCCAAATATAACCCAAAATTTCTTCAGTCACTTCATCGTGAATTGTAAAACTTTTTGCACCCGTTAAGACAATATTGTCACCACAAGAGGCCACTGCCACGATTTCTCCGAGCTCATCAACCTTAACGTCAGCCGCCGTGACCACTTCCGTTGTCTTGTCTCTTATGTTGAAAACAATTATGTTCTTGTAGTCTGTCAAAGCGGCAACTTTCAAAGTTTTATTGTTTGTCTGTATAAATAATTAAAAAAAAGAGATTATAGCAGATACCAAAATATATATCAATATCAATTAAAAAGGGCTTCTGATACTCACGTATATTTTCTCAATTCTTTCATTAGAGAGGGGATTTTTGATTATACATTCCGTTTCCTCGTGGTTGATATCATAGACTTTAAGATGACTCGACCCTTTGGTCTGCATAACTACCTCTGAAGAAAAAAGAAATCCAGTGTTCACTTTAAAAGTATGGTTATATAATTCTTCTCTATGTATCATAAAGGATTGGGTAAAGTTGGAAAGATTCAGCAATTGAAAATGGTCCTTACTGTTATGATCAGAAATAACACAGACTTGTGGGTCATCGACTTTTGGGATTTTTCCTTGAAATGTATGCGCCACTGTCATGGTATTTATATTGACTATCTTAATCTTACTGCTCCCCATGTTCATCAGAATGTGTTCATCATCAATCAATTCGAACACACCCGGTGTTTCCATCTAAATGAAATTATCATTTATGTTAACTATGTTTTTCAATTACACCATGCAAAATAAGAAACTACGTAAGTAGCAATACATCTGTCGAAAGACAATTTACTTCAGGATTAAGACTCTTATTTACATGTCTTTATATAAAATAATGGTATAAATTTATAAGTAACATGTAATAAGTATACTTTGAGATGTTATAGGCTTACAATGTTTGCTTGTCGAACAATTTTCATGTCCACCAGGTCATAAACTATCAGACCAAAGTCATTCGTAGACTGGCTCGTCTTTTTGAAAAGCGCTGCTACGTAACGACTATTAGGAAGGGTGATAATGTTCCTAAAAGAAAATGTTAAATAAACTTGCTTTTTGTAATTTGGCCTCAAATATTTTTGAAGTTGTATTACTTAAAACATATTCATATAAATGCTGGCATGAATTCACAAAATTCTGAATCGATTACAACCATTGCTCTTAAACGTACATTGCTAAAGCACAATTATAGAAAATTAATTTTTACCTTTTCAATAGTTGTTTAAGATGTATATGATATAAAATTATGTAACTATGATTAAAAGTAAGATCCTTAAATGCCCAAACAGGTAAATAAATAAATGATAAGTGAAGCATAACCATTTCAAAGAAATGTATGAAAATCGTGTCATCGTTTTAAAGGAATACATTTCCGTTTCCCCCTTTGAAATCGTGTTCTTTATCTTTGCATTCTTTAAAAACTCAGAAAAAACATGACTATATACACAGCGTTTGACCACCGAAGAGCGTGGTATACAGTTGGTAGGATGTCTGCAAGTTGTTCCTTTGAAGATGTTTATTAAAAAAAAACAATTCAGAAATTGTTCTTCCTATTGGTTGAAAAGTACTTTGACTAAATTACGGAATGTAAATAGGTCTTTTGTGGGTAAATGCGTCATTTAATAGACATCACACGACTATCGCAGAATTGTATCGTAAAATTGTGGTAACCGGAAGTGAGATAAACCGGTTACGGGTGCCAAACACTAAGTGACTACTAGGCTCCATGTTAGAAGTTTTGCTTGATATTGTTTGAGAGACTGGGTCAACAGCGCTGTTTCAACTCCTCTGACCACCATCGGTAACCGCTAACCTCAGATAAGCCCACAAAAGGTGTGCCATCGGCTTCGGTAGATTGCGCGAAAGAGGGCCATTTTAGGGTGTTGCGTTGAAATAAAGACATCGGGAAATTCAACTGAGTAGGCTAGATGATAGTTCACTCTTTTGACGATGAGGCAGATGTCATATTTCATGATATTTGCAGATGAAATTACCGAATGACGCGTTGGCAACTTTCTTGTGTATATATTTGAAAAATCAGAAGACCCTAAATATTTTTTTTTCATTAGGCAAGGAGTACTTAAGAAATGCCTACCAAACGTTATGACCAACGTTAAATTTTTCCTTATGTCCTTTTTTCTCCGGACGAGTCATATCCCAAACATAGACAACTTTATCCTCTGTAATTGTGACCATTGTTCGGAAATCCACGGTCCTAGCGTCAATAACGTAGCAAGAATGTTGTAATGTGTACTTCCTCTCCCCAGATTTCAGGTCCCATATCAAGATATCTCTATTTGACACACAGTACAAAGATTTTCCGTCTTTGGAAACGTGATAATTTAAGGTATAATCATCTTCATTGCCTATAATTTTGAAAAAGAGAATAACAGATGAAGTTAAAAAATTCAATTTTTGTTTGATTTAGATCAAAGATATCTTTCAAAGTACAATAAACTATTGTTTCGATTGACACAGCCCCTCCAGTATTATAACAATTATTATAAATATTTTCTACATTCTAAGTATATTTCTCATAGGCTAAACCATCTTGAATTACCTTTATACACCTTGTTGTCTTTTAGAGTATTAATGTCTGCAATGTGAAGGTCATTTGTGAAGCAATCGCAATAACATACTTGACGCTCATCTGCTGAAATAACCATGGCGTCCACTGTGTATGGGTCACCATTTTCGTTATCTGTAAACACTTGACGCGTGCATACGAAAGACTTCTTTTTCAGACTGAACACAGAAATGTGTTGCTGAGTTGAATCTGTCACCACCATGTAATTGTTGGAACCTGCAAGATTAATAAAAACATTAAAGCATATTTAAAAACATTTTTACTAACTATAGTGGTTTGCATGGGTTAAAATCAACTATATTGTATGTTAAAGGAAGCTAACTTTAGCATGGCATGACGTCATGTTCCTATATCATGGTCGTGAAATAAACCTAGAGTTGTCCTTACGGGAGTGATGCCTTCATCGGGGGCACAGTGAAGGCATACATTTCATTAAGTATTAAATGCATTATCTGCTAGTTTGGCTTTGGATTCCCCTTGAAATAAGCCGGAAAATTATCTAAATGTTGCGACTATGTACAAACACACATGACGAATTACTGATTCAGTAAAAATGTACATCATATGCATAGTACTTCTCCTTACAACTTTGCAGCAGGGGTATAATGTGGTTGACACCTTGTAAGAATATGCATGCACATCTTATTTCATTTGCAACGCCTTAAAGAAACATTTGCTGCTATATATTATTTACAATATTATTAACTAATTTTTTTCTGCGAAGTCAGTCTCGTAATTTACATAAAAGTCTCCGTTTTAACCACTGATATTTATAAAAATACCGACCAAGCTTTTCTTTGTGTGTGCTCCTTTAAGAAAATTATAGATCAGGGGTCCTTCAAAATATATTAACGTATACCAAGAAACTGTGTTACTAAAGATTATATTTAACACAAATCGTGACTGAAAGCATTGAAAATAAACTTTGTATTAAAGCTTTCTAGGAGAGATTCATTCATGTTCTCCACTTACTCAGTGATCTTAGATTCATAGTCTATGACTGTGATGCCACGTTGCATGCAGTGCTAAAACATTTTAATATATGATTGAAAGATTCCGAAATCTCTAATTGACCATCCTCGCAACGTCAGGGATCCTAAGTCTTTGGGGACGTGGGACCCCTGACAAACTTCATTCGATATTTTATGGGCATTCTTCTCTCATTGAGAAGCAAAATCAGATTGGGCTTTCACAAGTTGATCATAAAACGTTAACAGAAAGTAAGTTGACAATTCATTACATTTTTGTCATCTGAAGGCAAAAACAATCAAGATTTGTAATTTTCCTAAAAGACGTCGCTGCAGTCAGCCCGTAAAATTAATTTTCTTTAAAAAAATATGTTGACTTACAAAATTAAGTTTTTATGGTTGTTTTGTGGTCTAATAATATATGCCAAAAAATTGATGCGCTACTCGATGGGAGAAAAATCTTAAATCTTATGAAATTATTATTATTATTATTTTTTTTTTTTTTTTTTTTTTTGGTAAAAAATCAGTTAAAATTATATTTTAATGCCTTACCACTTTTAAAGGTTGATATCGTCGTACTGACCTCAAAAACAGCAATTACTGTATAATATTTTCAGTCTTTATGGATATCACTCAACTGTTGCAATATTATCTATATAAAACTTAACCGTGATTTCATCTGTTTGTTAAGATACAATATCTGTACGGAGGCAAATATTACATTTATATTTGTATACCCTACTTGTCTTTAAAAAACAAATTAAACAAAAAATCTTTTCCAGTCTATAATTTTCATTGAATTCTTCGAGCAAGATTCTCACATTAAATACAAGAGACTGTTTGTATAGAAAGAAAAATTTGCACGCGGTTAAAATATGGATTAACTTTAAACACTGCATGAAAATTTGGCTTTACAAAACAAGTAAAGATAATGTAAATTTATTATTTACAATGCCTTTAATTGGCTTTTCTGAAAAAAGTCAAAGTTGGAAAAGGTAACCTTTACATTAACTTTACATGCACTTAAATATGATGCAATGTCCCACATTGTCTTGACTTTACAAAAAAGTAAAGTTAATATTTACAAACATTAAACACAGTATTTGGGGTACATTAAATCTGATAATTACAAATATTAAATTTAATTAAATAACATCTTTAATAGCCACAAAAGTTAATTACTGTTTTCCATTCTTTTGAATAAAGCTTGTGTATATGATAAATAAGCTTTTCCTTCCAAATTGAAACTGCAAAAGATACTTAATATACAAAGTAACAACAGATTGACTTAAACTTTGTTTATTACTATACTAAACATTTTTATACAAACATATAATCAACAACATCAAATTTCTTGACAGTATCTGTTGTACATAGTCTATCCTGCAAAGCCCATACACATAGATAAGTATCCAGGACAGAGTACATTGCACTAAAATCCTTTTCAAACATGTCATTTTGTTTTATAAAGAACCAATTGTTCATCCTTGAATTTAAAGATTTGAATTGACATGAAACTGTGCTCCACTTTTATGTCACTCAATATGCATTTCTGATGAAATCAACAACTGTCCAAATATATATTTTGTCACATATTCCTTTTCAGAGTCCAAAACTTTTATTCTCATGCAGGCAGTCTTTTACTGTTTTC
The DNA here is from genome assembly GCF_033153115.1 of Saccostrea echinata. Lineage (NCBI taxonomy): Eukaryota > Metazoa > Mollusca > Bivalvia > Ostreida > Ostreidae > Saccostrea > Saccostrea echinata. The sequence continues at coordinate 7,590,376 of NW_026889803.1, forward strand.
CTTAAAAGAAAAAAAATATATATATTTTCAGTGACATGAATATTTTCATAGGCATCTGTGTTATAAATTCAAATAAACTGTGATATCAGTATTCACAGTATCATGACTAATGAAAATTGAAACGAGATGCAACCATATTAATACATGTAGATAAAAATTTCATACATGACCTTTAACCTCAAAAAGAAAATATTTTGAACCATTAATGTCAGCCTTTATTTTTACCAAAAAGACTATGTTAATCTTATTAAATAAGACAGATACAAACTGATGAACATGTTGCTATTAACTTATTTTATGATATAAATGGACTGGGCCACTAGCCCTTAACTTTCCCCTAAGATTAAAATTTAATAACTCTGTAATTTCTTTGTTTATCATCACTAATTTTTCTTTTGAAAGGATTATTTACAAAATATACTAATGTAGGAGTAAAATAAGATTTCTCGTGACCTTCTGTAGCCAAGATACTTTTGCAGAATTGAGAAAACGTTTGTCTTACTTGCAAGATAATTTGTGAAAAAGAACTGGCATCAGTATCTATGAATAATTACTGAACACATATAATTAACTCCATTTTCCTTCTTAGTCATCAGGTAACAAAAAGACCAATAGTTGCTGCTTATAGAGCTATAGTATGATATTCAAGTTATGGTTTAGGATATATGTACCTTTCTCCCAGTAGCATGTTGCTGCTCATGAATTATTTCCTGATCTTGGAATTGTAAAAGTTGACAGGTCCCTCATTTTGAAGATAACATGCTAAAATGGAATTTATACTTTGATAAACATTTCATACATCTGGATAAATATAGTCAATGTTTTCATAAATACTTTTGAGTTTGAAGCATACCAAAGAATGATTTTAAAAATACACAATGCAATCACAGTTAATAGTTATGAATTGCCGAACACCCTTATGTTTGTTTTCTTCACAATTAAAGAATACTTTAGCTCTAAGCAACACTTGCCATCTATAAAATTAAACTCTTGAACTCTTCTCAAGTATTTCTTCTTCATGAAAGATATGTCAATAAGGTGTTAACTTTCTCACAGTAAGCTGAGTAGCTGGAGCCTGGAAAAAGTAATAACACATTTTTTGAAAACAGAAATGTATGATTATACTGACTCCCGAAAAAGTCAAGCAATTGATAATTTAAATAATTGTTTAAGTAACATTTTTATGATATTATTTATTGATTTTTTAAAAACTAATATGTACAAGTACCGTCAAAAAAACATTGGGATCCCTTGGTCTGGTAAATCATACATTGTTGTCATCCATGACTTTCTTCAAGAACCTGCATAATTGATTTCACTGTACCTGTTTTTGAAAATAGACATGGTTTAGAATACAAAATAATATCTATAAAATATAACCTAACTTGTCCTCTATTAAAAACATTGCCATACCCTGGCTTCTACATTTTTTTCCTAGCACTAATGTAAACAGCTAAACATTCTGAAATTGTGACCTAGAATTGTTTTCCTTGGTCTTGTTTAATCCATAATCATTTACAGAAAAAAATGGAACATTATCCCCAGTTTATCAAGTTACTTATCTAAAAACACATATTTAGCGTAGTTTTCCCTGACTTTCATCAGTTTCAATGTTTCACAATATATGCTGAAAACAGATGGAAAACGTAAACAAACCTGCAGTGCATGCCAGCCCGGGAGCTCGAACAGTTTTCCAAGCAATAAGCTCCTTAAATCTTCTGGTAGATGAAAAGGTATCAATTCAACTGATCACTGGTTGCATATTTTCGTCAAAAATACCAGAAAATACCGATGAGACCCGCTCAACTTGATTTGAAATGATTGGCTATCCGTTGGAATACACAGTGCCATATTTGGGTTACTGTTAAAAGTAGATCGTTCGTTTTGTATTCGAGAAGACTTGGATGAAGAGGATTACACAATACTGAGGTGGAAAACATCTGTATATATGATAAAATATATTTCAGTATTTTAAAGTAAAGGTTGTCAAATGAACGGGATATATTACTGATATTACCTCTTATAAACAAAACTAATAAGCGTAGGACTTATTCAGGGCATTTGCAATGTATGGGAACCAGTCTACGAGGCAACAAAAATTCCGCCAAGAATAAACAAAGAGATTGCGAGATGTTGTTTACGTGTGTCACTCGACACTGACTGCAAGGTAATGAAAATGTGCTTATTTTTTGTGTATAACTGTTTTCTGTCTTCCAAGATATTGAACAACAGTCGTTTAACATTTAGACGAAACATCTAGGGGAGGGAGGGAAGAAGAGGGGTCACCTCTCAAGTTGTTGCATCTACTATATAGTGGTGGTATCAGTGTCAGGATATAATAAATTAAAATGGAAAAAAATCATAATAAAAATTTTGTTATAGATTTAGGAAAGCTAAATAAAGGGGCGACTATTTTTTGTTTGATGCGGGAGGGGGGGGGTTGTTAAAATATATTAACCTCAAAAATGTTTAAAAGATATAATCTCATCTCAACTGAAAAAAATGATTAATAATCTTTCCTTGTCTGATGCCATTATTCCCTTTACCTCACTGAAATAAGAGTTTCTGAGTCAGTTTATTTTTTCCTTTTTGTAATGGGGGGGGAGGGGGGGTGTCAAATTTTGTTCATTTAAGATAAACATGAATAATCTGTCCCTCATTATTAAGGAAATCAAATATTCTTTTCATCACTGACTGGAAAATAAATAATCGGACTTAGCTGTCAAAAAATTACCTTTTCATAATTTATCTTTTGTAGAAACAAAGAGTGGAGAGCTAATGCATGGTGCTAAGTATGGAAAGGTCTCTTGTGGTTTGGTTGTGCCAGAGACAAATGTGCATTATTTCCATGTTGGGTAATGTCCTTAAGAATGGAATTTTTTTCAAATACAAGGGACATGACTTTTTTCATACATTATCACTGTACAGTGATCAAAATAATTTTAAACATTGTTACTCACTACATTATTTCATCTTCAGAAAAGTATTTAAATTATTTTCTCACATTTTCTAAAGAGACCAGTGTGGTGAAGGGATTTTTTAAAATTTTAATCTTGAATTTTGATATTATACAGGTCAGAAGTCTCGGTACACTTTAGGTGAGTGGCAGTTGGGTAGATGGATGACCTTCAGATAGTTTGAGATGAAGAAGTTCTTTTAAATGGTTGAAAGTGATCATCATAGAATCAACTCCATTATGAAGATAAATTATGAGAGTCAGGTGAGGAATTGACTTCAATGTGTTATAACATTGTGTAAATGAATCTTCATTATTAAGATCTTTTACATTTTATTTTTGAACTTGTTTTTCTATCATTCTAAACTTCCAAAAATAAAATTAAAGTAGTTAAAGCATGCTACAGACATTTAACGTATCTTGGCAAGTTTTCAAGGTTATTGCAGAAGTGCTTTAATTTCAAAAGATAACTAATTAATGCAAACCTGGAAAAGAAATGGATGTTATTCTCTATAATTTCAAAGATTACATTTATTATTAGCACTTCTTTTGTCCAACACCTGAGAGATCTAAGTACCCAGCCTACTGTTGAATTAATTGGTGACCAAGAAAAGATGACAGAGAGGGGAATCAAATATGGATGCCATCATGATCAAGAATATATATAGATGAACATTCAAGCATTTATAATAATGAAAGTCATTCAGCAAGAGAGTTTTTGCACAAGTTTAATTTTCAGTAAAATTGTGTATATTGTGCACTGAGGAACTTAGTATGTAACTCATTATGATTATCCATTTCTTTAGAGGATGTATTTGGAGTATATTTAAATAATCATTATCTTCTAGAAAAGAGCACACAAAACTTTTCTCTCTGTGCGAAGCATGACACATATGCAGACACTCCAGCATTTACCACAACCACAGTTACATATTTTCCAGGGCGTTTGAAGTCGAGCACATACATGAAAATGTGTTAAGCTGGACACGTGTGCAAACACACAAGCATTTATCACAACCAATTACATATTTTCCAAGGCGTGTGAAGTCGAGCACATACATGAAAATGTGTGAAGCTGGACACATATGCAAACACACAAGCATCTACCACAACACCAGTTACATATTTTCCAAGGCGTGTGAAGTCGAACACATACATGAAAATGTGTGAAGCTGGACACATATGCAAACACACAAGCATCTATCACAACCAATTACATATTTTCCAAGGCGTGTGAAGTCGAGCACATACATGAAAATGTGTGAAGCTGGACACGTGTGCAAACACACAAGCATCTACCACAACACCAGTTACATATTTTCCAAGGCGTGTGAAGTCGAGCACATACATGAAAATGTGTGAAGCTGGACACATATGCAAACACACAAGCATCTATCACAACCAATTACATATTTTCCAAGGCGTGTGAAGTCGAGCACATACATGAAAATGTGTGAAGCTGGACACATATGCAAACATACAACATCTTCCACAACACCAGTTACATATTTTCCAAGGCGTGTGAAGTCGAGCACATACATAAAAATGTGTGAAGCTGGACACATATGCAAACACACAAGCATCTATCACAACCAATTACATATTTTCCAAGGCGTGTGAAGTCGAGCACATACATGAAAATGTGTGAAGCTGGACACATATGCAAACACTCAAGCATCTACCACAACACCAGTTACATATTTTCCAAGGCGTGTGAAGTCGAGCACATACATGAAAATGTGTGAAGCTGGACACATATGCAAACATACAACATCTTCCACAACCAGTTACATATTTTCCAAAGCGTGTGAAGATGGACACGTATGCAAACATAATCTCCTACCACAGACACAATACACATAACATTTAGTCCAAAGTATAAAGTCAAGCTCAAACAGGCTCACTGCGTGAAGCTGGACACATGCATTTACTTATGCATCTTGCAAAACTACATCTGAACCTATATTCTAATAGGTGTTTAAGCAATTTTGTGAATATGTAAATTGCACCATTATGCTTACAAGATGTCAACATTATTAACCTGTACATAAATACTCATTAGATAGCCTTTAATAGTTTAAGTTGGAAATACTAGTACTTTGCCTGATTTATGTTGTGTAGTTTCTCGTCAGTGATCTTGAGTAATAACTGAGTATGGCATTTTTAGTTCCATTTAAATTACAAAGTTTTAGCACATGTATATGCACCATAAAGGATAAATAATATTGTATTGTATTTTAATCTTTTTTAATTTTATTCTTTGTCATTTTATTGCCTGTTCAAGTAAAAGATGTAATCTTGTAATGTTTGTAACTGTTTTTGGTAGATATTTATGAAGCAGAAATTATTGCAGAAAAGGTTTCAATACATGTACATCTACACAAGAAGTAAATAAAAAAAGAGTTCTCCATCTATCAGATATCAGCAAATCAGATGAGTTAAAGGTTAAGTCATAGGGAATTTTAAAGTTTATTATATCTATATTTTGATATCTGATACCATTTTTACATTTTTGATTGTCCATCTACAGTATACAAAAATAGTATAATTTTTTATATTTTGTAGATGACAATCTCTAATACTAAATAAACTGGAAATTGATATAACGCTTGAAAATTTGTGTATTTTTAGTAAGATCGAGGTGGGGGTAACACAAAAGACACATCAGATACCTATTTATTTTAAAAGTCAAAAACCATTTGTTGAAATCTTAAGTACGAGTGTATTAAACAAAGGCCAGTATTTAAATAAGGATTTAAAAAAGTTTCATATATATATATATATATATATATATATATATATATCAACTTTAATGCAGCATTAAAGGTGAAAGGTTAAATTTAATTACCTTTTCTTTTAAGTAAAGGGTACCTTTTCACCTTTACTTTTTGTAAAGTTAATACAAAGATGACCTTGCTTTTTGGAGCACCTTTAATGAGATTTACTTTGCAAGTAAAGTTTTGTAAAGCTATTTTTTCAAGCAGTGAAAATACTATCAACGAATACTCATTATAATATCATATCAGAACTTAAACTACATGTATTTCATTTTATCAACACAGAATTTATTCTATTTACAAATTGTTTATTATGACAGAATTTCTCTAAATATTATAACCTGTATTGCCATAAGAAATGGGTTAAGTCTTAGGCCCTATGATTTGAAAATAATATAGAGTTTTAAAAAGTCAGAGTTTGGGAGAATAAAGTGTTAAATAATACTACTAAAAATGATTTTAAAAAGTGATTTTTTTTACCCACAATGGATTCCAAATTGTTCAACTACAATTTAAAAAGCTGTTAATTTGTAAACATGAATGTTAGAACTTACCGAAAAATAAGAATGACTAAAAAATTAAGCAACAAATATTGTGATTTCAGTTGAACATACATACAAACTACATGTTTGTATGGACATAATAAAAGCAATCAGTAGTGCTCAAACACCTTTAATAAACAATAAAAGAAAAAAAAGCATGCAATATCAACAATATTCAGAATTAATTTTGCAAGCTAATTATACAAGTATATAATAAACTGCTTACCATTAGAATTATAACTAGGTCTAACTGTAAAAGTATACCAAACTCGGGTTGAAATCTATACATTTGTATGAATCAACATTTATTTATACCCCCCCCCCCCCCCGCCAACAATGAATTGGTCGTGCGGCGTCAAGTTTTGAAAACAAAGATTAAACAGTATATAATACTGTAAACGGTTTAGTCTTTACAATTATTTGTGTTTCCACAGAAGATGGTGCATTATTCATCCATTCATTATTCATCCAACCTTGAATAACAATGGTACGTGATATATGAATATGCCATTTGGTGTTTTATATATATATATATATATATATATATATATATATATATATATATATATATATATATATGTATGTATATATGCTTATAAGAGGAAAAATATTAATTTACAATTATTAAAATTTGATTTGTGTCGCTTTTCGTCTATGCTACCCGCACACAGTGTACGCAGACGCTATAAACCGTAAAAATATTAAGCTGGTCTAGTGGCGTACATACAGTATGGTTAAAATTCAGTTTTGCATTGTTAACCAATTTATGTGAAGAGTATTTATCAAAAGCAATAAATAATAAGATTTGTGCATACTACTCTCCTTTTGTTTCAGGTAATGGTGGTTTGTTTCCTATTCAACCTTAAATCTCTATAAATTTTTGAGAAAATAAAATGTGTCTATTTTATCTACAACTTACCCACCGCAATTCCATCGACACCAAAATTTAGATCCGACATATTGCTGCTAGAAACCTTGTGTTTTAATTCCCCGCTTTTTGCATCATATAATTCAACCATTTGCTCCTGGAACAACCCTAACCACGTGTTTCCGGTTCCACCCACGACAAGTGAATGTTGTTGAGAACGAGGTTGAACGGTGTATATTACTTCTCCTAATTCGTTGATTGTTTTTATGACATTTATGTAGTTTATCATTATGAAATTGTCGTTGTTTACATAGTGAACTGAAAAGGGGTTGTCTCCTAATCCATCATATGTACGAATAAGTTTCCCACGTGTCACATCCCAAGTTCGAATTTCATCATCACCAATTTCACAACCTTAGAAAAAAGAAGAGAAATTTAGAATACAACCATGGCGAATCTTTCTTCTTGGTCTAGACCATGAATACTAATCATCAAGAACTACAAGTAGTAAGTTAAATCTCAGTTGCCATTGCTCACAGGTAACCGCCGTTTTCCCGTCCTGCTTCAGGTCTAGCGACTTCAGTGATGCCCTATGGCCCGCCATAGCACAGCGCATCTGTCCCCCGGGTTTTATTAGAACCTCTTGGTTAGGACGGATATGAGGATGAGTACAGCTTTTGCATTGTGTTACGAAATCTTTTACAATCTGCACAAGATTTGAAAACATTTCAAACTTCATTCTGTTGGTGTTAAAATATTGAAATTTAAAAAAAAAACTTCAAAAACAAAAGCGTACCTTTTCATCAGCAAGTCGATCTATCATCTGCGATGGAAACATAAGGGGATCGTAGATGACGTCATCTTCTGAGAGTTGAAAAGCTTCTCCAATCAATTCTAAGTCCTTTTCTTTCGGAAATGAACGCCTTGCTAGATCGAAATCGTCTATTACTTCTCTGTAAAAATCATGACCAGTTTGTAATTTTCAATGACTGTACTTTCATATTTCATGTTTTAGTGACTATGAGTCATTTCCAATAAGTATTACCTTAAGGTCATTCCAATTTTTTTCTACGTTTACATCAGTTTTCAGGTGAGTGATGAAAATTTAAAAAAAAAAAAAAAAACATCAAAGAATCCACTCATACAAATATTTTCAACATAATTAATACTTTACTCTATTTTGATCTGGATCTCAATTTTTACATGAAATCTTGTTTAAGTTTAGAACCAAAGATTTTGATTTTAATATACTAAAGTGGTTTTTGTTTGTTTGTTTGTTTTTTTTTAATTTTGTTACAATGTGAATAAAATAATCAAATGATCATGAAAAATTTTATAATTACTGTAACATTTTTGGGGGGGTTTTGCCCCCCCCCCCTTCCGATAGATAGAATGGTTTTTGGGTGGAGGCTAAACATAAGAAAAACTTGGAATGGCATAATGAAAGGATACAAATAAACTCATTGCAAACGCCCCCCCCCCCCCCCCCAAAAAAAAAAACTCATTTGCCAATAGTCTAATACCTGCAGGAAGTCGCCAAAAGCTTGTGCTGAAGAAACTCAAAATTGCATAAACATTTTTCTTTCAGAGCTGCAACATTCCCTGCATGGATCAGATGATACGGCAGATTGTTCAGCTTTCGGAGATTGTAGGTGTCGCCATACATCAAAGGTTGTGACATCACATGGCGAATTTCTTCATTATTCTTCCCATCCTTGTCTTTGTATGGTTTCTTTTCTGTTTGATATCATTTGTAATTGATGTTTAGTTACCAATATGCTACAGTAAAAACATAAGACTCTAGATGTATATGTATAATAATTACCATTGGCCCATTTTCCGTCGAAGAAATCTGCAAGTTGGCTGTGAAGGAATGTAATATCGTTTGGTGGACAGTATCTATTTTCAGCAGCTTCCAGAAATTGTCTGTGATACCAGCTGGTTACAGTTACGTTGTCGGCACCCCGTTCCACTGTTAACAAATGCATTTCACAAATTACATGCTTATAAAGAACCATAGAGCACGGAAGCCTATACATGGTTGGCCAGAATTTATATATATTAGAAAATAATGATTCAATCACACAGAACCTATCAGAATTCAATTTGAACTTCAAATATTTAGTCATTATAGGACTCAATGAGTACTTGAACTTAATTAAAATACATTATATTCGGAGAAGGAAAGGCATTATAATTGATTTAAATAGAAAATCAATATAAAATGAAAGGGAAGTTATGTAAAGACTTGGTGTTTAGTGCTCCTTTGCATAAAAAATAAATAAAAATACCAAGATATTGCTGAAGATCTGTCCGTAGTCTTGCCATCATCAGAGGGGGAAGGCGTCTAATTGGTGGTTTCCAGTACTGGTATACGTCATTCAAAACATCATCATCACATGACAAAATGTCTTCCAATTCAGATTCCGATAAACCATTCCTAGCTACAATAATATATCAATGCATATTCAAAAGTCATCTTAACAAACAGTGCATATCTGTGTTCAGTGAGGAATCTCATACCTGCAGTGAGGTAACCCATTGATCGTGACATCATCAGAACTCCATGAGATTTCTCAAGACGTTGAAAAAGAGCATTAATGCTTTCTCGAATCGTCTTCTCCAAAACAGTTTCCGAGTCTGGAGAGAATGAATTCCAGCGACAGGCTTCGTCCAAAGACATCTTCAGATACAACGGTAAGGGACACTTTTCAAATGCTTGCAATAGTATCTGTCGTTGTCTTTTGGTGATACAACGGCCTTTGCTTTTTAACCAGTGGTCTACAATTCCGCTGGCGTCATTTGCTGGAAGCTTTGGTATGGAGAAGAGGTTTTCTGGAGGAAGGAAGCCCTAAAAAGTTATTTGAAATGTAAATTTAGTAAACTATGCCAGTTTCGTCAAGCAACGGTTTTTCGTGTACAATGAAATTTATTTCACCTGAAGATTTGGAAAGCATTCATAAATGTCCTCTTCCAGTGTAGAAACAATTAATTTAACATGAGGGGGAAGCTCCTGGGGAAGCCAGAAGAGATTTCTGGCATTGTTAGCAGGATCCAACTGGTCTAATGAGTCAATCATCACAACCAGAGGGAGCTCTGCGCTTGCGTAATGTAGCACATGCTCGAACTGTTCAACAAGTTCTCTTAGCTCCTAGATAATGAAAAGATTCTAATTACATTCACATCAAAAAAAAATGCAAAGTTTGAATAGTGGATTTAACCTGCAATTTTACCTCTGATACTTTAAGGTCTTCTTGGTATATTAATGTAATCTGTTTTGTGAGACTCTCCAAAAGAGCGCTTACATTAGAACTACCAGGGGTTGTTCCAACAAACCTTTTTTCAAGGAGAAAAACATTTCATTAAAGTTGATCATGACCGTTACAGTGTCAAACCTGATTTTTCAGTGAATCTGCCATTAAAAAAAACAAAGCACCTGAAAGCGACAGCCACCGTCTTATTCATCGTTTTTCGCAAAGAATTTGCTGAGATTTCGACAGCTTTTGCCATGAGAGTTGTCTTTCCACTACCGGAAGATCCGTGAATGGCTAGAATTCTGGAGCTCTTGTCTTTCAGGTATTGTTTTATTCTCTGTAAAAGATGCATTCAGATAAAATATATAAGATTTCATTTCATTTACAGGTACACAAGTTTTGTGTCATTAAATTCAAAAAATTCTGTTGAAATGCGCCATATTAAAATTTTATTCTATATGCACAGATATAGGTAATGTAGCCTTGGTTACAATCAACTTTTAGGTTTGATAAAGATCTTTAAAATCAAACAGGGTTCTAAAACCATTTTATACACTGCTTTTAGAGAGAAGGTTTTAAATGGAAATTCATTTACTTTACATTTAAATGCTGGGCTTCATTGAACAGGATCAGTTGTCCCATTTTAAAATGCAGTTTTAAATAGGCGAAACATGGTGCTTTGCGGATGTTGACTGGCTCTTTTACTAGATTGATCACAATTTATTTTTCTTAAACTGCAGTGTTAAAAGGTTTGGGATAAATAACGCAAACAATTTTTCTTCTTCCGAAATTCAAATATTTCTACTTAAGTAAATGTAGTTTAATAAGAACCTTCTCACTAAATGAGTGTTTTCTGTTTAGTTACACAACTTTATGTTTGGTCAAGCCACACAATTTGGTGAAAAGTGGGAAAATGTAACTTTATAGAGTTCAACTTAATTTTTGAAAAGTTGTAGAGATATATGAAAATTTGTTACTGTAAAGTTTCTACATTCATGGATGTAGGCGAAAGCCTGTCCACTTCTCTAAAGACAATATGTGGGAGATAAGAAACTGTGTTTGTGGTATGTGTCTTTAAGTTTTAAAAACCAAATATTATTTCTTTTAATAAAGCATTGAGAATCACTGTCCGAAAATTAAAATTAAACAAAGACTGAAAGAGTGTATAGCACTTAAGAAAACAGTGATATCACTCAAAAATGCAAAACATATTAAGAAACAACATCTATTTTCGCTGGGTGTACCTCCTGCGCTTTCTCCCTGCCGTGGAAATTTTCCAGCTTGGTTTTACAGAAGCTTGTATGATTGATGATCTCCTGGATCAGAGAGTCCCCTTTCTCCGACTTTCTTCGTTCTTCAATCGCTTCTTGGATCATGGAGCACATTCTTGTCGTAAAATCCGAAGTCATTTTTGATAAATATTTCTTGTGATCTGGATTGCTTGAGTTGATTCCTGCAGATTATTTGAAATATTAATAAGTTCTGTTATAATAAAAATTTATTTTTTAACATATTGATGTTCAATTCTCATTTTTTATTAAATTGTTGACATTTAAACGTAAAGAAAGTAAAATATGTTTTAAAATCTTTTGTATATATCAAATATTGGAGGTTTATATTACTTGTAAATCGGCATACTTAATATCAGTGTTCAGATATATAATCAACAAGAATGTGTCTATGTACCAGTTACCTAAGACAAGCACTCGAGTGACTATGATTCGTTGAAAGTGAAAGTAGAGAAAGGCGCGTAGGGCGAGTTGAAATTTGACAGTTATTTACAGGTAAGGTCAGTTAACAAGTGTCTGTTGTGAAAATGAAACTCTCAGTGTACAACTCCATTATAGAAATTATGCACACACACAACTCGAGGGATTGCTTACCGCTGATCGTGAAACAATACCCGGAATTTTCCGTATCTACGATTGGAAGTATATATGCTCAAGATTTTCAAAAGAAAATGAGAAAAACACATCATATTCATTATAATCCAGCAAGAATGGAACTATACTATGAACACTATCTGAGAAGGATAAACAACAAAGAACGACACGTATTATTAAAGTTAGCTGATGAGGTGGAGTTGTCACCTGCTTTGTTAGCAAGAATGGTACTCGAACGGCATTTGTCGGCAACAAAATATGAAGGAGATGCCCCACCAAAGAGTTATGTTACTAAATTAATGAAAGACACTTCTCTCATAAACGACCCATTACTGGCATCAGAAATCCATGAATGTCTTGTCTGTGATGATCACTATGGACCACATGTTGACAATATTAAACAATCCATTGGGAATGAGCATGAGTATAAACTTAATAGAATTTTAGATTCATTGAATTTAGCGTATATTGGTGAGGATCAAATGAGAACAAGGGGTTTTGATAAGACTCCTGATGTTAAATTAGAAGTCCCTTTCAGTGTAGATGGTCATGTTATCAACTGGATAGAGAGTAAAGCCTCTTTTGGTGATGAATACAGTCATAAGGGTTATCTAAAGGATCAGTTCTGGAGTTACTGGAATAGGTTTGGTCCAGGAATGGTCATCTATTGGTTTGGATTCATTGAAGAACTTGACACAGACAGAGAGAAAGGAATAATTTTGAGTGATAAATTCCCAGATAATATTGTCAGAATGAATCCCATAATGAAATAATCATAGTGTGAATGACAAAATGAATGAGTTTTCCTTATATGAGGTTCATTATTTTCAAAGACATCATGTCGTTTTTTGTTTTTTTTTCTGAAAATGATTGTGATATATGTGAATGTATTTTACTTATAGTTATGTTAATAACTTTGTGGTATGGTATGAAATGAAAAGCAGAAAGATTTCGTTAAAATAATGTTCACTCTGAAATGTAAGCTAGCATTTCCACAATTTAAATATGTTTAAGTGGGATTCATTGCAATTTTTTTTTTACAGTTAAGGACATATGCAACATAGTTTGAACTTTATTGTCTTTTTCCCTGGAGTTGAAGAGTTCCAATTCTTAAAGGAACTGTTTGCTACATTTTAATGTCAATATATGCTGTTGTACACTTCTAAAACAAGTTTGGATAAACAAAACATCTAGAATATTTGTTTAGTAATTTTTGTATATTTTTCTTTGAATTATACAAGAATTTTAATTAATTGATATCTTTCAAAACCCCTGGTAATGCATGCTGATTTTTTGTCTATGAACATCTGATGGCACTATAATCTTAAAGTAAGAATATCTTGAAAAATTATCCGTAGGTGAGGTACGTTGCGTATGTCCTTAATGTGAAATGAAGAAGTATTTTTTTTTATTTTGACCACTTTAATTTTTCAAGTTTTGTTGTACTCTATATTTAAGTGGGGATAATAAACTTTTACAAGATTGAATTTAAATGTAATGAAGTTAATCAGATCAATTCCTTTAGGCCAATAAACTCTTCAGAACAATAACCTTGTTTCCATTCCACTTCATACTGGTGTATATTTTTAGCAGGAAGAACTTCTGGAATCCTGTTGTCACAAAGCTCTTTTAGTAAAGCTCTGTTTTTTCTCCATTTTTCCTCAGGGCCTGTGCTGTCTGGAATTATGAAAAACAAACATAAATGTATCATACACTCGTACATCAGTCTTAAGTGACGTAAATGGACAAGAATTGTATATGGGTTATTTTTCTTTTGTGTAATTTTAGTAAACCTAAAAATTCCTTTAATTTTACACTACTACTGATTAAAGCACTAATTTTTAATGACTTACTGCATAAATAAACCTATAATACCTATATAATGAGAAACAATTGTACTGGGTTCCAAATCTTCAATGCCTTTGATTCTTCTTCTAAACCAAAGACAGTGAGATTCTGGATCTTCAGCCTCCAAAATCCCCATCTGTGTCTCCTTTTCTGTGACTGTAATGTACACACAGTAGTCAGTCTAAATAAAACTTACATAACGTATCACTGAATAAGTATACAATACATGCTGGGTTGTATTGTATTCTAAAAAAAAGTCTCATTATTTTTACGGCACGTCGATTTACCCAAATGGAACCCAAATGGAAACAAATGGACCCAAATGGAACCCAAATGGACCCAAATGGAAATCAAAATGGACCCAAATGGAAATCAAATGGACCCAAATGGAAATCGAAGGGAATATTAAATATATATTATCGTATTATCAAGTTGTTACTTATTTAAAATGATGAAAATAATGAACTTACAAATGGAGAATATTAATTATTCATCTCTAATATTGTATTTTAGAATACGAATTAATTTTCTTTAGTATTCTATATATCGGCAAAATTATTGGGGGGTGGGGGTGGAGGCACAGGCCCAGTCCCCCCCCCCCCCCCCCCCCCCCCCGTTCCTACAGCCATGAAAACTATATAAACTTTAAAATGAAATACTTCAATTTTGTATTCAATGATATGCAAAAGTTATTACAAATAGAAAAAAGATTAATTCGTATTTTAAAATACAATATTAGAAATGAATAATTAATATTCTCCATTTGTAATTTCATAATTCTTATCATTTTAAATTAGTAACAAATTGAGAATACGATAATATATGTTTAATGTTCCATTTGGGTCCATTTGATTTCCATTTGGGTCCATTTGAGTTTCCATTTGGGTCCATTTGTGTCCATTTGGGTCCATTTGAGTTCCATTTGGGTAAATCGACGCACCCAACTTTTGTTAAATTTTTTAAAACAACTTGATGATTTGATCAATGTTGTTTAAAACTTTTTATCGCAAGCAAAGTATCTCATTTTGAAATTTTTTTTACCTCAAAAAGATATATTTATTTAACATAAGTGTTTTTTTCTGACAAACATGTACCTGTACAGGTAATAGCTCATTGTATAGGAACCTTCTTGGGGATATACCTGATATAACGTATCTGCGCGCATCTTCCGGTCCCAGGACTTGATTAGCAGCCATTTCTAAGGCATCTTGCATGATGTCATTTTCTTTCCAGAATTGGTTTGCTGCTTCTCTCTTCTTTTGAGAATCAGTTGACAAGAAATCAGGCAGAAATTTGCTAATTTGTGTAAGAGCATAAACCGGCGGCACAGAGTTCTCGTCACGGCGATACCATCTTCAAAAAACACATAGTTTCTTTCCACTATTTCAATGTTCAATTTCCTTAATTTTACATACAAAGCAACAATTATGAAACGAAGTGTATTTAAGATTTAAGTTTCGTACTTGAGCAGGACCTTTTTGGGCTCGGGGTCGACAGCTTCTACCAACTTCTCGAACTCGGAAGCCTCTATCACTCTTGGTAGATTTCTATATCCGTATCGATGTGACAGAAGGGACTAAAAGAAAAATCATAAACAATATGCTTTCAGAAATGAAAACTATGGAAGCCAAGACAAAATGACAATAAATTCTATTTATCGTCTCAAAAAAGATCTATTTGAGATCTAAGTAATTTTTCTGTTGCCTAAAACGCCTAGAAACAGCTAGGAATACATGAAGATTTTTGAAAGACTAAGTGAGTACAACGTTATGTTTTGAAAGTTCTTGTTTAGAGATAAAATATCCACCATAATTTTTGAATTTCGATCTTTATTAACAGCTGTAAAAGTCAGGAAATTATTTGTAAATGTACACAAACTAAATATTTTATGTTTAGCTTTTTGGGTAAGTCTGTGATTCTTGTTTGTTAGAACTTACAACAAAGTTGGGCCCCGTTGAAAGCCTTTGACATTGTTGCACTTCTCGTAGACACATCTCTGTACCATTGTGTTCGTCTACACTCTCATTTCGGACTCCCCAGCGCATGTCCACCACCTGAAACTCGTAACCAAGCTTCTGGCAAAACAGTTTGATTGTGGGATATGCCTCGGTCATCCACATATTTCTTTCATTCTCTGTGTCTGTATAAAGATGTCATATTGAATTTACACACTAAATTAATCTACTGTCAAAACAAGTTCAATTTACTTCGAAGCATAAAAAAAGAAACATTAAACTTCACAGAATGTGCATTTTTAAAACCTTGATGGCTTTAAAATTGCTAATAAAAACATAAGAGAAAAATAAATTTCCCAGGGAAAGTAATTTATAAACTTAATTATAAATTCATTTAAAAAAATCACCGAAACATAGTTTTACGTTTGCTTAGTGTAAAGTATGTTTGAAGGGTGCATATTCAATGTTTCGCAAATAAAAATTAGATTTAACAAGATGTGTTTATGAAACACCGATTCCACGTATGGCAGCTTACGGCGGAGGTTAAAGTTTCTCAAATGCAAGTCAAACTCCAAGGTCAAAAGATAAAAAAATGTTGGTACCCATTGGAAGGTTTTATCACAGGGAATACATCTGTGAAATATGAAAGCCCTAGCACAAACCATTCAAAACATGCATGGCCAAGGTTAAAGTTTTTCAAAAGTATGTCAAATTCCAAGGTCAAGGTTAAAGAGTCATAATTGTTGGTACCCTTTTGGAAGGCCTCGTCACAAAAAATACCCCTGTGAAATATGAAAGCCATAGCTCCAACTATTCAAAGCTTGAGGACAAGTTTAAAGTTTTTGCGAACAGATAAACAGACGGACGGACAGAGCAAAAACTATATGCCCTGAATCTTCGATTAGGGCTCATAAAAATGGACAATGAATATTATAGGGCTGCGCAATAATATCGATATTCCGGTATATTGTGATTCGTTAACAAAGAATATCGTATTGCGATACGTTTTACCAGTACTGATATACCGGCAAAATGCTTGGGCTTTAAATTTCTTAAGTAAAATATGAAATTTAGTAGGTTAGAAACATTTTCAATCGTGCCAAATAGTACCAAACGGTAATGTTGCTGTTGTATGGTTGCATTTCGTTCCAAAATGTAGTGAAATCAACAAGAACTTTTTAGTCACAAGGAATTTATAATAGTTTTACACACTCTTCTTATAGATGAAGGTTAATAAAATAAGAAAAAGAGCATTTTAACTGTCATCGAAAATATTGCAATACATATCGCAATATAGTTAAAAATATCGCAATATATCGCAATACAAAATTCCCAGCCGTTACCCAGCCCTAAATTGAATAATGTGGATTTCAAAATTATATTATTGTGCATTGATTGACAAATCTATACTTCAATTCATGTACATGTGTGTAATTATAGAACCGTTCTACTCTGAATTGTCCAATTTTATAGCTTTGACTTCAAATACAACTGTTTGTAAAATGAGTTTGATAACTTTGATTTTGTGTCGGAATTGTGCATTATTCTGTAAAACTAGAGTTCGACAACTAATGATGCAACTATTTTCCTAACTTTTGTTTGATATAATTACCATGAACCCTAGTTACGCTTCTTAAGGTATAGACGCATGTCTACAATTGATAAACTTATTACATGTAGTTTGTTGAATATCATTTTTCACTGATTTTACGATAATTACTTTTTAAATATGAATTCTTTAAGAACTCAAACTATTTAGGAATGTAATTATTATATTACTTACTTATGATGAATATTTTTTTAAAATTAATTACACTTTATCTCTCCAAGTATAACTTACGACCATAAAATATGGTCTCGGTAAAAATAGTTAAATGAATTAGATATAATTTCACAAATGAAAATCTATAGTTTTAGAAATCTTTTTTATAATTTAACAGCTATGTAGAAATTGTTAAAGTATGCCTTACATTTGATATACCAAGAATCCATCTTATGCAAGACTAAGTCTCCTTAAGCATGTTATAACTGGTATAACATTTATTCATCATTCTGGTGTCTATTTCTAAACTATAAAACACATGAAATATCTTCTATAAATACTATTTTACAATAAAAATAAAAATTTGAAAAAGCTTTATAGCTGTTAAACATATTGGGCATTCATGACCACCTGTTCAATACTTTATTCATATATACTGTGATGCAATTCATTTTTAACGGGTCTAGTCGTTGTACCTTTTGTTCTCCACTAGATGGAGATAATTACTTTAGAATAATAACCTATAAGTGGACAGAAAAGTGAAAGTGTACTCACCCTTGAATGTACTGCTGGTGAATATCCGAACTATTTTGGCTGTAGACGGAAGATCCACCGATGTACTCCCCAAAAGAATAGCGTTCATGCCAGATTTTAATGTTGATGGCGTGATATGTTCCTTTGATATTGTTTTTGTCAGCTTCTTTCCTTTCAAGGCTTTATCATTGAGCACCGTCTTTTGTCTTGTTAATCCCATTGTCTTTTCTCTTTTAAATCCACTCGTTTTTTGTCGTTGAAGCTTTGGAGTTCTTTCCTTTGGTACCATTATAGTTTTCTCCCTTTGCATTTGAACCCTTTCTTTACTGGTCCTGGGTCGCTCATGTCTATTGTTAACCACTTCTTGACCCCCATTCTCCGTTTTCCTTTTCTGCAAAACACGTTCTGATTGCTGTACTGTTTCCGAATTTCCATTGGGTTTTGACTGAGAGATTGGTGGGGAAACTGTCTTCTTTTGCACGACATTATCATTGGAATCTCTGAAATACAAATAATAGAAATCAAGTAAACAGTTCATTCAGAAGAAAAAGAAATATATCAGAATCTTTACGTTCATTCAGAAAATTATGTAAACGGAATCTATAGACTGACCCCTTTTCCGTGGGCTGTTTCTCTTTCCCTGCCGAGCTGCCCATGTTTACAGTTTTACATCACTGAACCAATTCCAACATGCCTCCACGTCCGTGAAATCCAAAATTCCTCGGATGACAGCATAAGCCAGGCTTACTTCATGCACGATGGTTTGTATATTTGTAATAATAGATATATCGATTGAAGCACCTAATAAAAGAAACGCGAAGCTACCCGGCTTTTAAAAAAAACCCGACGAAACATTAATAATTCCGCACACTGATGATCGTCAATCACGTTGTTCTAAAATATTGGAATAATGTAAACATATTTAACACTCTGTCTTTAGGCATATATATACATAAGTACCCTAAAATTAAGGAATTGACGTTCATTCGATTAACAAAGCAATCACTCATAGACACTTCTATCTCGTAAGATAGTCTGATCAGTTGTCTTGGAACACCTAAACACAAGGTATACGTAGAGATATTTAAACAGGTACGCACGAACGGAATCGGTAAGTCTGTTTTTAATATCTGATGGTATACACACAATATAGTCAACACTCAAATATTGACCATTTTCTACATATGACGTCGGATAGAACTTTAAACCTCCTTTGTGTGATGTGATTGAGTTACTGGATTTAACAAGCACGTGGACATTTAAGTGGTTCTACTTAATTAAATCCATTCAGTGTCTTGCAGTAATTTCATTTTATATCTTTTCATTTTCTCTGACTTTTAAATCACTTGCAAATAGAAAGATAATTATGCAGGATCAAAATCGATGGAATGGTTCTTGTATATATATACAATTGTACCAACTATATTCTTTAGTGTTACATGTATTGGTGGATCCAAGGAGTGAGTAGGATGTAACGCTCTATCCTTTCCCCCTCCCCTAGGATATCACAGATACACACAGAACCCTTGATATCGGGAGATATATGTCAGTTTCTATATAAAATAGCATGTTCTACCAACGTGAATTATGTCGACCAGTAGGGTCGAAATATTTAATTAATTAGCATCGATAAAAGCACTCTACCGAAAGTCACACACGTATCTTAGCTCTGTTTACAAATAATCATCCCTTAAATTTATCTCGAGGTAGAAGTAATAACTTCCCTCCGCACTGGCGGATTTAGAGGGGGGAGGGCACCCCCCACTTTTGTGTCCCAAGTATACATACGATTTAATAAATAATTTTTTTTGGTGTGGCCGTGAGCCCCTACCTCGACCCCAAACTGCCCCCCCCCCCCCTTTCAAGATTCCTGGACCCGCCACTGCTCAGGTGTTATAAATGGAGACAGAGATATTACTTTAATTTCATTTTGGTTAATATTTAAATACTACCACTATAAGACCACTCATTGTAATTTAGTTCTTTTATAATTATGGATAAATTAACAGTTCTGAACTCCTAACACAGATGTATAGACTTTGTGGATTAGACATTATATATTTGTTTTTTTAGAAATTAATTCACAAAGTGATGCATTCGATCAGTGGTTGTTCGTTTCTTTTTAACAGAAAATGTTAAGAAGCGTGCGATCAATAAATATTAATACATAGAGTAAAGATGTCTACGGAATAATTTAAACAAAAAATACTACTACTACATGCAATTTTCAAGACAAAAAAAGAAGAAGAATGTATCGAAATATTTTCGAAGTTAGAATCGACCTCCTACTCTCCTGGAGTGAAATTCATGCGTGTATGTTATCTGAGAGGAAAGTAACACAGAACTGATTTCAAGATTATCAAATAAAACCTCAAGTTGCCTTCATTTTCAAAATTATACTTT
The DNA here is from genome assembly GCF_033153115.1 of Saccostrea echinata. NCBI lineage: Eukaryota > Metazoa > Mollusca > Bivalvia > Ostreida > Ostreidae > Saccostrea > Saccostrea echinata. The sequence goes on from NW_026889803.1 coordinate 7,611,158, forward strand.
ATATATTTTGTATAAAAGATAGCTATTGGAATTAATCTCTATAAAAATCAATGAACAATTACATGGAAAATTCACTGCTTGTAAACGTTATTAAAACTTGAAAGAAAAATTCATTCTCATTTTAGTTAGAATAGATGTATGCACTTATCTCAACACTGATTTACCACAATATCTATATGTAAATAAAACCTCCTACGACAAGAATCAAGGTTTAATTTTTGGTCCACTTAGTGTAGAACGATTTTCTGAGAAATGTCCGATCTTTTGATAGTTCACGTGATTTTCTGAAATCTATAGGACAAAACATTGTATTTGATACCTCAAGGTCATTACCTGCCCAGTGCTGTACCCGTCCCTCATGGCGGGGCATATTGAGTTTGTCATGTCCGTCTTCCGTCCTTCTGTCGCGCTTTGCGTTTAGCTCAGTTTCAAAGAAAATATTTAAGATATTTTTATCAAACTTCATATGCTGATACATATTGATGAGAGCTATTCAACTGCATCAACATATGCTGATACGTATTAGTGAGAGCTATTCAACTGCATAAGAAACTGTTGACCTTAAACTTTCTTGACCTCATCATCACTCTTTTTACAAATTTTCATTTTTCTTAGTTTTAAAGATACCATTTAATGATTTTTTTTTGCAAGCTTATGCACTTACACATAACTTGGTAAGAATTAAACATCTATATCCAATTTTTTAGATTTCAGTTTTTTAAGAAACTATTCAAGATATTCTTATCAAACTTCATACACGAATACAAATTTTCATGTTGCATTTCTAATGTACCATCGGCGGGGCATTCATGTCCTATGGACATATTTCTAGTTTTCAATACCAGAAGGCCCTAATTCATCTTTTTTTTTTCATCTTGGCCCTTGTATCAACGCGAATCAAAGAACAAGTCCCACTGTTGACAAAGGGCAATAAAAATATCGACAAAATTCATCGTGTGGCAATTTTATATGCACACCATACAATCTACCTGTATAAAAAGGTCTCCAATCAAGGAACAAATTGCAAGTTTTCAGTAAAACAAATTATTCACTGTAAATAATAAATTGAATCTAGGTAATTAAAAATCTGTAAGCTTACTACGCATGTGGATAACAGACTATATTTACCTCAAAACTAGTATGTAAATACAGACAATATGAATAATAACAAGACCAGTGGGTGAGAATATGAAATTGTTTATTAAATATTTTAATTGCACATTACAAAGTTTATATATATATAAACGATATCATCTTGTTCTTTTTTAATTTTTTTTTCTTATCTTAATTATTGTTAGGCTTAGAGACATAACAAAAAAAGTAGAAATCATAAAAAGTAAGTTTTTTTTGTTCTTTGTCACATAATACTTTTAAACAGCAGAGGTTTAGCATGTCTAATTCTTTCAGTAGTTTAGATTCTGTAAAAAAAAGCTTAAGAGTACATATTAATGAAAATCAGCACAACACATACCTATATGAACGCACAAAAACAAATACCTCTTTATACAATGGTATATCATTAACAATAACAGTGACTTTATAGCAGTGCTTAGAGTAAAACAAGGAATGTTAAGTCAGTCAAAAAATCAAAGTCCATGGTAAACTGTATACACTGGTACTAGCAACAGTAGTACAGAAAAGCATCAAACTAGGACAGTTTTTATTTGTGTACATTTCCTGAAAGGTTAAGGCACAGTAAGAGCTTCGAAATATAAAATGAAGCCATTAATGGAAACTTCGTTCCTATTATGTAATTTTTCTTTTAAACTGAACATAAAACAAGACCCCTTGTAAACATCCCAATTAAAATTTTATTATTTCAAGATTGTATACTGAAGAAAGCAATCATAATAGCAGGGGTATATTGGACTGTGGCTCTTACTGTTCCCTAAGTCAAGTTTTGTCCTCTCTGCTAGCAATCACAGCTATAAATAGTAATTGTCTTTGGCAGTTTGAGCATGTGGTCAATGTGACAGCTCGAACTCTGAATGACATACAAATGTGAAGAGACATGAAAATGGTGACAAGAATAAAATATCTCACTATTTCAGCAGTATATAACTGGTTTTTACTGATACACTATAAGGGACTTCAGTCACTTAAGTACTAGTATATGCTATGATGACCCCAAGCAATTCTTTTTTTATACTTAACAGGTACAAACTCTGCTGTTTCACAATTCTATTTATTGGCACTTTGAAATGAACCTTCAGATTCCTAGAATTTAAGACTAGAGAAGCATTATTAAATTTTACATTTTTTTTCTGTGTTTTTTTTTTCTTCTATTTTCATATATGTAGCAATGATTCAGGATGAAAACAACACAGAAAGCACACATACACATTAACGTGGAATGCAAGAGAATGGGACCCATAGTCAACTAGATGTAGCTACATCAAACAGTCATACACACTACAGTGAAGACCATTTCAAAGCAAATCAAAAAGCCTTATTGTCCCATTATAAAATAATAATAATAAAATACAAAAATGTTAGGCAATACATACAAGAACAAATCATGCTTTAAATAATTTGGATTTGGCAGTTTGAGCTTTTCTACCCAAAAAATGTCAGAATTTCTTCCTTTTCCTATCTCCTTCAGTAGCTACACCCCCTTCATAATTCTCTCCTGGAATGTGAAAAAAAATCTTCACAAAGCCATTTATAAACAAAGGGAGATAGTTAGGATAAGTCTTAATTTGATTTAAGTGTCACTGAATGTAGCACTACATAAACCCGCACAAAAAAGCAGCCATGTCCAGCACTTCACAAAAAAGTATAATGCACAAATTAAACCAAACAAAATACTTATAGCTTAGGAAAATGAAGTTGAAATATTCTTTCATGAAAGTTTCACATAGCGCTATAAAGAAAATTAACCGATAAGTTGTTGTACCATAAATGGTAATACTGTATATCACTTTTTTTCTATCCCAGAGTATCTACTTTAAGTATAAAATTTCCTAGCTTATTTGCTGCCTTTTAATACAACAGCTATATTGATATATTTCTGCATACAGATGCTCAAAAAAGTATTGGTAATTGCAAGCACTGAACTCTTCCTTAAATCCAATACAAGTTTTCCGCTTTAATTAAAAAAAATCCTCAAAATATTTCTCTGTCATAAATATAACATCAAACAGTTAAAAATTTTAAATCAGAACTCTTGAAGGTAACTAATGGTAAAATATCTGTGAATATTATTATTCTATATACTGGATTTCAAAGTAGGAAAGAAGGTGTACTTTACAGAGATGGAAAAAAAAAAAAAAAAAACAAATACGTCAGTTTGAAATACTGAAAAGATGAAAGTAAACATTCCTATTTGGGGGTAAAAAAAAAAAAACAATAAAAGACAATCATTTGGACAATAACACAAAATAATATAGAAAGTTTCAGAATAACATCCAAAGTTTGTATTTGCTGTGAAAGGGGAACAAAAATAGACAAAATTAACCCTAAATTCGGACTGGTCAGGTAAATAAAGAACGTGTATGAATACATAAATTAAATGATAATGAGTATTGGTGATGACAATTTTATCGTTTTATCATGTTTATGGCAACATTCATTCAAAGATCACTGCCTATTTATTGCTTATGATTTGGCTATTCCTAAAATAATCAAGATATGGAGTTCTGGTGCATCTGTATTTTTTTTTTCATGTGCTTAATCCTTGTCTGCAACTTCGTCCTCCATATTGGGTGTTTCAAGGGCAGACAATCGCTCCTCACAGTCCTTGAGTTTCTTGTCTTGATCTTTGACTGTTTTCTTTAATTGTTTCACTTCATCCAACAAGGCTTGTACACTCACACCCTAACAAAGAAAGTAATCAGGGACATGGTTTACAATGTGCAATTTGTCAAATCACAGTTATTTTAAAAAAATCTTAACAAAAGATATTTTTTCAAAAAGACAAGTAAGAGAAAGAGACTTAAAGTTAAGGTCAAAATAAAATACTACGGATAAGTATGTAAACAAACTCTAAATTTAGAAACGTATTAAAAACTAGAAATATGTCCATAGGACATGAATGCCCCGCCAAGGGTATATTAGTAATGCAACATTTTAACACAAATTGAGAAAAATGAGGTCAAGGTCAAAGGAAAGGTCAAGGTCAAAAAATATTGCTGCAGTTGAATAGCTTACATCAGTATGTATCAGCATATGACGTTTGATTCAGAAACTAATTTAAGAAAAGTGAGGTCAAGGTCAAAGGAAAGGTCAAGGTCAAAAAATGTTGATGCAGTTGAAAAGGTTACATCAGTATGTATTAGCATATGAAGTTTGATGAAAATATTATGAATGGTTTCTTTAAAACTGAGCTAAACACTAATTTAAGAAAAGTGAGGTCAAGGTCAAAGGAAAGGTCAAGGTAAAAAAATATTGATGCAGTTGAATAGCTCTCATCAGTATGTATCAGCATATGAAGTTTGACACTAATTTAAGAAAAGTGAGGTCAAGGTCAAAGGAAAGGTCAAGGTCAAAAAATGTTGATGCAGTTGAAAAGGTTACATCAGTATGTATTAGCATATGAAGTTTGATGAAAATATTATGAATGGTTTCTTTAAAACTGAGCTAAACACTAATTTAAGAAAAGTGAGGTCAAGGTCAAAGGAAAGGTCAAGGTCAAAAAATATTGATGCAGTTGAATAGCTCTCATCAGTATGTATCAGCATATGAAGTTTGACACTAATTTAAGAAAAGTGAGGTCAAGGTCAAAGGAAAGGTCAAGGTCAAAAAATGTTGATGCAGTTGAATAGCTCTCATCAGTATGTATCAGCATATGAAGTTTGTTAAAAATATCTTGAATGGTCTCATTAAAACAGAGCTAAACATTAATTTAAGAAAAGTGAGGTCAAGGTCAAAATAAAGGTCAAGGTCAAAAAAATGTTGATGCAATTGAATAGCTTACATCAGTATGTATCAACATATGAAGTTTGATTACACTATCTTGAATGGTATCTTTAAAACTGAGCTAAACACTAATTTAAGAAAAGTGAGGCCAAGGTCAAAGGAAAGGTCAAGGTCAAAAAATGTTGATGCAGTTGCATAGCCCTCATCAATATCTATCAGCATATGAAGTTTGATAAAAATATCTTGGATAGTTTCTTTGAAACTGAGCTTTGAACAGAGCTAAACGCAAAGTGTGACGGAAGGACAGACGGAAGGACAGAAGGACGGAAGGACGGAAGACGGACATGACAAACACTATATGCCCCGGCCATATTCATGGCGGGGCATAATAAATGTAAAATAAAAACACTGAAATGAATGGAAGTAAATGGCAGTGTGTGCCAGGTATAGGGAGTTCAGATTCCAGTTTACTTTATTTCCTTTTTAGCTGTAATTACCTGCAACTGACACCTTCATGCAAATAAAGCCTACCTCATTCTAGCAGCTAAGTTTTTCTGAATATGTAAACTTGTGAAGAATTTCTGATTCAAAGCAGATACAGAGTGAAACACTTTAATATATTTCAGTATAATGTTTTGTACTTTTTTCACTGAATATAAACAGAAAGAATTATATTTTTATCCATAACCATTCACCAAAAAAATTATTTTAACTGTTTAAAATGCTACAAATTGTGATTCTGTGCATACATGTATCATGTGCAGAACTATTCATATAGTGAATACAATAAAAATGATGTTACAGTGAAGAAATACAAATATAAACTCTGTTAATAATTCACCTGGAAAAAAAAACCTCTGTCAAAAAATACATTGAGATATTTTCAACCAGACATCCCTCTGTTAGAAGCACTAAAGGGTAATTACAAACGATTTTTTAAATCTAAAGAATATTTGGTCTGAAGCTTCTTTCAAGTATATTGACATTTCTTCACAATGTGAGGAAAAAAAGCATGGGTAGTTTGATTTCATACAGTCATGTAGCTTACAAACAGGGGTGGTACATTGCATTTAAAATGCAAGGAAAGAATGCTTTTAACAATTGGTGGTTGAGCACATCTCTGTAGAAGTCTAGACTCTAGTCTACAGCCACACCATTCCCTGTTAACCTGTATAGTAACAAGATCCCATGACCTCTCTGCTGACTTTTAAAATGTCCTCTATGGAAAGGAGACATCTATATACACTACCAAAGTTTGTTTATACCAAAGATTTTAAGACACTTAATATTGAATATTTGTGAGGAATCTGTAGTTGTGATTTAACTTATTGAAGCATTCACATCTATCGGTTCATTTATTTATTTATTTTTTACATGCAACAGGTTCAGCAGTGAGGGTGGGAGACGAAGTTAGTGGGTTGAAGCAGGTTTGTGAGAGCCACACTATGGAGAGGGTGCCTCTACAACAGCAAACTAACGGAAACAAAACAACAAAGCTATATATACATCTTAACACATCTCTCCTGCTCCTTCTTCGTCTGTTGATGGTGCCTCATATTGTGCCACACGTTCCTCCAAAGTTTTTATACGTCGTTCATGGGCTTTAACTATAAGTTTCAGTTTTCTAATATCTTCTAAAATTCCTTGTGGATCAAAGCCCTAAAGGGTGAAAAATTGTTGAAAAAAATTCATACACGCTCATTCAGTCATTGAGGCTCTCTATAGTAACATGTATCATATATCAAAATGCATTACTTAGTATACAGTATACGTACATAAGGTATGATAACTGATATAATACATGTACTACATCCTAAGTTATCTAGAGATGATTAGATATGTAATGGAGTAACTACTGATAAAAATGTCGAGGATTGTAAGGTCACAATGTAATATATGAACTAGGAGCAATAACACTTTGTGAGATCAGCAAAATGCTCCACAACTCAACCAGGTCATAATTTTTGTAGATCCAAAGAAATAAATTCAACAAAGTTGTCCCAAGTGTGCAAAATGAATCTTCTAAAGTTTATTGTCATTCCAACACATGTAAACATCAATTATATCCATAGAGAGGTCTCAATATATGGTATGCAGACTGTAGTTATTCAATTTATATGAACCCCAAAAGGGGCATAACTCTACTATATCTAGTGAGAAATCAGCCAATTTCTCTAAAAAGACATCTTTCAATCTACAATGTAACATTAGTTATAACTGTCTGAGATTTTTAAGAATCTTATGTACATATACACTTAATGAATGTATAAATTAATTGGCATAAGTAGCACTATGACCCCCAATGAAGAGGGAGGTTATATATATGTAATTGTAATGCAAACATTTCAGTATATTATACAACTCTTGAAAAAATTCACATTTCATGTATAAAGGTAATTGTATTAGTAACTTAAAAATAATTGAAGAGATTTCAGCTGTGATATTTGCTCCTTCATTGAAAAATATGCTATAAATAATGTGGGGATTGTATAATATTCATCTTTAGGGGTTTTGGTTTACCTGTATTCAATGTCTCATGTACAGTGTGCACTTCATAGATACATGTAGTTCATTCTTTAAAAATCATTTTTGAGTGTTTTGTTTGGAAAATACCCCCCCCCCCCCCCCCCCTTTCATATCATTTTAGAAATCTTAACAAAGACATACATTTATTTTTTTTTAGGTCATTCCAAAAATTCAGAACAAAAATAAAAATGCAATGAAATCAAATTGAAAATAGTCATGCTGAAAACCAAAATCAGATTTAACTAAGATGAAAATTAATATAAAAAATTTATTGGTAAGGAAATGTTACATATTATCATGGTCACAAATTTATGGTTCATAAAACAAAGTGCTGAGCATGTAGAGCATTCTGAATTTGTATGTCTTGCTTGACTGAGTGGATAACAGTAAATAGGAACTCAGATAGCATTAACTATGGATATATTTATCACACAATTTCCACAATCAAATTTTTATGGTTGTTCAATGATCCTGAAATTATTACATTGTAATGAGAAAATGGTGTCAACTTCTTCATAAATACTGAATGTCTTTCAACAAATAATTAATTATATTAGAGAAGTATGGCAACTACATGTATGACTAAATTTAGATTGACTCACTAAAAATTGGGCAAATTTTTTGCTCTTATGTGTAATGTAAAATCTTGCATAAGATACCATATATACTCACCTATAAGTCAGTTTTTTGGGAGTTAAACTTTGGTCCAAAACTCCTTATCCGACTTATATGTGAGTTATAAAAAGATTGGTATTTTAGTTGGTCAATCCCTCTAATTTAAGCTTAAAAATACAACTGACTTATAGGCGGACTGACTTATAGGCGAGTATATACGGTATGATAAAAAGTGTACACTACACATGAGACTTATTTTGATATATGTGTAGTGCAAAGATACTTATCAATGTTGCAATGCTCTATCAATACTTACACATTTTGACTTTCATCTGATTAATATACATGTATATCTGTGCAGTGGATCACTGGCTAGGATTTGGGCTAAATTGAACAGGGAAAAAAGGTTAGGGTTTACTGGTAAAGGCCATTATAATTTTACCTGTGTTTCTGAGTTAGATCCTGGTTTGGGACCAATTGAGGGTTTTGAACTAGGAGAAGTTTCTTTTTCCTATGTAATAACACAGTGGTCAATTCCCACACTTTTTCCTGATGTGATAAATCAATCTACATGTATATAAATAACAACATTCTGTGCTTGGTAATGGTTTACTTACTGGAGGTAGTTCTACTCCGGCTCCTGCTGCAGCAGGTGCTGCTTCAGAGGCAGGGCGGGCTACAGGTGTGGAGGGAACCTTTGGTTGTGTGGGGGCTACATCTGCAGACCTCCTGGAGGGGGTGGCTGGCACTTTTTTGTCCAAAATATTTGATTTGACCACAACTTTAGCTGGTTCCTTCATTTCTGATGCAAACATATCTTTCAAAGAAACCTGTAAAAATGATCAATACTACTTTAATACTTACCAATATATTATCAATATTTTTTTTTTTTTGGGGGGGGGGGGGTTTAAAAGATTTTCATTAATTAATGAATGTACTTGATTCTTAAATCTTCAATTCTCAAGTCAAACCAATAAAACTTAAAGGAATTGCTGCAAAAACACAAATTCAACTCTCCCAAGTTAAGACTATATGAATAGATGTCTTGGTAGTTGCCACATGCAATATTTAAGTCTCCTACCAGTACTGGGTCAGCACTGACACCTCTGAACCAGTCTTCTCCACTGATTGCTGGCTGATCACTAGCTGTGTCAGGGTAAATATCATCTTGGAAGAGCTCAGACTGAAAAAAAATTCACAGTCAACCAAAAATACCAGTAAGTCCTAGCATTTTTCAAATGTTTCTGATTTTTAGGATTAACTGTGATATCAATCAGATAATTATTTCTTGACAGATTATTGTAACACTTTGGTCAGTGAAATCATCAGGTTGTAGGACTTACTTTTCGAGGAACTGTGAATGGAATAACTTCTACTTGTCCAGTGTTCAGCAGTTTGTAAATCCTATTCAAATGTTAAATTTCTATCATTTATAGAAACTTTCATTACTTTTGCACACACTGAGGAATGGACCCCTTTGCCAAGAGAGATAATTCTAACTAAACCTTGATTTTCTTTCATATTTGCTTAAAATTTGCTTGAACTTCATTATAATCTCAATCATTTACAAGAAAATTGTCATGATCACAGAATAAATTCATTACAGTGGGCAGACAGTCAGTCTCCCTTCACATTTTAAAGTAAATAAATTGTACCTCATAATTTCACAATTATTGATGTTTAGGCCTCTCTTGCACATGACACCAAACCCTCGAGTGGGGTCCTTTGATTGGTATAGTGATAAGTAGTGGACATAGGGGGCCTCATCTGTGATTTCATAGTACCGGATAATACTGTCTCCCTGAAATAATTTCCATTTACATTGTAATCTGTTGTCATTAAATGGAAAAATACATGTAGCTGAGGATTAGTTACACAACAAAATACATCAACTGAACATTTGTCGAAGGGTTCAGCATTTGTAACTTTCAAAAGCACCCAGGTAATGTGCTGAGTTTCTATGCATAAAGTTTTTAATATTTGCCATACCTTATTTTCATTCATTAACATAAGAAAACTTATATTTGAATCATCCCATCAACTTTCAAAAAATGATGATTGCCATCAATTAACAACTGCTTAAAATATTTGGAATTATTTTATAACATAATCTAACAGAACACATCTAGGAAACATTGCCTTGTCTGTCAATGGTTGCATAATTACTACTCTTGGTTGGTGAATGTATTATAATGTATTATTATATTATAATGTAGTGAAAAGAAATGGAATTAAATATATTATTTTATATTAGTCATAAATATTTTAAAAACCATTGTTTCAATTTTCTCAGTCATTTTCTCTCTATTAAGAAATCATATGGAAAGACCCAAAGAGAGGAAAAATTGAGATTTCAAACATTTTTATTTAATATCGCTTTGCCTCAAAATGATTTTCCTTCCTTCTTTCCAATTTTTTTGTGGTGAATGGGGAAAAAATTATGAAATGGCGTAATTTCAATTTACATACATGTATTACCCTAATAAAATTTATAACCTGACACCCAAACTGATCATACAGTGATATGTTCACTTGGGATATTACCTTTCCTATAAGGTAAATCATCTCTACATCACAGTCATACACTGGCATCAATACTCCATTGGCCTGGTCTATCTCATCCATGCTCTCCTGTTCCAGTGTTTTCTACAAGCCAACATCACATCATTTATTTGTCAGAAAAATCATATAAACAAGTTCAGAGGTAAACTGTGTAAGGGGACTACATGTAGAAACTGTATACCCTAGCATTACAGAAATACATGTAGAAGAAGAAAAATATGTGAATTTCATATTTATTTTTAAAACCTAAGTTGGGTTCAAAAATTACAAGAATTTACTCAATAAGTAATGTCACAAATTACATGCACATGTATATCAGACCTGCCCTACCCCAGGGGCCCCAAATAAAACTCAAATTTCTGATAAACAAACTGCAAATGTTGCAAATACCGGCCCTAAAAAAAAGAGTAACTTAACCCTTTTTAAAATGAATTGAAGAAATTGTTTTTTAAATGTCTTATATACATGAAACCAAGCTAAATCAATACGAAATCACTTCATGCTTTTAACAAATTGTGTTCTTTCCTTTCTGCAATAAAAGTAGTGCTGTCTGTGGTCTTTCTTGAGGATACAAGCTAAGAAAAATGACCTACCGCATTCCACAATGCATACTGCCTCTCACTCATCCTGGAGAATCCTGTGGTGAAGACTTTGTCATGCTTGAGGAACAGGGCTTGTGCTGGTTTAGATCCCTGATGGCAGGGCCCACTTGTTTCCTACAAAATGGTCACTAATATTTAAGGCAATCGTAAAGTTCCATTTACATTTTTTGAACCAACACTTGTCAGTATTCTCAATTTAATTAGTTTTCCAGTTAGATAAAATTCAAAACTCCATATCCAAACTCCATAAAACCATAGAGCACATCATAATTTTTCATTTTAAAAAAGTCATAAAAATTGGTCAACAGTGGAATTCCTTGCTGGCACAGTTTACTCAAGCAAACTGTCTTATCTATTTGTCCTGTCTTGTCTGTACATTTTACAAAAAAAAATTAAATTTTTGAATTAACAAAAGTAACGATCAAGATTTAAGATTTTTAAAACTGCATCAAACTTCAAGATCAAGATCATGAGGTCAAATATCATAATACAATCTGAAAAGTCTTGTCACCAGTAATGTTCATGTAAAAAAAAAATATGAAAGCCATGTGCCCCAGTCTCTACTAGAGCTAAAGTTACAGCCAAAGTTAAAACTTTATGTAGGTCATACTTCTAGGTCAAGGTCACGAAGTCAAAAATAATGGGGGTTTTTTCCTGAAAGGTTTTGTTACAGGTAATGTACAGGTAAAATAAAAAAGCCCCACCTTCTCTCCTTTAAAAGTTATGACCAATGTTAAAATTTTTGAAAAGTACTGTAGGTTGAACTTCACAGTCAAGGTCACAAGAGGTCAAAAACCATGTTTAACCAGAAAAGTCTTGTAACAGGTAATGTACATATCAAATATGAACACCCTATTTTCTCTCATTTAAAAGTTATCACCAATGTCAATGTTTTTGAAAAGTAGGTCAACCCTCCAAGGTCAAGGTCAGTGCTCACAGGATCAAAAATCATAGCATATTTAAAAGGTCTTGTCACAGGTAATGCACAAGTCAAATATGAACACCCTGCCTTCTCTCATTCAAAAGATATCACTAATGTTAAAATATCTTATAAGTAGGTCAATTTCCAAGGTCAATAACATGGGGTCAAAAATCAAAGTACATTTGGAAAGGTTTTTCACAGGTAATGTACATGTGAAATATGAAAGCCCTGTCTTTTCTCATTCAGAAGTTATGACAAAAAAAAAACAATATTTAAAGTGCTTTGTATGCTTCATTTTGTGACCTACATGTAAAACATACCTATGGATATGGAGTTCATCGAGCCATGGTTTTTTTTTCTTGTTAAGTGACAACACATGTAAATGTGTACAAACATGTATCAGGAACTGCACATTTGAAAAATTACATGCAAATAAGCTATACATATGTACTTTTTTATTGTCTTTGACATACCTTAATTACTTTTCCTGTGCGTGAGTCAATGACTCTAAGAATTTTGTCTTTACAGGTACAGACAAATTTATCGCCATTATAGCTAAAGCTTGCTGAATAGATTAGATCAGGAAGGTTTATTTCTACATAAAGTTCACCAGTTCCTACATTCCAAATACATATCTTGGCATCAGCACCTATAAGGAGGAACAAAAATATATTTAAACATAATCATGTAAGTTGTTAATCCATTTAATGCATTATGATACTTCAGATCCTTAAAGGAAAATCCAATAACATTTCCTAAACCATTGACTTAGTCATTTCATTTACATTCAAAGTATTTTTTGCTCACAAAAGTACATAGAAGTGATGCTACTTCTTAAGACAACAAATTAGGCACATGTTCCCTTTCTTTCTTTTAAAAACAAATACTTGCTATTCCTGTATCACTTGATTTTAAAACTCGTTTATTCTCAAGAGCTCGAATGTAAATATATGCATGTGTTTATTCTGTTCCTTAATACGTTTAAAAAATGCACTCATACCTTGTTTTCTTAGAGCATGCTGAAGTTTAAAATAAAATTGAGGTAATTTAACATACCAGCACTCAGAAGAATGTTTTGAGCAGAGGGATGCCATTTTACAATGCAGGCTCGTTTGATGTGAGAGATGAGCTCTACAACGGGCTCGGTGAGGTTACGTGTGAGTCCACCCTCCGGGATCGCCCACACCTTGACTGTACAGTCCTCTGAACAGCTGGCTATGACATCATCATTGTGTGGACAAAAAGCAATGTCCAGTACTGGGCCTTTATGACCATCCACTACTGGCTGGTTCATCTCCACACGGCCAGTCTAAAAATAAAATATCATTCTTAAATAGGTATGCATTGTTTGGGTCAGTGGCCTTAAAAATAATATAAATAGATACTACATTCACCACAGTTAACATCAATGGTCATATAATTGCAAATACCCAACCTTGTTGGCAAAGTATATGAACCTTATAAAACCCAACAATAAATTTTAAGACAACTATTTTTTCTAAATTCATATTATTGGAAATAAAATCAGTTTTATGGTTATCTTTTTGTACATTCTTTCTTCCTTTCTGTAATGAATTATTAAAATTTGTAGTTCATAAAAATGAATCTAGTATTTTGCCCTTCCCCCTTCCACTTTTTTAAGCACCAAGTCTTAATTAAGAGGCCCTTATTGGGAAGAACATGCAAAGAAAAAAACAGAAGATATGTAGACTTTGTTTTTAATTTTTAATCATTCTTGTAGGAGCTATTAGAAAAAAACTTGTTTGCATCAAGTATACATGTATTAACACACTCAGACTGTGGTACATGAAGATCCAGGCCACTTCTGGGGACATTATGAATCTTTTTAATAAGATGTTGAATAACAGTTTCAGTGTAATGCATGTTTATTTTCTGTGGTATTATAAAGTATATATACTTTGAGTAAATTTCCCTGAATCTTTGGAGCTATGCTAAATATGCATGTCATATCTACTACACAGATAAAAATATCAGATTCCTTTCTATAATAAAATTCCTTTGTCAAAAGCGATTACTGCACACAATGCTCGGTAAGTGATCAACATATGAACTAGTGTTTACCAGTATCATTATATCACTACAAATACATACAAAGCCCAGAGCCAAGCACTAATCATCACTCGCTGTCAAAATGACTCATAAACAAGCCTCCCTCATTGGGTTCAGATGTGTACAAGGCTGAAGACAGATGAGCGTTTGACAACCTAGGGGTGGGGTAAAGTGACCAGGTTGTGACCTCACCCTGGATTAAGAAGCCTTTAGATAATTCACCAGGTGCATTACGATGACAACAATGTAAAGCGGTATTCAACATATTGTAAAGCTGTATTTAACATTATATTAATTAAAGGCTGAATTCTGTTTATTTTACTTGATTAATAAGATATCATAATGTTATCTATATCTTCTCTATTTCACTTTGGACTTTATAATTATATATATTCACTGCAACTTTGGGACATTGAACTATGGGTACTTAAGATAGATATACCTCCAATACTAATACAGATATACCTCTGATATACTTCAACAGAATACAGTCTATAAACACATGACCTCTTCACCTAGCACATACTTGATTTGATCTTTTTCTGCTATTTAGTTTAATCAGGTTGACCTTAGTCAATCATGTCAATCAAATTAATCTCTGGAAAACTTTCAAATATGTGAAAAGTTTGATGAGATGGTTCAATACAAAGAGCGAGTTTAAAATCTTAATTACACAACATTTGCAACTCCTTAAGGGTATCAAGGTGAATTTTAAAACCTTCATGGCAAAGGTGTGTGTTTGTTTTGTTTACATTTGAAACCTCTTTATCACATATACTTCAAGCCTTATGTACATCATTATTTGTTCAAAGTGAACTTCAAACTAATATGCCAGCTAGGCCATATATGGTGTTGATCAAAGAAATGAACAGGGGGATCCAGAAATATAGTTATTTTACCTTCTAAAAGCCTTTTAAATACATGCAATATAGTTCTCATAATGAATATATCAGAACATTGCATGGCACTGCCCAGTTCAATATTTAATAACTAGAACAAAACCGGGTTTGATGCATGTACCCTGATATTGTATGAGCTTCATAGAAGGGGTGATAATCATAAATTCATAGTTCATGAATACAAATCACAATCAAAAAGAAGATCAAGGAAATAAATATCATAAAAGGAAATTCTTATGCAATAATACTATTTACTTATTAAGGATTATGATAGCACATGGAGTAACATTTTATCTTAATTGCCTTAGGAAGTTTTGAGTCTCTATTTCCTCATGAAAATCTCAAGGTTGTATGCACACATATATATATATTAAAATTGTATTTGGTGTCATTGGTTTTAGGCATCAACAAAATAATAAATCTTTTACTAAAACTTTTTGACAAGAAATACATGTACTTGGCTACTTTCTGGTAAATTCTTTTTAAGAGTTTGATTCTTTATATACTGTAGAAGCACAAATTTTCCTGGGGATAAAATTTCAAAGAATTGTCATCTAAAAAGGTTTCATGGACATTAAAATTTCGTTGTTTCGAAAGTAATTCTATTCAATATATAGTCATATAAAAATTTTGTGCGGGATTTAATTTTGTTGATAATTGTTAACAATGAAAAACGAAATTTAATCCTCAATGAATATATATCTGCTTTTACAGTAACACACTGATCATTACAAAAGTTTTACATTGACAAAAACTATGAGCAAAAGTAATTTATGTCTAAGACATCAATCCATATATAAGACGAAGAAATAGATAGGAAAAGATGAACAGTGAAGAGGGATTAATGATTTTGGAATGACGCATTCCTCCCCGTACTGTTGAAAAACTTAAAATTGTAAATACACATGTACAAAATAATGTATATGATAGAGCAGACAATATGAATAGTGCTTATAGACACACCTGCCAATTTTTGATCATAGTATGCAGTTTTCACCAAAAGTTCAAAAACTACAGGTCCTGAATCTTGAGTAAAATGGGCTGAGGCCAGTAAAATTGAAACTCAAATAACTATGATGAGCCTCTCAATACAGCACATTTAAGTATAGGAAATACATTCTTATTAGGAAGGCCTGAAAAGTTGCTAAAAACAGTGTTTTAAGAAAGCTGAAGTTAAATTATTGTGTATCAGTCTCTGTGTGTGTGTATGGGGTGGGGTGTGGTGGGGGGTTGTATTTCTAAGGGGGCCTGTAGTTTTCATTGAGTTGCATAACCTACAGGCCAGTAGTGTAAAGAAGTCTCGTATGGACTGAATATGCTTTTTTTTTTGAAGTTGCTATCAAATTATACTTAACCTAAAATGTGCTTACTCATGTGTAAAACTAAATGGGGTTATCACAGCTATTGAGCTATACAACTTCCTGCTCTGTCTATCCATATTTATCATACAAATATAGATAGTACGAAGGTCTTTGTCCCTAACGCTAGTAAGTTTCAACCGGAAGGTGAATCCATCTTTGGGGAAGTTGTGGCAGGAAAAGGCCGACAAAGTGACGAGCAGTAGTCATACGAGAGATGTAATTCTGTGTCATCAGCATAATCTGTGACCATTTATACAACTAATCGTTTATGTCTCAGTTTTCTGGTAGATATAACAATAAGTGTTGGAGTGTATATTATTTACTCAATGCCTGATTACTTTTAAACACTATGCTCTTACAAAATGAAATTTTTGTCTATAGTAACTCTTGCTATTTGAAACCTACACTTCTGCTGTGACAACGCACAATTGTTGTTATTATTATTATTATTAAATAATGTGTATGATACACACAAAAACTTTTTATTCTGCCAAAGAGTTATATATATAAAGGTATTGTATCACAGGTGTGTCAGATCTATACAATAATAGAGAATGATCCTAGTAATTACACCCCCTTAACAGAGTATCACATGGAAACATTGGCAATAACAATAAACCTGTGTATTCACACTAACCCATTACCAATGCCTTAAATTGCATTAAACATTTGAATGCCCTTGTCATAAAAATAGAGAGGGACGAATTCTAACACCCAAATACACATATCCTCAAAAAAAAAATTGATGTAATTTTTAATAGACAGATACACACTAGAGACATTATAAACATAAGTGTTTATACTGCACTTATATTGTACTTAAATTTCTTTTTGATTTCCTTAATTATCTCATGACATTCACTGCAAACAGCATGGCTTATTTTTTTTCAAAATTATATAATTCCTCTTTAAGAAGACAGGAAACACATTAACATAATTAAGCATCATGAAATAATGCAGTGACTACGGGGTCGTTGACTGAGTTTGAGAGTACTTTTCTAAAGATGCAACAAATGACCATATTTTAGAGACTTTCCTGTTTCGAAAAATGAAGTTTTATAGAGAAATTCTTGTTTCAAACTTTAACTAAGCTGCTCTTTTAAAAGGCTTTAGGAGGTTACTTAAACTTATTTTAAAATCAGAATGATGTTACCTGAAAAGGCTGAAATGTTGAAGAAAGGGTACTAGGAATAGTCAGATATGTATGTTTATGTAACTGAACAGGAGTGTGTCAAATGTATACCAGCATATGTTGGGTATCAAATGAAAGATGACTTGGAGAATCCTATAAATACTTTATCCAGACCAGTTGTTCTTTTCAGATTTTACAAACAAACATCCCTCAGTCTCACAATTCATCCCCAGCAAAATCTTCCAAAAAATGCTACAATGAGGTTTGGCAGAACAGACAAGGGGTGTAAAACAACCAGAATCAACAGTCAATCACTGGTACCACAATATTTGAACGACTTCTCAAGTAATTATTCCTGAATACCTTACTCATACAGTGTACCAGGGCTCTAACACCACTTTTTGGACTGGGGTCAGGGCTATAAAAATTTGGAAAATAAGTGACCTTTTGGGGAATTTTGGAAAAATCATTTTACATTAATCATTATATATTGGGTTTCTGGTGTTTGTTTTCAATCGAGGAATATGACAAGCAAGTTTAGAGATTTTATATCCAACTATATGCTCTTTAATTTTAGGGAGAAATGAGATGACCTTTGGGAAAATTAACACATTCACTTAGGAAAAGAATAGGGAATGGGGACTTTGAATGGCCCCTATCAAAGACAATTGGGAGCACTGTATACTATTGAAGAATATAAATAATATACCTAAACTATGGTTTCTGCACCACATGCACTTCTCCAACTAAAAGTACTTGAGTTAAAATGTATAATCTTTCTACAAGACAATCCCTATGTAAGGCTTGGAACATGTACAGGCCTTATACCAAAGAGTCAGTGTAGCAAACATCAGAATCTATCAGGATGTCTGAAACATCTATCCTTTACTGATTCTTGACTTAAGTTGTTGTGTGTTGTGTCAATACTTTGGAATTTTAATTAGATGTTGTGATGATAGTCATAAACCTTCAGCCTACATACTTCCTACAAGTACGAGAGGAAAGTGAATGATATGGATGATAAAAGTAATCTTGATATAGCATGTAATATCAGAACTAATACTATTTACTTAAAAATGCTCCTCTGTATTGATGATGAGACCAGTGCATGTAATTGCAAAGTGTGCATGAAGACTGGAGTCCTGATATTATTTTTTTTTAATTTAGATCTGTGAACTCCATGGCAGACTCACCTGCTTAAGTGGTAGTACCAGAAATGAACCACCACCAGCTGATTCTGTGATGATTGCGATGTATTTTGGATTAACTGAACAAAAAGGAGAATCCCAGCTATTTTTAGTGACTCGTATGTTGTCGTATCCATCGTCCTTCTTCAGAGGTTTGCCAAACACGTGGCGGAACTTACTCTTTCGCATAAATGCCATCTAAAAGGTTGAAAGCACAGTATTTATTAAAATCCATATCATAACACACAAATCACGTCGGTTATCAAATAGGAAATGAACTTAGACATGGTACCGGCGTTTTGTTTCACGTTACAAACGCCGACAGGGACCAAAGAAGTGAACAAATGCGAAAAAACACAAACAGATAATTGCTACAAAGAAATAAGAAATCACCTTGTAAAATCCTAGGAGACAGCATACAATAATTCAGTTAAAAAACTATTAAAAAGGGTGGGACAACAGTTTTACGCCCTCCTCCTCGCTTCCTTCTTCTGACAGGAAGTAGCATTTGGCGCATGCGCAAAATCAATAGTAGCGATTCAAAGAAATATCCAAAAATGGTCATTAACAAGACCGACTATATTTAAAATTGTCTTGTCTTTTTATAAGTTTAAAACCACTCGATTCACTTTTTCATTACGTAGATCGTATCGTATCCAGGATTTCACATCAGTCTCATCAGTGCTATACATGTCTGATTGGCCTAGACTAATTATCTTTAAAGTATCTTTAAAAAATAACATCTTTCTTTCAATCTTAAATTTGATGCAATAATGCCAGTATTAATTCCTATTTTATTCCCTATTGTCTACACAGATATTAAAAAAAGGTAAGGGGGGGGGGGTAAATCCTTATGAAAGCTGTCAATCAATATTGATGTGCTGTACGCTTTCAAGATCGAAATGTAGAAATTATGCCTATTGCTGATAAACTTTGTAGTATCTCAACAGCTCGAAATGTAGCATTAGACTACCCGCTCGAAATATTCATCAAGTCAAAACATCTTTAAATCTAGACTGGTTTGAAAAGGGAATTTTTGCTTAAAGATTTTTTTTTCTTCAACATAGCCTGCTGAAACTTGAGCAAATCTTTTTTGTTTGGTCAAAAGCTGCTATTCTTCATCTAAAGTGATATGCCCGTAATTTTTCTAGATTTTTTTTTTTTTTTTTTTTTTTTTTTGCGGTATAGTAGAATCCAGGGGATAAATTGTTTTGAATTATTAATATCGTTTTTATTTTTAGTTATATCGTTTACCAATTTATTAAATGCCAAGCTTAAAGGATATTTGCATTTAGGAAAAAGATCTTGTAAGATATTTATAAACAGAGAGAGAGAAAGAGTTTGCCTTGTGAAATGATAGTCCAAGAGAGATAACTTCTGTAATGCTCGAACAATGTGTTCTCCGATAATAATATACTTTGGAAAATATTTCCATGATTAATTAATCACACATCACACACACGAAATGGTAGCTGCAATAATGTCTCTCCGATATTTTTGATATGATGTTTTTCTCAAAAAAAAAAAAAAAAAAAGGAGAGGGATACATTATTGCAGCTTTAATGAAATGGCTACATTTTCTGGGAACAGTTCCAATAAAATGCTTTAAAAGAATTTGTAAAGATTGAAATAAAAGGGCAGATCAAGGAATCTGAGTTGGGGGAGTGAATTTTTTTTTTCAGAAACAGGGGGTTTCCTGAGTGTCCTTGGCGAAGCCCTTGTGGAACCAGATGGCGAAGCCCTCGGAAGCTCCTGAATTTTAGTGAATTCAGAAGTAAAAATAAATCTTACATCTATAGCCTTTATAGGTGTAGTTACACCCCTTCATACAAACACAAAACATTTTAATATCAATTATCCAACTATGTAAAATTTATCATCCGGCAGAGAATTTCCTTCCAGTCAAACTTAATTGCTCGTCATTGATTAGTGATTTGACCCTTTCTACTTATATTTCCGGTATTTAAGCCACCCTCCTGTCTTTCATCACACACCCTCTTTCATCATGCCCTCCCTCCCCCATTTCATTGTTTGTCCCGACACCTCTTGACTCCATGCATGTCTTCTCATTTTTGAAGTAATCAGTAGACTTTCAAATCATTTTAGGAAATATTAGCCAAAAATGCATGATTTCTGAGTCAGAATGACTTTCCTGTGCAAATGAAGAAGACCGGGAAATTAATGCAGTCACATAAATTATTTTCAGCATCTTTAAATTTCCTAAAACTGTGAACATTTCGTATAAAAAGTTAAAATTATAATGAATCATTTTAGTAGGACATTTTAATACTTTCATCTTAATTATGATATCTATAAGTTTTTAATGTAAAAACATTCAAGCTATACTGCTTTCCGATAAACATGTTTACAATTATCTGTACAACACATGAAAAAACAAAATAGACGGCTCATCATAGAGCTATACATACAATATATATGCGCCACTTTTGGATTTGTTTTCCTAAAACAGCCTATCTCAGAGTATTTTATGCCAAAAATTCTCAAAACATTTTCACTACTGATGTTTTCACTTTATTGTCCCAAAAAATTCATCAAATTGCCTTCGTCAACAACAGAAGAGAATATACATTTAAATCTTGCCAATCCACGATCGCCATTTTCACTTGCAAACAAAATCATTCTTCTTCACTTTCCGAGGTTAAAAGAATTTCTGATACAAAAAAATTGACATCTATTGTAGGTTACTGTCTTAAGAATTTTTTGGTATAAAAACTGCATGATGACAGATCTGTATTGTAGAAATAAACGATAAAGGTAATCATTGATGATACTGATTGCTTAAAAAAGTTAAATCCATGTAATATGCTACTTCTTCTCGAGTGCCAATTGTTATGTTTTATACATTTATCTATTTCAATTTTCAACGTATTTTAATATGCTCATTTTAATATCATGACATTCATACACATGAAACCTGTTTTTGGAAATTTTAGGTGATCGATCTCAAAAAAAGTATGTAATACAACCAATACAAATCTGTCAAGAGGACATAAAAACCGGACCCCTGGAAATTCCAGAGGTGGGATCAGGTGCCTAGGAGGAGTAAGCATCTCCTGTCGACCAGTCATACCCGTAGTGAGCTCTATGTATAGATCAGGTAGACGGATTAATCTGTAGTCAAATCTAGTATTTATATAAACAAAGGTCTAAAAATTGGTAAGAAATATGTTTGTCAAAATACGACCCAATGATAGGTTGTATTTGCTAATATGATCATAATAACGACCATGGAATTTACGAAATGTTGACTTGTTGAGATCTCTGTTACGTCAACTTATTTGTTAATAACATGCCTCGGTTTAAAAATTGAGCGTGCTCCTGGGTATCGAATAAGTTTGGAGACATAAACGTCATATCTCGTTAGTCATACCGTTTGGTTGTTTGTTGGCCCTTATCATCTAAAGTCAGTAAAACATCCAAATCTGTATTGTCTATTTCAAGTTCTCTGGGATACACTAGTATCGTGTCGATGTATGAATGGAATTGATAAAACGTTGACTATTTTACAAACAAATTATTGCCACAAGCCTTGTCTACTGGAACCATAAAATATTGTTCACGTATTCTAATTTTGTAATTCTTTCATCAGTTCCGATATAGCGAAATCGGAAGAATATTTGGTTCACATTCTGACAAAGGTCTTCCCCCATGTATTTCGCCCATCATCTGTCATAATTCTCGACAGAATTCATAATAGAAATGAAGTTCTGACGCCAGTTAAAAGATAGAAGCTCACTGAATTTAGGACTTTTTAAAAGGATTACATTCAGGTCGTCATTTTCAACTATATTTACATCACCAGTAATGACATGTCCTGCGGGACTATAGTTGACAGAAGAGGAAGAGCAAGAACACTTTTAAAGATCGAGAATCTTGTTTTATATGTTTGGAAGCAACAATTGGGGAGTATCTGTAAGAAATGTATCATGTAGTCTTCATCTTTAACAGTGGTGGAATGAAAGACTGAACTTTTTTTTTTATGATTATAAGAATGTTACTTATGTTCACAGCATCTGTTCTTTTGTTGGTAAATTTAAGTTTAAGGAACCGACGGGTTGCATCGGAATTATTATCTTCCGACGCACGTGGTGGCTAAATGAGCCTATGCTGGGCAACATCCATAATTATCGCAAATACTGTAAACCAACTTTTATTCGCGACGACTTTATTTCGCGATTTACCGAGGGTAAACTAGTTCGCGACGATTAATTTTCGCGATCAAATCTTTTTTTTATCTGTTGTTAATAGAAAAAGAGACTTTAAGGACCGGTTCGCGGCGAGAAATATTCGCGATGACCCCCCCTCCCCCCCCCCTTGGAAAAAATTCCTGGATCCACGCCTGTATTGTGATATTTGACCTTAGAACTTTGATCTTGAAATTTCATGCAATTTTGAGAAACTTTAATCTTAAATTGGCCTTAACGTTATATTGATTCCAAAATTTAAATCTTTTTTGTGTGATGAACAGACAACAGGACACACAGACAAGACAGATACAAATAATTAGACCGCTTTCATTAAGCTTAAGACACCGAAAGCAGGGGACCTCAATTCGTTGAATTTGCTTGTTTGAAATGTACTGTGCATGTACTTGTATAACTTCCTCTCTGTTCCGTCCAAAGCAAGTCATAAAGTACATGTATTATTGTTTAGTAAAGAATTACAAACATCAAACATCAGTTAAAGCAAGTCAAAAAGATTTAACCATTTATGGTGGGTAAGTACTTAGATTCATTTCACACAAAAGAGTCTATTTCAAAATTTTAAAGACAATTTATATTAACGTTCAGTTATCATGCAGTTCGAAATACATCTTGTTACAAATACATGTAAGTGTTTTTACATATCATATAAACTCTTTAATGAGGGAGATATCAACGATAATTCATGGGTTTTCATCGATAATCTGCGGGTTTTCTACATATAATAACCCCCCCCCCCCCCCAAAAAAAAAATACAGAATTTTGACAAAACATAAATGTTTTCATTATTTTTAGATCTGACGTTGATATATATAATCAAAGTTTTAAACATTGTTAATTATAATCGAACTTTGAGGTGCAGTATCTTAAAGAAATGAATCAAACTTGATATTTATCTTCTCTAGTTAAAAGTGACCCTTTTTCCCATTTAACTACAACTACTTGTTAAGGTTAGAGCCATTGTAAGGGTTGTGCTGTGATTTCATTTTTTGAATGTCCTCATCTATTGAAAATTAAGAGGCATTCTCTGTAATGACTTGAACTTTTATGTAGGAGCTGTGGCACGCATAGTCTCAGAATTTCTCCAAACTCTCTATGATAAAAGTCTTTGATATCGTAAACTCAAATCAGGCAAAAATTGGTTGCTACGTGCCATGGTTACCATAGCAACATGTCCTAAAGTTTGAAAAATGGCATTTTTCAACATGTTCAGAGTCCCACAGTTAACGTTTGCAGCAAACCAAACAAGTGGCAATGACTGTTTCTGAAAGTTGAAGGCCTGGTGTCTTAAATGCATGATAAACATGTTTGGTAAATCAACTATAACATACGTTACTATGGAAACAAAGTATTCAAAAGTAATAATTTTGTTTATTTAATTTTATAAAGTTATACACTTTAGAATAAAAACAATTTTAGGTTGAAATGCAAGCCAACAATAGAAAAGAGATCCTTGTAACATATACCAAGGACAAAATATGATATTTCTTATAGGTTGGCAATGGTTGCTATGGTTTTAATACTACAAAGGGATTTTAAAATTTTAATCTTATCCTATCTTTTTAAAAAGCATATTTCTATATAACTGATGATCAATTTTTAAAGGCGTTGGTGTGACCCTAATTTTCACATTTCAAAAAATTCAATTTCAATTCTTTAAATAGTGCGTTTCTATGGAAATAAGGCGAAAAAACATGCATAAAAATCTGAAAAATACCCCGTTTCCTTGGATACGTACACTTGTATGTAGATTCCCAAAACTTTAATGATTGATATATGTGAACAACTAGCCTGACTTTCAATTTTGACTACCATCCAATCTCTAACTGGATGCAAAAAACGCACATAGGGTCTAATATTGACATAAAATTAACAAAATTGAACATTTTCGCTTCTTGGTAACCATAGCAACAGTGTTGTATTTTTCAATAAACTTTCTCAATATATGATATTCAACTTTAGTTCTACCAGATAAGTACTATTCCAGGTGAGTCAAATAATATGTTTCTTGATTAAAAGGTTAATAAATTCCTAAAGCAGCAAAAATATATCACTTTAAACAGCTAGTACGTTGTTTCCATGGTTACACTGCAAAGTAACAATGAATCCCAATTTTTCTTATGTTGTCGGTGTTGCAAGGTCCTAAGGATGTATATGTGCCTGTCATGAATTTTATTGTTTTTCCTCAAGATAGTAGCATTAACCCAATCATAGCAACAGATTTTGCATGCTGACACTGTGTTACCATGGCAACCATGGAAGTTATTTTTAGAATAAAATTGCCAACACTTAATTACATAAGGTCAAATATTTTTCATCGTTTTTCTTAGGTTGTTGATTGAGTTTGATCATGTAACATCTATCATTTGTGAATATTGACCGTTTTTCAGCATTTTTCAGCATCTAAAATGTATGTCAAATGTACCCATGGTTACCACTTACTCAGAGATAAATTCTGAATAATTTCTTTATAGCATAAGTGGCAACAAGGTGTCATGTTTTTGGGAGAATGGTTTGTTTGCTTTTCTTAGTCTTTATTAAGGCTTAATAAAGATTTGAAGTAGCTGAAAATCTCAATTTTTTTCAACTTTTCTGGCTGTTACCATGGCAACCAAGATACATAGCAATGAAATTTTATTTGATATATGTTGTAATAATGGGCAAAGTTTCATCAAAATCGGTGACCATGCGTGGCAAAGAAGTTTAAGTGGTTACAGAGAATCGCTATTAAATTAACTCGGTACAGTATCAGGCTTTATTATAGACTTTGAACCTCTTCAACAACAAAACATAAAATAATCAATTTTCAACAAATACAGACAGTGAATTTTTTGGACAACATTACATAAGTACATCTTGATATTGCATAAAAGTTCATGCACAGGGTTTGATTGAGTCCGCTTTTTATAATACAGTATATTATAATAGATTATCACAGACCGACTTATAATGCTGGGTTGGTGTTTTCTACGACTCCTGGAGGTACATCTTCCGTCTCTGTAACCTAAAAAGTCAAAGGTTTCACTATGTAATGAGCATATTGACTTTGCATGGTAATCAAATTTTTGACAAGGTGCAAAGAACTAAAGCTAAGTGTCATGTGAATAATTTTTAAAAAATATAAATTAATATACATGTAGTTAAGTGTACATACAAAGACATTTAACAATTCATTTCGGATTTACACTTGCATTCATCTAGAAAAATAAAGATTCATGATGTTAGCAAACCGAGATAGTTTAGAATTAGCAGATTAGGATATGACTACCCAGCAAAATAGAGATTTAGAATAGAAGCGTCCAAAATATCCTCCATAGAGAGTGATAGAGATGTCGTTACATTGTACAACTTATTGATACCATCCTCATGTTTATAAAGAATTTTAGGAACAAATATAAACAATAAAAGCTTCATTTTGTGAAATTTTAAGCAGACTCTACTTTGTGCACTGTAGAATTCATTTACTGCGTGATGAAGAAAGATATCTTTATTCTAATAACACTGTACAATATTAAATGGTGTTCTCACAACATCTACAGGTATACCTGACAAACAGTTCTGGTGTAAAATAATCCCTGTGCAAGCAATTTAAAATATATAAAATGGAAATGTTAATTACAAGTATGATCAAATTATTAAATGATTAAAAATGATTAGACCTATGTTGAAATCTTATACCATATCTCATATTTAAAAAATCGTTTGTGTTTTGCCCCCCCCCCCCAAAAAAAAAAAAACAACAACACTTAATTGTTGTAACATAATGATATCTATGTATCGATAAATAACTCATTTCGTCATTTAAATCCGAAAGTTTCATTCAATTCGTTCGTTTGAAACTGTATTTACATTCATATTAAAAACATTAGACTTTCGATGAATTCATTAGGCCACTCCCAAGTTTTTTTTTCTCTTTTTTTTTAGCGTCCGCCAATTATTCAAGAACCTTACCTACCTATTCACAAATAAACACATACCGAAAATTAACACACTTTATACTATAGTTATAAACACGACATCATTCAAAGGATTTGATTTCATTATTCTATTCATTGTTGTAAGAAACATTCCTTTGCAAAATCAGGGTAGTAAATGCAAACTATATACAAATGTACCTAATTTGACGGTTTCTCAACAAACATGGAAAGTATCACTTTCTGGACCACAGATTTTATTTGCGTTTCTTCCTCGAGATACTATGGAGCACATGGAAGCTTACGCAACAAATTGATTATATCGCGTTGTGTTTCTTATTTGATGAGGGATGACACTTTGCTAAGAGAAAGATCTCTGAAATGGAGAAAAATTACTGTTTTCCTTACAAGTTTTTAGTTTGGGAATAATTCGTTTCAAAATGCCTCAAATTAAACTTGCATATCAGGTAAGAGAGTGTCATTCTCTCATAAAAAATTTTGAACACAGATTTCTACGTATAAATTTTTTGTTTGGCATATTATGTATCCCTTGGTACATTATTACTAGTATCCAAAGAAATATCACTCGAGCACTATTGACGATATTTACTTACGTAGTGAGTATTGGAACAGTTTTTGTACGCGCCGCAAATCGATCAGAATACTCTGAGTAATAAGGGAATTTATCCTGTCTATCGAGAATTTTGGATTCATTAAATTTTCTAATCTGCTCGTACTCGGCAGATGTCTTTGGATTTATGTCTTGTAAAATCTGGGTTCTGTTCAGCGGCACCGAGGATCCAAACCACGTTACTGAGTCTGGAAAGAAATAAAGATACTCAAATGAAAAAAAAGTCATAGAAAAGGCAGGATTATTTAATTTCACGGACAGATATTTATTGTCAAATACAGCCAATTTTCTCACTTGGATTTCGGAGGGCATAATATCCTTCTGCAGGTCGACCATACGACATGTTGATTTGTCCTGGCAAGTTTGTTGGTTGTCTTCGGTAGAGCTCGGTTGTCAAAAATCGATTAGGGTCCTCTGGTTTGTTAAAATGTTGTATCGTCCTGTTTCCTAAACAAAAAAATGTCAACAATTACTTCAAATACTTGAAAAATAATTACAATTGATTCCTAGATAGAAACAACGTAGTTTTAAAATTTTAAACAAAATAATTTTTAAAAATCATTATCATTGATGACAATTTTTTTTGAAGACCTACCAACTTTATCTGGACCCCATCTCTCGGAAGCGCCATGTCGACAAGTGTTATGGAGCTGGGGTGGATCTCGCTGCCATTGGGTGTCTATCCAACAGAAGGGTTCTTTTTGATTGTGTCCCCGGAACAGATTCTGGTTTGTGTTCGTGGCATATCTGTCTCTGTACCAGCCCTTCTCGGGGTAAGGTTTCTCGGTCTTCGTGAAAAAAAATGCACCGGGATCCTAGAATATCAAGCAAATGTAATCAAGGGCAATTTCAAGTAGTCATCCAAGGCAATATGAGGTAGCCATCCAGGGCAATTTCAAGTATACTTATAGCTCTAAAGCTTTTTAAAATCATCATCGTTTATACGTGCAAAACTGTCCAAGAAGATTGAAAAGGATTTTTATAAAAGGCAAGATTTTTTTTTCAATGAAGCAATTAATGATAAAAAGTAAATACCCTAGGAATATTGTTGATTTGTTTGTCTGTTAGAGTTGTGTAAGGATCACGGGGTGTCCGTGGCTTCTTTGTTATCATGTCTATTCCCAGAGAAGCCATGGTGCCAGGCTGTCAAGTAAATAAAATCAGCCGCTAAAGCATTTATAATTTTATCAGATCTACATGGACAAAAATTAAAGGTACATGTATGATGTACATACTGTATCTAATGTACAGAAGGACAAATCTAATAAAGTTGGTTTTATTTTTTTTTCTTCAAGAAGATGCAAATAGTTCGAAAAATACCATCCCCTCCATTTATATTTTTCAGTCAATTAAAAGTAAATTTCCAAATTTCTCGGCATTAGATGATGAACAAAAAAAACTTTTTTGGTTACTCAGTACTGAAGACAAAGAAACTCTTAATTCTGTGGGCAAATTCATAAATGATTACATGTAGTAGCCATACACTTTTATATATAGTATTCCCTTTAACTGAAATAGTACAATATTATTGTTGAAATGAGCAATGTCATTTACAAATTGTTATACTATCCATTGGCATATCTTTTCTTTATTATTGTAATAATTTCATACTTGTCTGTTATGTGCTCTAAATTAGAAAATAAATGTTCTGTTCTGTTCTATACAGGCCCGTAGGAAGCAATTTCAGTTGGGGGGGGGGGGGCACAGCCATATATTTTTAGTTGAGGGGGCACTATCAACCAAAAATTCCTTGACAAGCAAAAAAAAAAAAAAAAAAAGGTCATCAGACTTTTTTTCTTGAGGGAGCACAAGCATTCGAGTATAGTAGCTATGTTTTCTGCAGTAATCTATATATCGGCAAAATTATTGGGGGGGGGGGGGGGGCACGGCCCCCCCGTGCCCCCCCCCCCCCCGGTTCCTACGGCCATGCTATAAGGAAGAACCATATTTAAAGAATGCAAATACATGTGGAGGGGGTGGTGTATATATGTATATACATGTAATTCGATTTTGGGCTTTATTTGCAACTTATTGTTAAAATATCAGGTGGCTTTGCATACATACCACAACTATAAAATGTTACTAAATATAGGGGAAGAAATTATGTTAGAGCTGTAGCTGTGCCAAATTCAAGTGAGTAAATCAAATTGTTAAACTGTATACCTAAAAGCATAAAGAAAAGTAAATAGTGATGATCGAATAGTGTATAAAAAACCCATTGATTTCTGATATTATAAAAAATCGTAATTTTATCTTTTAATTATAACTAATGTGCTTAGACTACTGTGTAACGATAAACTGCTTTGTGTGTGTGTGTGTGTGTGTATATATATATATATATATATATATATATATATATATATATATATATATATATATATATATATATATATATATATATATATATATATATGTTTATTAACTTATGTACATCAGACGGGTCGTGCACGTTCACGCGGCCCGAAGCCGTGAGGTGCTCAACCTTAAAACATGTAATGAAATTATTCAGTTGTATAATCTACTCTATCATATAATAGCGTCTTTGTTATATATTAATATACATAAATTATCGAGACATTTAACAGTTTCTCCTCACCTGTATCACCGATATCCGAGTGATTATTACGTACCTTGCCCAGCAAATTGTTTACACCGGAAGTAGTTGGTTGCTACAACGATATTAAGCCAATCTTGGCAACCGTTTGCAGAGAACGTAGAAGGGGGCAAAATCACACAATCAAATAACTTTTTAAAGAAATTCTGGCTACAACTAGTGAACAAAAAAATGTTTGTTTTAAACGCGCATCTTTTTTTTATGTAGCTGGTAAAATTAATAACTGAATACCGAATAAAATATCAATATAATACTTTGACTTGAGTAAGCTACATCAACATATATAATCATTTACAATAAATACACAAAAAGAGAAAATAATGAAGAGAAGCAATGTTCATTAAGCTTAGAAGCGAAATAAAAACATGTCTCTGTTTTCATGCAACACAAAATGTAGATCGGGTTCGATATTACATAGGTAGATAAGTACGCATGCGTTGAATTCGGAAACTCCAAAATCTCCGCGAAAATTCGGCTGGTTGAAGGTTGCCAGACGTTATACTGATATTGAGGTAAAAATGTAATCTTAATAGATAATGAGACTTTTATTGGTTGATCTTAATCATTTTTGCTTAGAAAAAGGATGTGCTTACCGATATTTTTCTCGCAGTATAATCTTAGCATGAGCTCAAACAAATAACAGTACACTATCGTAGTTCGATTATCTACTCCTGTGCACATCCTGCCAAGGGTAGACTTGAGCGTTGTGTCACGCATATTCAATTTTCTTATTTTTAATCTAACCCACATTAAAACGCCATCTGGATCCTTATTTCACTTGTTTTAGTAAACATGGTAAAAATATAGTTACTGGTAGCTTTACATTGCCACTGAAGTTCTACAAACAAAACCAACAAAGCAGCTAAATCAGATAATAGACTCGATAGCCCATTCTTTCAACAAAACTTAATTATAATGACTAAGTTTAGCTAAAGAAAGTATCTTTTTTATTTCACTTCGCTATGTAGCAAAATAGATGACTTTCACATTTACAAAAGTTATTTCCCTTTGAGGGGTTAATCTGGGGTCAGCCGCCGTTAGACGCTGTTTTCCCACTACACCATTACCAACTTAATGGGACAATGTCTTACAAATGAAATCTGTATGAATATGTTACGTTTTTTATGTTGCCCCATACTATGGCAATACAGGAACAGATTAAAATTGTTGGATAGCGTTTAAAGGTTGAAAATATTTACAGGTAAGTTACAAAGGTTTTAGTGAGAAAAATGAGCATTACTCAGACAATGGGAGATAACTCTTACGAATGTGAAATTTGTCTATGCCTAAAGGGATATTAACTAGGCCTGGGACGATATATCGATTCTGTATGAGGATGATACATCTATCGATTTGTATGAAGAATATCTAAATATCGCCAAAAAATTTTGTCTTATAACAGGTTTAATAGACACAACAAATGAGCCCTTTTGTATACACAATAAGTACTACGCTTGACCAGGATTG
The DNA here is from genome assembly GCF_033153115.1 of Saccostrea echinata. Taxonomy (NCBI): domain Eukaryota; kingdom Metazoa; phylum Mollusca; class Bivalvia; order Ostreida; family Ostreidae; genus Saccostrea; species Saccostrea echinata. The sequence continues at coordinate 7,642,740 of NW_026889803.1, forward strand.
ACACCTATGACGTCAGAGCAATGGCGCGTAACATCGGCGATCAAAATATGCATATTGAGAAATTCAAACTTTGAATCGCTGAAACATCAAAAATATTAATTTTCTAGCAAAGATTTTTAAATATATGACTTAGCATGTAAACTTTGTCATATCAAAAAATTTTGAGACGTGATAAAAACCCTTTAACATTTTGGGTTTAACATAAAATAAATATACTAAATATAAATATGAAGTACATAATAATTAACAATAATAAATACAAATTTGTTTTAGAACAGATATACAACATTTTTGAATAATTTATTCTTATTTGTGAAGAAATTTTTGTTCATTTCAATACAAAAAAATTTTTATAACCAATTCAACATGTCGTGATACATTATACATATCTTGTACCATAGGACTGGCGGTAAATTTAGATTTTGCTTTCATGTTGCTGTGGTGTATTTGCCAGAAGAATCACAGTTTTTTTTAAGTCACGCCCACCTTTTGGCATCAAGCCATACTGTGTCAAGACCTTGACTAATGAATGAATGATGTCAATTTCAAGACCAAGGCAATGGCTGATGAATGAATTAAGTCAACATTTTAAATTTCAAAAATACTAACATTATTTAGCTTGTCGGTGTCCGCTTCATAAATGGTTTTGTATGTTTTCTCCGCGTATCCTTAATCAGTAAATGATACGTCCTATCTCAAATTCTCATCATTTTCTTTCCCGTCTCCAAATACATATAGCAATTTCACATCAGAAGTCCCCGCATTTTTTTTACTTCCAATACCATTTCAAACTTTCATTAAAATGTCACAAATCATTTCATTTTTTTCTGTACGCCGATTGCCATAAAGAAAAAGTTCAATGCCAATGTTTCCTATATCCATCCCCCCTTTTTTCCAAAAAAAAAAAAAAAAAACCGATCTAGAAAGATAACTTTTCTTTCAGAGTTGACGGCTTGAACATAAAAGCATACAATCGCTACCCCTATACCTGTACCTGACAAAAATCATGTTTTCTGCGTCTTCAACATTTCAAAGGTACAATATCTTCACACGTACCATGCAATTCCGATTTTTTTATCAACAACTTGTAGTAGCAGTGCCGCAGTAAAGTATGATCCTTGCAGATGGAGACAGCTATTTATACAGACTCCGGACCGTGTCTTGACACCTCGTAGTAGGCGGTGCTATTTATCAACTCGCTTTTCTCTCATTGGTCCTCTGGTACAAGTAACTTACACAATAGATATTAATTGGTTAGCTGTAAATACACTCACAGTTTTTATTCACTCGGGGCTCCGCCCCTCGTGAATGAAAAACTGTGAGTGTATTTACAGCTAACCAATTAATATCTATAGTGTAACTATAACTTATTGTGGCTCAAATATCATGATATGTATCAAATGAATATAGAAAAAGTTGTATCGTCCCAGCCCTAAAATTAACTGTAGTGACATGGCTACCATAAACACAGCCAAGAATTTTCATTCTTAATGTGACTAAAGTAGCTGAATATAAGTGAGCTAAGTCTTAAGGAACTTAGTTAAATTTTTATTATAGTTGAGTAATTTTTGTTGGAAGGCACGGACATACTGAAAAAAAAGGTTTTTAATAAATTAACACTTGTGCTGATTGTTCAATGTCGTTTGTTCTTATAAAAGTTCAATTTCATTATGTAACACTAGTTCTGGAACTATTTTGTATAGATTGTAAGTGAGGGCATGCCTGAGAGTTGTTAGAGTATTGTAACTAGTATACAAGGTGTTGTCTTATTGCTACTTAATTGTCACATAAAACATTAGTACTTATGACAGCTAGTGCACCTAAAAAATAAAAATCATTGAAAAGGATGCTGAACCAAGATTTTGCTCTGCTCTGTGTTTTGATCGCAATTCTATTATCCTTCTGATTTGGCATAAAGATTTTGAATTATATAATTACATGCATCATTATCTTCAAATTTACATTTTAAGCAAAATGTGTCAGTTCTGGAACAGAAGAAAATTCAAAGCATTTTATCAAATTTTCATCTCATCAAATTTCAGATAAGTTTTCAGACAAGTTTTTATCAATAATAGCTTTTTCAAAGAATTTGGCAATGTTTGGAATTGCCTTAATTTCTAATCTGTTGTGCAGTTTCTAATTTGTTGCATAATCCCATTATAAGGTACATTGAGCTCTTGCAAATTGCCTAGAGCACTTAACCCAGGTGCCACAGATGTAGATGTGACCCCAGTAACATGTTTATATCCTTGGCAATAACATATACATCTTAGTATATGCATGAATTCAAACATGAAACAAAACCAAGGCATAATGTGTGGTTTTATGTGTATATTTTCACTTCTGGGTATATAACTTGGGCTAAAATTAATTGTAAGAGATAATCTGGTATGTTATAATTCTTTTAGTTTTTCTAATTATATTTTATCAAATGACCAAAGATACAAAAAAATGGGGGTTAATGATTTATTTTGTGCATATAGAGTGCACATTGTACGTAGAACAATGGTTTTATAGACAAATTATCCAACTGTGGAAGAGGGCTGTGGGTGTTGAGTTGTCACTGGGATCAAATTTGTACTCTATTACTACTGGTTTTCAGAATCATTAAGTCTGTTTTGCAACATGAATAATAGGTGAATATAATAAATTTGATCCATTAGAAAATAGATACATGATATCCATTCCTATGTTTTAGACAGCAGCTGCTGCATGTCAATGATTACTGGAGGGGGATGAAGAGATCAAATGGATGTAATGACATCAATGGAGGGGGAGACAACTCAGAGAGGGTGGCAATATTGGATGCAGGGGCCCAGTATGGCAAGGTAGACTATTGTATTGTAGTATATAGATTCCTTTTCAGATTTATGAAATAAATACTGGATAAAGTCACAAAGGATAAAAAATTCAATTCTTTCACCAAAATGAGTTTAATTTTTTCCTTTTTAAAACAGAATTTTCATGTCAAATATAGCATGGTGATATTATGTAGATTCAAGATTTTTCAATAGTTGCTTAGTAAAGAAACTATAGAACTTTTTCAACCTGTAAAGAGTATTAAACCCTTAGCTGGTGAAAAATTCAAAATGTATTCCTCTCAACTTCGTACTGCCATGTACCAACTTGTAGTTATAGGAACATAAGGTCAAGGATAATCAATAATGCATGTACTTTAACATGTAATGAGAAAATTTAGGGCCATTATCATTCTATTTCAGGTGATTGATAGAAGAGTTCGAGAGCTCAACATAGAATCTGAAATTCTACCGTTAGATACTCCAGCATTTGCACTAAAAGAGGGAGCTTACAAGTATGTAAAAAGAATGATTGTGATCTGTGATATACCTAGTTTATAATACATGCACATCTGTGTTTTTCATATGAAATAAAGAAGGAGTGAATTAATCCATAAAAATATTGAGATATTGTTGAGCTGTCATTTTATCCGATTTCAGCAAATAGGATGTTTGACTATTTCTTAATGGTATATTTGAGGAAACTTATATGCATAAAGTATACAAGGAAAAAAAGCAAATAACAAAAAAACTATGTATGGATTATGTACATAATTATCATTTAATTTTGATAATTAAAGTTGAAATAAAGATGTATCAAATAAATATTATGAGTAAAGAGAACTGTTACAGTTTACATTGTACATTGTAGAGCGATTATCATATCAGGGGGACCTAACTCTGTCTATGCTGAGAATGCTCCAAGATATGACCCTGAAATATTTACCTGTGGACTTCCAGTTTTAGGGATTTGTTATGGAATGCAGGTAAACATAACACTTGTTTGACCCATTGACAAAGTGTTTGGCATTTATAGCCATGTCTGGTACAGGGAGTCTGTCATTTTAGAAAGACAACTTTGTACAAAATCTTTCTCTGCTATACCTACAAATACTTTAAAGCTAGATAAAAGTGACTCATTGAATGAAGATAAGTGACAGACCAAGTTCAAGTTTGTTCTCCTTTGTTCCCCTTATTTTCTTGGAATTGTATATGCAATCCTCAATTTATAAATAATAAATTTAGTAATATATATGTCCTACTTAAACCAAACTTTCATGGATATTGATCTGGGGATGCTTGTAACAAGAAAAAATTTGATGTGAGATTTGCCTCACTTATAGATAACATTCGTCCAGATGAGCTTCATTATCTTTGATTACTTATGTTTTATGGATGATAGTACAAATATTACAGGTTTTTTTTATATAAAGATGCAGCATTGAGAGGGGGATTCTATATTTTAAGACAAAGTGTTTTAAAATGTTGAGATTTGTCCTGAGGGATAGAAATGGATGCATTTAAATCTGAGACATTATGTAGATTTTGTTTCAGAATTGTATTTTGTCTCTTATTGTTTATCAGATGCTTAATAAAGAATTTGGTGGTACCGTTCATCGTAAAGAAGCAAGAGAAGATGGACAGTTCACTATAACTATTGACACAAACTGTTCATTGTTTAGGTAAAGTTTACAGTCATTGCCATAAAGTATTTATTTTTTCAATGTCACTAGTTGTTGACAAAGAAATAATCTGACAATTGTAAGTCTATTTTGAGTTTTTAATTGTTAGTAATCTTTTTTTTTTCAGGTCCTTGAAGAAAGAACAGAATGTGCTGCTAACACATGGTGACAGTATAGACACTCTTGCCAAGGGTTTCACTGCTGTAGCTCACTCAGGAAACATCATTGCAGGTCAGGACTTAAAAAAATTTATTGTGGAAAAAGAGGTGACCGAGTCAAAATGTTCAAGGTCATAAAAATGATGTTGATTGTGCACTCTGTCCTGTACCAAACAAGTTGTAACAAATTTACCTAACAAGAAATAAAAAAAAAAAATCATACCAGGTAATTGAATTTTTAACGATTTTTTTTTTTTTTTATCTCAGACAAGAATTGCCAACAAAGCAGGTGTTTTTTCTTTTCTTTTGAAATTCAAATTAAATAATATTTGTAGGTATTGCCAGTGAAGATAAAAAGTTATATGGAGTTCAATTCCACCCAGAGGTGGATTTAACAGATCAAGGGAAAGAAATGATGAGCCACTTCTTGTTTGACATTGCCAAGTGTAAAGGAACATTCACTATGCAGGGAAGGGAAGCAGAATGTCTGAAATATATCAAAGAAGTTACAGGAAACCACAAAGTCCTGGTATATACAGATTCATCTTATTTCTACCACAAACTTCCTTATGTGTGTCTACATTCATTGTAACACAGTAGGGTCATATAATTGAAAATTTCTATTATGATAAATAGAATTGCATGTAAAACCAATTTTGTTGAAGAAGAATCCCCACCTTGTTCATTACTGTTGCAGGTAAAATAAATGGGGACCCAGCATCTGTGGAACAGATTCCATACAGTTATTACTGTTTTTATTTGCCTCTCAATATTTATATGTGATGCAATGAGTAGAGTACTTCCAATACAAATATTTACTACAGAGGGAAAGGATGGTTGAGTTGATGAATAAGAACAAAAGGTCAAGATTATTGATGTTTGTCAACTCTTTAATGTAACTTGTTTACATAAGTTCTTCTAACCAAATGCCTCTTAATTCAGTACAGACTGGGACATTTTTTTGTGGCTTGATGCCTCAGGCTCTATCTTCTTAACTATTGAAATTATAAATACTATAGAGGAGGATTGTTAAAGGAAGAGTATACCAAAATATCTTAATGTCACATAATCAGAGGTCAATGTCAAACCTCAAAAGACCAATATTATTGACCTGTCTGTTGAAACCTTTACAGTGTGTGTGACATGATGCATGGACATCAAGTTCTGCTTCTCATAATTATATTTAATATGATATTATACTCTGTAGAGAGGTAGGGGATGGCTAAGGGAAGATTTTAATACATAAGGGTCACTCAATCTAAAGTCAGAGGCAAAAGGTCAAGGTTATTAATATGGACAATTCAACATGATCACATATTTAGCGTAAAATAAAAAAAGCTTGTTCATTTTTTATTCACACTGCTAGCTGACACAATTTTTACAAAGTGTGACAATGATACTTTGAGGTAATGGAGTGTTAGTTAACTTGTGCCTTTTAATTGCCAGATGCTGTTGAGTGGAGGAGTGGATTCTACAGTTTGTGCTGCTCTCCTTCACAAAGCCCTAAGTAAAGAACAAGTTATAGCAGTCCACATAGATAATGGCTTCATGAGGAAAAATGAGAGTCAAAGTGTGGCACAGTCCCTCAGCAAGTTAGGACTTGATGTCAAAGGTAACAATATTAAAATGTCAAAAAAAGTACCATTGAAATTAAACTAAATGTTAAGAGTAACAGCTCGGTAAATACATGTACATATGTACAGTAAAACTCGGTTAAAGTGAAGTCCTGGGGATGTGTGAATTAACTTTGCGTTATTTGTTCTATATATAAACTTGAAATAAATTTAGCAAAGAAATGTGTTCTTTCAAACTTTTTTCAATGCAGTTGTGAAAGCAGCACATACATTTTACAATGGTTCTACATCAATATCAGTGAAGACTGAAGATTCAGCACCACGAAAGCGCAAGACAGAGAGACTTAACACTGTAGTCTGTCCGGAGGAGAAGAGGAAAATCATTGGGGATACTTTCATGAGAGTATGAAACACCAACACTTGATTTTGTATGCTGAAAACACACTTAAATTCTATGATCAGATCCTGAAAATGTATCACTTTTTTATTCAAAGGTTGCCAATGAAGTTTTAGAAGAATTAAATCTGAAACCTGAGGATGTTTACTTAGGCCAAGGTATGTGTAATTTTTATCATAAAAAAGAAAAAAACTTTGCAAATTCAAAGTAATAGGGTCAAGTTTAAAGTAAGATTCTTATTATAAAAAATAATAAAGCATATTTTGTAATTTGTAGTGTAAATTCAAATCAGACCCCATAAATTTAGAGTAGGTTCATAATAGGAGTACGACTTTTACATTAAAATATCTAAAAACCAGACTACAGTTAGAAAATTTGATAGGAAAACTTGGTCAGTTTACATATACAATATACTGCAAATTTATTTAAGTTGTTGCAACAGATGTGCTAAGTTAAAATGAAAATTTGTCTACCGGGAATTAAACTAGTGCCCCTTGAACATTTTTGACAGTTACTATTTTTGATTTTGAATAATGTTTCAGATGCAGCATTTGGACTCAATATTTTGTTTTAGTGTAACTTTTATAACTGGTTATTCAACTGTCCTTAATGTGGTGGTCATAATAACAATTTCTTCCTCTCTTTCAGGAACCTTGAGACCTGACCTTATAGAGAGTGCTTCAGAACTAGCCAGTGGTAAAGCAGACGCCATAAAAACACACCATAATGACACAGAATTAGTCAGAGAGCTACGCAAACAAGGTCGAGTGGTTGAACCTCTGAGAGATTTCCACAAGGATGAGGTTCGCACCATTGGCAAAGATTTAGGTCTTCCTCCAGATCTTGTCAATAGACACCCCTTCCCAGGTGGGCGTGATTTCTTATACTGTTATTACTCAAAAGAAAAAGCATGGTTTTAGCATTAAATGATTATCATGCAGTTTTAAAACTTAATTTTTCAAAAACTGTTTATTTCCCTATCTTTATATGCAAATTAAAATTGATAGTCTGTTGTATTCTTTTCTTATTGTAGGTCCTGGACTTGCCATTCGTGTTTTATGTGCAGAAGAACCTTACATGTGTAAAGATTTTGCTGAAACTAGTGTTTTGCTCAAATTCTTGTTGGACTTCTCAAATTCAATCAAAACAGTAGGTACCTGATATAAATTGTACTTGAAACCATGTTCCATTAGTTTTTGGTTACCAATAAATAAGTCAGAGCTCCAGATAATTTTTTATCTCAAAGTGTATTTACTCCCTGATTTTCAATCAATGCAGATTTTGCTTTTCAGCAAAATAATCAAAAAGTATTTTGTTAACCTATTGCTCTATTGACATCTACTGGATTTTTAGCTTGTTATCGAAATAAGTGTTTTTGAGAGAGGAATGAGGAAAAAAAAGGACAGTTTCTGCATTTATCAATTAGGTTAATGAAATTTTAAAAATTTTGTCAGCTTTAAGCTATAACTGAGAAACATTTCATTTCTTTCACCAAAAAGACCATACGGTAGGCAAAGTTACCAAGGGCACATAGAACTCCATTTAAGATTAGGCCTATATCGATCGTAGCAAGGGTTACCGAGAAAAATATCCTTCCTTTGGCCAGATAAAATTAATCTTTAGATTTTCATCCACACCTGCCCCTCTCAAAATGTCCCACCCCCTTGTTTTGTTTTTTGTTATCAAAAATATATACATGTATTAGGTTTTGCTATATAAATTGTTGGCATCGATCAAGGTAAAAGTTTTAGAGTTACTCCCCGTTTGCATTAAAAGTCACCTGGCGCTATTTATACTAAAGGAGCATGTGGAAAGCAAAGAAGCCATTATTTTCATACAATTAATAAAGGTTGTTGGCGGACTTTATGTGATATTGCTACAGAAAATGGTAAATATCTAAGAACTGTTTAATAAACAGTGATAAAGGATAAATTAGACACCATGCATGTTTTGCGCAGTTTTGACAATATGGACGTGTACGCGTCAAGAACGAAAATTTGGATGTTATATGAACAGTGGAAATCTGTGATATTTTCAGACAAAATACAAGTATTTAATATTCAAATCTTACGCTTATAAATCAAAATTACCTTTTGATAAAAATTCAATCACTGAGCTGACCTCAATTCACATAATTAGTTAAATCGTACTTGTATCATTTAATCCATCATACGCAGTACTTTCGTAGCGTAATGCGTATTTGTACACCCTGTTTTAATTTTTAATGCGTATTTTGAAAAATTAAATGCATATTTCTGCAAATACGCACCTTATCTGGAGCACTGATAAGTTTTTATTAAAATCGATTTGAATCTTTCTGATGGTGTGCATTTTTTTTTAGCCACATACTTTAATAACAAGACTGAAAAACAGTACATCAGAACAGGAACAGAAAGAGCTGAAGCGAATCAGTGAAGAGGCACAGCTGTTTTCTACATTATTACCTATCAAAACTGTTGGTGTTCAGGTGAGCTAAAAACATTCTTGAGTTCAAGTAAAGGATTTGAAGGAACTGTTATAGAGTTTGGCGAGTCCCTTGGGGAAATGTCAAAAGCTGAATGTTGCTTGAGAAATATCTTCTTAAAGACATTCCTGTTTCATTATTGAATGTAATGTATTAGGGTTGAGGGTCAAACTACTCTAGACATAGGAAGATATTATCTTTTAATACCTTGAGAAACCTTAATTTGCTTGCCAGACATCAAACTTGGTTTCCCCCTGAGGAAAAGATGACTTCTATTGATTTTGAGGTAACAAGATCAAAAGTCAAGGTACTTAAGACATTGAAGATATTTTCCATTCAATAACTAGAGAACCATTTGCTTGACAGACATTATACTTGGTACGCTGGCATTTTCTAAGAATTAAATTACCCCTAGGATATCGAGGACTGATAGAGATCAAGCTCTTATATAATGTCCCTACTAGTACATAACCTATTTTTTCACTATCATCACAAACATAAATCTAAAGTTTACCTTTTAGATATTGCTAATTAAGGTGGGAAAAGGGTATATTTCTTGTAAATAAAAACTTTGTATGAACATGGTATATCATCAGAAAACACAATAATTGAATACTTCAAGTTAAAAAAGAAAGAAATACAGAAATCTCAATTTGCATCTTTGTTATGTGTTAAGATCATGTGTGACAAAACAAAATATTGAATGTAAAATATTGAGCCTAAAATAATGATCTAAAATACATTGTTTAGTTCAAATCATCAGATTGCCAAATCCAGACTACTGGTAATCCAATAAATGTACTGGGCATCAGATTTGATGAATTTTTTAAATCCCCAACTCTCTTCCTTTCTCTTGTAGTTTTCTTCTCTTTATTTTTTCTCTTTAATCAGCCTGTCAATTAAGTAATGTTCTATGCTTTGTTCATTTGTTTACAGGGAGACAGTAGGACCTACAGTTATGTAGTAGGGATGTTCTATGCTTTGTTCATTTGTTTACAGGGAGACAGTAGGACCTACAGTTACGTTCTATGCTTTGTTCTCTTTGTTTACAGGGAGACAGTAGGACCTACAGTTATGTAGTAGGGATTTCCAGTGACAGTGAACCTAACTGGCAAAACTTAATGGTTCTAGCCAAACTTATTCCTAGGATTTGTCATAATATTAATAGGTATGGAGTTTGTTCATATCTCTTGGGTTTATCAATCACTTTAACTGCATGAAAAACGTTTTCATACCTGATTTTAAATTTATAGAAATAAAATGAAACCTTAGTTTCTAAGCAGTAATGATGATATTTTAAAGTCATCAGAGACTTGTGAAGAAAAAAAAGTTCATCAAAATTGACAGTTATGGGATTGGAAGGAACTTTCAAACCATGATATTCCACATCTGTTAAAGGATACAGATTCACCTTTAATTCTTGAGTGCATACCTGAATAGGATGATTCATGTTCTATATTACAGGGTAGTGTATATTTTTGGAGGTTCTGTACGATTCCCTGTAGAAGACATCACCCCCACTTACCTTACCAATGGAGTACTGAGCACACTACGACAGTCAGACTATCTTGCTACAGAGGTGCTACAGGCCACAAACACTACCTCCAAACTCAGTCAGATGCCAGTTATTATCATACCAGTCCATTTTGACAGGGACCCCATCAAAAACATTCCCTCTTGTCAGAGGTCTATAGTGATTAGAACATTTATAACCAATGACTTTATGACTGGGATTGCAGCAACACCAAATAAACAGTTTCCAGCTCAGGTTAATAGAATTTTAAGATATGATTTTCTTTCAATATACAAGTACAGTCAAATTTTGTTACCTTGAACTCGATTAGACCATAAAAAACTTCTAGATATTTGAAGATTCTAGATATTGAGGTTAAAATACATAGAGAAAAAAGTGTCTGGGACTTCCAATTGACTTCATCATATCCAATGTATTTGAGATATCGATGTTCGAGATACTGAAGTTCTACTGTATGTGCCAGTTTTTCAGAATTCACAACCCAAAGTTTTCTGCAAAATTTCAGAATTCAGAATTTATAAGATTAAGTTTATAATTTTTTTGGTAGAAGTTGCCTATCTTGCACAAAGTTGTATCTGAAATAGAAATGAGTCTGACAAATAGAGCAAGTATACATCTATAGCTATGTAATAAAATTGTAAAATCTTATGTTTGAATGACAATCTGATAAAATGGCTACTGCTGTCTTTTTTTTTTAAAGGAAAACTAAGGAGACCAAAGTATGATTAAACATACATGTACATAGTTATAATTTCTTGTTTTCAACAGGTTTTAAACCAGATGGTAGATAGAATCTCGGCAGTACCAGGGATATCTAGAGTATTATATGACCTCACATCTAAACCACCAGGAACAACGGAGTGGGAGTAGTGCTTATTTTACTTAGAAGATAGAGTAAAGAAAGGGACACATTAAATCTTCTAAAAACCAATAAAAGTAGTGCTTGTGAATTGTGATAATAAAGTATTGAAAATTTTACTTGATATTTTTTTATTTGAGGACATTTATGTGCATATAATGTTCCACATGTTAGAATTTAGTTTTTATGACAAAGGGAAACCCAAAAAAAAAAAAAAAGAGAAGGAAGAAATACAGAGAAGTACCCGTTTGGAAATATTGATAAACTCTACATATATGACAGTGTTCAAATGATACGTTTTGTTGCTAATATTAAACAATAAAATGTTTTCTTTGGTTGTAAGTACAGGAATTATGTTGCAGAAAAAACACATAAGCAGGTTATGTAATTTTTTCTCTGCAATAGCTGCGTTGTTAATTCCCGTACTAACAAACAAAGAAAGACATTTTATAGTTTATACATGTATTTATATCTGTATAAATAATCGTATAAAGTAGGATTAAATATTAATATTATACATTAATTATTATATTATTGAAATGTACGTCATTGTGTGTGTGATCGATGGAACAGGCGCTGCTCAAGAAATTTATACAGGTGGTATGCATAGTGGTGACTACTGACTGATTAACAACCATCATGGGTTTTATAAGAAATAAAGGAGATATAATATTTAGTGGATATATATATATATATGGAAGCTCATTTAGGACCTGTCATTTTTTTTAAAATTTGATGTAATGAATTGCCGAATTTGTTATTACGAATTAAATTCGTTGTATCACTTTCTTTGAATTCGTTATAACGAATTTAATCTGTTATCACAAATTTGTTGAATTCATTAAAACGAATTCAAAAATTTGTTATAACGAATTAAACTCGATTTAACGAATTGTGAAACTTGTTATAATGTGTACGAATTCAATTTGTTTAAACAAATTCAGATCTACAGTTCATTATATCGAATTCATATCTATTTTTCTACAGCCCCTACTTGTCGAATTTGTTTAAATGAATTTAATTCGTTATAACAAATTAAAGAATCCGTTTAAGAGTCATCAAAATCCGCCAAAAGTTTGGTCACAAGCCAATAAAAAAGTATAGGAACTAAAAATTATATAAATTTTTACTTTACTATTTAGAATACATTATTCTGTAGTTGGCAGAATACTAATATTGTTGCTGTATGATATATTTAGAGAAAAAATGCATATATAAATGACTAAATGTGCATATAAGCATATTTTGCGATGTCCTGCACTCCAAATCCAGTTAATTTTTTTCTCATTGTTTTCCTTGTATGCCTTAAACTATCCTTAACATATGCCATACAAACATTAAAAATATTGTAAATATGCTTGTCTTATAAATATCAAGACTAAAATGTGTGTCCCAAGAGATTTTGTCTCTCCTGTTACACTAATGAAAAAACAGAAAATAAAAATATTTAGACTGAACCTTTCTGGGTTCCATACTTATTATCAGCCTCGGTTTCATTTACATGAAACCCAAGTTGTTGATGCCATTCATTCAAATTTGATAATTTTGAAGAAAATGTCCAAAATATAAGTATGATTTACTCGGTAGAAAAAATACGTCCTTACTGTTACATTGAAAATAAGCATTAACATTGGAATTAAGGAATTGTAACTTTTCTTACAAAATAACTTTAAAATTTTGTTTCAAAACTACTGCATCAACATCTTGTATGGTAATCAATAAGGAAAATAAAGAACCAAATATAGAGTAATTGTCTATCCTGTTATTGTCCATCCTGTTACGTGTAAATTTGTTATAGTAAAGACAATTTTTGTAACAGGAAAGACTGACATTACATAAAATGAGGATTTGAGACCTATCTTATCATTTATTTAGCAATTAATTTTCATACAATTTTTAATAAAGTAGTATGTAAAATGAATACACCCTGAGTGAGGATTTGTTGGTTCAAATATGTATGTTAAAACATAAAAAGATATTTTGAAACAGGAAAGACATAACATATTGTAACAGTATGGACAAATTTTCATAAAATCAGAAAAAATGTGGTCCTTTATTAATTTATCAGATTTAATATTATTTTCATATTAATATTATGTAATATTCATTCTATTTTTTGTTCTTTTTTCAATAATAAAAAGATAATTCTTTATAGTAAAGGGTTTCTAAATGTAAGTTTGTAACAGGAAAGACAGGGATTGTTATAGTATGGACAATTTATGATTTTTTTTCTTTTAAGCACATATATATCGTTTAAATAATCTTTCGAGAAAAACAGTTTCTTTTTAAAAATCACTTTTCAGCCTTTTTAATATCAGTTTAATATGATTAAATAAATATATTAATACATATATTTAATTCAGTGTAACAGGAAGGGCACAATAAATTATATTACTTAGGCAGTATATTTTTCCATTCCTAAACAAAAGTTTTACACAGTTTTCGGGGATTTTTCACTGCCTTGTGTAGGGCGGAATTTAGGCCCCATTCCCAATTGCAAAACCCTTCATTTTTCCTAATAAAATAACTGTATGTTACAGTTATAGTTGAAAATGAAAAGAATTACTAAACTTTGAAGACACATTGTTCTAGTGATGTGTTGATAATTCTACTCTCTGATTAAAAAATTTAAGTAATGTAAAAAGAGGCACATGCACCACAATGTTCACCTGAGTATACACCCTGTAAAATATTGATTGTTCATAAAGCCACACTCCTCTGGGGTCATGGATTTGAACAACTGTGTCAGAAAGCTTACATATAAATTTTATCTCTTCTGGTCCAGTGGTTCAGTGGAGAAGAAGTTTTTTAAATGACCTCACCAAAATTTTACTTTTTCTGAGTGATGATTATTGCTCTTGGAAGAGGGTGTGGCCCATTATTTGAACAAATTTGAATTTCCTTTAACCAAGGGTACTCTGTGCTAAGTTTAGTTAAAATTGGCCAAGTGGTTCTGGAGAAGAGGATAAAAATGTGAAAAGTTTACAACAATGACAACAACCACAGACAACGGACAAATTACAATCAGAAAAGCTCATTTGAGCCTTCGGCTCAGATGAGCTGATAAACATCATTAGTGTTTATTTCTTGAAAATTGTCATGTGATATAATTTCCCAATCAGTGATAAAATGTCAATAAATATTCCCAATTCCAAGGTCCTAGCTAGGCCCCATTCCCAAATAAAGTAGAAAATCCTTGGGTTTATCAAACAGAAAGATTAACTTTGGTAGAAAAATACATACACTATTTGAAAACTAATATTTTAGATACAGTATTTAGTGAAAACAATGGAAAATGCATGTTTTCTTCTGAGATAGGTAAAAGAAAATACAGACAAAAGAGAGATACCTCTCCAAATTCAATGTTTTTTGTTTTAAATGGAAGTTTAATTTTTTTTAAATGTCTAAAAATTGTCCTTCCTGTTACTTTATTTTATTTGTAAAAGCTAATATATGCATAAACAAGCACTTTTCTAAATGTAAATCCTGTGTTTTTTGTATTGTACATGTAATTCAGTAATTATTCAAGATATATCTAATTTACATGCAACATTTTTTTGTAACTATTTTGTAACAAGATTGTGTAATTAGGAAAAGTCTCTCCTGTTACAGTCGTAAAAATTTATTATTTTTGTTCTTTATTTGTCCATATCTTAAACTTGTACTTAAAGTATTACCATTAATTGGGGACACCGGTGTTAATTTTCAGGATTTTCTAAATTCAGTGTTTAACAAAATGAATAATTTGATTTAGATACACAAAAAATTCTCTCCTGTTGCATGTTCTGTCATTTCCTGTTATACTTTTTAACTAAAAGATCGAAAAACTTTCTCTGTCATATTTTTATGCACTTGTTATAGATTTATCTATATTTTTGTAGTATATTAACAGATTTCAGACTGAAATTGATGCAATATTTACTTTCCAATCATTTCAAAACCAGAATTAGGATTCTGTACCAGGAGAGACATGTCTGTTGCAAAATGCTGTCTTTCCTGTTATGGGCCCGTCTTTCCTCTTATATGCACTATAATTATAAAAATATGTTGTTTATATATGATTATGTAAAGAATTGGATCTAAATGTATATCTAAAGTGCCATTTCTAATCAAATGTGTGCATGCTGTTCTTCATACTAACTTTTACGGCTGTAAAATGGTGAAAAAAATGAACAAAATGTAGTTCAGTTTTGAAAATTATCTCTAAAAACATGGTAAAAATTATGTTGCTTCTGTTTCTTTGAAAAAATATTACTGATTCTTTATTTTTCACGCTTTCACAGTCTAGTTTGAACAAATTTTATAATTTTTTTGCACCTCTTCATAGTGAAACTTGTATTATTTTATCGTAACAGGAAGGACAAAATTTTAGGAGAACCAGTTCTTTGATCTCTTGTTACTCTGAAATCAAATAATTTCTAGGTGGGAGTTTAGTGTTTTTGTTTTCTTCAGATATGTGTTTCACTGTAACATTAAAAAAAAACCAAACTTTTCAAAGCAAAAAATTTGTTGATTTTCCTGAGATTTTATCTCTGCGGTTTTTGATAATGACTCTTAAACGAATTTAATTCGTTATAACAAAATTTAGAATTCGTCAAAAGAGTTTAATTTGTTATAAAAAAGTTGCTTGGAGGTGTCTATTTTGGACAAGCAAAAAAGTAATGGATAGCATCTTTAGAGCAATTTAATTGTAATAGGTCATACTGAGAAACTATAACCAGCTTGTATTTCTGTATCAAATTTAGTTTATACCCATGTTAGAAACTTTAACGTGTTTTCTTAGAAATATTAGGATATTATGTAAAATAACCGTTTTTAAAGGTTTTAGAAAAAAGACAACTTGGGAATAGATGAAAAATTTCAATTGCTTAAGTTAAAAAAAAATTCTGTAGATGTAATTAAAATTGTTTTCACAAGCAGGAACAACAATTTGAAAAAAAATCCATAATCGCATCAGGTGATGTGTCAACTAGGTGCAATTTTAAATATCGGTTACCCTTTTTGTAATGACCGATGTGCGTGTCTGAATCTTTGTAGTATTCGTCTGTAATATTCAGTTACACATTCGAAGCTGCATTCATTCTGTCACTTGGATGTCTGCGTTTGACAAAGTCAGTTGAAGGTGTCATTATTTTTTTTTTGCTACTTGTTATTTTCAATCATATTAGTGATTTTATCAAGTGTTCACCACGATGCTGTCCCCCGGTATCGTACTGGGGTTCTTGGTGATTTTTGGCTCCTCGATAGGAACCTTTGGGGATTACTACGGTTCCTTTGACGATTATTATTACTATAACGATGACGAACCTCGAGAGATTTCAAAGGAGCAAATCAAAGGTGAAAAATAACATACATTAGAAAATTCAGATATAACAGTTTTTTTACTCCGATCTTTTGCTTGACATTCAAAGATAGTTATTTCATTAGTTAAAATATTTTACTCCACTCATCTTTGTGGAGAATATTATATATTATATTTTTGGCTTCGTTTTCATATTTTTTAGCAATACAGTCCGTTATGAATGCAGTGCTTAATCAAAACATCGAAAGAGCTGATAACAGATCGTCGAAAGCGCTCGAGACTCAGTCGAGGCGGTGTGTCAACTCGGTGGAAATGTTTTCCAAATCTTGCGAAGCAGTAAATTGCGGAGGGTAAGTACACTACAAAATAAAGGAAATAAAAAGAATGGTAAAGATATTAATGAGTCAAATATTCATTTATTAATAATAATAAAAAATATTAGTGATAAGTCTTGAGAAAAAAATATATTTAGCTTTGAACATTTTCACCATTGTACTCATTTCAGTGGGAATATATTCGATAAAATAAAAGGAGGGATATCGAAACTAACGAAAAAGGTTATTGGAAAGGCCAAAAAATTCTTGAAGAAGGGACTGAAGGCGATCCTCGGGTTTAGAGTCCGCCGGGTGTTCAAAGGAATAAGGAAAGGCATCCGAAAACTGACGAGAAAAATTCGCAGAATAGTCCGACTTCCACGGGTTAGGGTGCGCCGGGCACTCAGAAGGATACGGAGGGGTGTCCGGAAAATCAGTAGGAAGATCCGCAGAATAGTTCGCCGTGTACGGGTGAGAGTGCGACTACCACGTGTAAGAATCCGAATCCGTAGGAGGTGGCGAAGTATGTTAACTGATGAAATAAATTTGAATCTCAGTATTTTAAAGAAAATGCTATAGATCTCCGATATCTAGACCAAAAGATGATAACGTTTAATGAAAGAATAATTACTTGTTATTTCATCGTCATAATGTTTATTTTATTAATTTTCTTTGTGTTGGATGATGCCAATATTAATTCTTTTAGATAAAAATAATTGCCCATCATTGTACATTAAAATCAATATTGGATAATCCGAAAAACACCTTTCAAATCATTATTTTGCAGGATGGGGAAAGAAAAAGAGATCGACATGCAGTGGGTGTAAACAGATGTCCAGCTTGAGTGAGGAACAACTCGTGGAAAGAAGTACTTTGATTTTATGTGATTTTATTAATATCAAAAATGCATTGCATTCACTGATAAGATCACCGATAAAGTTTGCCCAAAATTATTAAAAAGAAGTGAAACGGAGACAAATTTTACATTAGAAAGTGACTGATTTTAGTTTACTCCAGATTGCAACGAAATACACAGAACTGTCACCTTTGAGTGTTGAAGAATTTTATCTAATTTTGAACTGTAGGCCAAACATGGTATATTTAAGGTCTTTCGTCTTCTAACGAAGACCTTCTTGTTATTCTTAGGTTTCTTTTTCACTTTTAATATTACTATTATTTTTTTTTCTTACTGATTTTGTGCACGCGATTTCTCATTATCTATTATTTTTTTTTAAAACAATGTGAGATAAACTGAAATCATTTCCAAGTTCTTATACTTGTAGTGTGTCCCTATCTGAAGAAAGCTGAGCAGAGAGCGACCAGAACCATGACTTTCCTATCTAAATTGATATCGGAAATGGAAGAAGGATATCCCGCAATTCAAAAAGTGGGTATTTGTTTTATAAACACATCTAAACTGGAAGTCATTGAAAATGTTTAATCTTATTACATTCTAAAAAGCTGTTTATATTAATAAATCATATTACATGTAGTAAGTTTTTTTTTGTTATTTTTGTCTATACTGAAGAGACATCTTATTTAAAGAAACAATCTTATCGTTGGAGCCTTTTTACTTGCAGATTTTGCATTATGAAAACACATCAGATGAAGCAAAAGTAACGTTGGCCGTAAAGGAAGGGACAACAAATTATGTGGTACGGAATTTCAGCAGAAAAGGTAGTAGAGGAGCAGGGGTTATCCTAGGCCAGTACATTTTCAGGAGAGCAACGGCTGGTTCTTAAAGGCAATGTGAAAAAATAGATCTCAAGTAAAATAAAAATGAAATTGAATTTCATTCCATGTGTTTATTTGTTTTGGCGATATAAAAAAAACTGATAATTTATACATGTAAGTTAGAAAGTGGTGTTGGGGTGGGGTTAAAATATGCACCAAGAGACATAGTCTCTTTCTTGATATTAATAATGATAATGAATATGAATAGCTGCGATGTTGATGGATTTATCAAAGGCTTTTGCTTGCCTTACTCATGATTTGTTGCTTTTAAAACTCAAAGCATATGGCTTGTCCAAACCAGTATTACATTTGCTAAATGGCTATTATCAAGTAAGAAACAATATCTAAAGATTGGTCCTCATTTAAGTGAAATACTGGATATTCTGAAAGATGCACCATGAGGGTTCTATTCTTGGACCTGTATTTTTCAATATTTTTATTTACGACTTGTTCTTCTTTAATTGTATAAAACTGTATCCTCTATGATTATGCAGATGACAATACCCTAGCAAAATCTCATAAACTGCTACAAGGAGTTATAAAATCCTTACAGGAGGACAGCTTATTTCTCATTAGAAATGAAAATGAGAAATAAAAGCAAAACCTGAAAATATTTAGTTAAAAATACAAGAACAACAAACTGCAGGAAGATGTTATTATGAAATGTGCGAATGAAGTAAGTTTTAGTAAAAGATTTTGCAGTGTTAAAAAAATTCTCAAAAAATTTAGAAAATTCAGTTAAGAGCAAGCACGTTTTATTTATAATGATTATAAGACCTTATATGAACCATTCCTGGAAAGATCCAAATTACCCTGTATAAAAAGTAGATGAGTGAGATTACTTGCATTAGAAACATTTAAAATAATAAATAAAACAAAAGGCCCATGGATCACAACACCCAAATGAGTACTTATGATCCTCCCTGTTCGTCATCAGTAGATTTATTTCCCTATATATTCCTATGTAAACTTTGTACCATTGTACCCCTAACCTACCTCCGGGAGTCATGATTTGAATAAACTTGAATCCAAGGGCGGATCCAACAGTTCTTAAAAGGGGGGTCCAGGGTGCCCCCCTCCACTCAAACATAGATTCACATGAGTAGGGAAAGATAAAATCATCTTAGACCGTGGTAAATAATTTTTTAATTTTTTTCCTTTGTAAAACTTTAATTCTACCCGCGGGGGTCATCATTTGAACAGACTTGAATGCTTTCATGTAAATATGACTCATATTGGTATTTTTTTTCTTAAAGATTTTTCCTATGTGTTCCCATGTAAAATTTTGATTGCCCATAGTTGCCCCATCATGATTTTCTGTGAAGTCGATATATCTATGGATCAACCGAATGAAAGGGTTATATTTAATTATTAATATTAAGAATTTTAATTTTCGATATCTGAAAATGGAATTTTGATATCAGAAAATGAATTTCTGATATAAAAACATACTTTCAAATTTTTGATATATAAAAAAAATCGTGTTTTGATATCAGAAAATATTAGTGAAATGATGAAATATAGAACTAACATAAATGAATGCTCCCTTATATCCGTATCCTTCCTGAATACCGATCCAGATGCAGCATTGTAGGTTCTGGTAACTGTCATTAGCATTATCTTTTATTAGTTGTTTGTCTCTCATATTGAAGATATAGATAGCTAAAACCTTGTGTGTGTGTGTATGTGTTTAATTCTTGTATAGTTTAATGCAGAGATTTAAATGTGCACAAATTGATACATGCAATTGGAATGCTGACAATTAAGTAACTAATTATAAAATGTCCGGTTTCCAAATAAGTATTGAAGCCTCCTTGAATTGTATTAACAACTCAATGGGAAGAGATTCGTAAATAATTGTATAAATTAATAAAATAATTAACACTTTATGAATTCAGTAAGGTCTTCTTACATCATCAACAACGAAACTTGTACGTGTAACCTTCCTTTTCAACACTGTAATATACACAAGTTCGCCGTTCCACTTCCTTATAGAGAAAAGTACAAAACTGTGAAAACAATTTGGGGAGAATTGATTATCTGTATGAGCTGAAACACTAATATTTGTTAAATTTCTGATATCAAAAAATTGATTTTGTGATACGAAAAATTCCAACTGAATTTTTGATATAAAAAAAAACTCGTTTATTTTTTGGTATAAAAATCCATTTTATGATATCAGAAAATCATTTTTGATATCAAAAATGAAATATTTGATATCAGAAAATACCTTTAAAATACTAAAATGGCGCATCATAGCTTTCTTTGTTATTTCAGGGTTTTTTTCAATGCTACGTACATGTTTGCGTTGTAGTGCTGTGTTTTGTTTTAAGCATCAACCAATCTGCATGTGCTGCTAGTTTCTGAACTTTCCTTTATATGACCATTGATGTCACCATAAATGAATACTAAAACATACATGCACGTGTGCTGAAATGGTTAATATTTTAATTGCTTCATCCTTCTAGGTTTTCTATAAAACAATAAATTCTTTGAAATTTTAAATGTAACTCTATATTATGACGTAGATAACAAATTTGAAAAAACGTACATTCTCTGCGTTGAAATCTGATTGGCTTAAACGGCTATTCACAGATTTGAAGTTTATATTTTCTAATATTTTCAGTATAATATCATGACTTATATGTTGCTAGAGCATTTCACATCGAAATATTATAAAAGCGTGTTGAGAAACTTCTATTATCTGGAATTAATCAAATCTACGAATTTTGGGACGCGTTTGATTGACGCATCGTTGCACTTACACGAAGTAAACTTTATCCTTAATATTTAAGAAAAATGGAAAAATTGTTGTGTATTAATGATCAATATCAAAACTATAATCCAGAAAATTCAAAAAAGATCCCTCACTACTCAAAGACCAGTGCCAAGTACAGGTTTAAATTTGCAGCCCTACATCGGCAAGTGGTGGGGTGATAATATGAGTAAAAAATTCTCGAAGAGATGTAAAACAACTAACCAAAACAAAACAAGTCTTATAAACATAGAGTTAGTGTAACAGTTTTTATTGAAAATGAAATATATCATCCGTCCTTAAAAAAGCCCCCCCCCCTCCATCATATACATACATAAATATGTATATATTTGGCTACCTTTCATATGGAAATAAAATCGAACTAAAGTACTCGATATATTAAGCCAGTGTTTCTGATTTGGCACCTTCCGTTTTGATTGCGTTCATAAATTTTGTATGTATAAAACAATCGCGTAGATTCTACCTGTAGTCCTAAGGTGATGTGCCAATATCAACAAAGTACATCAATATTCTAAAGATAGTTATCCTTCAACATATAAATCGTTCTTTGTCCAATTTTAATTGACCTTTTATTGTTAGACGTGTGATCTTTTACTTTCATAGACAACAATGAAGTCTTAGTATTATTGTGATCAATAAAGTCAACATTAGAAGAAAATATCTGAACTACTTTAAAGACACCAATGCTAACCCAAAGAAGAATTAACAATTGGTTGTAGCGACAGAGTATTAATTTTGATGAGTATCAAAATGAAGGTCCATTGCTATGAACCTGCGCTTCTTTATCTGATATTGATGTTATTTACTGAATGTTATGATAAGTTGATTATAATATTAAATCATTTGTATCTATTCTCTTGTCATACTGTAAAGAACTACGAACGCTAACTGTCGATTCCCGCCTACATTTTACACCCATTTAATTCAATACTAATGTCAATTTGGCCGTAAAATCTTTGTTAAATGCAAAGAACAGTTCAATGGTAATTGACTGATAATTTAATGCCAGTGTTAAATAGTTAATTACCCTTAATTCCAGCTCTTTAAACAAGGGGGATAGACGGTATTTTCCATTGAAATCAGGCTTTAAAGCATCAACACATTTTAAAATATTCTTGGATATGAATAAATGTTCCTTAAATCTTTTCTTATGTTTTACGCATATAAAATTAAACATAGATTACTAATAATAAATACAATGTTTTAGTTGTAAAACCCTTTGAAATTGGTGAAAAAAATAAGCATTTTTGTAGTTTTTTGTCTGTAAACATATGCCCCCCCCCCCCGTTAAACACCAAAAGCTTTGTTTTGACAAAAAACTTTGGTATGAATTTGTGAAATGACAGTCCACCTGTAAAAAGGAATTTTTGTTTCACGGGAGGGGGGATGTTTTAAAAATATTTCCCGTTTTCCGTTGATTTCTATAGTGAAAAAGACAAGTTTTACCAAAATGATAGAGTTATCTCTCTTTGTTTTTCCAAAGAAGTAATGTTTTTTGAAAATTCATATAAATATCCATATAAATATGAAAAATCATTCAAATGTGTTAACTTTTGAAAAATTGACTTGGAGGTAGGCGGTATTCCGTATTAGTGCTAAGTATTTTTTAAGCTGGAAATTCCAACTTTAAAGTTGGTTTTTCCAACTTACAAGTTTGTAATTACAACTTTAATCTTGGCTTTTCCACCTTTAAAGTTGTAAAACCCAACTTTAAAGTAGGAATTACCAACTTCAAAAAATATTACATAGCAATGAACAGTCAGTGATCATTGTTTATATTCATTGTATTGTACCATTGAACAGTCATTCATATTTGTTTGCATTGTATGATTATTCATTTCACATGTTATATCAAAGTAAAGCCACAAAAACTGCCAAATCATTGTTGCTTTATTCTATCGGAATAATACGCTTCCTGTGTAAATTATTAAACTAGAGGAAGAAAAACTGAAGCTTTTAGGTGGTTAAATTCAACGCGTTTACTATCAGCCGGTAAATTCAAAATTAACAATATGACAATATTACATCATCTTTGGTATTATTCAGGTCAGAAAAATTAAAATCTTTAAAAAAAAAATCCCAAGACAAAGAGACAAAGGTAATTCCAACTTTAATTTTGGCTTTTCCAACTTTAAAGTTGGTAATTCCAACTTAATCTTGGCTTTTCTTTTGTACGGCTTTATGTGTTATATTCAGGTCATAAAAATTGAAATGTTTGTTTTCCCAGGACAAAGGCTATATGGATAATACCCTGGTATTACTAGGAAATTCACCCCAATGTATTAACAACCAAGGAACTTTTAAATTTTATTTTTATGTGCATGTCTTGTTCATTTACCATATCTTTGATTAATAATTACTATTCACAACTGTCCTCTTAATTTCTATCTTGGCCATTATCTCCCTAAAACAAAGTTTTTAGTCCCGAGTCATTAGCATTCTACAGTTTAAATGTTTTCTTGTGCCAATTAAACACTAATCATCACGAAATCATTTTGAAACTTTAGCAAACCAATTAAAACTACGATCAGCAAGTTTTATCAAAGTCAATTATATCTAAGTAAATATACTGTATTCATACAAAACTGCGTAATGGAATATCATAAGTTGGACAAAATTTAGAAACAAATTTATGCCAAAATTATGGCTTAAATTGAGCTATTCAACTTAACCTAAAAAAAGATTATCATTAGGAATTTTTAAAACTTGAAACTTAAAACTAGAAATATTAGTTCTGCTTTCAACCTAGGAATGAGTGCCCAGTGGACTAATCTAACCATTTGGCATATATGTTTATTTTAGGTTGTACAGTCTCCTTTACACAACATGATCGATCACGAATTCCGGTGAGTTTCTATTGGACAGCCAACGGATACTCAAAATCGGAATGTGAGAGAGAATGTGCGGCTGATATAGCCTGCGCTGGGTAGGGCTATAGATCATACCAGGGGAATTGCACAAAATCACAGCACTCAGACTCCATGACGACCAATCTATTCTGTTTTTCGTGTGATTTTTATCATAAAAATTGTGAAACAGGTTTGATTTTACCGTTTTACGTCATTCTGAAAATCCGTAGTATGATTAGCAAGAGGCCCATGGGCCACATCGCTCACCTGAGCACATTGACTAGGTGAAAAAGCAAAAATCATTTCAGTATTGAAAAGTTTACGGGGGGATTGAATTAATTTTAAACTACCTGATGATGCTTTCATATCATTATAACAAATGGCTTTGCTTTTCTAGCAGAAGATTTTTCCCATATATTCATTTGTAACAATTTGATGCCCCATTGTGGCCCCACCCTACCCCCGGGGGCCCTCATTTGAACAAATTTCATTCTACACTATCCAAGGATGCCTCCATATCAATATGACTAATCATGGCTTTTCTGTTCTTGAGAAAAATATTTTTTTCCTATATATTCCTCTGTAAACTTTGATCACCCATTGTGGCCCCACCCTACCTCCGGGGGTCATGATTTGAACAAATTTGAATCTACACTACCTGAGGATGCTTCCATATAAATATCACCAATCATGGCTGTGCTGTTCTTAAGAAGAAGATTTTTAAAGATATTTTCCTATATATTTCTATGTTAAACTTTGATCCCCCATTGTGGCCCCACCCTACCCTCGGGGGCCCTCATTTGAACAAATTTCATTCTACACTACCCAAAGATGCCTCCATATCAATATGACTAATCCTGGCTTTTCTGTTCTTGAGAAAAAAATTTTTCCTATATATTCCTCTGTAAAATTTGATCACCCATTGTGGCCCCAGTCTACCTCCGGGGATCATGATTTGAACAAACTTTAATCTACACTACCTGAGGATGCTTCCATATAAATATCACCAATCATGGCTTTGTGGTTCTTAAGAAGAAGATTTTTAAAGATATTTTCCTATATATTTCTATGTAAAACTTTGACCCCTCATTATGGCTCCACCTTACCCCCGGGGGTCATGATTTGAACAAACTTGAATCTACGCTACCTGAGGATGCTTCCATATAGATATGACCAATCATGGTTTTGCTGTTCTTAAGAAGAAAATTTTTAAAAATATTTTCCTACATATATCTATGTAAAACTTTGATCCCCCATTGTGGCCCCACCTTACCCCTGGGGGCCATGATTTGAACAAATTTAAATTTACACTACCTGAGGATGTTTCCACATTAGTTTCATCTTTCCTGGCCCAGTGGTTCTTGAGAAGAAGATTTTTAAATGATGCCATTATTTTTTCACTAATTCCTAATTATCTCCCCTTGAAAGAGGGCGTGGTCCTTCATTTGAATTAACTTGAATTCCCCTTACCCAAGGATACTTTGTGGCAAGTTTGGTTGAATTTGGTCAAGTGGTTCTTGAGAAGAAGTCAAAAATGTGAAAAGTTTACAGACAGACAGACAGACGGACAGCTAGACTGACAGATGGACGCCGGACAAAATGTGATTAGAAAAGCTCACTTGAGCCTTCGGCTCAGGTGAGCTAAAAAGGTAAATATGAGAGAATATTTTAACAATAGTTATTGTCCTAGTGTAAAAATAAGCCATCGACTGCAAAAGTCAGCGCTTCTCGCAAAAGTCCATTAATTTCTCTTTCTACTAAAATATCCAAATATGAAACAAATGTGTCAGACTGTGGTATCTTTTATTGCAAGTTCACTGGGATATATCGAGTCGACATATGATTGTTAATTCATAATGCGTCGTCGATATATCTAAATGTCGAGTAGAAGGCCACAGCAAATGTTTTCTTCTTCTCATGTATAATTTTCTGAATAAATTATGCTTCATATGAATACAAAAATAGGTCTGCTAATAATTGGGCGCAATTAGCATTCATGGAAATTACGACAAATTGTTGGAAGACTTGATCTCCAAAAACTACATAGATATTATAAATCAGAAACTCAAGCATCTTTTAAAGTCAACTTCAGAGTACATGTGTGTACAAGCAGAATGTTTTTTTAACAAAATAATTTTGCAAATGACCAATGACAATGTAAGTAAGTTTACGAGTTCCATTTTAATGAAAAAGTAGCTGCCTATGATGTCAAAAAGCCTGGACTTAATTTATCGTGGGGAATGTTGTATAAAGTGTTGAAAAGTCGTACCCTTTGATGTTTGATTTTTGTAAAATATTGTGATTTCAAATTTTCTAACAGTTCCTTGGAGATTTCAAGTATTCATATCTGATTTACACCACTTCTCGAATATATTGTAGTACAGTGTATGTAATTGACTGCTGTGAATAGTAAGGAATAAAGAAAGAGACTTGGTAAAACATTTACTGGAATATATTATACAGTGAAGTAATACAATATATATTCCCTTTGATAATTAAAGTCAAATATCATCAGATTCATTAAAATCTTTACAAATATAGGCCTACATGTGTACTTATCAATTATTAAGACACTTGTGACTATAATTATGAATATAATACAATGCATTTAATTTCTTAATTATGTAAATAAAAAGACACATTTTTTTTATGTGTTTCCGATTCCATAATCTATTGTGTTTTCAGTCCGATTCTGATCACTAGTCAGACGTCGATGAGAGCTGAACTTTTAATGCTTTTGTTAGACATTCATAAAACCAGATCTTTTAATGTGTTTGTTAGAAGTCGATAAGACCAAATCTGCTAATGCTTTTGTTAGAAGTCGATAAGACCAAATCTGCTAATGCTTTTGTTAGAAGTCGATGAGACCAAATCTGCTAATGCTTTTGTTAGAAGTCGATAAGACCAAATCTGCTAATGCTTTTGTTAGAAGTCGGTAAGACCAAATCTGCTAATGCTTTTGTTAGAAGTCGGTAAGACCAAATCTGCTAATGCTTTTGTTAGAAGTCGATAAGACCAAATCTGCTAATGCTTTTGTTAGAAGTCGATAAGACCAAATCTGCTAATGCTTTTGTTAGAAGTCGATAAGACCAAATCTGCTAATGCTTTTGTTAGAAGTTGGTAAGACCAAATCTGCTAATGCTTTTGTTAGAAGTCGATAAGACCAAATCTGCTAATGCTTTTGTTAGAAGTCGATGAGACCAAATCTGCTAATGCTTTTGTTAGAAGTCGATGAGACCAAATCTGCTAATGCTTTTGTTAGAAGTCGATAAGACCAAATCTGCTAATGCTTTTGTTAGAAGTCGGTAAGACCAAATCTGCTAATGCTTTTGTTAGAAGTCGGTAAGACCAAATCTGCTAATGCTTTTGTTAGAAGTCGATGAGACCAGAACTTCTGATTCTTTTATCAGATGTCGTTGAGACCCGATCTTTAAATGCTTTCGTCAGAAGTCGATGAGATAAGCATTTCTAATGCTGTTTTTTTTTTTTTTTCAGAGGTCCATGAAATCAGAACAGAAGTTGCAATGCATTTGATCGAAAGGACGTGGGTTCGCGCTAAGTCAAATGTCAGTCGTTAAAATTGGTAGCAACTGTTCCTACAACTAATGATCGGTAATTTAACGTGAAAGTTGCAGGCCCTAAGGATGAGACTTGAAACCCAGAACTCCTAAACGGCAGGCTTTGACACAATAAAGAACTCTCACTGCTCAAAGGCACTGAGTTCCGAGTAAAGGTCTAAATTTGAAGTCGTTCACCAGCATAGGTGACATCTCACCAGAGATAAGAGTTCTAAACTCTCTCTCTCTCTCTCTCTCTCTCTCTCTCTCTCAGAAATTATAAAGATACTGAGAAAATAGTGATATTTGCTATTCAGATGCCTCGATATTGTTTCATTTAATGCAATGTTTCTTCTTCTCTCATTCAATTTTACAAGTTATATCTACTAGAGATATGACAAACTGTCGGTCTTGTATTATTTAATTTACAGATTGTCTTCTAAATTACACCTATTACGGCCCTTTTCATAGAACAAAGGAGTATTACAGTTCAGAAGACAAAGCCACCTTTGCCCAGTGTGAAGCAGACTGTTCTGTGGATAGCCGCTGTTTAGGATTTGGATATAATTATTATTTACTTCGATGCTTCAAATCGGACATCAATAACCCAGAGGACATTAATTCTTGTGATCAATGTTATTTTTTCAGCTAAAATTTGTTCAGGAGATATACCACTTAACATTCCTCCAATCCCTCAAATGACCGATTCTATCGGTTCTGAAACAATACCAATGTCTACAGTTAATTCTGGAAACTCCGGAACCACAACAATGTCTACCATCAAGTCCAGGGATTCGGAAACTACCTCAGTGCATTTGGTCGATTCAAGTACTCTCTATTCACCAGAGTATGAAACATCCACCTCAGGCTTAGGGAATGAAACTTGCAAACAAATCTGCTTTTGTTCCTCAGATTTTTCTAGAAAAGATTCTATAAAGATTTGGAAAGAGGAAATGAAGACAAAATTGAAAGTTATCAAGGATGAGTTGTCAGTAAACAAACGGAAGTTGATATGTGCATCTGATCCCCGCTATTCGTCACGCGTGGTTGTCTTAGTAGGAATTGCCGTTCAATCTATTGTTGGAGCGATTATTGTCATTCCTGATCTCATACATGTATATGCTGCTTTGCATCTTATACGAGAAATGTACTTGAAACAAAGATAATTTATTTCACGAACAGTATGTGTGTCCTTGTAATGAAATGTTATTGAAGAAAAAAGATTAGAATTAAAAAGAGGGGGAAAATATGTTTGTACGTCGATTATGATGATACTTTTTGGACTTGAAATTGCCGATGTCACAATTAAGACGTAAAAAAAAAAACGGCAATCAGAAGTTAGAAGGTTATTTCCTATTCCCCCAGACTCTGAAAGTAACGAAGTTAAAATATGTGTACTGAGTAAAGGTGAAAATAACGAACAGTGAGGAATTTCATAAAATCGTACAAAACAAAACACGGGATAAACACAGTCCTCAACGGATTCCTAAAAGTATAACTTTTCAGTATTTCTTGTGAGTAAATTCAATCGTTTGACATATCAGATTAACGACGATAATCACCACAAAGGATGCAATGATTATTATATCTCTATAATTTCTGTACTATCAATAAGCAAAGAAAAAATAAAGAATGATAGTGATGGAAATATTTATGTTCCTTAGTTTGTATAACCTTGCCAAGGAGACTGAGCTCGTTTTTTGCTCAAAGCAGGCGAAATGAGAACACATGTATTAGAATGAATAATGTCATTTATTTTGTAAATGAAGAAAAGATATACAACACAGGGGGTCATACATAAACATGTAACTATAGTAATAACACATGTGGTGGTGAACACAATCATGACCCCCTATAATACTACATATGATAATAAATATCTACACAAAACAACAGATAGGGGGCCAAAGGACTAGAGATATTATGCAACACATGTACAAAAAATACATGACAGACCTCCTACTGTAAACACATATGTAAAAAATAGAAGCATCAATAAACTCCTGCCCACAAAAAAGGTGGGTAGCCTCAAAAACTTACGCCACAAATCCAATTAGGAATTGGATCCACCCACCCAAATCTATAATTTCTGTACTGTCAATAAGCAAAGAAAAAAATAAAGAATGATAGTGATGGAAATATTTGTGTAAGTCCCGGAATAAAAGAGAATGAAGTGCGTACCTTGCTAGCACAAAGTGTCTCGTTTTACAGAGTTCATCGTCCAGGTCAGGACAGCAATTTTTGATGCAGAAAACTCTACAAAATTTGAGAGAATCATAAAATTTGGGATCAAATTATCAGTTTAGAATGATGAAGTGTTGCACATGTATTTTGATTCACTTGTCTTGGATTTATGGTGTGTTATTTTTCTTTTAAAAGTAGTTACATATCATGTATACGGGATGTGTTTGTTATTTTATTTATTTGCATCACGAAGTAATGCTGTCTTATAGTTTTTGAAATATGTACTTATCTCTCAAATATTTAATTAGTATCAAGATTATCTAAGAATAAGTATCTAAGAATAAACTCAAAATACTGATATGATTTTATAAAAATAAACAACTACAAGCATATGAAGTTTTTGATTTCTTTAAGTGTCCAAAGCTCGGATTGAGAAATAATATTATGTGTCTGTCCCTCTCTGGTAAATTGGACAAATCTTTAATGATCACCCTACATCTTAGTGTCTGTTCAATGGGGCTACTTTATTACCCTCCAAAATATTTTTGTTTATGCTACAATTTCTTTTCTTTTTCACATACTCTCTTTGGAATTTTTTCCTCAGAACTTCATATTTGTGTTATAACTAGCTACTTGAAGTTTGTTTTCAATGTGTAGTTTGTTGCCTTTCCGTCGCTTTCGAGATTTTAAAAAGTCAGAAATCGATTTTATAATAATATTTCAATTTTAAATCGAATTACTTAACCAGTATCATAATTTTGGTTATTTTTAAGTATAACACCTGAGATGAATTTCTAAAAATGCTTCTTTTTTTGCATTGGACGTAAAACTAAATAGTATTGATAGAAAAATTTTATGATATACGAGTTATATCTTTTTTCTCATAAAATAATAATATATGATTTTTTCATATCTTGAGAAAATGATGTGTATGCAACAGCCCTTTTGCCTGTGTGCAAAATATGCCACTGCATGGGCCTATTGTAAACTCAAAACCGCCCCAGAGTTATAACAAGTGCAAAATATAATATTATGAATATTGAATTTTCACAGAGGTAATCAAATATATGATCTAATATAGACGTCGTGAAATTTTTTCCTTTATTTGTGAAATTTGTGTATCTGTACCAATGGTTTTCCACTTTCAAAACACTAACTTTGGCATAGCCATAGTTGAATATTAAAGCAATAATATCTACTGAATTCAATCTTTTGAAATATTTTAATGTAAAAGAAACTGCAACGTCAAACTTTATGGTATTCTTCATTTAAGAAGGAAATGCATGTATCCACTACGGTTACTATAAACAAGAACAAGGAAACTGTATGAGATACTTGGAGACCTCTTTATCATTCTAATATACTCCGAAAATGTTGACTTTTCATCTTTGACAAATCTTAGTATTTAGTTTCTTCATTTATTCTTTCAGAAAATGTCAAAAAGACAAAAGACTACAACATTCTGTATATATCACTTAAACATGGGAATTTGGGTTAAAATGTAAAACTTAAAAAATTCTGTAATAATTGTTTTTATTTCATAAAGGTAACACTGAAAAAAAACCTGATAGTTTCCAAAGTCATTTCCGTTCGTAAATATAGATTTTTAAAGATAATCCCCATCATACAAGTACACCGACACAGTAAAAACTGGACTAGCTTTGATATGCTGATAAAATCGAACTGAAGTATCCTGTATATTGTGCTGATGTTTCCGATTTGGCACCTTCCGTTTTCATTACCTATGTAAATTATTATGTATATATGAAACAAACACGCACATTGTACTTGTATTCCTCAAAAAGTGCAAACATGAGAGCCCTTCGTGTATCAATATTCTATTGTAGGTTGTTATCTTACAAAAAAGAAAAAGCATCCTTATCCATTTTTTATTTGACTTTTTTTGTGAGGCATATGTAAATTTTTACTTTAACAGATAACAATGGAGTTCGAACTTTATCCTGATCAATAAATTCAGGGTAGAAACAAGTAACAAACTGAACTACTTAAAAGATATCAACCTTACCAGATGAAGGATTAACGTTAACAACTTGGGGAAGAGACAGAAGATTAATTTTACACATTTCTTAACATCAGAATGAAGGCTCATTGCTATGTGCCTGTATTTCCTTACCTGATATTGATGTTTTTCACCATATGTTATGGTAAGTAAAATACTATTTCATTATTTTGTATCTATCCAATTGTAAATTTTTAATTTACTGTTGGAATTACAAATAAAAAGAAAGTGAAATTTTGGGAAGTATTAAGAACAACCTCATATTTACTATGAACCGGTTCATTCAAAATTTAAAATAACATTCTCCTCTCTTCGTATTATCCTGCTCAAAAAATTAAAAATGTATTTCCCTGATCGAGGATTTGCCAATATTTCTATAGGTTTATACGAGGGCATTCATCCTAATGAGAACTTTTGAAAAAAATTGTTAAGAAGTAGCGAGAACAACTTTATTTTTATTATCAACCGGTTCATTCAAAATCTAAAATAACGCTATTCACTCTTCGTATTATCTAGTCCGAAATATCTGACGTTTTCCAGGCTTTTTTCACGATTTTGATATTTTACGTGCCAGGAAAACGTCAGAACCGGCGCCATTACGAAAACTGGAAATTTCACCGTCTCCGACCGGAGCTGATTTTCGATACTTGCAAACTGAATTTAATGCCGAACTTACAATTTATCAGTAACACAATGCTTCTAGTACTCACCAATATCGATGAAAAGAAAATATCACTCCACATTTCGATTTGGTCTTGCAAGATTTCAAAATGGACGAAATGTAAAGAAAACTCGACCGTCTGATAAAATGTTTTCACAAGATTGTATATTTCATAACAAACCCATATAAACGATGCTGGTGTGTACTAAAGGCATTGTACTATTGATAAGTTGTGAATTCAGCATTTAATTCGGTTCGCAAGTATCGAAAATCAACCCGAGAATGCCGCCTCCGGTTGGAGGCGGCGAATTTCCAGTTTTCGTAATGGCGCGGTTCTGACGTTTTCCTGGCACGTAAAATATCAAAATCGTGAAAAAAGCCTGGAAAACGTCAGATATTTCGGACTACGTATTATCCTGCTCAAAAAATTAAAAATGTATTTCCCTGGACGAAGGATATACCGATATTTCTATAGGTTTATACTAGGACATTCGTCCTAATGAGAACTTTTGAAAAAAAATGTTTATGTGCAATACTTGTTTATTTACATATCCTTAACGAAGAAGGAATTTTCGGATTTCTATCTGGGTCATTATTTCTCGAAAACAAGTTTTTAGTCAACAATATATCCTCTATAATTTGTGTACTAGAATATCACAAGTTGTAACGTCGGGAATTTAGATACAAACTGGTACCAAGATTATGGTTTAAAATAAGCTATATATTCAAACTTATCTGAAACAAGGTCATCATAAGGACCATCTTTATTGAATAAGGGAGAACAATGGTCTTGGAAAACTAGCTAGTATTGCTTTGAACCAACAATATATATAATGTAAGGGAAGTTCTTTGTGGACTACTACATTATATACCAGATATGTTTATTTTAGGTTGTACAGTCTCCTTTACACAACACGATCAGGAATCACGAATTCCGGTGAGCTCATATTGGACCGCGACTAGTTATTCGAAATCACAATGCGAGAGAGAATGTGCGGCTGATCTAGCCTGTGCTGGATATGGCTACAAATCATTATCGGGGGATTGTACAAAATCACAGCGCTCGGACTCCACCGACTCAACCTGTTCTTTGTGTTATTTTTATCACAAGAACTGTGACACAGGTATGAATTAATTTAACCATATTGAGTATTTGTAGTTGATTTCAAATGTACACACGAGATGAAGTTAAATACTAGTGGTACTGGTATATATAACATGTATTTAACATACATGTATAACTAATCACACACACACACACACCCTCACACACACACACACACACACACACCAAGAGAGAGAGAGAGAGAGAGAGAGAGAGAGAGAGAGTTGGGTTTAACTATACATGGTTTAAGAAATTTGAATGACAAATATGTATGTAAATAAGACATATGACTATTACTTCTTACCTATTTTGTTTCATATGAAGCAGAATTTGTTCAAAATCTTTTACCTGAAAAGAAGAAAACACTTGCTGTGGCCTTAAACTCGACATTTAGATATATCGACGACGTATTGTCAATCAACAATGGTTATTTCCATTCTTATGTCGACATGATATATCCCGGTGAACTTGAGATAAAAGATACCACAGAGTCTGACACATCTGTTTCATATTTGGATATTTTACTTGAAAAAGACGTTAATGGTAATCTAACAACATAGCTTTATGATAAACGTGATGACTTTCACTTTTCAATCGTCAACTTCCCTTACCTATGCAGCAATATACCCTTATCACCTGCATACGGGGTTTATATCTTTCATTTTATTCGATACGCCAGAGCATACTCTACGTATAAACAATTTCTAAAACGAGGTAAGTTATTGTCAAACAAGTTGATGAAACAAGAATATCAGTAGTCTCGTTTAAAGTCATCATTTCGTAAGTTCTATGGTCGATACAAAGGCCTTGTCAGCAAATACAATCTATCATTAAGTCAAATGCTGACTGACTTTTTTCATACTAATTGTTAGGCCATTATTTTCACATTGAGTTGTTTTCCTGATCATGACAAAGAGAACACGGCGGGTGTGACCGGTCGGCAGGGGATGCTCACTCCTCCATGGCACCTGATCCCACCTCTGATGTCTTTGAAGTCCATGTTTGCTCTGCTCCTATTTTGTAATGTTTAATGGACTTTTGAGCTTGAATACTGTTCGTTATCTTCACATATTTCATTCTAAAAGAAGGAATGGTTATATAACTTTTATACTTATTTAAGAAGTAATGGTTATATATCTTTTAAGTCTGATTAAAACTCATATTTCCAAAGTAATGGACTCTCTGTTATGAGTAAGTGCAGGAGTGAAGAAGAATCTACTTGTTTTTTAAAATGAATATTACAAGGATGCAAAAAGTTGACCGACTTGTTGTGTTGAATGGTGATAATACTGAATCTAGCAGTGCCTCTAAAGTCTTCCTTTATTTTATAATTTATAATAAATTTCGAAAGATTTTTTCATATTCGACCCGTTTCTGACTGTGATTTAAAAATCTTCTAATTATTTTTTTGTATTGTGAGCTTTGGTTGTGTCTCTGTGTGTTTTTTCTGTTCGTTTCTTAGTGATGGACTAAAGACGCATCTAATTGGATGTTTCCATTATCAATAGATTTTTTTCATACCATATATATCGAGTATAGTTCAATTAATTGGACCGCACGTGCGATAACAACGGGCGGATTTTTTAGTATGGTATCATTCTGTTAAAATAACCCGATAAAATTTCTGTGCATCTAAAGGAAGTCACCACAAATATATGGCAATGCCTGAATATGACAAGTCAGTACTCTAAAGTGCATGCTTCATCTTCTAATTGGATATATTTATATTTATCATTTAAAAGTTGGAGGAAGGATGGGTTGTCACTCTACAATTTGAGTTTTAGGAATGTTCCGCTGTAATCGGTCACATTTTAAAAGGATGTTATGAATGGCTGAAAAGGATGGTATTCAACGTCTCAATGGCACACACCCTATTCTTTTAAACAGGGTAAGGGGATATTCAATACGTGTCAAGGCGGAAGGGACACCCAAGTAATGTAGATGCAACATTTGTAATTTAGTAACTTTTGTCTGCTTCCAAATATATAAAAGGATTACATGTACTAATTTTAAGCATATCATTATAGAATAAAACATATTTACATAACTACAATAAAAATGGCTATATTTCACCTTAAGAAAACAAATAGCATAAAGCGGATTGTATTGAAGGAAGGGGTTGAGGTTGGGAGTGGTGTTATTTACCACATCTTTTACATGTAGAATTGATAAGAAAATTTAGTCATTCAATTCAGGGGAAAAAGTCCTCAATCTTTTCAAATTTATTCTAAAGTTTCCAATCAAGTCAAGGAAAACTCTGAAACGAGAATATATGGAGGAAGCTCAACAGAACTAAAATATTATACACCTATTTATACTTGCTATGAGGACAATAGCAAGTTCATTGTTCCCCATGACAGCAACTATTTCCCTCGGTTGTGCATCGGGAAAAAGTTGCTGTCAAGGCCTCGAGGGGGACAGTAAACTTGCCATTGTCAGAATAGTCAATAAATAGGTGTAAAGCAGATTTTTCTTTTGTCACGTCACGATCCGGATAAAACCAGAAGAGTTTCGATATGAAATGCGAGGGAAATGGAATGCTGCTGGTGAATATAGTTTGATGATTATTTCACCATGGGCGAATAGCACAAAAACTCTTCCACGGTTAGTGGCTGTTTAGAAAAAAATACATGAAGCTGGTTTATTTGTCGTTACTTTATAAAGAAAAAAATTACAGTCACCTGGATGCAAGTAAAAATGTTTTTATTCATATCTTTGGCCTTATAATATACGAGGGTCGTTCAATAAATAATGCAACAAACAATCAAAGTAAATGTAGATGTATTTGATTATATTTTTTTTTTTACAGTTGAAACGTTCATTTAAAGAGCTCCTAATCACAGAAAACCCCATGATTTTTCCTAAAGAAATTCACTTTTAAAGCATGGTCACTACACTGAGCTGAAAACCGTATAAAATGATCTCTGCTAAGATGAAAATAAGAGGGTATCTGAAAACTGTGCTTCTTTAAATAAATCGCCGAAAAACTCATATTAATGATATGATTTTTATATGTGGAAAGAAGAGTCTTTAACGCTGTATAGTTTTCAGATTGATTCAGAAATTCAAAACTAAAAAAGGAGAGTTAAAATATAAAAATGAAACTGGTCGATTGAAATTTGTAGGAACACCAAAAATTATTGATGCTATGTACAATATGATATCTGAAAATGTCAGATGTACATCGAAAGACATTGCTAGGACACTAAGTATTTCATCATCACAGCATTTTATAGAATTCTGACGACGGAAAAGAATATTATAATTTTTCTATCAGATAGGTGCTTTATTTTCTCAAAATTGCCTAAGAGAAAACACGCATGCCAAGTATGCCAACGGTCTAATTTTTAGAAAAAAAAACCATTTTAACAAAATAGAAAATTTGTTAAATTTGTGTGACGGATGACGAAACATGGGTGCACTTTTTATAGCCAAAAAGGAAGATCAATAATAAAATGTGGAATCAAAGAAAAAGCTATCGTTCTTATTATTGTACAAAGAAAAAAGGACTCCAACCATGCTTTATTGGGTTTTTTTTTTCGAGAGGTCCAGTAAAACATGTACAAACACCCAAAGGAAGGACCATCAATGGTAACTTTTATTTTCAAATTGCACTGAGGAAAGGTAAAGAGATTTCCTGCAAAGGAAGTCCAAATACCGCCCCAGGGTAATTTTCTTGCATCTGGCAACGCTGCTGCAAATAAGCACAGAGAAATAAAAATTCTGAAGAAAATAAAAGTTTACAGAGCTTTGCCATCCCCCATATTCGCCAGATCTCAGCTATTGTGAGATTTTTTTCATTCCAAAAATGCATGAAAACAATCAAATGAAGGTTGTACAATATTAGATATATCATGGGAAGTGATATTCATCAGTGACTTTGGGGACTTGTGTAAATGATAACAGGGAATGCTTTGAGAGATTGAAAATGTTTAGAATATGTATTGCGTACTTTTCTTACTTTTACATGACCTGTTGCAATATTTATTGAACGACCCTCGTATAGCTGTAATATAATTATCAGAAAAATTAAAGATAGTAAGAAAAAAATGATAATAATGGCTTTTTCTATTTTTTTTTTTCTTAATGCAATTTTACAAACTACTAGAAATATGACAAACATGTATTATTTTTCAATAGGTTGCCTGCTAAATTACACCCATCATGGCCCTTTCCATAGAACGAAGGGGTATTACAGCGCAGAAGACAAAGCCACCTTTGCCCAGTGTGAAGCAGACTGTTCCTCAGAAGGCCGCTGTTTAGGGTTTGGATATAATTATAATTTACTTCGATGCTTCAAATCGGACATCAATAACCCGGAAGACATAAGTTCTTGTGATCAGTGTTATTTTTCAACTAAAAATTGTCTAGGAGATGTACTAGGTCTGATTACCACTTCTAATGTCGAACAGGTTTCAAAAACTGATACAACTTATTCTGTCAGGTCTGGAACTATGCCAATGTCTACAGTCAGTACTGGAAACTCCGAAACCACAACATTGTCGACCTTCGAGTCCAGTAATTCGGAAACTGCATCATTATATGTAATAGATTCAAGTACTCTGTATTCACCAGAGCACGAAACATCCATATCTGATTTCGGGAATGAAACTTGCAAACAGATATGCTTTTGTCCTTCAAATTTTACAAAAAATCATTCAATAGAAATTTGGAAAGAGGAAATGATGGCAAAATTGAAAGTTATAAAGGATGAGTTGTCGGTAAACAAACGGAAGTTGATATGTGCATCTGATCCCCGCTATTCGTCACGCGTAGTTGGCTTGGTAGGAATTGCAGTTCTCTCTATAATTGGAGCGATTATTGTCATTCCGGATCTAATTAGTGCTGCTTTGCACCATAAACGAGCGGGTTAATTTTGCTTAATTGGACATATTATACTGTTACTTTGAAACAATGAATTCATGTTTCACGTTACCTTTAGTTTCTGTGACTCTTTAATTATGTTCCTCAGAAGAATTGCCATGAAAGCTTTCAGTGACAGCCAAAAAATCAAATAATGACATGTATATATTGAACACATAGCAACATAGATTTTAGTCGGAATTCTGTAAACTTGTCCAGAAACCCAAGCCACATCAAACCAGTGATCATAAAAGATGGACTCAATTACTTTCTGAAGTTTAGTAACCTTGGCGCTGAATCTAGATACATATACAAATACAAAGAAGATTACCTAGGAGAGAGAAAAATTTATGCTGGGGTTAACGATGTAGCAGGTGCCAGGATTGTGACCAAACTGTCTCTTACATTAAGGATATATTTAGAGGTTTGTGTTTGCTCTGCAGACAATTTGTACTGTTTACAATGGCATCTGTTCGTTATCTTCATATTTTTTGCTTCATCAGGACTAAAATAATTGAAAAAATCGGATAGAAAATAAACTCATCCAACAAATGACAGAGAACAAGACGAACGAACTAACATATGATCCCAATGCATCGGAATCTATCAAAACGATATTGTGAAAAAAGTATATGTTGTAATTGTCAAATTGTCAACCACATCAATATAAATGTATATAATAATGTTGATGTCCACAAGTGTTCTGTGATTTGTTGAAAAGAAACATGAATATAGTCATCAGAGAAGCAATAGAAGAACGTGGGATACGGAAAAGTAAAATGTCCATTATTAAACGATCTCCTGAAATTCCAGTATATATTAACAGGCAGGTTAATAGTTGTAAAATAATAATTAAAACAAACCACATTCCTTTTTTTCTAAAGTCACATTAAAATATTTACGAGAGTAGCAAAAGTGTTACGCTGTAAAACACGCAGGTGAACTTGGCATATTTAGTTTGGTATCTGCATTCGAATAAAATAATGCGATTCAGCTCAAACAGCCATCATGTGGCCTTAGAATCATAGTCCAGTAAACATTCTTTTGCTTTGATATAGTCATTTTATTTCCATTCATTCATTCATTCATTGACTTAATTTACTTTCGGTCGTCTTGAGCTCTACAAAAAAAAAAAAAATTAAAAAAAAAAAATGAAACAACAAACAAAGAAACAAAAAAACGTAGTCATATACGTAAAAGAACTGACCAACCATAGTGATAGAGATATAAAATTGACCCTGTTTCTGTTAAGAATGGTAATTGATGAGAACATTGATTCCGTCAGGATTTAAATGGACCAAAATCTGATACTCTACGGAATAGTCAGTCAAGTAATGATCAACTATCACGTAAAGAGCTTAAACTGGAATCGTACTGATTAAATTCTTAGTTCATAGGAGACTGACGGAATCTAGTCAGTGGAAATTTACATGCCATAACAAATGAAATCGTAAAGTATTGTAAGCAAGAGATAAATGCATTGATTGAGCATGTTTTACTGCTACATGTAACTTTGAGCAATTAATTCAATGTTTTTTTAATAACAGAATCCGATTGCTCTCCGATTCTCCCTTATTTGCTTTCTTTTAGAGTGGAAAATAGACCGTATATCTGCAGAATTAAATTACACAAGTGCATCTTCATAATATTCGAATCTAAGTATGTACTTTCTGACAAAAATTTTGGAACGTTGTGAAAACTTTGAAAACTTATTTTGCCTTTTGTTCATAGAGGAGGTACATGGGAAAGAATTATCAAAAACTAGGATTAAAGGTAGTGTTCAAATCAAA
Source organism: Saccostrea echinata (assembly GCF_033153115.1). Taxonomy (NCBI): domain Eukaryota; kingdom Metazoa; phylum Mollusca; class Bivalvia; order Ostreida; family Ostreidae; genus Saccostrea; species Saccostrea echinata. Next base: position 7,683,361 of record NW_026889803.1, read on the forward strand.
TTATATGATAAATGATTATCCTGGGGAATATATGTCAAGGCTGGCAAGTAAGATTACATCCAAATATGAAACAGATGTGGCAGACACTGCTGTGTCTTTTTTTCCAGAGTTCACTGGAATATATAGAGTCAATATATAAATTGAAGTAACTATTGTTAATTGATAATACGTCGTCGATATATCTAAACGTCTAGTTGAAGGCCACAACAAGTGTTTTCTTCTTCTTATGTAGAAGTTTTTGAATAAATTCTGCTTCAAAAGGATATAGGAATAAAGGAGCACAATTAGTTCGGAATTCTAACCATTCGTTGGAAGACCTGGTCTCCAAAGACTACATAGATATCGTCAATGAAGAACTCCAACATTATTTTAATATCAACTTCAGAGTACTTGTGTGTAGGATCAGAGTGATTTTTTAACAAATTTGTTGATGACCAATCACAAGACATGAAAATTTCCGAGTTTTATTTTTATTGAAGATGCAGTTGTCTATGATATCAAAAAGCCTAATTTTTAATTTATCGTCGGGAATGGTTGTATAAAGTGGAGAAAAGTCATACAATTTGATGCCCGTTACTAACTTTTGCAAATAAAAAAAATGTCAATCGAATTTTAAACAAGTACATAGATGTCTAAACAAATGAAGGTTTGCATTTGTTTTTGTTAATTAATTCAGCAAAATCTCTGATACGTTCCATTTTATTATATTTCTTCATATGTATCTTACTTAAGTAATGATCAAAAAGACCACTGTTAAAAGAAAAAAAAAATAAAATCCTACATTGCCAGATTAAAATTAAGAGATATTTCAATATGGCAATCGAAAAATATTTTTTCCTTTTAACATATTTAACGTTTATCATAGAGTTTAGTTGTTATTTATTTTAATAAAACATTCAAATATGAAAAATATGTGTCAGGCTCTGGTCATCTTTTATTTTATGGAAGAGTTTCAGTTTATTTCGAGTTCAGTGGGATTTCAACACGTGAATGAAAATGAATATTATTTATTACCAAATTGGCGTCGATATATCTATATGTCGAATTGAACAGCTGTAGAAGGCAACGCCAAGTTACTCCTACTTTCCATGTAGAAAGTTTTGAATACATTCTGTTTCATGAGCGCGAACAAAAACATGTCTGCTAATAAAGGGTACGAATATTACCCATGCAAATTCCAGCACTTTGTTGGAAGACCAGATCTCTAAAAACTAAATAGATACACAGGTAATGCTTTCTCCTCCATGCCACCTGATCCCACCTTTGATGTCTGCTCTGGGTTTGCTCTGCTCCTCATTTGTATTGTACTGTTACATTGAATTGTTGCATATTCATAGTTACATTCAGTAGATAAAAATACATCTATATCCATTTGAGAATTTTAACAAAGTTAACTGCGTTAGCAACTGTTTTTGTTTAAAGTATTTGCATTGATAATTAATTATAAAACAGTTTTGTTGCACTCCTGACTGCAGTATGATTTAAAATCAAATCCAGAAAACACATAAATTTACAAAGCTCTGTATATATCAAAATGAAATGAAATTGGGCATTATTTATAGTCCAGTACTGGTTATAAGCATAAAATTGTTGAAACTTGACTTTATATTACAAATTATTCCCTAGGAATGTAAAACTAGCTTAAAATGTAGAAAGAAGAAAAAAGTATATTTTATAGGGCATTCTACCTTATGGGACAAACACTATTGGCGATTTAGGTAAATCAAAAACATTTTACTCATCACTTTTTGTTTTTATTTATACATATTTGATCATTGATGATTCTAGAAATTTTGTTGCACTCCTGACGAAGAGCATGTGAAATTTTAAAGTAGCATCATGAAGCATATATTACACCAGAACATGTTCCATTGTTTCAGTAAAGTCGTTTTAGAATTATCTGAATTTAATTACAAGTTTTCTGTGTGTGTGTGTTAAATGTCTTTAAAAAAATTAAAAGAAAAGATAAAAAACATATCAGGATTGATAAAATTGAAATAGGGACAGATTTCAGTAATAATACTGTCGTTAGTTTAGTGATAAATTAGTCAAACAGATGCTTATTGATCAAATAATACATATTAGTATGTATAGAAGTCATTTCATCATTGAACGTAAATATTTCAATCCTGATATTTTGAGCATCATTTTTGTGCTGAAAATATCAATGAGATGTCTAGCAGGCATTTAGCCAGTATCAAAAGATGCATGTTGAGCGATAAAAATGTATTCAAATGGCCTGACTTTTTAGTGAAGATTGATAATTATGTGTCCGGTCATTTTTTAATTTACACATAGTGTAGCTTTATTGTAATCTGTATATTTACTTCATTTGTAATTGTTTAAACGTTGTTATGCTGTTCCAAGCCTTCTCCAGCTTCAGACTTAATAAATCATTTACTGAATATCATTTGTCAGACTTGCCGACATTTATTTTTCAGTGATATATTTTGATCCTGTATTTTATAAAATGCTCTTATCAGAAAGGACTGTCTTCATTACCTTTCTGTTTTTGAGATACATGCACGGAGCTACAATATGAACTCTCAAGTTATTAGAAACCGAACTCTTGTAAACTAGTAGCATGCATCCAAATATGCTGCATTTAGGTAAGAGTTTTCATTATGACTTTTTATTTTCAAAAATACTCATCTAGCTAATTGCTCATTAGGGAATTATGGTTACATACAGTATCAAAAATATGACTTTAGTATATACGCTCCACGTTGCAATATCAATGAAAAGTTGTCAAGGTACAATTTGTTGCTTTCGGAATGGATCTGCATCAGATAATAATCTAAAGTTGCTGTCTAGATATGCGGGCAAAATATGATTTGATCAATCGAAGACAAAGTTTCTTTGTCTGAGGGTCCGACAAGACACATGTTGATTTACATTCTCTCATAATATACTTTCGATCTCCTCTCTCTCTCGAAAAAAAATAAAAATTAAAATGCTAAATGAAAGGATAGCTCTTGCACATAAGCTCCTAAATAAGAAAATTTCTTCCGGAAATTAACTATTCTAATCAAAAAACGTAATCTTTAGAGCCAATGACAGATTTTGGACTAATGTCGCTGACATACTCGGTTCAATATCAAAATAGGTGGACCTTCCAATCAGCGTCTGGTTTTTTGTAGTAGTTGAACAATGACATATTTACAATGATTTAAAAGTGCCTTGGATAAAGAAAATAACAGGATTTGAACCATATATTTATTTATTCTCCTTTGCGTTCTAAATAGTTTACAATAGACAATATTTGGTATAATTAATACACATAATCAACACATAAGAAATGTACAACATAATGAATAAAATACAGTAAGTAGATCGTTATACATATGTAGTTAACATGTATATTCAATTGACTTACATTGTGCATAAATCAGCACATTACGAAGAAAATGTGTCCGAAATGAATATCACAATAATTTTAGATTTACAGAGTAGATTAAGTAAATTCTATCCTATCTTTGTTTTCAAAGGTCTGTGATTTTGCTCTCCTCACAAACTGTGTTGTTTAATTCGACTTTTGAGCATGATTATTGTTCGTTATCTTCCCATTACATGTACAATAAAGTTTAAGATGTTTCAAGTCACCTAGCCTACTTTGATAAATCTTCAAAAGATGTTACATCAGGTAATTTTCGGATGATGCATGTAATCTATACTCTCTGGATATGTGGTCGAGAAGATTTTCGTTTTATTTCACTGCTGAGTGTGCGAACTTTTGTAAAACTGAAACAAAATACAAGGTATTCAAAAGTATCCCCTTTCAACCGTGTCACACCTGCCGTGTGCCCCTTGTCATAATCGGGTAAAGGGAAAAATTCGTAGATAATTCATTGCGAAAATCTGCAATGTGAACAACTTTATTCCATATCAAATTTAATTCTTAAAACCAGAAACGAGGCGAAGAATGATAAACTTTCATATAGAAGCTTTTTGAGTTCCAAGGCAGAACTATGCATGATGTGGTTAATCATAGAGGATTGAGAAGATATTTTTGAATACGCTGTAAAATTTAAGGAATTTCATTTAAAGATCTTACTATAAAATTTCACTCCTTTAGACTATGAAACCCTCTGGGTTATAAATCTTAATTATGAATTCATATTTACTATTTGCATTTTCATGATTAATCATGCAAAGATGTATTTTATCTCCACTAAAGAATATTCTGATACCAGGAAAGTGTGACGGACAGACAAACAGGTAGACAGATGAACTGACGGGGTAGCAGCAATATCTCATCTAGGAATATATAGGGAATAAAGATTTTGTAGTTCTATTCAAGCTAGATTTTGTATATACATATATATGGACAATACTTTACACAACACACACACACGAATACAATGTGACACTGGAAAAGGAAATGATATTAAGCGGTGAAAAACTTTCTGTATTATGTAAGAAGTGCTTTTTTTGTAGAAATACATTTTTTGAAATGTTTCATATTGATGGATGAAATTGTCATTCTTAATAGTATATATCATTTACATAATGTCACTTGAAATGTGTTAAAATATTTTTTCCATTCTTGAACATCTTTTAAATTGATATCTGGAGCTTTGTCCTTAAATTGGCATTTAAAAAATCAAAACAATCAATTCAACCAATTTAACAAAGATGTAAAAAAAAAAACAAAAAAAAAAAACAAAAAACAAAAAACGGTAATCTGTTAAAGTACGTGCGTTAAAAAGTTTTAGAACATGCCTTTAAAACTGCAAATTTATTTCTTAAATGTATCTATATAGGTTTATTTTTAGATACACTTTCTGTGATCTTTTCTGTCACTTGAGATGATTTACCAAAACGACATTTTAGATTCAGTGACAGCCCAAAAGCTATATATACAAATACACCTTGACCACCATTAAGAAGGGTGTGTAACATAGAAAACAATTGGAATTCTGTAAATTGAGCTAAAAACCCAAACAGCCATGCTGCACCAGTGATGGTAGAAAGCCGGAAGTAGGCACCGATTTTCCCCTGTTCTTTAGACTTCCTGATGTCTACCTTGCCACGGATCCTAGAAACGGTCACCACAAACATAAAGGTATTGATACAGACAAAGAGCCCTACTGGAAGAGCGAAAGTAAACAGGACCATGTTCGGATTACCGATATAACAGGTGCGAGGAGAGTAACCAAGGCTTTCACCTTCACTCTCCATATAGCTCACAATTACATTGATAGTGATAATAAATGAGCAGATAAAAATATCTACTAGGAAGCAAGCAAGTACCCGCGACCTGACTTTCACTTGTGAATTTGAGAAGGATGTAAATGTTTGAAAGATTTGAAAGGTGGATAAACTCATCCAACATATAACAGAGAGCCAAAAGAAATGAACTAAAATACCAATTCCAATACATAGAGACTTACTCCAAAGAAAGAATTTGGAAAAAGTATAAGTCGTATTTGCCAAAACTGACAACCCAGCTAATATAATGATGTTGATATCCGCAATTGTTCTGTGAGTATTATTGAAAACAAACGTGCATATAGTCACTATTGAAGCAAGAGATGAGAGGGAGAGACAAAACAATGAAAAATACTTCATTAAGCGGTCTTCTGAGGTTGCCAGTAGACTGATAGGCTGGGTGGAAGCATTGAAATACTGAGTGAGGCAAATTTCAACACCCCGTTTGTCTAAAGATTCCTTGAAATACCTTGAGGAAAAACAGGATTGATACTCTGTAAGACATACAGAGAAATTTGACACATCTAGTTTAGCATCTGTGGTCCTTATTCTAACTTTTGGACAACGATACCAGTCAGCTGCGACTACCATCATCTGATCTTTGAGACAGTGTGGACGTGTTGGGTCATACCTGTTATCATTCAGCATGTTTATACTGTCATATAAATGCATTTCATGTCCATTCATTGGATTAAAATAATATCGATATTTAATGGCTCTACCAAACAATGAACCGCCGTAGATATGAAAACTCTGTCCGAGGACAGAGATTAAACCACGAAATGGAGAGACCATCAATTCAGAATTTAACGTCATATTTAATTTGGAAAACATATTCACTAAATTTTCTATCATCAGGTCAACGTTATGAAAGTGGTTGATCGATAGTTCTAAAACAATTGCCAAGAACATTTCATCCGTTGAAGACGGTATCAAGGCTGAAATCCTACAGAGATACTTAGTCATGTTACGATGTGACAGGATATCTTGAAGTGCTTGTCTGACTAAAGGTGTGTAGAATTGCATTTCGACTACGTCATAGTCATCAAGTGGTGTTACCTTTAGATTTAACTCGTAGTTGTTCTCTTCGAGCATAGGGTAGAGAGATTTGCACTCCGAGTTGTGTCGAAAATACTCTGCTTCACATTTTATTTCTAAGCACTTGCTCTAAAATAAACAAATCAACTGATGAAGTTCATATATAAACTTTAAGGAAGTATTCAACATCATTATAGCAATAAGATCATTCATTTCTTGGCCAAAGTTATACATGTATGGGGAACAGAACTTTAAAAAGAGGTACTAAATTGAAAACATATACATCTATCATCACTTTATAACGTAAATCACGTCATTAAAGGAGATTTTTGAAAAAAAATGACCGAACTAACTGAATATTATCATGCATATTTTCGATTGAAATGAACAAGATTAACAATTACCCACTATTAACTTTAACATAACATCTACCATAAAATGTTAAATATTTGTTACTTTTTTACATATCTCTTTTATTTGAATTATCTTCCTAGAAGGTAAGTATGCATCATTTAAATATATAATTATAAGCTGGCGTATTTTTTTTTTTTTTTTTTTTTTTTTTTTTGGAAAATTAGAAAGAAAATTAAATTAAAAACAATACCATCTTTTCGTCAAATATTTGATCTGGTTTGCATTTTGAGTTTTTTGTAATCCCTTCTTTTTTATTTTGTTTAAAGTCCATCAGGGCTGAAAAGGTTATTAGCATACTATCAATGCCTCCAAATGATCCACTCTTTCTATACTGAATGTTGAGATCAAGAGCTTCATTTTCCAAGAGAGCACAATATATGTTTTTGAAGACTTTGTCATTAGCAGTGTAGGGTAGATAGTACTTCTGGCAAGCAAGATTGAGGAAAGATCCATTGGTTAGTGTCTCTCTAATGAAAATAGGATCGTATGTACGTGTTACACAGGAACTAACAATTTTCTGAGTAGACTTCAAAGGATAGAAACCGATGTTGCATGCTGGATTTATGGCAAAAACAGATTGAAAAAGAGTTTCAGGATCATCTATTGTCATGAGATTGGATCGGCTGGTGCAAATCTTTTTCTTATCCCAGAGCACGAGATCAAATATCTGTTCGTTGTTACAGAAAGCACAATGAACATTAGAATACGTTTCATTTGTTAACAAAGACGTCACAGGTGTGATATTTGTCATATTTCTTAATGTAGATGGCATGCAGCTAGTACCATTTGGGCATGTTTGAATCATCCAATACGACTGCCAAGACCTGATTCCTGATTCAGTGTTCCATAATGGTTCCAGACAAGACATGGGGGGACCTCTCTCTTTGTCTTCAACAATAGGCGAATATTCAATAAAATCCGGAGCAGTTTTTTGTCTGTAGAATTTAGAGGGGCAGCAAGTGTCTCGTCTTACACAGGAATCATTGCATTCACATGGGGAGCACGACGGCTTATGTGTGAAAGTAAAGTTTCGTTTGAATTCCTTTCCGAGACACATGTTTTGTTCTGGACACAACAAAAGATAATAAAAGAGCAGTTCTTGTACTGTATCATTGTCAATCCATGAGGTCAGATGGATGGCTTGCTGAAAATCTTCTACACCTGGGTAGAGTATATTAGACTCCTGGGGACTGAAGAAAAATCCAACAGCAAGACCATCTAGTGCACCGAAGAAAAGTAGGAAAGTGTTCTGTAAAAGAAGTGGAGAAAATAAGACTATCTTTAATACATTATTACTGGTATCGAAACAAAAGCAACAAACATGCAAATAATTAGGAATAAAAAAAACAAAACAAAACAAAACAAAACAAAACAAAAACAAAACAAAACAAAACAAAACAAAACAAAAAACAAAAAAACAACAACAAAAAAAACAAAACCAAAGAAAACAAAATAAATCAAAAAACAAAAAAAAAAAACAACAAAAAAACACCCCCCCCCCCAAAAAAAAAAAAATCAATCATGTGTTTACAGTTATATAGAAAATATTGACATTCGTGATTTTTTTTTAAATAGTTTATCTTGTTCGCCCCTGCAAATTTCAAACATGACAAACTTATCATCAAAAAGGAAAATAACGAAGGTCAGTAAACAATGAATTTAATAATCAAAACCTTAAAAATGGAATTGCACTTTGTTACACAGTTATTACACAGGTGAATGAAAAACGTTGAGCCCCTGAATTTTCTATGCCACAATCTATCTGAAACTAAAATTTAGTAAATCAGAAATATTTGCTACTCACCATGGTTTTGGGCTGGCTTTGAGCAAAGAATCCAATATCTTTCTTTTTATAGCAGAATTTTAATAGAATATTAGCGAAATTCTATCATCAATAAGAAACAAATTTGATGTTAAATGATTGGGATTAATAGTCCTTTCAGATGAGATAATGTAGATTCCATTTTTTTGTACAAATGCTAATATTTCATGAATGCAGTGATGACAAAGCATAACCGTATGTAACTAACAGTTTGCAAAGAAAACCGGCAAAGTTATACACTTATTTCCAATATTTCATTTTTTATATATGGGTTCAATATACTTTCCCTTTGTTCCTTTTTGCTTTTAGAATAAATATATAAATTTTAGACGGAGAACGATCCTTTCAAAACGCACCTATAGATTATACATCGTATAAAAAACAAGAATACGGTCTGCAAAAAAGGAGGAAAATACGATTTAAAAATATCAAATACTGGTAAAAAAAAAAAAAGGAATCAAAATAAATAAACATAAAATATTTTTAAAAAACACCTAATAACATCCCCACCAAAAAAAAAAAAAAAAAAAAAAAAAAAAAAAAAAAAAAAATTATCAATCATGTACACAAAATATCATTATTATTGAAACTTTTATGAAAAATATATATTCTTTCTTGTTTTCTTACGCAAACTCATATTATGATTATTACAAAGGAAAGTATCGAATATCCGAGCGCTTTAAAACTATATGGCATAATAATCTACATAAAACATTACTACATATTTTTTTTCAAACTTTGGAAACAGGGTCAATTTTATATCTCTATCACTATGGTTGATCATTTTTTTACTAATATGACTACGTTTTTTTTTTGTTCGTCTGTTTGTTTGTTTTTATGCCCCTGGATCGAAAGATCCCGGGGGTATATTGTTTTTGTCCTGTTTGTCTGTCTGTCTGTTGTCGGCTTTAACCTAGCCCATAACTATTGCGCTGTCAAGGGTAAGGCTTTAATATTTGACATGAGTGTTCATTATGACAAGACCTTTCCATTGGTACAGAAATTTTTGATCATGTGACTTCAACTGTGACCTTTGACCTACACTTGAAAGACTTTAACATTGGCCATAACTATTGCACTGTAGTCTACGTCCCACTCCAGAATTGTGTTACCATCGGGGGCAAAGTGTTTCACAAACACATCTTGTTTTGTTTTGTTTGTTTGTTTGTTTGTTTGGGTTTTTTTTGTAGAGCTAAAGACGACCGAAAGTAAAGTCAATGAATGGAAATAAAATGACTATATCAAAGCAAAAATATGTTGTTTCTAAGGCCACATGATGGCTGTTTGAGCTGAATCGCATTATTTTTTTCGAATACAGATACCAAACTAAATATGCCAAGTTCACCTGCGTGATTTACAGCGTACCACTCTTGCTTCTCTCGGAAGTATTTCAATGTGACTTTAGAAAAAAAGGAATGTGGTTTGTTTTAATCATTATTTTACAACTATTAACCTGCCTGTTAATATATACTGGAATTTCAGGAGATCGTTTAATAATGGACATTTTACTTTTCTGTATCCCACGTTCTTCTATTGCTTCTCTGATGACTATATTCATGCTTCTTTTCAACAAATCACAGAAAACTTCAACATCAACATTATTATATACATGTATATTGATGTGGTTCAAAAATTGGAGATACAACTTACCATGTTTTTGTACTGGCTTTGAACGATGAATCAAACACATATCCCAACGATAAATGAAAGTTTTGATATCATTGACAGCTGCTTTTTCAATGAAAATGGAACTCGTAAATTTACTTACCTTGTCATTGGTCATTTGCAAAATTATTTTGTTAAAAAACATTGATTGTACAAACAAGTACTCTGAAGTTGACATTGAAAAGATGCTTGAGTTTCTGATTGACAATATCTATGTGGTTTTTGGAGACCAGGTCTTCCAACAATCTATTGGAATTCCCATGGGTACCAATTGCTCCCTGTTATTAGCAGACCTATTTTTGTATTCATATGTAGCAGAATTTGATTTGTCCAAAATATTATACGTGAAAAGAAGAAAACACTTGCTGTGGCCTTCAACTCGACATTTAGGTATTGTCAATTAACAATGGTTATTTCCATTCGTATGTCGATACGATATATCCCGGTGCGAGCTTGAGATAAAAGATACCACAGAGTCTGACACATCTGTTTCATATTTGGATATTTTACTTGAAAAAGACGTTAATGGTAATCTAACAACCAAGCTTTGTGATAAACGTGATGAATTAAACTTTTCAATCGTCAACTTCCCTTACTTATGCAGCAATATGCCTTCATCACCTGCATACGAGGTTGATATCTCTCAGTTGATTCGATACGCAAGAGCATGCTCTACGTATGTACTATTTCTAAAACGAGGTAAATTATTGACAAACAAGTTGATGAAACAAGAATATCAGCAGTCTCGTTTAAAGTCATCATTTCGTAAGTTCTCTGGTCGATATAATGACCTTGTCAGCAAATACAATTTATCATTAAGTCAAATGCTGACTGACTTTTTTCATACTAATTGTTAGGCCATTATTTACACATTGAATTGTCGTCAGATTTTCCCGTTATTTCCCGATCATGGCAGGAACACACGGCGGGTGTGACCGGTCGGCAGGGGATGCTCACTCCTCCATGGCACCTGATCCCACCTCTGATGTTTTGGAGGTCCGTGTTTGCTCTGCTCCTATTTTGTAATGTTTAATGAACTTTTGAGCTTGAATACTGTTCGTTATCTACATATATTTCATCCGGCATTTTGAGATGATATACACAGATTCTGATATCCTCCCATTAATAATCATGATTAATATAAACACGACAAAACACATTAAGCAACTAAAAGAATCCAACACACTATTACTTCTTTTTTCCTAATCTATATTTCTGATTCCGTTTGTCAGTATTACCTTGGATATAATTTATACGCAATAGATCTATAGAAATAAATATCATTGTATGTTTTTCATTCATATTTATGTCACCTGAACGATTAAGAAAACTTTTAAGCATCATGTTAAATTCTGTGTCTCCGTCATGAACGTCCGGGCAGGGACCTATAGGTCCTTGGTCCGGGCCATAACTTTTCCGAACTTTACTGGAAGAGTTTCATGTAATGTATGTTGTTGCAGATATGTATTTCAGTTGAAACAAATGTAGGTGAATAAGAATCGGCCTAAACTAAAATGGATTTTTTAAATGGAGATTTTTTTTTACCTATCACATATCACATTACTTAAGAAATAATGCATCATTTTTAGAGTTTCATTGGGATATTGCGTGAAGTTGGTCATGTGATCAAATCCTATAACGCCCGAAGGGCGTTATAGTAGATTTGATCAAGTACCAACTTCAGGCCATATTCCAATGAAACTCTAAAAAATAATATTTTATTTCTTATATTAATATTTATTCCTGATACAAAGAAAAAAATTACTATTTAGACTTCGTTATGAAAATGCAACATTACATACATGTACGACATTATGTGACGTCACAGTCTAGCCCTTCCAAAAGTCCTGCGCGGTTTGCTTTTCATACACAAGAAATTTTGATCACGTGACCAACTTCATGTCATTGAAAATTGAAATTCAATTTAATTAATATTGTCATATAAGAGGACTTTGGTGAATAATAATAATATATTGCTTTTTCGTTTAATATTTGCATACAATTGAATACTATACAGATGACATTAAATATTAAAAAGCTCTTTTAAAAAATCTTCACAACATTATCATTATTCATTCATTTATTTATTATTTTAATTGTAATTTTTACACATATGAATACAACCGTAATTGATTTGAAAATCAGAGACATTGTGGATCTTTGTAACATCAAAAACTAAAATTCCTAGATGAATGCCTTTTGTGTTGTTAATAAACTGTAATAATGCAAAACTTTTTTTTCTGTCTTAACAAAAAAATTTCTAAAACATACAGCAATCATAAGTTAAGTACAAAATGACATTCTAGATAAAATTTAGACATATTCTCTAAATTGAAACAATGTGTTTAACAAAGATCAATATAATACTCTTCAGAAAATATAATTGGATTCTCTGGAATGGTCTGATATTTGAAACAGTTTCCCAGTTATACGGAAATTAAAAATGTATCATTTGATACTGTATATCTTATACCTTTCCGTACATAACATCATTTTCCACAATTTTTCTTTGAAATAAAAGTCACACACCTTTAAAAGAGAAAACAAAATTTATATAGATTATTGATTCTAAAGTACTAGTAATGTCCTGAGCCAATTTCAATTATATATCCTAATTTCAGAAAAAGTAAGCTTCATACACGAAATCTTAACTTGTTCTGTATCGTATTGACAAATTCAAATCAAATCCACACCTGCTCGAATAATTAAGACAAGTCTACACACGTTCAAGTTTTGTAAAATTTTCAATATTCAATAGCTATTGCTTTTTCAAAATTTTGATAGGAGTCAGAACTCGTTGAACATAATTACTTGAACACTGTTCTATTTTTATGCAGAGTGGAAAGATCGAAAATGTTTTATGTTCATTTTTGTCCAAAGAAATTTGAAGGACATTATTTACGTAGGAAAGGCAACATAAATCTATACAAGGAAACTCAGAAAATTTTGGTCCCCCGCTTTCAGGGTCTTATTTGTTGGGGTACAATTGGCATAACTGACTTGTCTGTCTTATCTTTAAGGTCATGAAAGAAAATATTGTACGTTTGGAAAGACCTTGACACAGGTAATGCACATGTAAGAATATAAAACTCCTGACTTTTCAGGTACAAAAGCTACTGCAAAGGTAAGAATACTTGAAAAGTAGATCAAACTTCAAGGTCAATAACAAGTGTACATTCAGAAAGGTCTTGTAACAGGTATTGCATACAAAACTACGAAAGCATTCAAAAGTTTAAATTTTTGAAAAGAAAGTCATACTTCAAGGTCGAGGTCATGAGGTAAAAAAATCATAGTATATTCGAAAGTCCTCTCATAAGTAATGTACGTGTGAGATACGAAAGACCTGTCTTTTCTCATTCATATTTTTAAAAGTAGGCAAAACGTCAAGGTCATGAGGTCAAAATCAAGGTATATTTTGAAAAGGATTTTTCACAGGTAATGCATATATGAAATATAAGAGTTCAATTTTTTTCTCAATCCAAAGTTATTACCAAAGTTAAAAATTGGGAAAAGTAAGTCAAACTCCAAAGTTAAGAGGTCAAAATCAATATACATATGTACATTCTGAAGTGTCTTATAACAGGTAATATGAAAGCCCAATCTTCTTCATTCACAAGTTATGATCAAGGTTAAAGTTTTTTTGACTGAGAGACGGACGGAATGACGAATGAGATTTTTCGGCACTTTTGCAAAATCGAAAGACAACTAGAATCTGGTTTGTTAGGCTTTATGGGGCACAAATAAAAAAAACACAACAACAGAATATATAACTAAACGTAAAAAGTTACACTAGTAAATTGGACATTGCAAATGAGTTCAACTCATATTACATGTACCAAAAGGGTATTATTTACATTTAAAATGTATTTTCCTTTAAAAATGTAATAAACTGTGAAGAAAACATTTGGCATGTTGAAAATCACAGATGAGAATCGAATCACCGCATCTAGATGGGTTTGAATACAATTTTTGTGATTGTTTTATTAAATTTAATGTTTCGCGTGATCATCTACATCCTGTTTTCATTTTCTGATATAATTGTAGTAAATTTAAAATTGTTTATAACAAAAAAAAAATTCCTGTTTCTAAAAAGTAATACTAGCACTATATCTTTATGCACAGTGGATGGCTAAAAGAACAAAGGTCTCTGACGAGACTGTAGCTCTACTTGTTTGTACTTATAACAAAGGAAGAGAAAATTAGCACTTGCACTTGAAACTTTGCAACGGCAATAAACGATCCTTGGTTAAGTCTCTTTTTATGGCGATATTTTTGCAATCAGGCTAAAACTGTAGGAGGAATAACCGTTTGAAAGAATTTAACAGAAATTTCTAATTTAACCATGAAAACATCATTCATCATAATCAAAAAAGATAAAGACAATTATGTATCTCAGTGTACTCTACTTGCATGCCAAGTTATATTAAAATCAGACCAAACCATAGGAGGAGTAGTGTTTTGAAATTATTTCTCAGAAATTTCTATTTTTAGTAACCATGTCAACACTTCACCAAATCAAAAACCAATATACAGAATACTGTATCTCAGTGTATTCTACTTGTGTGCCAAGTTATATTGAAATCAGACCAAAACTTTAGGAGTAGTAGTGTTTTAAAGTATTACAGAAATTTACATTTTTATTAACAATGGCAACACCGTTCTTTGAAATTAAAAACTGATGTATAGAATTATGTATCATAGAGTTGTCTAATTAAGTGCCAAGTTATATGAAGTCAGACAAAAACTGTAGGAGAAGTGGCGTTTTAAAAAAAAAATCACAGAAATTTCTATTCATAGTAACTATAGCATCACCGTTCATCGAAATGAAAAACCGACATAAAAAAAATTGAATTTTAGTGTAGTCTACTTGTATGCCAAGTTATATTGATGTAAAGGGAGTAGCGTTTTGAATGTATTTCACAGAAATTTCTGTTTATAGTAATCATGGCAACACCGTTCATCGAAATAAAAAAAGCATAAAAAACTTTGTATCTCAGCGAAGTATACTTGTGTGCCAAGTTTTATTGAAATCAGACCGAAACTTTAAGAGGAGTAGAATGTATTTCAGAGTTTTCTATTTTAGTAATCATGGTACGTAACGCCGTTCATTGAAATAAAAACCGATATAGAAAATTATGTATCTTAGTGTAGTCTACTTGTGTGCCAAGTTATATTGAAATCAGACAAAAACTGTAGGAGGAGTAGCGTTTTGAATGTATTTCACAGAAATTTCTATTATTAGTAACCATGGCAACACAGTCCATCAAAATCAAAAACCGATATACAGAATTATGCATTTCAGTGTAGTCTACTTGTGTGCCAAATTATATTGAAATCAGACCGAAACTGTAGGAGGAGTAGAAATTTGAAAAAATTGTTTATAGACACACGGACAGGCAGACGACGGACACCTTACTATCGCATAGGCTCTTCTGGTCTCTGACCAGTAGAGCTAAAAACCGGTTGCCACTACTCTCGACTGGTCTCTACAGTTTGCATTGTTGCCCTCTTGGCTGTTTAATTTTAAAAGAAATTAAAAAAAAACATCTCAAGTTGATCATGGCACGAAAAAGATTCTTAATTGCACAATGGCCAAATGGAATCAATTCATTGTCCTCTATCAGTGTTGTATAATAAACTTTACGCATAGCAAACCTTCCCCCGGAGTGTTAAAGGGGCTTGGACACAGATTTGAAGCTCATATTTTCTAAAATTTTCAATATAATAATATGACATAGGTTGCTAGAGCATTTCACACCGAAATAAAATAAAAGCAAGTTTAGAAACTTCTTTTATTTAGAAATTATTTAAACTACAAATTCGGCTAGAGTTTGATTGCCACAAAGCCTTGCACTTTCAAAAAGTAAAATTTATCCATAAAACTTAAGAGAAGTAGAAATTTTGTTGTCGTTAATCACTTTATTTAATATCTCAGTAAGAATGTTTATAATATATAGTAAGTACTAAACAGTTTTGAAATAACATTAAAGAAGGCCGACTGACGTACATGTATACACCACTTATCAAGTTTGGTATGAAAGATGATGCACTTAGAGAATATCGGAATTAATATTAAAAGAATATTTTGCGATTGTCATTTCTGCGGATTTGTCCTACCCGCAAATTAAAAGTTTGCAAAAAATGGACAACTGCAGAAAATACCCGTTATACAGAATATTCTTGTTTTAAGGATTTGCTACCATACGGTATAAAAAATACCTTGAAACTTTTCATTCCATCCCCAGAATCTCTTTTGATTGAATATAAAGCTATAGAATATTAATTAAATATGAATATATATAAATGTTAGTCTCTCGGGTCTCAGTTAACTTCCTGTACTACCATTTGGATGCAGGGAAACTGATTGAAAGAAAAAGGTTACATAAAGATCATCCATATAGTATTTTGTTTCTCACATTTGCAATTATTCTAATGTCTCCTGATTTCCTTGAAGAATTCCATTTCAATCTCCAATGGATTTTTCTCAAATTAAAACATATTTATATATTCTATATCAATCTGCAATAATTTAATTTCCTGAGGGTAAGATATTAGACTTCCATCCTTACTGTTCATTCCCAGAGGCGAACGCTTCAGGTCAATAGCTTTTATAAAATGATAAAAATCTTGTTTGATAGCTTTAGGGTAAAAGCTCAAGATTTTACTGTGAGCATGTGCATTTTCTCAATCTTCTGTATATTCCACAGTAAAATTGTGAAAGGATTTCTTTCATAAATAAGCTGTTTCATCTTTGTATTTCTGTTATGTTTAAAAATGAAATCGAGCGCTACAAATTTTTTTTTCACATCTCAAAGATGTACTTACTGACAATCACCAACCTTTTTGTCCTATAAAGTAAGGGGGAAAACTTTAGCGTCATCTTTGAAGGAAAGGGATAATTTTTTCAAAGCTCAAATATAAAGCTGACATTGTTCGTGATTTTTAAAAAATGGATCAAGTAGCTAAAACTTTTGCAAGCATCTTTTATCCCCCCAAAGAAAATAAAAAAGAAATAAAATAAAATATGCCCTATGAATAAATGTATGAAGTATGAATTTATGAAAAAATTATATGAAATGAAAACAACAAATCAACTTTAAGAACGAAAAATTTAAGAATACTTTTTTTTCAATGAATGAAAATTAAATAAAATCTAATTTGAGGAATTTTGAATAAAGGGATGTTTTCAAAAAGATTCAGAGGGTTGTGAATATTTGACCCTTTTGTTGAATGCAAACACATTGAAGAACATGACCACTAGTACTCTACAGTTTAGGTTATATTGTGATTATTAAAAATAAAGTGTCAACAATTGCAAAAATGAAATGTTCCTTCATGAGTATGAGTCAACGTTATTCAAATTTTTTGTAGGATTAATTTATACTTATAGGAAGACAAAATAAACTCATATGGTCGACGAAAGACGTCAGTGTGTATGACGGATATGAGAAAATATAGAAAAGATATCTTTTTGGAGGGAGTTTTTGTGCCTAAAATACATGACACAATTACGAGATATCGATGATCTATATTCTCTACCTGATATCTTTTTGTTTCGCATCCAATACTTTTTGATATATGGATGAATTATTTTTTTTATGGTTTTAATTGGAAAAAAATAAATTGAAATTTCTATAGGATAGCATATTAATTTGCTCCTATTATTCTAGAAAGAAGAAAGTTTGATAGACATTTTAACATTGGTTTTCATTTCATGTTTTATAGTTGGTATTTTCACCTTCCCCCCCTCACACACACACACATAAATCAAAAAAAAAAAAAAAACATAAAAGAAAAGAAAAGAAACACAAAAGTTTTAGGAGGTGATTAGATGGTTTCGTAGAAAATTCTTCAAATAAAAGTAATATTCGAAACCAGTTGTCTTAGATAACTTCAAAACATGACTTTGAAGTAACATAGAAAATTCTAACATATTTACACGCAAATGTTTATTGGCAATAATATGATAACAAAATAAAATTCAAATTTTCAAAATCTATATACTGTCATAAACTGTATCTACAAATTATACAACAATGCAAGATTAGATTATGTACGTAGACATTCCTCTGAGAATTCAAGTCAATGAATAAAGGTTAACAAACAACACTAAATACGATTAAAATTTTACTGGGTGAAGACTTTTTCTCAAGAAATGCAAGGTTATTGTATTGGTGTATACCAGCATTCACATTTAAGCTCCTTAACAAAATATTTTTAATTCACCATATTTTCACAGATATATACGTAGAAATGTAGGATCAGGATATTATGTTTTTCGGTTCAAGTCATGTGATTTTATATTGAAGTAGGGAAGAAGGATGTAAATTTTGATTACGGAAAGTAGATCAAGAGCTTATTTAAACAATGAATAATAATCACATTTAACTTAAGTCAATTTAGATAATAAAAAGTAAGATTTATCCTTGTTACGACTATTAAGAGGTATTTAGATTGATACTATCATCCTACAATAAAACATGTAATCTCTGTAGAAAGGAATCTAATTAAAGAAGCAGTACTTTCAAAGTATGTTCAAAATGTCAAATATTAAATGATTTAATTGAGTGTACGCGGCCACATTGTCGTTTAACAATTCTATACAAACATTTCTTTATACCAAGAAATATGATGTCTGTTTTAAATTTCTTCGTTGAAGTGCTTTAAGTGCATATACACTTGCTCAGAGCCAATCTGTTTATCAGACTTTAAATGAGTAGAAAAAGTCAAGTTGTTCAGTTTATGACCAGCATACACACTGTCTCTCATTAGACCAGCAAAGAGACCCTCTCTTTTTTCTTCCTTTGGAACAGCATATACACTGTTACTCTCTTCTTTAATCAAATGGTAATTCTGCTGTATTTGTTTTGTTTTTCTGAATAAAAAGTAATTATATCAAATAAAAATATAATGTCCATATGCACACTGCTAAAATTTCAAAAATACATAAATATAAATTCTTTACGCTAACACTGTTGACATTTGATGCTTTCATATACCTGTTGCAAGTGATGATAACGATGCTAAACGCAGTGAGAATAAAAAGAAAAAGGGCACTTGAAAGAATAATCCAATATTGTATTCCCATTGTCTTTAAGTTTCCCCAAAGTCCCTTTTCAGTGATCAAAACTTTAACATACACGTCTGTTGAAATGTTGGCATGATTAGACATGACACTGCCATCTGTGCTTAAATTGCTTGTAGGGCTCACTAGGGAAGAAGATTGATAACTTTTTTATCTATTAGAAAGCATACATATCAGTAAAAATTCACCATTAGAAAGAAATGCAAGCTAAAATGTGAGTTTACTTTTAAAAAGATAAAGCTATATTTACGAGAGGAAAGTTTATCCTTAACACAACCGAGGACATCATCACACTTATTATCTGGGCATGTACATGTTTTTCTACATCTAGGACCAAACCATCCAGGAGGGCATGGATTTACACAGTTATGTCCGAATGATCCAACACATTCTAAAAGAGAAAGAAATGCGTCTCTGTGTCATATCAAACAGTTTTTGACGATTAGAACACTAAAACCGATGTAAAAAAGTAAGTTTAAAACCTGCACTCCTCTATTTGATTCAAAGATATGCCCTTTCACAAGAAATTGTCTTTAGACTGATTTGAACAATGGGAGATTCTACATGCAGTGTATTCAAATCAGAATTTTTTTAAAACCTGATAATTAATTGAGAAAATAAAGCTAATATGCAGCATTCATTCATCATGAATGAGAAGATTTGCATATGCAACATCTGTGAAAACTTGTCAATATATTTCTATGAGCAGGATTTGAAACAAAGTATTCGTCATAACAATACATCCACACCAGGGTTTTTTTTTTTTTTAAATTAAAGACAAATTCACTTGGGGATTAACTTGCTGGAAGAATTTAACTTAAAATTCGATTACACACAACAACACTAAAGAATTATTACTGCTATGCATTCTAAGTGGCATAATTCAGACAAGTAGTTCAGCAATGGAACAGAAGACATTCGAGAATGGAAAATTCAGAAGTTTTCAATCTATTTACCCGTCCAGAACATGTAGGTCACATCCTACATTCGAATGATTTCTGAAAGTGACATCCCAGGATGCAATGCAAGACGCAGAGTCTATGCAGTTCAGTAAAGGTGAGATATTTATTATTGAATACGGTTCAAAAATCTATTTGATCATTTATCCAGAAAAAAATCTTAATTTACCGCTTAATTTTATAAGGAGATTCTTTGACAAACATCAGTTTAAAAAAATGGCTTTTAAACTACTGGGAACCATGGCAAATCATAATTTCATGTAAACAATTTCTTGGGCATCCATATGTACATGTATGCAGGAAACAAAATTAAATGTTTGCAACTATTTTAATTCAATGTTGTTTTAAATTGTTATACTAGATCAATAAGTTCTGCTTACCTTGGCATGTATCATTCAGTTCATAAAAACCAGTGCAGCAAAATCGGGTTCCACTGCAAAATGAAAGGGTTTAAAATGAAATATAACATTACAAAAGCACAAATGCAACATTTAATTTCTTATTAGAAGTTATATTACTGACTCTGTTTGCTTACACCCATTGACCGTCCCAGGTGGGATGGACAAAACTTCAGATAAATAACACAATATACCAATAATTGACAAGACAAAAAAAGTCATTTTGCACAAAACTCCATTCCATCATTTCTATTCAATTTTAAATAAGTATATATATATATATATGTATATTTATTTCCTTCCTGTATTTATAACACTTTTAACCCTAGCCTTGAGCACTTATTTCGGCCACAGATAGTTATGTTTTATATATATACAATGATGAAAACACTAGGAAAACTTTTAAAATCTTGTATTAGTTCTTACAAGTGCTATACGTGTCATTAGCGGCCATCCCTGCTCTTGAATAGTAAGAATTACATCGAGTTGAAAATGTTACGACATTTCTTCTTATAATAAAAATGATGCTTAATGAAAAGTGTGCTGCAGTTCTGGTTTGTTCTTGGTCGTTACTAAAAGCCTCTTTTTTTTTGTAAAATATGCTGTGAAAATTTGTTTTAAACCTGTCCAGGCGAGTTGGCATCACTGCTTGTCACTTGAAAAAATGAAGTGTGGGAACATTCCTGCTTTATTATTATTTTTAAATATAGATTTTTCCTGTTTACTTTTGCAGTACCATCTAATCAGTGATACTGGTTCCATCACGGTTTAGAATAAGGACGTTTTGTATCATGTGATTGCCTTGCACATGACCGGCACGATTGTAAGACACAACAAAGACAATGTACTGGAACAGGGGATCTTCTGCTTGATATGAAATATTTTAATCAATAAGAAAGGAATATTATTTGCTGAGTTTTGTCAATCGTACCCAAACTAAAATAAATCTTATAGAAATACTTGGTATTTTGGATGAAAAGAATGGAAGTAAAGGAATGCTTCTCTATTTTGGTTTTAATACATAATGTGTTGGTATAAAGCTATAAGAAGGTCTTCAAGTACCATTTGAATAATGCGTAAAAGTGTAGATAACGAACCGTGATTAATCTCATAAACCCAACAAACAAAACGAATTTTGAATAGGGCAATAACACGGGGCCCTGGAAACACCAGAGGTGGGATAAGGTGCTTAGAAGGAGTAAGCATCCCCTGTCAATCAGTCACAACCGCTGTGATCCCTATGTATTGATCAGGTAGACAGTTCACCGTGGTCAAATTTAGTATAAAAGCAATGACCTAACAATGAAATATGTCAAACCAAATACAACCCAACGAAAGGCTAAATTTGCAAACAAGGCCATTATAACGACTGCAGAATTTACTTTACTTTAAGTTTGCTTTAAGCGGAGTTGTTGAAATCCTTGTAACATCAACTTATTTGTCAGTAGCTTGCCTCAGATTAAAATTGATCGTACTCGGAGCATGATCTTGCGTATTGAATCACTTTGGAAATATAAAAACCGTATGCAGATGATCTTAGAATATTGCTACATAAATAAGAAAAGTTGACGAGCTGAAGTTATCCCGTTATTCATACAATTTAGTTGGCCATTATCGTCTATAGTCAGTAATAAATCCAAATAAAAACCAAATGTGACAGAAGCTGCCATTTCTTTCATATTACTATAGTAAGTTCACCGGGATATATCGAGTCGACATAAAAGTAACTATTATTTATTGATAAAACTTTGTCTATCTGAATGTTGAGTTTATGGCCACATCAAGAGTGAATTATATACATAAAGAATGAAATAATCATTACAATGAAATTATTTATGGAGATAACGAACAGTATTCAAGGTCAAAAGTCCATTAAACAATACAAATTTTGGAGCAGAGCAAACACGGACCTCTAAAACATCAGAGGTGGGATCAGGTGCCATGGAGGAGTGAGCATCCCCTGCCGGCCGGCCACACCCGCCCTGTGCTCCTTGTCATGATCGGGTAATAACGGAAAATCCGTCGACAATTCAGTGTGTAAATAATGGCCTAACAATTAGTATGAAAAACGTCATGATCAGTCAGCATTTGACTTAATAATAAATTGTATTTGCTGACAAACCGTCACGGTAGCTCAGTCGATAGAGCGCTCGCTCCGTGATCAGAAGGTCATGAGTTCGAATCTCGGCCGCGACTGACTTAAGTCGATAAAAAATCGGTAGCAACTGTTCCTTCTCCATGCGCTCGGCACTTTAAAGTGAAAGATATGGGTCCTTCGGATGAGACCTTAAAAATCGAGGCCCCGTGTCACGACAGGCGTTGGCACGATAAAGATCCCTCACTACTGAATGGCTCTGAGTGCAGAGTAAAGGTCTAAATTTGAAACCATTCACCGGTATACGGTGACGTCTCTATATGAGTGAAAAGTTCTCGAATGGGACTTAAAACAAGATACAATCAATAAATCAATATTTGCTGACAAGGTAATTGTATCGACCATACAACTTACAAAAAAACAACTTTAAACGAGACTGCTGATATTCTTGTTCCATCAACTTGTTTTTTGTCAATAACTTACCTCGTTTTAGAAATTGTTCATACGTAGAGCATGCTCTCGCGTATCGAATCAACTGAGAGATATAAACCCCGTATGTAGGTGATGAAGGTATATTGCTGCATAAGTAAGGGAAGTTGACGATTGAAAAGTTAAAGTCATCACGTTTATCATAAAGCTTGGTTGTTAGATTACCATTAACGTCTTTTTCTAGTAAAATATCCACATATGAAACAAATGTGTCAGACTCTGTGGTATCTTTTATTTCAAGCTCACTGGGTATATCGTATCGACATACGAATGGAATAACCATTGTTAATTAATAATACGTCGTTGATATATCTAAATGTCGAGTTGAAGGCAACAACAAGTGTTTTCTTCTTTTCAGGTTTTGAACAAATTCTGCTTCATATAAATACAAAAATAGGTCTCCTAATAACGGGGCGCAATTGGTACCCATGGAAATTCCAATAGATTGTTGGAAGACCTAGTCTCCAAAAACCACATAGATATTTTCAATCAGAAACTCAGGCACCTTTTTAATATCAACTTCAGATTATTTGTGTGTACAATCAAAATGTTTTTTAACAAAATAATTTTGCAAATGACCAATGACAAGACAAGTAAATTTACGAGTTCCATTTTTATTGAAAAAGCAGCTGTCAATGATGTCAAAAAGCCTAGACTTTAACATCAATTCTCTGTAAGGACCAAAATTTTACTGTAGGACTGTGGCACACACCATGAGCGATTTTCATGAAACTTTTTCAGGTGATTAATGCCCATACATTATGACATAATCAACATTCAAAATTAAGGTTACTACCTTGGTTGCCATGGTATCGGGATAATATAAATTTTTGTCCCATTTACTCTCAATTCAAGCATAAAAATGCTATATACTTGATTTCATGTGGTTTAATCATCTTTATTATTTTGAGATAATTCATACATTATATGAATAGAACAAATGAAGCACTATATAACATAATAAAGAAAAATTCTACAAGTCACTGCAAATTCTTCAATTGATGACTCAAAGATGAACAAATTCTTACATTTTGAAAATGGTCGTTTTTACCCCATATTTCAAGAAGTCTTTCAAGAAATGCAGGCAATTCAAGAAAAAATCACCTGAAATTTAAGAAACACCATAATAATATTAGTTAAATTTTATGAAAAGTAGAGTCGGGATTTTTTTTTCGTTTTCGGTATATTTAACTTCGAAAATTGGCATTTTGCCAAATAATATTTTTTTTTCAAAATGTTACTAGACACTGGTTGTTTTATAAAATTTCTTTTCCAAACATTTTTCTCACGAATAGATAAGACAAACGGAATGATAAGTAAATATTATTAAAGATAATAAATAAGATGTAACAAAATTACGTGAATTATTACTGTTTCTCTATGATCCTTTACAAAGGGCGGGTAACTCAAAATCTAAAGAAAATTAGCTATTCAACTTTTCACTGGAACTTATTTCAGTAAATAACATTTTCAAATACTAGATAAAAAAAAAAATGGAAAAAGATAATGGATAAAAACTCTAATGATACTTTTCAACCAAAAAAATAAATAAATAAATAAATAAATAATAAATTATTACTTTTTCATGCATAGGTAGGTAGATATTAATTTAGCAAGTTTGAAATTTGATAAGCTAATGTTAATTTCCTCCATTTAAATTTTGCTTGTTCCCAGATGCAAATCTTTAGATATCAATTTTATTTAGATAAAGAAATTTATAATTATTTAGACTGACCATAAATTAACAAAAATAAAAATGAAACCATTAATGTATATTCTTACACTCAGAAAACATACACATATTCATATGTATATGTATAATCTTATCGTTACTTAAAACAGTTTGGTTTTTTTTTTCAAATTATTATTCAAACAAGAATCTACATCTAAACATTATCCAAAATGTGTATTTAGAGATAAACAAAATGCAGAAAATAACTGCTATATAGCAATTTTTAGACAATAAAAACAGCTAGGCTTGATGTTTCCATGATTTCTCTTTACATCAGAGGTTGGCCATTATGTGGTGTTGTGTCTGACAAGTCAAGAAGAATTTTAAATGGGTTTGAAAAGTGAAACTTGAAATAATCATCTTCATCTTTTCCCCTGATTGTTTAATATCTACTACATTTTTCATGTGATAACAAATACAAGTATATAAGCATATCTATTTTTATTAAAATGTATATAATACTAAGATGGTAGTTAGTATTTACAACTCCAAATAAATTGCCTCAGAATTCCTGCATGTGTACTTTAAAAAGCAGGCTTCTTATCACAGGTGCTTGGGTACGGACCTCCCCCCCCCCCCTTGCCCTGCGTTCCATACCCCAAGGGTTCTCCCCGACTTTTTTTATATAAAATATTTTTCTATGACACATTCACAAAGTTTGTTTTTAATTGACTTTAGACATAAACAAACATACATACACATACACAAACAGACACACCACGGCTGGAAAGCTTACATACAGATTTTTAGGAATAAACATGAAATAAAAAAAATATGAATACACAAGATATACTAAAATAATAATGTAGATGACATAAATTTATCTATATGTTTATGTTTTCAAATATCTGGTTCCAGTTAATCCATCTTCTTTTATAGCTTATACACATGAAGTTCATTGTTTTATTTATTTCTATAAAAATTCATACTCTTGGATACTAAAAGAGAACTTTTAGTATCAAAAAGTATGAATTTTTATAAAAGGTTAGTTTTAAATTATATTTTGGATTTTTCAATCGTATTACTTTGTGAATATGTCATAGAAATATATTTTATTAAAAAAAGTCGAGGAGAACCCTTGGGGTATGGAACGCGGGGGAGGGGGTCCCATCCTCAAGCACCTGTTCTTCATATTTTATCGCCTTGAACGCAGACAACAATTTGCTAATTAATGAATACCGTAAATAAACCATTAATAAATACAATACATGGCGCAGACGTATCTAGCGCTAATTCATGATTACGCCAACCACTCCATACCCAGTGATTGTGCTAAATTTTGAATACGCCAATTTATGTACACATACAGTATTTTCAGTGTAGCCAATTGCAAGGTAAAAGTAACTGAAACAATTTACCATCACCTACTCCAAAAGCTGTCCCCATGCTCTAACAGAATCTTCTCCAAAATAATATTGTTTAGTTAAGATACTGTCCAATGTTCAGTTCTCACGGTCAATTGCAAGGTTTCTTTCTCCATTAGTTAATTTTGTAACTGCCTCCTGCTTCTGGTATTTAGCCTTTGTGTTGAAATAAAGATGATAAAAACACAAGAATAAAGGTTCTCTTTATGTACCGGTATCTTTTCATCTTCTTTTTTTCAAAGCACCAGTACATCTATTATATGTTTAAAATATTTTTTTTTCAAATTAAAGAAATTCATTCTTATTGTCAATCATGAATACATACATTTACATGGGTATATCATATTTATATCTTATGTGTATTTATAGCTGCAGTTAAATTATTCTCTATTGAGAAGCTGATGGCTTGTCTTAGTACTCCCCCTCAGGGGGAGTATTAAAACGAGCCATCAATTTCTCAATAGAGAATACAGTTAAATATGTTTTGTTCTTTTACAGTGAATCTGAATTATATGACTTCTTTTTAGGCTAAAAAATTTTTTATGTGTTTCCGTTAAGTCGACCATCTCTAATTTTTACCCACCACCTACCGGTACTACTTTTTTGGCCAAATCAGATTTTAAACTGTACCACTGGCAGATTTAGAGTAAATATACATCAGATTTAATAAATCAATTTATTGGTGTGGCCTTGAGCCCCTACCCCACACCAAACTAGTCCCTCCCCCTTTTCAAGATTCCTGGATCCGCCACTGTGTACAACGTTACCAAAAATATATGTTTTTTCAATATTAAATTGCCTTGTGTATATTTTACATACAAACTTACATCTTCTATAACATTCTCCTCCTTTTGATAAACTTTGTAGTTATGATTTGCCAAAATAAGTTGCTTTCTGAAGCAAGCAAAAATTCCTATAATGCAAATATATTACTAAGATGTATATCTGGAATGTCCTGCTAACATGGCGATCTTTGAATATAGACCAATTAAGTCTATTATATAAAAAAATATTTAATTTAAAAGTTATGTCAATTTAATTGAAAAAGCTTCTTACATGTAGTTTTTATACAAAATGAATATTTGAAAAAAATTCAAATTTATACCTGTGCCTAGGGTTGTTCTAACCATTCCTACTGACTGCAATATCTTCTGCTTGTTGTATTCCTCCAATTGCATCTTGCATTTTTCTCATGGGTTTTAGAGAGTACATGGAATCCCACATGATGGGAATGCAAGTCAGACTTCATAAAAATTGTTTCAATATTTCGCAAAGTGAATTTGACTTTAAAAATCTATTATTAATAGCGAGCGCAGCGAGCGGCGCGAAGCGCCGCTCGTCACTGCGAGCTCTAACGACAACGCCTGGGCGAAGAGAAAATTCGGACTACTGCACATTCATTCAATAGAATTTTTTTCCGCAGTAATTCTGAGCCACAATGCATCGCTTTTTGTTCTCGCTGCTAACTTCGTTCACGCGGTGACAACAACTAAAATTTCACAAAAAATAAACTCACCTTTATTTATGGCTATTGCATGCAGATAGTAGATTAAACGTTCTTTGTTAAAATATTTGCACTTTTTAAACTTTGTTTATGGAAATGCAGCTAACATACGACGTCATGTTACGTCACAGTCTAGACGTTCCAAATGTCTCGTGCGGTTTGAAGAGGCGGATCTTAAAATGAAGTGAACAATGCGCTCGCCCCGACGGTCGCACCGTCAACATATTAAAGACCTGTACATCATTATTAAGTTGAATCCTGAGAAAGCAGTGTCTCCTTCTTTTGATGACTTACTTTGTCATTCACACCTGAATTCCATTTTAAAAAGTTGAAAAACACATCATTTTTCTGTTATTGTTTCATGTTTATTTTTCTGGTGTCTGTTTTTGCCACATGTTGTTATAAACTTCTTTAGACTTCAATACAGGAGAGTCAACAAAGGGAAATAACACCAGTTTAATTTTTTTGTCTTCAGTGCAAAAGAGTCAGCAAAGGGAAATAACTCTAGGTTAATTTTTAGGAAAAGTTATAATTTGAGGGGATTGAAATATGACTTTTAACTGATTTCCCCACCTCAAATCTTTTTGCATCTTTTAGGTCTAAGCTCGATCTTACTAAAAATATCTTTTTTCTAAGTTTCAATTGCCTGCAAAAATTAATATGCATATCAAGAAATAGGCGCCTTTGTATTCATTTTTATGACAAATTCATGTAAATTGATCTGTATCATATTAAAAACCTTGAGTTAAATTGAATAAAATTTAGATGCACAGAAACTTTAATTACTTAGCTATAAAATGAAACCCATGTTATGTTGATAACTTTCCTTCATTAAGGAAGCACGGAATTATTTTACATGGTGATGACAATCAGGTCAGTTTTGCCATAACAAAATATTTCAAAGTCGTTGCTATGGAAACCAAGGAGGTACTGTCCAAAATTTACCCACCAATAATCTTTATATAGGGCACTCTCTAATATTATAGTGATAAAATAAAATTCCATGATAGTGCGTGCCAAGCATTTTTGGTCTTTACAGAGAATTGATGTTAATTTGTCGTGGGGAATGGTTGTATATAAAGTTGAAAATCGTAACTTTTATGTTGTTGATTTTTTTTGTAAAATTTTGTGATTTCAAATTCTCAAAAGTTTCTTGGAAGTATTTTTAAAAGTATCCACATTTGATTTACACCACTTCTCGAATATATTGTTGCACAGTACTCCCGAAGTTTCTCCTTCGCTACTGTTAATATTTTAGTGAGGAGTAAAGAAAGAGGCTCGGTAGAACATTTACTGGAACCCGCTATGTATCTTTGTTTGTAAGGATTTTTATGAAGTATAGATATGGTAATTTAAATTCATGTTGGTTGTTGGGAATATTAAAAATATTCAAAACTGACATATGATTTTGAAGAATTTCCTCCTTAGAAAGGGAGTTATGGGTATAAGTTTGATTAACACTTGTTGAATTAAATCCCAGTTCCTCTAAAATACAATTTAAATAATGATCCTTACAAACAAAGACATTTGTTGTTACCTGCTTTGTCAGCAGGGACCAGTACATACTGATCGTGTAATCTACATGTATTTAATTCTTTTTTTACTTCTGAATTATTGAGCACAGAAGGATAGTTGGTTTTCATTTTGCCCCTCAATCACCGATCCCAACTCTGTTTTCAGAGATCCAATTTGGCTCTAGTCACAATTTTTATTGTTTAAATGGACTTTTGATCATGATCACTATTCGATTTGTCATCTTTCATCAGAACGATGTGCATCTGAAGTAAAGTTTACATCAAAATTCCAGAAGGTTTAATTAATTTCGAAAGAAAAAATAAGCTTTAAAATTTTATGGTGCCCATCATGTTCGATTACAACTTTTTTTTGAGATTTTATATAGTACTGTATGTAATGTTATATTGATGTTTTATGAATATATTATTTTGTGACAATTGTATATCATTATGCGGTAATATAACTAAATTAATTTCTATTTAAATATTTTGAAAAGGTATTTCAAGTGCCTTTATTGATAACTGCTAGGGTATTGCTCAGTTTGACACAACACAACTCACTGTTAAAGAATTGGAATGGACATTTATTTAACTAATAAATGACAAAGTATTATGCAAAGAAAAACATATAAAACAGTTAAAAATACAACAAACTAAAAGCACAATACCATAATTCAATAGAAGGATTTGTGGCTTGTTAAAAATTCCAAAAATGCCACAACCCTAAAAATAGAAGGACTTTTCATTTCTTCATAAAAGATGAAATCCGGGGTTAAAAGATTTCAAACATTCAATAGAAATCATCGAAACATACTTGAGTTCTCAAATAATATGACTACAGTTAATAATTTTTTTTGGTAAATTGTACAGAAATAATTGAATGCAATTTATTAATCTTTTTACGATCATTGTGCAAATGAATAAGAAGATTTCTCTATGCTTGTAAATTTTATTGAATGATATATTAAAGATTAAAATAACACCTACTTTGGTTTGTAAAAAAGATTTTAATATCGCGCAATATATATTTGGCATTTAAGAGGGAAGAAAACAAAGAAAAAAAAATCATTTACTCCCTATCACCAATAGAATATTCAAAAAACTTTTTGGAAGCAGGACATGCGTATGACGCTTTTTTCTAATCATGTTCAACGTGGATCTATCAAAGACAATATATATATTTTTTAAATGTACAATAATTGGTAATCAAAATTCGTCTATGTTTCCATACATTTTATTAATATTTTAAAAATACTATTTACGTTGAACTTAAAATGAAAATGTTAATAAATAGTGTCTATCAATCAGTGTCCTGTTTTTTTTTTCAAGATTGATACATATTGTTGATATTACAGAAACTTCAGCTTCTAAAATCTTTAAAAGGTTTAGAAGCTATCAACACATTTTGCGGCAAAAGTGATTATTAAGAATAGATTCCAATGCACGTAGCCTTCAAAATTAGGTACCATTTATTAAAATGTTCCATATGTGAAGATAACGAAAAGTGAACAAGCTACATTTCCAATCTTTGAATTATTCAAGGTTTAAGATGAGTTGATGATAAAATAAAATGTCGTGAAGCATTAGCAAATTTTACTGCAACAATACGTAGTGTTTTCTTAAAAGTCAAAGTACTGTAAGGGTGGATTTTTACGCGATAAATTTTTGCGATTTCCGTAGAACGAAACTTTTGAGTGGAGGTTATTTTTGCGCAAATTACAGAATTTACTAAATATCTGGTTTGTTGTTTAGTATGGTACCTTACATGAAACCGTTGGCATCGTAATGAATTTTGTGAAACATTACAAATCGCAGAATTCGCAAAATATTCTCCCACGCAGACAATTCTACGTTTACAGCATGGTTTCTTGTTTTGTATTTTGAAATCTTAGTGTTATATACAAGTGATATAGTAATTATTGTTTCTCTTTAGCACAAGTCGTCCTTAATTTGACAATTTTCCATTTATGTCATAAATTCTCCTTCAGGCAGATGAGTACATACAAACCTATATTTGTTAAAAAAAAAAAAGAATGGGACTCTCTTTCCTCTATGAATAGATTAAAAAGTTGATGAAACAGTGCACTATTATAACGTGGTGTAGAAAGTGAATAAAAATTACTTTTTGATACATATTTTTTAAGGCAGTAAGCAGTGCCGAGAAGCTCAATAAAGCAAACACAATATTTTAGAAAAAGTAGGAAGGCATACAAGCATGTGTACTCTAAATTTTGCGGAGTAAATTTTCCACCCTTTAGGGAATACTTCGGATCAAATCATTAACATAAAACTTCCCTTTATTAGATAGTTATTGAAAGATTTCCTCAAAATCTTGTGAAAGTGTACGTTAATTAAATTTGTAGAGGGAATGGATTTTAAAGAAGGAAGCAATAATTTGAAATGTTCAATTTAAAATAACCTAATTTTTTTCCAGAGTCAAAACTTATGACTGGTTGTAAATGGAGAATTCAATATCCATAAGGAAGAGGAAACAACTTTACTGATTATACAAATTTAATTAACTTTACTATATTTAATTATGATACAAATTTCTTCATTCATATCTCCATTACCTAGCCATTCAATCCTATTACAAAGAATATGAAAAAGATAAACCTTGAAAACATTTTAAATGTGCATATACACATGCTCTGATGAACCATATTCACTTTTCCTTATTCCATTCCCTTCCAAAACATCTGAATAAACATGTGTATTCAAACCACGATACTCATGATTTTCTGAATATTCACGAGAATTTGTGACATCATCATTCAACAGATCTGAATAAACATGTGTATTCAAACCACGATACTCATGATTTTCTGAATGTTCACGAGAATTCGTGACATCATCATTCAACAGATCTGAATAAACATGTGCATTCAAACCAAGATACTCATGATTTTCTGAATGTTCACGAGAATTTGTGACATCATCATTCAACAGATCTGAATAAACATGTGTATTCAAACCACAATACTCATGACTTTCTGAATGTTCACGAGAATTTGTGACATCATCATTCAACAGATCTGAATAAACATGTGCATTCAAACCACAATACTCATGACTTTCTGAATGTTCACGAGAATTTGTGACATCATCATTCAACAGATCTGAATAAACATATGTATTTAAACCACGATACTCATGTTTTTCTGAATGTTCACGAGAATTTGTGACATCATCATTCAACAGATCTGAGTAAACATGTGTATTCAAACCATGGTATACATGACTTTTTGCATGTTCATGAGAATTTGAGACATTATCACACACCAGATCTGAATAAACATGTGTATTCAAACAACAATACCCCTGACTCTCAGCATTTTCGCGAGAATTTGAGTCACTATCATTCAGCAAATATGAATAAACATGCGTATTCAAACCACGATATTCGTGATTTTCTGTATGTTCATAACAATTTGAAGGATTCTCAGTCGACAAGTCTGAATAAACATGTGTATTCAAGCCACAAAACACCTTATTCTCAGTATGTTTCCAAGAATCTGAGTCATTCTCATTCAACACACCTGAAATATAACTATTTACACTGTGATACTCGTCATGACCAGGCTTTCTTTCAAAGGGATCTTTAATGTACATGCATTTACTTCCTTGGGGCACCTGCTCCTCAACTGACTTTATGTCACTGTAAGCAGCCATATTCCCATCTGGAGGGCGTGTATACATACTTCGACTAAAATATTCATAATTGTTTGTTTGTTCCCTAGATGCATTTTCTGTGTATAAAGAGGAATTCTGTTGTTTCTGTGTTCCCTTTGAGTAAAGCAAATAAAATTATTCATTTGAAGGTAGTTAAATGTTATTTTAAATAAATGCAGAAATTATCCACTCTTAAATATTTTTTCATTAAATTAGATGAACAAATCGAATCCTTTTTTGAATTTCATTGTGACGTTTTTCTTACCTTTTACTCACACACATGACGACTACGATACAAAAAGATGAAGACAAAAGAATGAACACAATACTGGAAACTATAATCCACCATCTTGTCGGCAATGTTCTGATGACGTAGATAGCGTTTTCCCAAAATCCTCCGACAATTTTCATATTTCTCAAAACTACTTCTTTTGAAATGTTTGCATCCAGGGACAAGGAACTGCTTGCAGAGTTTGAACTGGTAGTCAGATTTCCTATTATTTAAAAATCATGTAAATTAACACACACTTAGTGGAATTATAAAGAAAGGTTTAGAAAACCTTCTGATATTTACTTTGAGGACAGCCCTGAACGACATCACACTCGCTGTCTGGACATGTGCATGGTTTCGTGCACTTAGGTCCAAAGAATCCTGGAGAACATGACGTAGTGCAGTCTCCACCAAATGATCCATAACATCCTGAAAGCATATTTTTTTTCGATTTAATTTCAATAAAAGAGATTTCGCAATATTAAGAAAAAACTACTCTAAGCAATACTTTTACAATATCCACACTCCATTGTTTGACTCCAGGTTAACAGGGGTGGATCGGGATTTTTTTCCAAGGGGGGGGGGGGGGAGGTCAACGTCAACTCTTACAAATGTCAGACTGGGAAAAATTTTGCAAAGCAAAAGAAAAAAGTAAACAAGTTGCCAAAACCTGATCACCTATATCGGAAAGGGGGGGGGGGGGTTGACACATTCCTGTCAATTTTCTTCACATACATGACTCTTCTTACCATTTTAAGAGAGATCTGCTTCTAAGGGGGTTCAATGTCAATTTTTTTGTTACTTTTACATAGAAATGTCAGCAATTTAATATCTGAAAATTCTAGGAAGGGGGGGGGGGGTCCGGACCCCTCTTAATTCGTCCTTGGGTCAAGGACATGTAAAAAGAACCACTTGGTTAAAGAGGAATTTCATGTGTAGTGACAACTCACTTCTTAAATATGCAAGAGTTTTTAACCTCTTCAGTGCTAAAATGAAACCTAGAAAAAACTTTTTCCTGATCTTCTTTGGAGCAATGCTTCTGATAAGAAGTGTCATCAAGATTAATAATGTGTAGGTACATCCATGTAACATTTACCTAAGTTTGAGCATTTTGGGCTTACGTGTATAATCACGCATAATGGATGTCAAGGGAAAATATTACCCTGACAGCCCATCGGAAAAAAATCACATATGTATTATATCAATCAACTTTTATCATATGCATCCTTATGAAAAAAAAAATCATTTTTTCTCAATTGGATTTAGTATTCCGTTACAGAAGATACATGTATGCTCCAACTCCTTGAAGCATTTCGAAACAAAATATTCGGGACAAAC
Source organism: Saccostrea echinata (assembly GCF_033153115.1). NCBI lineage: Eukaryota > Metazoa > Mollusca > Bivalvia > Ostreida > Ostreidae > Saccostrea > Saccostrea echinata. The sequence continues at coordinate 7,717,932 of NW_026889803.1, forward strand.
AAGTGGGACTGATGATAATATAATCGTTTAAGTATAAATACAATGAATATCATTAATACAATATTATCCCACAACTAGTATGAAAGGAAATACAGCTAAACTTCATTATCTCGAACACCGATATCTTGAATTTTATGAAAATGTCGATGTGAATCGGAAGGTCCAACCACTTTTTCTTAATGTATTTAAATTTCGATATCTCGAATCCTCGGATATCTCGAAGATTTATCTTGGCCCCATCTAGTACGAGATAATGTGGGTTGACTGTATATCATATAAATGTAGTACATGCTGCAATTTGAAAGAAAGGGAAATAAAACTGTATAAAGTGATGTGTAAGAAGTAGAATTTACCTTCAGGACAACCTAACACGCCATCACATTCGCTATCTGGACATGTACACGACTCTCTGCATCTGGGTCCGAACCAACTAGGAGGGCATGGGTTTGTACAGTTTTCACCAAATGACCCGATGCATTCTATAAAAGTTTCATTAGAAGTATCAATTTCGGTTTTGGCAAAGGCAAATTTTAACAAATAGAAAAAAACAAGATGTGTTTGTGAAACACTGATGCCCCCGTATGGCAGCTTATGGCGAAGGTTAAAGTTTCTTCAAATGCAAGTCAAAATCCAGGCCAAAAGATAAAAAATGTTGATACCCAAAGAAAGGTCTTGTCTCGAGGAATACACCTGTGAAATTTGAAAGACCTAGATACAACTGTTCAACAATTACGGCGAAGGTTAAAGTTTTTTTAAATAAAAGTCAAACGTCAAGGTCAAGGTCAAAGTGGTTGGTATCCAAAGGAAGATCTTGTCACAAGGATTACATATGTGAAGTATGAAAGCCCTAGCACCAACCATTCAAAAGTTATGGCCAAGGTTAAAGTTTTTCAAAAGTAGGTCAAACTCCTAGGTCAAAGTCAAAGGGTCAAAGTGGTTGGTATCCAAAGGAAGGTCTTGTCACAAGGATTACATATGTGAAGTATGAAAGCCCTAACATCAACCATTCAAAAGTTATGCCCAAGGTTAAAGTTTTTCAAAAGTAGGTCAAACTCCTAGGTCAAGGTCAAAAGGTCAAAGTGGTGGTTGGTATTCAAAGGAAGGTCTTGTCGCAAGGATTACATATGTGAAGTATGAAAGCCCTAGCTCCAACCATTCAAAAGTTATGGCCAAGGTTAAAGTTTTTCAAAAGAAGGTCAAACTCTTAGGTCAAGGTCAAAGGGTCAAAGTGGTTGATATTCAGAGGAAGGTCTTGTCACAAGAAATACACATGTGAAGTTTGAAACCCTAAGCACCAACTGTTCAAAAGTTATGGCCAAGGTTAAAGTTTTTCAAAAGTAGGTCAAACTCCAAGGTCAAGGTCAAAAGGTCAAAGTTGTTGGTATCCAAAGGAAGGCCTTGTCACAAAGAATACACATGTGAAGTTTGAAACCCCAAGCACCAACTGTTCAGAAGTTATGGCCAAGGTTAAAGTCTCATAAAATTTTGCAAAAGTGGGTCAAACTCCAAGGTCAAGGTCAAAAGGTCAAACATGATGGTACCCAAAGAAAGGTCTTGTTACAAGGAATACACATGTGAAATATGAAAGTCTTAGCTCCAACCAATCAAAAGTTATGGGCAAGGTTAAAGTTGACAACGGACAAACAGACAAACAGACAGACAGGACAAAAACAATATACCCCCGGGATCTTTCGATCCGGGGGCATAAAAATCTTACCGTATATTATGGATTTTTGTTATTATTATACCAACCAACAAATAAAATGGTAGTCTGGCACTTATTTTTTTATATACATGTAAATGGAAATGGTCGTCAAAATAAAGTTTATTTAGAATATGCCTACCTACCTAAACACGTATCGTTTACTTCATAGTAATCCGTACAGCAAACTCTCGTTTCACTAAAAATAAAATAAAATAAACCATTATTCATGAATAATATTTTATTAAGTACATTTTGTTCAATACCATTTCTCAACAAAATAATATTTACTCTTTCTGCATACATCCATGAGGTGTTCCGGGTAAGACGGTCAAAACTTCCGAGGAATAAACCAGAACACCTATGACAGATAACGGAAAGTATTTCATGATTATATATTTATTTACATATTTTCTATCTTTTTCATTTTTAAAATCATCCAGGTATTTTTGAGCAAAACTTTCAACCAAGGAAACCCCGAGACTGCGTGAGAATAAAACAATAAGTTCCTTGTCATATTGATCACGGTTTGACTACGCCTTACGCTTTAAAGAGGTTCTTATCCAGAACTTGAATGCACCAAATATCATAATTGGCCAACTATTGTGCACGTGCTTTTTATGTTATTATGTGGCCTTTAGTAAATGCTTATTTGTTTCTGATTATTTAATTACACTCAAATGTGTAAATGAAAACAAATTTTTCACACAGGCAAAATACTTCAAACATAAATGCACACTCAAAAGTGTTCTGAATACTAATTTACACTTGGCATGAAAATACGACGTCATAAATAAACAGAATGAGATAATGATAATGACTGCTATAATCAATAGAGAGACTGCTTACAAGGAAAACACAAATCAATATAAGTTTGTAGACCTAAACTTTGGAACTCCAACAACTTTTGAAGATTCTGCCTTCAGCTTATTATGTTTGCAACAAGAGTTTGCAATCTCATACAATGTTTGCAATCTGCACAGTCATCACACAGATCAGGGGTCTTATAATTCAGTTTTAGTTTACAGTTCATGTTAAACAGACGCTCAGGGAGAATTTGGGGATTTTCATAATAGTAAAAAACAAATTAGAGGTACTGTGAGTACTGAGCTCACAGAATGATACCCCGCTTCCACATTAGTATAAAGACAATGACCATTTTCTTGCAATGGGAAATCTCAAATATCTGTCGAATCCCCCCCCCCCCCCAAAAAAAAAACAAAAAAACAAAAAAGAATGACAAAGTCCTTATTTTGCTATGGGAACCAAAAAAATCAAAATGTAAAATATAGGATGCAAAATTGCACTTTGTGGTAAGGAATCTGTGAAATTCTCAAGACATTAAAATTAATTTTATTTGAGTGGTATAGGAGGAGTTGCAGGTAAGGGATGTCTGTCCCCAGTTAGTGTAATAGGCGTACAGTTGTACACAAGTACGTACAGACACTATCATGATCATATACTCCCCGCTTATCAAGCGGAAGTATCAGGGAAAAAATCAATTTCAATTTTGTTTCAATTATATTTTGAAATTGTGCTTTATATCAATGAGAGTTACCTCTCCTACGTCACAAGCAACATTATTTGGCCAAAAATAAACATTTATTGATTTTGGGCAGAGATAAATTTTTCTAGAAAAAATAAACAATTTTAGTTTGTAAAATAAACAATCTTATACGAAATTAAGTCTTTAATTACCTTAAATAAAGAGTGATAATATTTTGATGTAAAATGTGGGTCATTTTAAATTCTAGATGAGTCAAATCAAAACTTTGATTCGGGAAATTTCATTGTATTTGGTCCAATTTTTGAATTTCACATTAGATATATTTTTTCAGATACTATGTACTTTATATACAATTGTACTTTCACATTTCCAGAAAAACAAGATTATGTTTATCGATCGCATTAAACTTGGGATGTTTAGCATACTCTTAAACTCAGGAAAAAAATGTTAGGATTCATTTTTCCGCAAACAACTGCAAATGAGGTGTTCTTGGTTGTATGGTGTTTTGCAAGCTGGAGTATTACTCATCAAAGTTACTAGATGTTTCAATGGCTACAGATAGTCCTTATGCAGATGGCTTACATTGAGTGGAAGTTCCCGTTACATGCAAGCTATCAAAATGTTACTCGGGTCAAGACTTCTCAGTGTGAGAACTATTTGCAACGGACCACAAGAACATGATAGAATTTCTGTTCAATCCGGGGGTATGAATTACGCGGATTTCTTGGCTTGCCTTTGTATGTCTTAAATTCGGATAAAGTACGCTGTGACAAATTTCTTCGGAAACTTTCTGACCGTGTATACAGTGTTAATAAATCGCACGTGGAAAAAATGTGTATACAGTATTCGTCCAGCTATTGCAATATCACCAAAAGCGCAGTTCAGTTTTGTAGGTAACAATAGGAGGTTGGAAAACAGTACTAGATGAATGATTTAGTTTTTTCATAATGAAAGCCATAATTGGAAATCGATGGTCTGTCGCGGAGCTGGAAAACGTGTTCTAACAACAGCCATGTCAACGTCAATTTTTTTGATGCAGGTGGCATGCTTTTGTTTGAAAGCTCATGAAAGAACAACGTTCGTGATCGTTAGTGGTTAACACAAGGCAAGGAGTTTAAAATCACAAAACCTGGAAGATATTTTCAATTATAACACTTTTTATCTATAAGTCTAATCTTGTTTACACCTTTTTTTTCGTATTCGTATCCATGTGTATAAGTTCCAAGTTGCATTACGAATTTCCAAGTAAATCACTTGGAATTCTTCATTTGGAATTTCCAAATCACCATTCGGAGTATTGGAACAAATTTGCAAATGGTTCCAAATGACTTCCAAGTTACTTCCTAGTTGTTTCCGTATGATTAAAACTCAGGTTTTCTAGAAATTTCCAAGTTACTTCCAAATTGCTTCCAAATGACTAAAACAAATGTGATCAAACAAATCAAAGCAAAATTTCATTGGCCTATATTTAAAATTGTCTTTTGCTTCATAGCAACATCACAAATATAACACCTAAATAAGTGCCTAATGAAAAAAAGAAAACTTATTTTTTTTAAAATAGGATCTGTAATTATATGAATTTTTAAACGTCACACAAACAAAGATACGTTCCCGGGTTGAGCAAGTGCTCTACCAAGCCCCTATCTTCACTCCTCTACAAAATATTATTAACTGCTGTAAAGGAGAAGCTTCAGACGTGCTACATCATATACATTATATAGGTGGTGTAAATTAAATGTGGATTCTCAAAAACCCCAAAGAACTCTTAAAAATTTTATGGTCACAAACTTTTTCAAAAGTTAGTAACATAAAAACGTACGACTTTTCTACACTTTATACAACCATTCCTCACTCTAAATAAAAAACTATGGTTTTTGATATCAATGACGAGTTCCTCAATGAAAAGAGAAATCTGAAATTTTCTTGTGATTGGTCATCAACAAAATTACTTTGTCAAAAATCACGCTGATTCTTCTCACGAGTACTATGAAGTTGATGTTAAAAGGATGATGGAGTTCCTCATTGACAACATCTTTGAAGTCTTTGAAGACAAGGTCTTCTAACATATTGTTGGAATTTCGATGGGCACTAATTGTGCTCCTTTATTAGCCGATCCGTTTTATGAAGCAGAATTTATTCAAAAACTTCTGCATGAGAAGAAAATCTTGCTGTGGCCTTCAACTAGATATTCAGATATATCACCTACGTTTTATCAATTAACAATAGTTATATCCATTCATATGTCGACTTGATATATCCCAGTGAACTCGAAATAAAAGATACCACAAGTCTGCCACATCAGTTTCAAATTTGGATGTTTTACTGACTATAGACGAGAAGGGCCAACTAACAAACTGTTTGACTAACTTTTCTATCGTCAACTTTAATTATTTATGAAGTAAAATTTCAAGCTCACCTGCATATGTTGTTTAGGTCTCCCAACTTATTTGATACTCAAGAGTGTGCTCTGAGTACGATCAATTTTTTAACCGAGACAGGCTACTGATAGATAAGTTGATGTTACAACCTGTTTATAATCAATATTTTGTAATTTCTATGGTCGTTATAATGACATTGTAAGCAAATGTAAAAACTATCAAAGGGTCGTATTTTATCTGATTTATTTCATACTAATTGTTAGGGCCTGTGTTCTTATACTAAATTTGACTACTGAACATTCCGCCTAGCTGATAAAAACATAGGGTACACGGTGGATGTGACCGGTCAACAGGGGATGCTTACATCTCCTAGACACCTGATCCCATCTTTTGAATTTCAAGGTTACGTGTTTATGCCCTGTCCACAAATTTGTTTGTATTTTTTCAGATAGTTCACTGTTCGTTATCTCACCTTTTTCATTATAATGAAATGTACCTCAATCTTAATTCGTATTGATTCATTCAACATCATGAAGCATCGGAATACAAAGTGTGGCGGCATTAAAGTAAATTGAGAGAGAGATATTTTAAAATTTAGTTATATTGAATGAAATATTCAGTACATTTTCAATCCATGTTTTTGTTAGAAATTTTGATTGATATAATGATGAATTACAAAGAAATTATGCTATAATGTTGAAGCTTTCGAATTTTTTCAAGCAATAGCTGACCAAAGAACATATAAAAGAAACATAATTTGATTGTTAACAAGTTCAAATAACGCTTTTATTTGATTTTGAATTGGGAAATTCTTAAAAAGAATATCCTTTAAAAGGTTGTTATAGATGCATGGTAATGAAAACTTTTGCTCTCCTCACAAACATAATACAGATACGATAATTATATTGGATTATGACATCGTAGCTCTTGGTTTTTCATCCAATATTCCGAATATTTTTTAATGTTTCCTTTTCCTCCATTACGTTAATTACACATGGGCAGGAAGTATAATTAAATACTGATATTAATTTTCTACGTTAAACTTCGATTGAAATTGATAAAAATACAACGGAAAAAGATAATATAAAATGCTCAATTTCATAATAAAGATCTACATCCATCTGTAATTATATTAAAATTCTGCTTTTATGGTTTTTAGCAATACCAATGTTAAATACATACAAATATATACACTGTCACTATCTGAATTATTTGTTTTGCTTCTCCTGTGGAATCAAATTTTTGTCAAAGATCGGGCTTTCTTCTCTGTATCGTCAATTGTAGTTTTGGTTATTCCGATGTCTTTTAGAAAATCTCCACTCAGGATAAGTACAATTAATAAACACTATCTGGATTGAAAATTAAGTCAGTAAATTTAATTATATGTATTGAACTTACTCTGTTTATATCCAGAAGATTGCAATTGTGTTCGAGTTGTATACGGCCATATACGGGAAATGTTGCTGTGAGTTTAAGCGTAAAAGCAATTATGTTGGCTCTTCAATTTGTGTTAAATAGTGTCCATCATTTTGCTTTGCCATACGGTAACCGCTAACAATGAGATTCATACAAGTTAAAACTGTACAGCACACATTTCAAACTCACACGATTTTCCGCATGCAATAAGATCACATTGTTAAAAACTTGATTTATGTTAAGAGACATTAAAATGGACTTTGAAGTAGATATTTTAATTCATTTTATCCATACTTTTATAATAAATATATTCTACAATTAATATTTGGTACCTCAACTTGCTTTAAACACCCCTTTTATTTTGTTCATGCTATGAACAGGGTCCATGCAAAATTCCTTTGTCACTAAATAACTCTGTTGTTGTACATGTAGCTGTTCCCACATATCGTTCTTCTTCAAGGGAAATTTCTTGGACAACTCTCTTTTCATTAAGCCCATGTTTTCGATTTGATTGTCGCTTCGTGATCAGGAGGCCCGGGTTCGATTCTCGTTTGCAGCGCCGCGTCCAACCGTAAACATAGGAAATAACTGTTTCTTCGCCAAGCACATGGCATTAGAAGTGAAAGTCTTTCGGATGAGACCTTAAAAACCTAGGTCCTGTGTCACGGTAGGCGTTGGCACGATAAAGAGCCCTCATTGCTCAGTGGCCTTGAGTGCCTAGTATAGGTCTAATTTTGAAACCCTTAACCGGTATATTGTTACGTCTCCATGAAATCCTCGAATCGGACATAGAACAACATACAATCAATCAAACAATCGATTGGATTGTAAGTACTTTGAATCATACCTTTTACCTTGTCTTGTCCAAACTCGATAGTTTTTCCTATTATTATCAGACGTAAATAAACTTTCACCTGAAACCACAACAATTTCCCAATTTTTTCTTGTTTTGTGTTTGATATGTCGTGCCCGTTGCAAATGTCTATGTTTTCGTTACTTTGAAAGCAGTTGCTTTTTTTGGCAGGAACATAGCTCTCAATTATTTTCTAATAGTTGTTTCAAATAAGGATTTTCTGGTTGATTTTACAATCTAACAAAAAGATACTATTAGTTAAATAACCTTCAATATAGTGAACCAAAGAACAAGGTTCACTTAGGGCCTTCTTTTTCCCTGTGAATTTCCGAAAAACTGAAACTGTTTGGTTTTAGTTGACAATGCTTTAAATATCATTTAGACCTTTGATGACTGCGTATCTATCAAAAATTACGTAAATTTCTGACTAGTCAATGTATTATGACGTCACGAAATGCGTCATTTTCCTCATATCCTGAAAAATTCTACAAAAACAACCAATTTTTAAAGCTATTTTTCGATATTTAATATAGAGCGCAACCTCTGATCTAAAATATTCAACTATTTAATGAAAAAACTATTTCCGAGGATTACAAAACATGTTTTATTTTTTAGATCAGAAGGTGCGCTCATATTATTTCTCTTCTGTGAAAATACTCAAATATACTTGTTTTCCTTAAAGTTCAAGAACATTGCAATTCCATGAATTCTGTTTTCCAATACCTTAGCTTTAAGGAGAAGATTTTTAGCAGGAAATGAAAGCACCAAGTCTCTACTTTATCTTGATGTATAAAATGGAACATAAAGTGTTAGTCAATAAATTGGTATATCTACAGGGCCATTTCATGCATAGAGTGAACCTAGCTCTTTTCAAAGTTATCACTATAACACGTCAAAGTTTTCAAATCGATCTCTACAGTATCATACTTATCACAATAGTGTCAAAGTGATCACTATAGTGTCACAGTTATCACAATAGTGTCAAAGTGATCACTACAGTGTCATAGTTATCACAATAGTGTCAAAGTGATCATTATAGTGTCATACTTATCACAATAGTGTCAAAGTGATCACTACAGTGTCAAAGTGATCACTACAGTGTCATAGTTATCACAATAGTGTCAAAGTGATCACTATGGTGTCATAGTTATCAATATAGTAAATCAAAATGTCGAAGTTATCAGTATAGTAAATGAAAGTGTCGATGTTATCAGTAAATCAAAGTTTCAAAATTATCACTATGATGAATACAAGTTTAAGAAGTGATAACTATAGTCATTCAAAGTTTAGAATTTATTACTGCAGTATACACTGTTATTTGATAGAAATAGCATTCAATTTTACAACATGGGTATTATCCACTTTGCAAATTTTCTCATTTTTCCAATTGAGAGATATCTATTGATATCTTGATTCCATGCATTTTGCATGAATACATTTTTCTTAAGGAGGTTGGATCCTGTCATCAAAAGTAATGAGAATTTTTTACCAAGTATATTTTTAGAATTTATACACATAGCTTAATTAAAAATCAAAACAAAAAATGGGTGTCAATGCGCTTTTTCCGCGCTACAGATCATTTAGTTTGATCTTTTTGCACTGTAAAATCGTCTTACACATAAATCAATTTTTAAAGTTTTTCCTCCAATATTTTTTATTCAAATAAATTAGGGGAACAAACACAGTCTTATTTCATCTTGAATAGACACATTAAAATTTTTGACAACGAAAAAAATTTTCAAATTACTACGCATGTTCAATTTTTTTTTACCTTTTAGCACTCAAAAAATTCGTTTTTCTGGCATTAAAAATTTAACAAGCAAAAAAATCATTTGAAAGTAATAACATTTTACTGAGATTAAGAAGAATGGTTTAAAGTATCTTATATATTCAGAAAAGAAAATTAAAAGTGGGGGTCAGTGATGTTAATTTTTAGATATTACTAAAATAGTGCCAATTTTAAGCATAAATTAGGGCTATTTTTTTCTTGATTTTCACAATATATTTGCTATATTTGTCCAATATGATGATAGAATTCATGACAGTTTATTTAATATATAATTTAGGACCAGTATAAAACCGTTCACTGCACAAAATAACTCTGTGTGCAGACTGCATGTAAAAATAGGAATCCAAACTTGACATACTTTAAATACTTATAAAGAGAAAAAATGATCATTTTCTTCTTAAAAACCTTCCGCCACAAAATATAGTTCCCCACTTAACGCTTTTGGTATGGAATTTAATCACATAGTTTTAACTGAATATAATTGAATTGGCATTGTAGAATAGAAATTTATCGTAAGAATTAAAACATTATGCAGAATTTTTTAAATATAGGTTAAGATAAAAATCTGCTCAAAAGCTCAGGAGCGAACCTCGTTAAAATTTATTTTTAGTTCCATACTTTATGAATTTTTTTTTTCAATAATTGCTACTGGCGAAGCATTTCTAGAATCAGTAATTTTATTTTATATCTTTATATAAGTAAGTCACATTAGGTAAAAGTTATTAAGTGCATCAAACAAGATGTATAAAATTATCATTTTATACACAACGGTATAAACTACACATAATTGATAACTAAAGGAAATAAAAAGTTTCATAGTAAACACTAGTAATTTAAAGTTTTCTAAGTATCCCCATATTGTCACAGTGATCACTATAGTAAAGTTTTTAAAGTTATCAATATAGCAAATCAAAGTGTCAAAGTTATCACTTTAGAAAATCAAAGTGTCAAAGTTATCACTATAGTTGATTAACTATAGTTTTCATAGTGACAAAGTTATTACTATAATTAACTATAGTAAACTTTGGTTAACTATAGTTACTACAGTATTTCTTTGTTAGGGCAGCTTTCTTACTGTTAATCTCCTGTCCTGCATTGCCAAGTTCTTAAAGGGGCGTAGACACAGATTTGAAGTTAATATTTTCTCAAATTTTCTGTACAATATCATGCCTTATATGTTGCTATAGCATTTCACACGGAGATATAACAAAAACTTATTTTATCTGGAAGTTATTGAAACTACGAATTTCGGGATGCGTTTGATTAACTCATCATTGCACTTTCACAACGTAAACTTTATCCTTAGTACTCAAGAAAAGTAGAAATTTTGTTGTGTATTAATGAAAAATATTAAAATTATAATCCAGAAAATTCAGAGTAGAAATGTGGGAAAGCAAAACAAACTCACCAGTATTGTCAGTCCATGATCATTGATGTGTGCAGAATTTAACAAATTGAACACATCCCGTGAAACGTAAACATTAACAATAACAGGGCTCGTGTCCTGTTTACAAAGACAGTTTACGGGATGTGTTCAATTTATTAAACTCTGCATACATCACTGAGCACGGACTGACAATACTGGTGAGTTGGTTTTGTTTTTTCCCATTTCTAATCTGAACTTTCTGGATTATAGTTTTAATATTTTTCATTAATACACAGCAACATTTCTACTTTTCTTAAAGTATTAAGGCTAAAGTTTACTTTGTTAAAGTGCAAGGATGTGCCAATCAAACGCTTTCCAAAATTCGTAATTTCAATAATTTCTAGATGAAATAAGTTTTTTGTTAGATTTCCGTGTGAAATGCTATAGCAACATATAAGTCACTATATTATACAGAAAATTTTAGAAAATATTAACTTTAAATCTGTGTCTAAGCCCCTTTAATGGCTCTTTCTTGTCTACGAGTGACTGTTTTTTCTCCTTCGTCCAGACAATGCCGTGTAACTTGTATTTCCCATACAGTCGCATGAGATCATAGCGCGAGATGGAGACGCCGTGTCTCTCTCCCATGGTTCTGTTGTTGACTCTTCTTACCACGTTAAACTGGCATTTCTCAAAGTAACTATTTGACGACTATATCTTCAAAAGAGATTCTTCTCACTGCAAATTAACAACGTTTAAAATTCTTAATGTAAGAAAAAAAATCCTTTAGTTATAGCAATTACATTTTTTTTTAAATAAGCAAGAGTGAATTATCTTACATTTTGGCCTGGTCTACATGTGCATCTCCCATTTTGGCGCTATATTCCGATTAAATCGAAAAAAGACAAAAAACAAAATTCATCAAGCAATATTCACCTTTAATATTTTGACCAAATAGTACTTGAAATACTTAAGGAATTAATTTTTTCTGAAATACATCGTAGAATCATCTTAATTGTTATATCATTTTTTTATTGGATTAACATCTTTCATAACAAAGTCTTTGAAAACGTTGTTTAGCATTTTGAAGGACGTATGACATTGGCAGGATATATCAAATACAGTTCAGGGTGATATGTTGTGTTTACGACAGCCTGTTTGGGTCAAAATATCTACAAACATTTGTTGAAGCTTCCTGTATGGCTTGAGTGTGTAGTGACACTGTGTGCCGTAGGTAGTAACTTAGATAGACAATAACTTCCCTAGGGCTAGATGTGGGAAGCAATATTTCCTGTGACGAGTCAAAACTTGATGTGGAAGGACGTTGTGAAGTTGGTCTAGACATAAGGAAGGACATTTATCCCACTTCATACAAATGTTTTGACCATCGATTGGCTTAAAGCAGATCACACGACGCCTTGAAATTTTCTAATACACCGTCTATGAGCATGGGGTGTATTAAACATCGGGTGCAAGATTCTGTTCTGCATGAGTCTTTGTATACAAATAGCGGCAAGCAAATAGTTTGTTGAAATTTAGGTTCATATCTTCAACCATGATGGTGTATTACTGATACTACATGATATTAAATAATACTTTGAGTTATATTTTTATTTAACATGTTTAAGAATTCTACACATATCTTGTAAAGGTCTTAAGCGTGATAAATTCGTAAAAGAGTTTGGGACCTAATACGGAGTCATCCAGGGTGTGAAATTTTATCCGTACTGGGTCTCTGCTTCGCCCTGCCCAATAAGGATGTCCATTTTGCACCCTGGATGGCTCCGCATAAGGTTCCAAACTGACTGTGTAACCACTAATGTGCAGCAAAATGGACGATGACAATTATTTTGGGATTGTTTAATTTTGCTTTTGTATATTTGTGTTTATTTTGTTTATATAAAATTGTACATAAAACAAAGATGTACAAGTTTTCAAATCCCACATAATGCTATGGCCATACACTTTAAAAAAATTCAGATTGAGAGAGAGAATCCATATATTTATTTTCTATAACTTATAATTAGTGATACACTCAACTTTCAATCTGATTTGCAATAACAAGGAAGTTAACTTTATTATGGCACTTTGATGACATATGTATACAATACTTTAAAGCCTAGCAGAAAATACTCATATGAGAATAAGCTCGAGAAAATAATCTTATTTTTACATTTAAAATATTTTCCTCAGGAGAAATCTGAAATGAAAAATATGGAAATATGATATGAGTTGAACATATTTTATTGACAAATTCAAAAGGATAAGATACAAGTTGTACAATTTATGTAGTCTTCCTAATCAGAGTTAGCAGTCGGTTTTGCAATTAGTAATGGTAGTAGTTAATTTTATCTGATCATTTTTTTCAATGCTGTTTTAAGTAAAACGTAAAGATATCGAACAGTGATAAATCTTATAAATCCAATAAACAAAACGAATTGTAAACAGATGCTGAAACACGGACCCCTGGAAACACCAGAGATGGGATCATACGTTTGCCACGCACTTGAGACACTATTTAATATACAATTAAATTTGTTTAGTACGAAAACAGATATTGCGAATTTACGGATAAAACCAAGTTTTTTGGAAACCCCGGCGTAATTCTTAACAATTCTTTGTAAAAATTTTCGGATATAACGAGCTTGTATATAATTTACGGATAAAGCGAGCTGATTTTTTTGTCCCTAAGATGTTGAAAACTTTTCTGAAAAATTTTAAAAGGTTTTCAATTTTTAAAATACTGAAGGCACATTATTTTTTAAAGTGTTTCTATTTGAAATTCAATTCAGTCCAAAACTTCTGAACTCCAAGGTAATGTTTGTATTTAATACTTCCCAAAATACATTAGTAGATAAGTAGTCATACTTGACGGAATAAATATCTATAATTGTATTCGCTATATTTTTAACGAATTTGTTATACGTATATAGAGAAGACAATTTGCTTGACCTCAGGACTTCGCTATAACGGATTTATACTAAATTACTATTTTAATTGAAAGAGAATATTGTCATAAGTACTCGTCACTTACAAAAAAAAGCTTTAGAAAAGAAATTTTAGAAACAAATGTGAAAAGTTTTTCTTCACCATTAAATGTGATGTGCCTAATGCTTAATAATACTTTTAAGTTTTGCGTGTACGATAATACATTCTAATAACTCCATAGAAATAAAAGGACAAAAATTTCGTACATTTGAGATTCGTAGACGGAAGCAAAATTATTGAATGTCATTGTAGTGCAATTTTAAAATGTGGACACCTTTAGAGGCATTGTAATTGTTTTGACCTGCACATATATTTTTTGTCAATAAGGGGCGGGGGGGGGGGGGATTGAAAACCGAACTCAATCAGATATGTCAATGAAGGTAATTTTTGCCTTCTATTGGTTTTATCATTCACAAACGATTTTCATAAATTGTTAAACCTCGATAGATCCTTATCATTATCATTTTATATCATTTTGAATTTTGAATTAATAATTTAAATAAGTTTAACTTTATGTTCAAAGCTGTAAGTATTTCAATATTCAATTTCTAGCTATGTTAGGTTCATAATCAAAATGCATCAGTATATCGTACAACTGTTGTTGTGGAAAACTAAATAATCCTTAAACCTTGAAATCTAATATTTGTGATAATTATATCGAGAAAAAAATATCCCAAAATGAGGAAATAAACAGGGAAAACAGATATTTTTAAGAGATGATACTTAGATGGACATTTATGGAAAATATTTAGACCTAGCAGGAAGGAGGGTATGTTAGATACAGCAATGACAGTATATTTGTGCTCTTTTAAATTAAAAAATGTATTTCTTGGTCAATTAAAAAAATCAAATATACATATACACGTGCTCTGTTGAACCATGTTCACACTGCTTTGAATCTTTCTCATGCGAAAGATTTGCAAAAAAAAAAATTTTCATTCAAATCATCATATTCATGGCTGGCAGTCTGATCCTCAAACAAATCGTTTAAATGCATATATCCACAGTCCTTGGTGTTTTTTGGAGCAGCCCTCTTTATATCAGTATAAACATTTGTTTGTATGTCCAACAAATCAGTATACACATCAAGGCCACAGTAATCATGATTTTCGGTTTGTTCTTCAAAGAAATGGCTTCTGTGCATATACTCTTTCTCTGATGTTTCATCTTCAATTGTGTTTATATCGGTATAGATATTCATGTTATCGTTCAGCATGTCTGTATATACATTCCCATGATTGTCTTGTTGTTCATCAAACACATGGTTTATATGTTCCCTACAATTTTGTTGCATTTTCTTTTTTATCCTTGGAAAAAAAAACAAAAAAACTTTTAAAAATGTTTTAATAGAAATAAAGTTGATAATTTCATTTTTGTTCTTAAATATTCATTAAAAGTATTTTCTTTACCTCGTATTCCTGCACGTAATGATACAAAGTCCGACAAAGGAAAGACTCAAAACAGAGATCAAAACTATAAACCAGTGCATCCATGTTTTTATGAAATTTGTAAGGAATGCCCAAAGTCCAATATCTTTGGTCAGATCTTCGGAAATCAGGACCTCTGACATGTTTGTAGACTGTGATATGGTACCGTTGTCTGGTGTAGAGGTGATGGCCATTACTGATAAATTCATTTGTTGAAATTATAACAATTAGAAATGCTAGTAGTTCGAGTTAAAGATTGCGCTATTGTCATTTAAAATTTATTTAAATGTAACTGACCAATTTTCATTGCTTTTAAGTGAAGTAGTCGTAATCCTTTTGATGTCTTGTTCTCTTCAATACAGCCGTCAACATCATCACACTCTTGATCTTGGCATGTGCAAGAATTTCTACATCGAGGTCCAAAGTTTCCAGATGGACAAGGACTTGTACAATTAAATCCATATGAACCAAGACATTCTAAAAGGAGATTCTTTTAATTTTTATGATTAATTGAACTTTTAAATAGATATCAGTGTAGATTAATTATATTCTTTAAAAAATTCAGATAGCATAACATTTTAATACCTTCCTGAATGAAGGTTACAAAATAATTGATAAAACAGAAAAAAAAATCATTCTTGCTTACCCTTACATGCACCTTCAAATTCGTAAAAACCAGAACAGCACAATCTTGTCCCGCTATAAAATGAAACAAAAATGTTATTCAAACAGAATCTTTCATTTAACAAAGAATAAAGAAATTTCTTTCTCTGAAATAATATTATTTACTGTGCATGCTTGCATCCATTAGGCGTTCCAGGTGAGAGTGTCAATACTTTGGATGAGTACAATAATAATCCTGAAACTTTCAAGGCAATATGTATCATATTTGTAAGTATTTCTACTCTTGTCTGTATTCAATCTAATTACACATAGAAAAGATTAACTCAGAATACATGGGCTTTTTTATGTTATAAATAATTTCCATACTTCCTTATTTTAATTTAAACGGTCACATCACGTGTTAAGTTGTGTACTTGTTATATGCATTAAATTCTCTCAAAAGTCCATTCAAATTCCTCTCACACGTATTTAAAAATCCATGAAATTTTAATAAATGTTTTTTAATGTTCCGAAAACAACTCCAATTCTGTTATTTGAAAATGAACGAAGAGAAGAATTTTTTTAAGTATTTACGGGAACTCAAAGAAACTCATGAAGAATGAGACAAATAATCCTTAAAATGGAATAAAGATTAATATATTTTTATGTAAATAAGTTGAATCTGATTCGTCGAAAGGCATTTGTTAAAAAACACTATTACCCGCTGAATGATGAAGCCACGCCCTCCAGCGTAGCAACAGTCAACATTGCTTGACGACGGGTGTTATTCCAAAAAATAGTGACTGCGCAGAATTTATGCGCGCAAGGTTCACTGTTATATATATTTGTATAAAACATTCAGAATAATATAATAAATATTGCAAGTAGTTGAGTGTAACATTGAAAATTTTCATCCATCGAAAATTATTGTCAACCTCGGCTGTGCCTCGGTTGACAATGGCTTTCTTGGGGTGAAAATTTTCAGTGTTACACTCAACTACATTCAATGTTTATATAATGGTTGGTTTAATATTAACAGCTGTATGAAACTGAGGCGAAGTAATATTGAAGCTCATAATGAATTCTTTTTATTCCAGAATGTAATTGGCATAATGAGAACGATGAATTTTTAAACCGAGGCAGGCTACAAATAGATAAGTTGATGTTACAGGGATTTCAACAACCTTGTTTAAAGTCAGCGTTTCGTATATTCTATTATCGTTGTAATGACCTTCTTAGCAAAAATAACCTATTATTGGGTCGTACTTTGGCTGACATGCTTCATACAAATTGTTATGCTTTTTTTTAAATGAAATATATCGAGATAACGAACAGTATTCAAGCTCAAAAGTCCATTAAACAATACTAAATACTAAATTTGATTACAAACTGTTCCGTCTACCTGATCTATACAAAGTGCTCACGGTTGGTGTGACCGGTCAACGCCCATTCCTAGAACCTGATCCCACCGTTGGAATTCCGTGTCGGTGTTTTATGCCATCTTTACAAATTTGTATTGTTTATAGATTATTTTTTTTCAGATCAGCCACTATTCGTTATCTTCACATTTTATCGTAATAGTGCAATCTTTTTTCTATTTATGTAACTCTGTGTTTATGGATTAACAGGGAGGAAGTCAATCTCCGGGGGAAAAAAAGTTTTCGTAGCTGCTTTTTTCGTTTATTCGATATATTACGATCAGTGAGGATAGCAGTTCCTTCTTCAAAAGACACGTTACCACTCCTATTGCCATAAAGTGAAAGTAAAACGTCGATTCACACGAAATGAAGCTCAGGAGCAAAGAACTCTCGTGTGCCATAACAAACAAACATTTAAACCTAAAATTGACCTGTGTAAGACATACAAAGGCATATAAGTTGCCTTTAGAATGCTAGAATCAAGCTGAGTATTATATGCTTAAGGAGCGCAGGAAACATTCCTGTAGGCCTATGCCATGCCCTTTGCCAAGGAAAATACTGCACATGAACACGAGATTTTAATGATATGTTACCAAACAACATCCCTCATAGAAAGTCGGTGCTCTCTTTTTCCTTCAGGGGAGAAAGATCCATGTTTTGGTATTTATGATGAGAATATCCATGTTCAGAAAAAAATGATGAAAATTAATCAATTAAAGAAAAACATTCACAGATCGAATGCAGCTCTTAGTATGGAACATCATTATTTGAATATTATTTGAATACTAGCATGAATGAGTTCTTTTTATTCTGTGCAGTCCAAAAGAAAAATGAACAGTACCTGGCGATGGCCCTGCAAGCGCTGTCTTAAGTTCTGAGCCTTATATTTTTAGCTCCTGGTATACTCTTTGCCCAGTGCAATTAAATAAAATTACTTTTCTAGAATCCTGACTATTAAGGAACCGAAATAAATGGGAGTCCTTCCTATATAACATATATACAAACATAAATCTTAAAACACTTTTACATGGGAAAACTACAGGTAAACTTTGGTAACTCGACAATGGCGGGACTTTCAAAAAATATCGAGATATCCTGGTGTCGAGTTGATCAGAGTTTAGATTTTATTGCATAATGCATTCCAAAATAATGTCAAAATATCTTTCTAATAAAATGCATTTTTTTTCTTCATAACAAAAGTGTTCTAAAATTGAATGTTTACCAGCGGGTCAGAACAGGATATGAAGTTGGCTACTTAACTTCAAACCTTTCAAAGTCAAGACTATTATTACCCTTAATCTCTTAAAGTTCACCTCAAGGCAACAAATCTTTTATGACAGAAATTAATGTTAATTATGGAAATGTAAAGGCATTTGAAACAAGAAGAGAAACAACCGAAGAAAATGTAATAGAAAATGATGCTTAATTTACCGTTTATCTGATGTAGTACGTAAAAAAAATAAATAAATAAGAAATTTCGTGATCCTAGACGAAATTAATTTCTCTGATTATTAACACAATTCTATAGTCAATTTTTATCTGAGATTTGTTTTCTTCTTTTTTGCATTATTGGGCTTGTAACTAATTATCTTAGAAACGTGTGATGCATGTGAGCAACACTTTAAAACATTTAAAAAATGCGGAAAGTGAAAACTTTCAAACTTATTTGTCACTTATAAAAATGAGGAAATAAATAGTCTCAAAGAATTTGAGAATAGAATAAAAATTCATTATTTTGAAATATAGCATAGCTTTATTATAGTCGGAAGTATTTGCATGAAAACAAATAATTATACAAATGTTGTGGATAAAGATTTTTGTACATGCAAGGTTATAGACCGGCCCATGCAATGTGATTGTACACAAAATGATACGTACGTTTTCAGAAACAATACTCTGACTAAAACTAAAAATCAAATGATACATCAAAATAGTGTGCAGTAACAATATTGACAATAATAGTCGGTGCATTCTACATACGCACCCTCTCCAGAATCATCCAAGGTCCTCCTGAGTGCCACTGCAATTCGTTCCAAACATAATATGCATTAATTTAAAGAAAAAAAAATCTGTTGTTTTCAAGGCATTCAATTTATCTTTTAAAAGGCCTTGTAAAAACTAAAGGAAAATATATATTTAAAAAAGATTAATTCCAAAAGTGCGTCAATTTTTAAAGTTGCCATTTATCTCACTGAAAAAGTTGAAGATTACGAACAGTGATCGATCTCAAAAAATCTACAAACAATACAAATCTGTGAACAGGCATAAAATGTTAAAGTCATCTTTACAAAAGTTATTTATATAAAGTTTTGACTTTGCTTTCAAATAAATTTGATAAAATTGAAAAACTGTATACTTAAAACCGTTTAGATTTCCCAGCTTACTTGCTTTAGCACTTTGCACAATAAAGAGGACATTTAAGTGCCGTCATATTTGTTTTGAAGTATACAACGATTTTAGGTCCGTTAGGGAAAATTGCAAAGATTTTTTTTTATTTATTCTGAAGATCAATTCCGTGAAGCCTCAATCATTCTGAAACATTATTTTTAAGCAGTTTATCATGTTCAATAAATAGTCCTTATGAATAAAGTTATTTGAACTTATACATATTGTTTTCATTTCTAGTGATGATAATGTATTCAAAAGGGAACTCTAAAAGGTTCGGAGCCCTCCTTACATGTGTATACATGTATTGATACAAATTCAATTTACCGTTGCTGTTGTGGAAAATTCAACGTTCTCGAACCTTACAAACTTATTAACGCATTAAGTTTATAGAGACAAAAATTTTTCAGAAAAGAAAAAGGAATTTTGGAAGCTAAATTTTGTCATAAAGTTTCAAGAGACGATACTTAAATTAACGTTTAAGGAAACTTTTCGGACATAGCAAGGAAGGGAAAGAATTTTAGAACGAGCCTTATATACGTGGGTTTGAATATGGGTCGTTTAAAGGGATATCCTTTTGATTTATTAAAAAAAAACATGTTCAAAACAAAGGATATGGATATTTTACTCAAATAAAAAATATTAAATGTGCATATACACATGTTCTGTCGAACCATGCGCATTCAGCTCTGAGTCCTTATTATGTGGCAAATCTTTGGAAATCTGTTCATTCATATTATGATATTCATGGCTGTCAGACTGTTCCTCAAACAAGTCATTAAAATACATATATCCACATTCATCTGTGTTCTCAGGTTCCGGTAGTATATCAATATAAGTATTTGATTGAATGCCTGACATTTCAGTATATACGTTCAGTCCACAGTAAACATGACTCTCTGTCTGACCTTCAAAGACATGAGTTCTGTGCATGTACTCTTTCTCTGATGTTTCATCTACCGTGGTGTTGATATCGGCATAGACAGACATGTTCTCATTTAACATATCTGTATAAACATTCCCATTATTGTCCGGCTGTTCTTCAAACATATGGTTTATGTGTATCCGGTTACTCTGTTGCATTTCCTTTTTTATCCTTAAAATAAAAACTCTAAATTTAAAAATATGTAAATAAAGGTTTAGTAATTTTTTTTCATGCTTAAATGGTCGTCACAGTGGAAATGATTTTTTGTTGTAAATTAAATACCTAGACAATGTTTTCCTTACCTTTCTTTTCTGCACTTAATTATACAAATTCCGAAAATACAGAGACATATCACAATGACAAAAATAATGAACCAGGGCATCCATGTTTTTATGAGGTTCATGATGTATCCCCAAATGTCATTGCTAATGTTTTCAAAACTCTCGTCTTTTGACATGTTTGTGTGATGTGATATGGTAAGGTTGCCTGGGCTAGAACGGGAGGTGATAATGTCCTTTACTGAAAAAAAAATTTGTGCAAATTCTGTTTGTAACAAGGATAATTGCTATCAGTGATAAACATTTTTGATCAAAGTGGTCACCTGTCTTTGCTTTTAAGAGAAACAGCAGTAAACCATTAAATGTTGTCAATTTTTCTTCAGGACAGCCGAAAACCTTATCACACTTTTCATCTTTACATGTGCAAGACTTTCTACATCTAGGTCCGAAGGAACCAGATGGGCACGGATTAGTACAATTTTCTCCATATGAACCAACACATTCTTAAAGGAAATTCATTGATATTGAATGATTAATTCAATTAATCAGTTAAACGATCATTTACGAGAGTGAAGGCTTCTGATTGTGATGTCATAATGAAAAGACGCAAAAACACAACTTTTCGTGACGTATTTCATATATTAAACTCAACAAAATAAGCTGAAATCATCAAACAAAATGCATAAATTGTATTAGACAGGGGATTACTATCTTTTCTTTTGTTATTTGCGATCTTTAATACTCATATAATTGTCTCAAACATCAAACTCAGCATTTTCGGTCGAAAACAACATATGGAAAGATAGTTAATCCCTAACTTGACATAAACATGTAGATCTTCCAAGAAGGCAACGTAGGGACCAAAAATACAGTATTTTACGTATTTTCATCCACTTTATATGAATACTTTATACAGATATAAATATATAAAATAAAATGCTTTTCTTTATTTGTGAAGGTAGGGAATAAAGGTTGCATTCATTGCAGAAGAAAGTTTACTTAACCTGCTGACGCGCATTCCCTGCATTGACAAAGAAAGACATTTTACTGTTTAAGGAAAGGCATCCATAATCAATATTTTTTTTTATATTAATATATATAACAAATATGTATTAGTATTACCAGTTACCAAAATCAAAATGAAGAATAAAAAATCTGACAGAATAGTGTAGTGTATTCCTACTTACCGTGACATTTATCATTTAGTTCGTAAAAACCAGTACAGCAATACCTTGTCCCAGTACAGTGTAAAACAAAAGAAAATCATTATATTATCAAAATGTCCATATTAGTGAAAAATTCTCTAGAGGGACGTAAAACAACAAACAAACAAACAAAACAAACAAAATGCCAGGAATTTTATTTCTCAGTCATTTATGATGACACTTACTTTGTATCTTTACATCCACCTGGCGTTCCAGGTGGGAGTGTCGAAACTTTGGATGAGTACAATAATAATCCAGAAAGTGTCAAGGCAATATGTGTCATATTTGAAGTATTTCTGTTCTCTTCTTCGTATCAAACCTTTTTATACTATCCATAATAAGTCGGATTTCCTTATCATTAAATTGATCACATGTTAGGTTAGCTTATCATAAATAAAGCTCAATCAAAAACACACTGTATTTTGTATACATTGCTTAACATCTTAAGATTTAAAATATCTTTTAAATGAAATATGGAGATAACGAACAGTATTCAAGCTCAGAAGCCTCCATTCAAACAATACAAATCTCTTGTACTGTTCTGATAAAACTTTGAATACTGTTACCTTGTTATCTTCTGAAAAACAATGTAGAAATTTAAAAAAGTGTGAAACTAACACAAACTTGTAAAGTACGTAGGGGACAAAAGTCTTTAAATATGGAAAAAAGATAAATTGGTTATTATTGACAGTAGTATGGAGGTATAATATTTTTGGCTTATCTTGAATCATTTTTTCCTTCCATGCACTTTCGTCTCTTGACTGTTTTCAACTGAACTTTTCTCCAATAATTCAATTCCTCCATTGAAGTAAATTAGAAGAAAGTATACAAAAGTATAGTTCATGAATTGAGGACAGTCAAATCGGTCACGAAGAGATTCTTCAAGTACCATCACTGGGGCTATGGCCCTGGTCTTTGCAGTTCTTATAATTTTTTAATAAGATTTGCAGTTTTTATAAAGTTATTGTAAATAACTGTATTTAGAAATTAATATATCCTCAACATTTTTTTTGTTTTCTCTGTGTTTGTTCAGTTTAAATCAAAGGTCAATTTTACATTTTCATTTATATTTCCTAAATATTATTCATCATAATGCCTATGTCATAATCAGACGAACTGCTTTAAGCTCTTCGCATGAAATTCCCCTCTTCAATCCAAACAAATTACTTTAAATACCTACTTCCATGTAACTGGTTCAAAAAACATTGAGTATTTTTCATTAAAACCTCTTTTCATGAAAGAATTGCTTCAGTGGGTATTAACTCTTTTGTCTTTTGTTTAGATATCGGTCTGTCTCAGATTTGTATAAATGTACGTCTTTGCTTAGTTATAAGGGATTCAACTGTTGCAACAATAAGTATCACGCTTTCGTGGATTATGCATATTTTTCTGTAATGTTGCAACGGTTAACTCCCGCTTACAAAAATGATTATTGGTATTTAATTAATAACAAATAAATAACCATGATTGAAAAAAGTCCTCTTCAGTTTGCACCTTTTCTGCAGTAAAGTGACTTAGTAGGGAAATCAGTTAGATGTGTACAGGCAGATGTCATATACTATTTAAGCTTAAAATCTGTAGCTCACTGGTCTAAAAAAAAATATCATGAACGACTACAGCTACCTTTCCACCCATTAAAAAGTGTTTATTGCATACGAATATTTTACAAGGTCCGAGAGCTATCGTCTAAAATTATCATTTAGCAGATGTTTCTGATACATTCTTTTACAGCTAGTTTTCAAGGTCAAGATCTAGTTAATTGAGTTCACACTACCTTTTTGGTGCTAGATCCATAATGATGTCATAATTAATTCAAACTTGCTTTACTTTACGACTATAATCTTATTATGTAGCAAAGGAGGCATTTTTTCATAGAATTCAGTTTGAAATCATATCAAAAGTAATCCCGATACCTATATTCAATTTATTGTTACTCTAAAGAAGTGATGAAGAACATATAAATTTCCATTTTCTGAGAAACTGTAGGCAATCTGAAATCATCTCTTTTTTCCGATATGGAAAAATCTCCCATACTTATAACTGGTTTTCCTCTCTATTCATTGAAAATGATAGTGTTTAAAATGTGTTTTATTCTTTATGTTTACCAAATATTATGCCTTGATACACCTTATTTTTCCAAGCTATAGGTATAAAGCATATTTAAAGAAATTCAGTTTTCAAGTTTGAAAAATCTTTAGGCACCTTTCATTTACTAGATCATGACCTTAGGTACATAGTTTTTAAGCCAAGCGGAGATTTTTTCAATTAAGGTAACACCAATGGTATCCATGTTGGAAAGATTTAATCAGAATATTATTCGGAATATTTAAAAAGTTATGTATATGAACTTTATGATTCAAATCCTTTATGTGAATGAAATTTTGAGATAACGAACAGTATTCAAGCCAAAAAGTCAATTCAAACAATACAAATCAGGAGCAGAGCAAACAGGGACATCTAAAACATCAGAGGTGGGATCAGGTGCCATGGAGGATCGAGTGAGCTTCCATTGCCGACCGGTCACACCCGCCGTGTGCTCCTTGTCATCATCGGGAAAAACGGAAAAATCCGTAGACAAATCAGTGTGTAAATAATGGCCTAACAATTAGTATGGAAAACGTCAGTCAACATTCGATTTAATTAATGATTGTATTTGCTGGCAAAGTCATTATATCGACCATAGAAATTGCGAAATGATGACTTTGATTAGACAAGATATCCTTAAAGCTTGTTTCATCAACTTGTACGTCAAAAACTTGCTTTTTTTAATTGTTCGTACGTTGAGCATGATATTACTTATCGAATCAACTGGAAGATATCATCCCCATATGCAGGTGATGAGGGTATATATTGCTACATAAGTAAGGGAAGTTAATGATAGAAAAGTTGAAGTCATCACGTTTGTCATAAAGATTTGTTGTTAGATTACCATCAGCGTCCTTTTCTAGTAAAATATCCAAATATGAAACAGATATACCAGACTCTGTTGCTTCTTATATTTCAAGCTCACTGGGATATATTGAGTCGAATGGAAGTAACTAATTGTTAATTGATACATGTAATACGTCGCTGGTATAACATACTGTAAAATTTTTGACTTAAGGGTGGTATTTGATTGATGGTCATTATATCTAAATGTCGAGTTGAAGGCCACAGCAATTGTTTTCTTTTCATGTATAAGATTTTGAATAGAATTTTCCTTTGTCTATCAATGCACTACAAATTCAGAAACGGAAGAAGGAAAACATAATTCTACCTTATCAATCTCAGGTCATGTTATAAAGGGTTATTTTTGGAAAAAAAAAGTAGGGCAAAAAAACAAAACACTTAGTGTTCCTTCCTACAAAATCACCTTCTACCTCAAGCTACTACATCCCCCTCCTTAGAATGGTTCCTTCCACCCTAATTTAAAAGCTTCCAGGAAGATACTGCATGTCACTGCACGGAGCATAATTATGTGTTTAAAAATACTATCCGTGAAATATTTTTTTTTATTTTACATTTTTTTTAATGATATACCGGTATATATATAGGACTCCAAAGTGCGATGGGACTCCAAAGTGCGATGGTCACGCCAAAGTCCGATGTTCTGCACGAAAACTCCGATGGTTTGACACGCCAAAGTCCGATGGTACTGAAAATTTTATTTGTGGCGTCATAGTACTACTGCGCCATATTGCGATGCCGCGCCATGCCAATATCTTAAATAAATACGAATGAATATCATATGCAAGGACTAACCCTAATCTCTCGGAGAGATGCGAGACTAACCCTAATCGGTCAAAAAGTGTGTAAGAACTTTAACCTAGATATCTTGGGTGGGTGCTAGAATAACCCTAATCAGTCGTATAGTGTGCGAGGACTAACCGTAAGTCTCTCGGATTGGTGCCAAGCTATCCCATAATCGGTCCTATAGTGTGTAAGAACTAACCATGATGAGACGAGTGGTATGCGAGGATTAAGCCTAATATCTCTGGTGAGTGCAATAAATAAAAATAAATCAGTAAAATTGTTTGCGATTACGTATACTGAATTGATGGGCTTTTGAATGCAGGACAACGGTGTCAAGGATTGACGTCGGCATATTGTGACGTCATAAACGTTGATTGTTTCTACGCACCATCGGACTTTGGCGTATCAGACCATCGCACTTTAGCGCGGTGCGTCTCATAGGAACGAGCCATCGGACTTTGGCGTGACCATCGGACTTTGGAGTCTTTTATATATATATATATATATATATATATATATATATATATATATATATATATATATATATATATATATATATATATATATATATATATATATACAAAGGACGACCTGTCCCTTCCTCAGGACAAAGAAAAAGTTAAGAAGTCATAAAAACAAAGGAAATAGAGAAACAGAAACAACTAGCATTACTACTTAACTACCAAACACTAAATATTTACAGTGTTACATGTTTAATTTCAAGTTAATTCAAGTCAAGTCCGGTCTATCGGGTCGCAATTCATAGCGCTCCGGATTTCTTTGTTCACGACTGTTTATTAACTTGAAATTAATTTTGACAATTATTATTGTACCTGTCGTTGGTCATTTTTAGTGCTTTATATAAATTTCCATCCGTGACCTTGTATCTACTTAGTAGATCCGACACTTAGGATATACAGTGTTGTTGGTTTTTAGTGCTTTATATATATATATATATATATATATATATATATATATATATATATATATATATATATATATATATATATATATATATATATATATATATATATATATATAAAGAGAGAGAGATGAGTTTTATAAACTAATACGTCACTTAAAATTGTACCATTAACAGGTCCTATATCTCATATTGAATGATAATTTTAAACACATTCCAATAATGAATGTCTAATTCCACACGTGTCTTGCTAAGGCCTAATACGCTATGTTTGATACTATATGGGCAAAAATGTGAGATCTAATCTCTTTTATATCATATCTCCATATATCTAGAAGTTTTATTTTCCAGAATAAAATATAAAAATTTCATAAAAACTGTATGTGAGGAATACTTTGATGTATCTATTTTGTACTACAAGTACAGGAGTAATTAATTGATCCGGATTAAAATCAGCCAGCATAGCAATATTTCAAAATGAACTGAACACATTACACTCAAGAAAGTTAGTCTGATATTTGTACAGGCTTTTGATTAAATATAGATTTATTGTGTGAGAAGTATGTATGGACAAAAATTCCCACGATAACTAAAAAATTGAAAAAAAAATTATAGAATAATTAGCATATCAAATTATCATTGATGGGTTTTTGAAAGTTTTCAGACTTCCAATTTAAAAGGAAGTATTATAATTTCGTATATTTTAGTTAACGGTCCTTATAAATGAATACCCCCTTTTTTAAAATACACATATACACATGATTTGGTGGTCTATATTCTCTTTGTTCTAGGTCATTAAAATTTTTAAAATATGTATAAATTCAAACGAACTGTCATGACTGAATCTTGAATCTCGATTCATATTTCAAGCATGTTATATAAGTGCTAGTACTCTATTTTCAGACCATGGTACTTATTACTTTTTGTCTGTCCTTTAAACATGTACCAATTGTTTGTCTACATACAAAAATTTAGATTTGTTTGCTTTCTTCTTCTAAAAAAAGGAAATTGAGACTTATCGATCACAATTTCATGTTACAAAAATTTTCGGAAGTATATGCTTAAATATTGTTTTGTTTTTCCTCTTACTATTTTATTCCTGCACACACCATTAAAAACGCTCAGATCTCCCACGTAATAATCATTGCTTATCAAAAGTTTTTCTTTAATGAATAAAGTGAAGATAACTAACAATGATTGATCTCAAATGAAAACCTATACAAACGATACAAATCTGTGAACAAGGCATAAAAAACAGACTTCTGGAAATTCCAGAGGTCAAATAAGATGCCTAGGAGGAGTAAGCATATCCCGTCGACCGGTCACACCCGCCATAATGTTACGAATTTGACATTCTCCACTATTGTTATGCATAAGTAAACAAGATGTTTCTTGTTATATGAGTCATTAAAATGATGATTCGATGGATGATTGAATGAATGAGATGTATTGACATTTATTCTTGCTTACCTGTTATTATTTATTAGAGTTATTTGAAATCAATGATGTGCTAGGTGCAAATTGTTCACCAGGTACCGAATTTCCTCCACGTTTTGAGGAATACGGAGCGTAAATAAACCATTCACTGGTCTACAAATGCTTTTATATAGTACTAAATATTCTTACCTTTGATAATTGGGGTAATTAATAAATCCATTCACTGATAATTAGAGTAAAAACCTTACAATTACACTCTGCTTTTTCATACTAAGCGGCAAAAGATGTAAAGTACATTCGGAACACCTCGGATGCGTATAATAGTTAAATGTATCCGAAGCTTTCCGGCTATTTGAAGTTATGGCGCCAAATCTCATGCAATATACGTCATAATGGGTGTGAAGGCTTTATATACGAGCTCCCCGGGCTCTGACAGTCAGACGTCTGCTGTCTCACTCACTGTGCGGTCGCCAAATCTGTCAGATAACGATGACCTTACAAGAACAAGGCTCAGAAGAGTTTAGATGGGTAATTATCCCTCAATTTGTATTGACTTTTAGTTTAATGAGTTTTATTCAGACACAAGTAGTGATCTGGACTCGTTATTGTTTATTGTTGAATAATATTTACTAAGGCACAAGAAGTGACCTGAACGTGATATTTATAACTCCTGACATTATTATTAACAACAAACTAACAAATGCATGGTGCATTGTATTGAGTTTTGTTGAGATGTTAGCATAACTTTTTGTCCCTATACAATTAGTTGTTTGCTATAACCTGACATTTTATATTTATACTCACTAAGTGAAGAAATCACTAGTTGGAACTTTATTCAAGACCTAAAGGCATTAGGTCTATTTACACTCATTAAAGGGTTTGTTTAAGGGTGGTTTATAAATTAACATTTGTTGGAAAGGGTGGTTGGTTTGCTTTTATTTCAGGTGAGGACCGCAGAGCCAAAGAAGAATATTTTTGTATGTTTATTGAATAAAATCTAATAAAATATTAAAAACAAATTATATCCTGTTGTCTTTCGTTCAACATTCAGATTAAGGAGCCCCACAATGTTACGCCGCTAAACATAAAGCTGTAAGTCGTAACAATAAGTTCCATGTATTGATGAGGTAGATAGAATAATCCGTAGTCAGACTTAGTATAAAAACAAAGGTCTACTAAATAATTAAGGAATAACTGTCTAGTTTTTGGTTTTATGATGTGATCAATCAATTTGCTGAAGGCTTTTATGCGTTAAATTGTCACGCCAGCAAATTGATTGATCATCACCATAAAGCAAAAAAAAAAAAAAGTTATTCCTTATATTTACATTTTTACCTCATCCTTGATTTAATTTAAAAGAAAAATCAATAATAAGAAATCTCAGCATCCCCACCAGGTGTATTACTAAGCAACACGCAGCGAAAAAGCATGCAGTTCTGTCACGTGCTGAGCAAACCGATTTATGGGGTTATAAAGCCACTATCTTATTAGTAGTTTTATCTCAGAGAAAGACGTTGGAAAATGTAAATATTGTGAAATGTGTCACGCAGTCAAAATTGTTGAAAAGCCTGTAGCAGAAATTTATTTGTCAGTAGCCTACCTTGGTTCAAAATTGATTGTACTCAGACTATGCTCTTGAGTATCGAATAAGTTGGGAGACATAAGCACAATATGCAGGTGATAATGGAATGTTAATCCATAAATAAGGAAAGCTGAAGATTGAAAAGCTGAAGTCATCTCGTTTGTCATACAATTGTGGTTATTGCTATGTTAACTTTAATAGCAGAATTATACTCAAGAATGAAGATTTCGCAAGCAGAAGGCCTTGCGTAATTACGCAAAAAAATAAATTTCCTCGCGAATCAAAGTGATTTACAGTATTCTTAGTTCATTGGGACCTATCTAGTCGACATACATGTATGAATGAAAGTAGCTATTGTTAATTGATAAAATATCGTCGTTATATCTGAATGTCTGGTTGTAAGCCATAGCAAGTGTTTCCTTCTTCTCATGTAGAAGTTTTTGAATAAATTCTGCTTCGTATGAATATAAAAACTGGTCAGTGATTAGTGCCGATCGGAATTCCAACACTTTGCTGGAAGACCTGTTCTCTAAAGAATAAATAAATGTTGTCAATGAAGAACTCGAACATCCTTTTAATATCAACTTCAGAGTACTTGTGTATAGAATCAATGTGATTTTGTTGATGACCAATCACACGAAAATTTCCGTGCTCCATTTTCATTGAAGAAGCAGTTGTCTATATCAAATAGCTTAGTTTTTATTTATTGTTAGGAATGCTTTTATAAAGTTTAGAAAATTCCTACGTTTTAATGAACCATATCAGTAGCATTACAATTTTATATTAATATTTTATGAAAGGTATTAAGTCAAAGATTGGCAAGGTATACTACAGATTTCTGTTAATTTGTTTTATTTTATATTATTACTCCCTTACTTATTACTTCCTTAGATATTTAACATACATCTTTCATGTATATGTACTATGATAAGATTATTTTACATTTACAAAGGACTATTTACATTGCAAATAAGAGCTTATCGATTCTCATCGTAAAATATACAAAATTTATTAATTTTTTACATTAGAATTAGAGTGCATCGTAACAATCTCTAATGATACAACGCCGCATAATGATAGATATATCATTAAGCGTTGCAAATGCAATGATCTCGAAAACTGAAATGTTTAATTTAATTGTATACAGGAAAAATTGCAAAGTTATGAATATGAATGAATGATTTAATCAATTGTGTAAATTAGCCAATATACTTTTCCTTTATCTGTAAATGTCATATAAATTCTGATCAGGGATAGGGAAAATAACTTAAATCCACCATATCTACAGAAGATTATTATATTAAGAGATACTTTAAAAAGATTGGTAAAAGAAATAAAAAAGTACGTGTTCTATCCTGTCCTATCACCTTTCACCATAAACAACTACTGCCCACCTTAAATAGGCCTAGAAAGACAAGAGCTCCCTAAAGTTGCTGTGCAGAGCATATGTGAAAAAAAATTAGAAGTCACGAAGAAATAGTATCACTGATCTATTTTTTCAAATATGTTTGGAACAAATCGTATTCGTAAATACGTATTATGCTGATGATGTAAGGATATACACTCTCATTTGAAGTCAACATTTTGCAAATTCTCTGGTCGATACCATGAATTTGAAAATACAATCCGTTCTTATGGAATGCTTACTCCTCCATGGTATTTGATCACACCTTTGATGATTTAGAGGTCTGTGTTTGCTCTTTTCACAATATGCATTGTTTCAACTGACTTTCTTCATATTTCATTCAAAGGTAAACTACAATAGCTCGATAAATATTGTCATGATTTTAATAAAAGCATAAGCACTCAAGAACATGGTTTTGCTTTAAATATGTTTCGCTTTTTTGTCTTGGCTAAAAAAAAAATACCAAAAGAACATTCAGATTGAAAAAGTTATATGCATGAAACGAGATTGTACACTCCAATCCCAACAAAATGGCTAATTCTGTCATAATTTAATCTATGAATGGATAAGTGATATGAGAAGTAAAACTAGAGTAAACAAGAGTAGAAATTTTTGGTAATATACACCGATAACTATATTTTCTATTAAGTGTGGTTAAACAAACCAGTTCGTATATTTCAAAACTACTTAAACACCAATAATTAAGTTCTTCGGTGTCTAATATCACGTTAATTCTGACAAAAATCTTCTGTAAAACAGATTACCAACTTTTTTTTCTATGAATTGAAATATTCTCAGAAGGAAATGCACATTTGTCAAAATTAAAAACTGCTGATCCGATATTGTAGAGTACATACATTCTCAAAAAATATCGAATTTGTCAACAACAACAAAAAAAATACGTAATGTTTTTACTTATATGCTTAATTATATATGTAAATAAGGAGATGTTTTTCTTTAATTATGTTGTACACATTAAGAATCAAATCACACTGATAAACATGTGTAACAACTTCACAACAACTGAACATTGATTGATTAAAATACCTAAAGTTGTTTTGTTCATAGTGCTACTTAGAAAAGCATTTACAATATGAAAACTAATAATTTTCAACTTTTTTCTCTCCATACAGACTTACGTTCTTATGTACCAAAATCATTTTGATGTGTCTATTTTAGGAGAAATACTATGTCCGTATAGATATGACATTAACATTATTAACCTTACAAAATAAGAGTATGAAATCTCTCTCTCTCTCTCTCTCTCTCTCTCTCTCTCTCTCATTATACATTTATCGCATAAGCCTGAGGTATGTAAGGAAAAAATAATAATACAATGTACTAATAGATAAATGAATAAAAAAATTAAAAATCTCACAATTTTCATAGACTGGATTTTGAAAGTTTTCAAATCTTTACCAAAAAAAAGGAAATGCATTGTTGTATTACAATTTCGAAATAGAAGCGGACAATTTTTTAAAGGAAAACTTTGCTTTTAAATACGCATATACACATGCTCTGATGACCCATAATCTTTTGGCTTTGAGTCATTCACATTTGACAACTCTGTATAACAATGGGTATTCATACTAACGTACTCATGACTATCAGTTCGTTCTTCAAACATACTGTCTGAGTGCATGTACTCTGTTGTGCCCTGTGCAACTTGATGTCCACCAAAGCAAACATTCATTTTAACTTCCAAAGGATCTGTATATGTGTTCAGGTCACAGTACCTCTCGCCGTCCGTCTGTTCTATATACCGGTTGCTCGTGTATAAACGATGATCCGTATTTGTTTGCTTTCCTCTCCTTTAAAAAAGGAAAATACAATTCATGTATTAAAAGTATAGCCATAGATTCTTAATTTACCGGAAGTGTAAAAATAAATGTTGTTTTTTCCTCTTACCCTTTCTTCCTGCACAATACAATTATAACACACAATGCAGCAAACACGAGGATACACAAAATACTGGAGATGATAGCCCAGTATTCTGTGTTTACTGTCCTAATAAAATGTACAAGTCTTTCCCAAGGTCCTCCGCTTTTGCTTAAATCTTCTAAAAGAACTTCTTTGGAAGTAAATTCTTTGGAAGTGGATATCGAAGTATGTTCTATGGAAGTGGATGCATACACGTAGTCCGATATGGTACTATCAGGTTTTGAATCTGTTGACATACTCTCTAATAAATAAATCAGTGAAACATATCTTTGAGCACATCACATGAGTTGAAGAATATTGTATATGGGAACCAGATTCTTTTACATCGAATAGAAAATAACATTTTTCAGAGTTGAATTTACCTTGGACACAACCAAGAACGTTATCACATTCACTATCGGAACAGGGACATGGCTTTGTACATCTAGGTCCAAACCATTCAGGAGGACATGGTTTTGTACAGTTATAGCCAACATACCCAATACATTCTACAAAGGATAAGTCGTATCATTTTAAAGAGGAAAGAGGGGAGGATAATGGATATATTTTTGCAAGTGCATTTTCACTGAAATGGCACATAACCCGGCAAAACATAAATAGGAGGTCATGTAGTATCAGTACAAAAAAGCAGGGATTAATTCATTTTATCATTTGCTGAACAATAAGTCAGTAAAGACCATTATCATTTTAAATGGTTCTCAAATAAAATATTTGAAAGTTTTCTACCCTTAAATTAATCGTACTTACCGAGACAGATATCATTTTCTTCATAAAAACCAGAACAGCAGTATCTTGTACCACTACAAAATATGTGATAATTACTTCTGAGGAAATTTTAAAAAAATGAAATATTTCACAAATGTTAAACAACTCTGTGAAATAGATTTTGATAGAAATCACTTGACTTTTTATTTTACTTACTCTGATTTCATACATCCACCAAACGTACCAGGTGAAATTGTAGAAACTTTAGAAGAAATGTATAGCAAAATCAAAACTGAGACGACAATGTTAGCCATCTTAATACATGGTACTTTCTCTTCTCCTTTATTTCCCACTTTTATTTGACCTTAAAGCACTTAATTTTATAATTGAGTGGATTTCCTAGTCATATCTAGAAATCTGTCCCGGTTTTGTTTAACTGGTTCTTAATATAAATGCCTAAAAATATATATACATGAAACGACTTTGTATTTATAATGTAAATAATTTTTAAAATTTTAGCTGATTAATATTGTATTTTTGTAGAGTTTTAGAGATACAAGCTTAATTATATATAAATCTACATTAATTACTTCTAAAAATACACAGAATGACATATATTCTTTTTTTAAATAGACAAAGAAAAATCTATCATATTCGTCTATTTGTTAATGGATAAATTGACGTCTTGTCTTACATTGTAAAAGAAAATATTCATCTGTAAAACTTCTACGAAACCCACTCCTGGACTCATAATAGTATTTTTATATACCTCTCAATGTAAATAATTGTTATTCTGTTGTGAACCCCCGACCCCAAATCCGGTTCTGTGGTTATGATATTAATAAACTAAACCCAAAATTCATTGATCCTTTATCATATTACTTGATTTTGTCTTCTTCTGTACGATATTTAGTCAGCAATGCTTTGATTTGATCAGGTAGGGAACTGCTAAGTAATATTTTTTTTTTTTTTCATATTTTCATGACCGTTTCCGAGGTACATATATGTTTCTCTGGTTAATCCATGAATCTTCCCTTAAATAAGATAAGTTTTTGTTGACTTATGTTGTCGAGTTTGACCGGAAGTACCTTCCGATGGTTTTCTGGAGGACAAGAAGTAATTTTTTTTTTCAAAAAAAGGTTCCATTATGGTCTACAATACTCCAGGTATTTCAGCTGAATTGTCTTAAAATCACTTACAGTTTATAGTTATATCAAAATCTTATCCATTTAGAGTCTTAATATGAGTCAAATCAAGAATAACTATTTCTATAAGGGTAGACGAAATACTTTTAAGAAAATATTTTGGATATGAAGAAGCTGCTTGTTTGGGACATAAATTTCATATTTATCATTCGCTATACTAAGAAAAGCGCGATAACTCCATTTGAAATTTCGATATCATGTTGAATTTGTTCCTGCATCAGCCTACATCTACGAAAGCCGGATAGGCTCATTTTTGACAAGACAAAAAAAATTTAACTCGTTATAACGAGATAATTATCTCGTAATAACGAGTTAGTATCTCGTAATAACGAGTTATTATCTCGTAATAACGAGTTAGTATCTCGTTATAACGAGTAAGTAATCTCGTTATAACGAGATAATTATCTCGAGATAAAAATTGATCTAAAGAGTTGATATATCGAAGTAAAGAATAGACCACTATTTATAGGAAATATACATAAACGAGTCGATCAAATTTGTTTGAATTTTGCGTGATAACGATTTTATGGAACAACAGCATACTAGTTTATTGTGTTATGCCTTTGATTAGTATTGTTTATTGAAAAGACCGAAGACAAATATACGGAAACTTTTGACCGCCTCATGTTGTGTTATACCTTAAAATTGCAAAATAGAATTAGTGTCATCTTCAAGTGGAATGTATATAACGACAAAATTTTGTCAACTTGTACAAGGAGATCAGAAAAAAAATGATATATTCTGGCTGATTTAACTGCCCTGTTCAAGCTTTCTTGACTTTGTTAAAATTATGATAATTTTTGAGTAATTTTTGTCGCAATAAAAATGCATAGAAACATTCCCATTAATTTATATATTCCGAATTAATAATGTCGATATGATACCATTTGTTCGGCTTTAACGTCCATATTTTGATAATTCCTTGTATGTTAACAAGGAATACCGGTTCAATTTTATCGTCTTAAAGGGGCAAGATCAAAATTCAATATCTGACAAAAAACTAAATTCACGTTGCTTTCATCATCGATCCCTTCTTCCCCTCAATAATAAATATGATGAATTTCAAGAACTAATACTGTACTTATCACTTAATAATTTATATATTTCTTTTTTATTAAAAGAAAGAAACATTTTAATTTACGAATTTGGCATTGCCAAAGTTTAAAGCAAGTATATTTGGCAATATTATTTTAAGAAAAAAATCGCGTCCTAATTCAACAATTTGAGGAGGCGTTCACGAATTAATGTGTAAATGTGTTCGCCTTAGAGTTGCTATGCTTATCAAAATATGATTAATGATAGCGAGATAGTTCAAGATTTAATCATAAGTAGACCCCAGAACAAATTAAATTTTCAACCATTTATCAATTTTGTTCAAGTTAAAATTTGATTGATAATTACTAGCTAAAAATTCAATGGCATTAAAAACTACAGTCATTTTTATTCCTATATTGCTATTAAATCTCGAAATAACGAGAAAACTATCTCGTTATAACGAGATAACTAACTCGTTATAACGAGATAACTAACTCGTTATAACGAGATAATTATCGTTATAACGAGATACTAACTCGTTATAACGAGATAACTAATTAACTCGTTATAACGAGATAACTATCCGGCTTTCGTATACATCAGCTGAGATTGGGCTTTAAAGTAATACAGCAGATCCTTTCTTTGATATTCTCTAATATGTGTAATAAGTAATGAGTGGAAGATTTTTTTTGTCTATTGCACTGAAACTTAATTATCTAATCGCAGAATGTAAAAACAATCGATAGATAACAACAGATGAAATTCTCATTTACCTGCAGAAAAGTATGGCAAGTCTTTTAACTATTTATTCAAGAAAGAGATAGCTCATTAAATATGAGAGACATCTCTTTATGCTAAAGAGATATCTCTTTAGACTAGAGAGATATCACTTTAACTAAAAGAGAAATCCTTTTAACTTAAAAGAGATGTTTCTTTAAAGTAAAGAATATCTCTCTGTGCAAAAGCAAAGAAAAAGAGATATTATTTTATCTCTATATGTGTAAAGTGAAAGAGATATCTCTCTAGGTGAAAGAGAAGGCAATATCTCTGCAAGTAAAAGCGATATCTCTCTAAATTTAAGAGATATCTCTATAAATTTAGAGATATCTCTATTTTTAAAGTGATGTCTCTGTAACTTAAACAGAATTCTTATTTTCCAAATAAATAGTAAAAGGGCTTGCCTTTTCCTGTTTACATGAAATCTCAGAAGAGGTGGTCTTAATCACTCATTTGAGTGTAAACATTTATCTCCGTAACTCAATCAATAGAGATTTAGAGGCTAATCTATTCCAGTCCAATTTGTTATATATACTGTAGATTAGCAAATAATCACGATGGTTTTAATTTCACTATGTTCGCGATTCATCAATTTTCCGCGAAATTAAATCCATTGTGA
Organism: Saccostrea echinata; assembly: GCF_033153115.1. Lineage (NCBI taxonomy): Eukaryota > Metazoa > Mollusca > Bivalvia > Ostreida > Ostreidae > Saccostrea > Saccostrea echinata. Next base: position 7,755,532 of record NW_026889803.1, read on the forward strand.
ATGCTTCATTAGATTTTAAAAACGCTTAATTGATTATACGAAATATAAATTAATTTCTCGCAGCGTGAAATTAAAATCATTGCGATTTGTACTTTTTGAGAAATCGTGAAATTTTAACACCGTGGAATTAAAACGACTTACAGTATTTCATTTTTATTTAAATTATTAATAAATCAAACACATATTTATATACACAAAGAAAGGCAATTTTTTTCTGAAAAGTTTGGAAAAATTGAAAATATTACGAAAATATATGTATAGCATTCATTTTTGAAGGAATTTTTGTATTAAAGCTAAATTTGCAACATACCCGATACATATTTTCTGACCTTAACTTTAAGAACAATATTGAATAGATACATGTAATTATATGTCCTGTTCATACATTACGTCAAAGGTAAGAAGTTACACTGTAGCACATAATATTTACATCCACCGAATACTATTTCCTTCATTTCTTATAAAAACCATTGCCGTTAATCAGTCCATAAACAACACTTAGCAAGCCACCTGCATGGATTTCTTAAGCAATGGCTGTTCCATCAATTATGCATACAATGACATATACATCTATAATACAATATTTAACATATTTAATTTACTTCAAATGTTTTTTTTTAAGATATAAATATAAACAATAAAATGTCTTTCTTTGTATGTTAGTACGCGAATTAACGTCGCAGCTATTGCAGAAAAAATTATAAATATATTTTTCTGCAACAGCTGCAACATTAATTCTCGTACTAACAACCAAAGAAAGCATTTTATTGTTTAAATAATTTCACCTTTCAGCTATCAACTGATTGGACACTGCCCATTGAATTGACGCTGTAGGATCACTGAAAAGTTTCTGTAAATAACCTTACAGAGGCAATTAGGTCAACTGAATGAAAAGAACATTACAATGGCCTTTCAGTTGTATCATTTTACATTATAAACGTCCTCAATTTTTACCTAAACATTTTTATGTCGCCTCTTACAAAGTTGGGCAACATTTTGTTAATGTTATACCCAAACTTTTGTCCGCGAATGTGCTTGCACATGACTGAGAAGTATTGACAGACAACAAACGGCAATGATTATTTTATTATATGATTATGATTTAATGAGTAAATGATACAAACTCGTTAAGCACGCCTTGACATCTTTCTTGTTTGTTTATATTCATTGAAGTCTTAGCCGAACGTATTGAAAGAGATGGGATTCAAATGAAGATAATTTATATTAATTTGGAATTTCTTGATCTTTTTTTTTTTTGTGCGATGTAGAAGTGAAATCAATGTTATGTTCACCATCATAGCCAGTTGTTTCAATTTAGAAGTCCTCGATCTATTTTTGGTTCAATGTAGAAAAAAATAAATGCCATTTTCACCTGAAAAGTCTTGTAAAGGTGAACATAGTTTAGTATCCCTGGAGGTCTTTGAGTCGTTACCCTAATTTGATTTTGTCTGTTACATAAATACATACTGTTTCATTTTGTAAGCCGCATCTTAATTAAAACATTTTTCTTTCAATTGAACTGATAATTTAGAATAATAATTGAATGTTTACATGTCGTTCAAAGTACAATGTACCGACATTCACACATTACCATTTTGACACGAAGGTCCTAGGGTCGAAGACTCAGCGGAAATGACATTATAGAGGCTAAGTATGGAACTTTTGTCGACATAATGTCAACAAAGCGTACGGTAACACCAATACATTTGAGATAGGTCGTAAGAAAAATATATGTTAGATTTTCTTGTCAAATGTACGCGGTAATAGAGGATACTAGTATGTGCTAATGAAATATATGGAGATGAAGAACAGTATTCAAGCTCAAAAGTCCATTAAACAATACAAAATAGGAGCAGAGCAAACACGGACCTTGTCATGATCGGGAATTAACAGAAAAATCCGTCAACAATTCAGTGTGTAAATAATGGTCTAACAATTAGTATGAAAAACGTCAATCAGCATTTGACTCAATGATAAATTGTATTTGCTGACAAGTGAAGTGAAATTTTGTTTACGTCTATATTTTTCTAAAATCTGTTTTGACCTTATTATCGTCAGCAGTTGTTAAATATGACTATGACTTAAATATGAAGGAACGATGTATGGTGCAACAGCCGACACAAAGAGACGCAGGGCTGTAGAACCACATCGAATTAAGGTGGCAGAGGATAGCTTCGGATAAAGTACCGTAAAATTTTTGAAAAAAAATAGAGAAACCTAAGGTTTGAATGCATATTTTAGGTAATTTTATTGCTAGAATATTTTATGTGTGCATTTGGAGGGAAGTGTTGACCTTTTAAATTTTATTGATATTTGACACTTTAGTATCACTTCTACTATTCATTGGATATGAATTAGAAATAAGAATTACCAGAAGCACTAATCCTGGATTTCCTCAGAAAAGCGGGGTGGGTTCATAGGATGAATTGTAACTTGAAAAAAGGAGGTGGTTAACCCAATATCTCTTCCTGATCAGTGATATATACAGGCGTTGGTCATCTTTATTGTGGTAACGTAGGGTATTTAAACGGGTCTGAAAGCTGTTGCAGATCTGGAGAAATAGTGAAAATAGGTTAAATTTTCATGAAATTTTGAGACTGTCCCTGTGTCATTATTGGGGCTCAATGTGTAAATTGTACATGTTTTATTCCTAAAAGCTTTAAATTCCTCAAGAGACTAGAACATGCTATTGTTAAATGTAGAGAGAATTTAAAATTTTCCTATACACATTTTACAGGCAGCTCCATATAAGGAAAACGTCAACCAAACGCTTTGATTGCCAAAAAAACTGTCCTCTGTCATCCAAGTGCCTATGATTTCTACGATGTCGATTTCAGCCAATTAGAGAGCTTGGAATTATTTAATGATATAATCAATGCTTGCAACAGAAAAATCTCTATTTTTCTTTTACTATCATAATAGGTAATATTTACCTTTTTCGAAATAAAATATAAATGCATTTAAGTAAAATTTTAAAATATGTTTTCATAGCTGTAAACGAGCACTGGTCCTTCCTCATTGTAGTCAGAACACGCAATTAGTATAAGGTAATTTACATCATAGGCGTCGGAAGCAAATTGAAAGTGGGGTGGCTAATTGAAAGGGGGGGGGGGGCTAAACCAACGAAAAAAGGTAAGCCCCAATTTTCAATGCCTATGTCTATCTTTGCAAAAAAAGGGGGGGGGGGCTAAGCCCCCCTAGCCCCCCGGTTCCGACGCCTATGTACATTCAAAGAAATTGCACAATTCTGTTTTCATTAGATAACCATTTCTTAATATGAGTACTTCTCATTTTGTCTGTTTTTCTGTATATAAAAAGTTGTTTTCAGAAATCCCGACATTGTATAAGCATGATTGACATAAAAACTATGCACACTTTATCTGTCAAACTAAAACATTTCCTGGTTGAAATGAATACAAATCATTAAGCCTAAATTTATCATATATAAATATATTTGTATAAATTGTTACATTAAAATTTTTATCTTCATGTACTTCCAAAACAATATTTCTTTATGAGCAATGCTTAAGCAAAGCAGATTTGATCATTGTAAGAATTCAACAGGAAAGAGTAGAAAACAAATGGCTTAGGAATATTTTAAGGCGGAAAGATATCATTGAGTTTCACTCTCTATGTGTCTTGTAATACTTGATATTTAATACACGTGAACAATTGCTGATACAGAAATTTTACTGGACCTTGATCTTAAAGTCCAAATTCAATTATCACATTTTTGAATGAATTACCTGTCAGTTTTCAATAAAACCAAATAATGATACTTGTCATTTTATTCTCCTGCATTAATAATAATAATTTAATATAATAATTAATAAATGGAAAACTTAAGGTGTACACTTTATTATCATCAAAGCATAAATGATACATGGTTTCGTAATATACCAAACAATATGGGCTCAATTCGATATATATCATGATTATTTTAATGATATTCGAAAAAACTATATTATAAAGCAAGCAATCAAACGATATATATATATATATATATATATATATATATATATATATACATATATATATATATATATATATATATATATATATATATATATATATATATATATATATATATATATATATATATATATATATATATATATTAATGACACCAGTTGGAAACTATACATGTATATATAAAACTCTTCAAGTTTAGGGTGATGTAAGATAAAACAGCAGAAAATACAATATATCCAGAAAAAAAAAATAACTGCAAGCATGGTCTCTCATTTTTAAACCGCTAAATTACATTCTTTATCGTAGAAATCTATATATACACTACGTGTATGGGAAGGAATATATATAGAAAGACCTCTTACTCATAAATGATAAAAATCAAACGTATTCGGTAGCATTGTCAATTGGCTTAGTTTGGAATGAAATCTCTGGGTATGCAGTTGACGCACATGGTGTCACACTCATGCCTAGATAAGCACTGGTTGGTTGAGGAACAGCTTGGTCAATATAGTCATTTCTTTCTGGTGGCTGTCTTTTTCTAGAAAAATCTTTTATTGATTTAAAATTGCTCGATTAAGGCAAATAGTTAAGTATATTGCCCTTTGCAGTGATTTCCTATGGCAACTACGTTAAAAGAAAATTATGAAAGAAAAGAAAGCATTTTTTGTCTCTTTGATATGTGAGAAAATTTCTTAACTGAAGAATTAAAAAAGAAAAGATCGAGTGATTTGCATAGAAGTTCTCACTTCAAAATTCTTACCTCACACGTCTGTTACTCGGAGTCACAATATAACAAGCGACCACCACAAAAATCAGAACAACAAGCACGGCGATGACTACCCAGTGACGTAACTTAAGGTTTTTGAAAAAGTTTACATTTTCTGAAAAATTTTAATCAGTTATTCTACAAAAACAATTAAGAATTTTTATGTCGCTTACAAATTTACCTTTGTAATATCTTAACTATAATTTTAAAGACCTATTTCAACTCTAAGACTTAACATATACACTTGGTTTTGTAAATATTTACAGATATATGTGCAGTTAAAGTTTTGATATGAACACAATGTAATCTTGAAGAACGTATTACACTGCAAATCTTTATGTTGCTTCATTCGTCGGCAAATTTCAAGATTAAATTTTCAGTCGTATAAGCCTTCCAAATAGATTGCAAGGAATGTTTAAAAAGTTTTTTTTTTCCTATATAAAAAGAAAACAAACACTTCTCACAAAGAAATGCATGGATCTTCTTTCATATGAAATCAGAGCAAGTCGCTGAAAATCAATTAATTTTCGTAACGATTTTGTTTTAAATTGCACAGAATGCAGATTTTAAAAAGAACTGAAACATCTGAAAGTGACCATGAAACCTAATATCGATTCTAGTTGGGACTCAGCTACTTTAGACCATTACATTTTCGTCATAACAAATTGAAATTGAACAAAAACAATTGTCTTTCTTAAAAATTTAACTTCCGTAACGGTAGTTCAGGAAAGCTTTTGCATTAAAGGTATAATTTTTTTTTATTATTTAAGGAGCGAAATGCTTCATACTTTTATTCAACATCTTAAAACAAACGTTAATTTGAACTATCGCCGAGATTTTCTACTTTTATTCCTGGAAATTAATTTCCGTAAAAAATATTTTTCACGAAATTTTAACTAAACATCGGGTACATGCGAGACTCTATGAATCATACTTTAGCGTTCTATACTGAGCATCAGAAAACAAAAAAAAATGGTCAAATTCAGCTTTATTTAAAAAATAATAAGACTTGTTCAAGCATTAACTTCCGTAACATTACCTTAAAGATGGTATAACTAAATTCCTTGTAAAAAGTTAACGATACCAGATTTGTGGACAATTCTTTTTTTTCAAATTCACAGAAATATCCTTTAGCGAATTGTGATGTTTATTTTGCTATTTGAAACATTTATTTTTTTCATGTTTTATACCCTGAATTGGTCCTTTTATCGTAGAATGACTGTAATACACGTACAAGAAAGTAAAATTCAGAAAAAAATGTAGTGATTTAGAGGACAAGAACTTTTTAAATGATTTGTTTACCTTGATTTATAAAAAAAAAATCATTTTATTTACCTTCCAGGCAACCCAATGTTTTATGACACTTATTGGCGGAACAAGATCTAGGGCATTCGAAGCTGCAATTTGGTCCATAAAAGCCTTGAGGGCATGGAGTTGAACAGTTGGAACCAAAGGATCCTACACATTCTGAACAATAGAGTATTAACATGTTGAAATATTGAAAACCACTTTTATATACAAGGATTATTGAAAACGTTCCTCTTAATCATTTTATTTTTACAATCCAGAATAAACTGTATTGATTACACGACAAGAACTTTTTAAATGATTAATTTAACTCGATTTTTAAAAAAAAATTATTTACCTTCAAGGCAACCCAATTTCTTATGACACTCATTGGCGGAACAAGATCTAGGGCATTCGATCCTGCACTGTGGTCCATAAAAGCCTTGAGGGCATGGAGTTGAACAGTTGGAACCATATGATTCTACACATTCTGAACAATAGAATATTAACATGTTAAAAGATTGAAAACCACTTATATATACGAGGGTCATTGAAAATGTCCCTTTTAATCATATTATTTTTACAAGATTTAAGACAGAACACATTTTCAAATGTAAAAACATTATTTTGTTAATGTGTGAAGTTTCATGCCATTTGATTAAATAGGACTCATGTTACTCAATTTAAAGAATTAACATATTTCGTCACCACTGAGTACCCTTAACAATATTGTTACTTCAAAAACAATGTCGTAAAAGTTTCTCAAAATTGCTCTGCCTTTTTATTTCATACACGGATTGATTGATTCTATGTTGTTTTACGGCTCATTCAAGAATTTTTCACTCTTATAGAGACGTCGCCATTTACCGGTAAAGGTCTTCAAATTTAGACCTATGCTCGTCACGCATGGCCATTGAGTAGTGAGTTTGCTTTATCGTGCACGCCTATCGTGACACGAGACCTGTCGAAACCCATGACCTCACTTCTAATGTCGGGCGCCTGGAGACTGAACAGTCGCTACCTATGTTTACGTCTCAGGTTTGACGCGGCGCGGCGAACGAGAATCGAACCCGACTTTTGAATGACCTACCAATATGATGTTTACCAAATATTTCATCAATCTTTACAATACACTCAGACTAATTCAAGAATCTTATTCTAGAAGACTCTTCAAGTACTCGAAGTAGAAAAAGTATGCTTCTGTCTTCTGTTTGAATCGATATTAGATAAAAGGGCAGATTAGGGTAGCTTATAGTATTTCCGTCTGGATTGTATTAATTGAAAATGAAAACACATTTGTTGATATACATTACATCATGAGTAATATCGATACTTATAAAAATTAGATAAATAACGTTATAATCTAAAGCCGCTGCTTCCAACTTCATTGCGTTTTATTTATTGGTTTGTAAGTTTGATAATTTGCAGATGAGTGTCCCCCCCCCCTTTACATTGATTCAATCATGAATAATGATGCATCATCATTTAATGTTGAAATATTCATAAATATATATTACCATGACATCTATTATTCTCTTCATAAAAACCTGAACAGCATCCCCGTGTTCCACTGAAAAGTAAGACATGTGAAAAGTAAACTTGATTTAAGATAGATGATTTGAATCTATAGTATACAAATATTGACAATCAATCAAACTTGAAACTTACTTGGAATTTGGGCACATGTTTTCCTGAGAAAAAGCACCTGTCACTTGCAAATAGATGCAGAGTAATCTTGAAATGTTATATACTAAATCTGTAACCATATTACTGTTTAAAATTCCATATGATTTAAACTAAGGCTTTAATATAGCTTCACTGGTAAGACAGTTGATATCAAATTAAAAGTGCACAATCAGAAATTCTACATATAATTGTACATACAAGAGGATTTTGAATAAACTCCATTCGTCCAATAAATGGTGTTTCATTATTGGACAAAATAAAATTTCCGTATTATTGTAAGTATAATTCATGATATTCCACTTTTGTTTAAAGAAATGTCAACAATGTGGGATATGGAAGATAATTTAATAAGTAATTGTGGCTTAATCGTGAGAAAGAAAGTTTAGGAAAATGCACAATTTTCAAATTTCATTCCACAAGAGCTTTCTGGATTTAATAGTCTGTCCTCATGTCTACATACATTTGAACTGATTTCAGTTCCCCGATCTTTCAAATGAAGACAAAACTTCATAAATATTTTGAATTCTGTCAACGATTATACCAGACGATTGGTCAAATAGGAAAGAGAAGACTTTATCACTTTGTCAGAGTGGATTAAAAGAATAAGATGCCTGTTGAAATCTTGTATTAAATGTGTGTGTAAATGGTTAAGGGACAAAATGAAAACATCTATCCTTCTGTCTTCAATAATTTAGAAGTGAAAAAAGACTAAGATTTATTACACGACCTATATGTGCTGACAAATAAAGTATGTATTACAATTGCATTTTAGAGGAACTTGGATTTAATTTTGCAAGTGGTAATCCATCTTATGCTCAAAGTTCCTTTTCTAATGAGGAAATTCTTTAAAAAATTATGTCAGTTTGAAATGTATTTAATATTTCCAACAACCAAGTTGAATTTGAATTACCATAACTATGCTGGATTTCTAAACACCATATAATTCTTATAACGATTTATAGCGGGTCCTAGCAAATGTTCTATCAGGCCTCTTTCTTTACTCCCCTCGAAGATATTAAAAGCAGTAAAGGAGAAATTTCAGGAGTACTCTATAACAGAAGTGGTGTTAATCAAATATGGATACTTAAAAACTCCAAGGAACGTTTAGGAAACTAAAAATTACAAAATTTTACCAAAATCAGTATTATCAAAACGTGCAACTTTTTGATTTAATTGTATGAAAAACGAGATGACTTCAGCTTTTCTTTGTCAACTTTATTTATGCATAATATTCCACTATCAACCGCAGATGGTGTCAAGATTATGCTTTGAGTATGATCAATATTTAAACTGAGGCAGGCTACTGACAAATAAGTTGATAATACAGTGATTTCAACAACATCGTTTAAAGTCAGCATTTATAAATTCTATGGTTGTGATAATGACATTGTGTAAAAATGCAATCGATAAAAATATTTTGACTGACATATTTCATACTAATTGTAAGGGCTTTGTTTTTAAACTAAATTCGACCACAGATTATTCCGTCTACCTGATAAGTACATTGGGCTCACGGCGGGTGTGATCAGTTGACGGAGGATACTTACTCCTCCTAAACACCTGATCCCATCTCTGAAATTTTCAAAGGTTCGTGCTTTATTCCCAGTTCACAAATTTGTATTGTTTGTAGGTTTTTCTTTCAGATCGATCACTGTTCATTATCTTCACCTATTTCATTTTTCTAAAATCAATAACATCAAAACGTACAACTTTTCAACACGATGAATTGAACTCCAGGCTTTTTGACATCATAGATACCTGCTTTTTCAATAAAAATGGAGCTAGTAAATATACTTACATTGTCATGTCAATTGCAAAATTATTTTGTTCAAAAGCATTCTGATTGTAAACACAAATACTCTAAGTTGATATTAAAAAGATGTTTGTGTTTTTGATTGACAATATCTATATAGTTTTTGAAGATCAGATTCAAAAACTTCTACATCAGGAGAAGAAAACACTTGCTGTGGCCTTCAACTCTACATTTCCATATATTGACGACGTACATGTATTATCAATTAACAATAGTTACTTCCATTCATATGTCGATATATATCCCAGTGAGCTCGAAATAAAAGAAACCACAGAGTCTGACATATCTGTTTCATATTTAGATATTTTACTAGAAAAAGACGTTAATGGTAACCTAACAACAAAACTTCTTGATAAACGTGATGACTTCAACTTTTCAATCGTCAGCTTCCCTTACTTATGTAGCAATATACTATTATCACCTGCATATGGGGTTTATGTCTCTCAGTTGATTCGATATGCAAGACCATGCTCTACGTATGAACAATTTCAAATACAAGGCAAGCTATCGACAAATAAGTTGATGAAACAAGGATATCAATAGTCTCGTTTCAAATCATCATTTTGCAAGTTTTATTGTCGATACAATGACCTTGTCAGCACATACAACCTATCATTGTGTCAAATGCTGACTGACGTTTTTCATACTAATTGTTCAATAGGCCATTATTTATACACTGAATTGTCTACGGATTTTTCCGGGTTTTTTTTCGATCATGACAAGGAGCACACGGCTGGTGTGACCGGTTGGCAGGGGATGCTCACTCCTCTATGGCACCTGAACCAACCTCTAAATTTAGAGGTCTGTTTTTGCTCTGCCCCAAATTTTATCATTTCATTGGACTTTTGAGATTGAATACCGTTCATTTCATTCATACAATCATTCCGATGATATATGCAAGACCAGACTTTTTACATCATAGACAGTTGCTTCTTCAATACAAATGGAACTCGTAAATTTGCAAACCTTGTCTTGGTCATCTGTAAAATTAAAAAAAAATCTGATTCTTTACACAAGTTCTCCGAGTTTTAAATAAAAAAAGATGCTTGAGATACTCATTGAAAATATCTTTGTAGTTTTCGGAGACCAGGTCTTCCAATTGTTGGACTTCCAAAGGGTACTAATTGTGTCCCGTTATAAGCAACCTAATTTTGTATTCATATGAAGCAGAATTTATTCAAAAACTTCTGCATAAAAAGAAGTCCCTTGCTGTGGCTTTCAATTTGATATTAACTTATATAAACGACGTTTTATCAACTAGCAATGTTTAGTTTCATTCCAAAGTTAATTCTATATCTATCCTACTGAACTCAAAATAAGACACTTCTTTGAAAATTAATTGAGACTTTTTAAAGGCAAACACGCATTATGCGCGTTATGTAAGTAAATCTTTTCCACGGAAGTGTGTAGGCGTCTACAAGTGTTGTGTTCAAATTTGTACGTTGTCTTATGTTTAGTGTCTTATCAACATATATGTATTGTGTTTCTGTATATATATATATATATATATATATATATATATATATATATATATATATATATATATATATATATATAATTCAAAGCACCTTATTTATTATAATAGAAGGTATTTTTTTCTAAGTTATTTTAAAATACATAGATACAAAATAAAATATGCTACAAATTATGTTATAGCACAAGTGTAGAAACATACCTATCCGCTTCCGAACTTATGCTCGTATGCATAAACTAATTGCAGATACTGCAATGAATCCGACTATTATACATATGTATATACTATTAATTCGAAGATTCACAGAATCCTTGAAAGGCTACATGATTATGAATTGATTAGATTTAAGGCAAAAAGTTTATGAGACGTCACCATACACCAGTGAAGTCCTTCAAATCAAGATCTTAACTCGGCACTTAGGGCCATTGAGAAGTGAGAATTCTTCATCGTGCTAACGCCTGCCGGGACATGGGACCTCCGTTTATAAGGTTTTATCCAACAGACCCATGAATTTCATTTCTAGTGCATGAATGAAGCAAGCGTTTTGAAATGTGAAGAAAGGTTATTTATGTTATACTAGTAACTGGTATAGACGATGTGCAATTGCATTTTTACAGTGCATATTATTATAATTTTCTGGACATATATATACAAAGGATCCTTCGCCCTTCTTGATTTAGACCTTGTGCATTCAGCAAATAAACGCATAAAATAATCATGAAAATATTACCCCCAAAAATGGTTTTATGATTTTTGGCAAACATTCATCTTAATTTATTTAAGTAATATCACTGACAATTCACGAATCACTTACAATTACAAATACAATTTACGAATATAAAATTGTGAATACCTAAATGTAAAGGCAGGTTAAGAAATTACAGAGAAAATCCTCTAAAGAAGACCAGAACAAGTAAATTTTTATACAGAAACAAGACTAGGTCGGACGTAAGAAAAAGTCATTTATCTGTGAAAAACAAAATACACAATCTGATTGTTTATTGAACCTGAATGAAACTGACATTCTATCAATGTGAGGGGAATTTCAAGAAATTGGTTCAAATATCTTCATAACGTATTTTTAGTAATTAAAGATGCATTCTGAAAAATGATCTGTCAGTTGTCTTTCATTGAGGAGAAACGTTCTGTTCAGGAGTTCGATGTTGCATATGTCATATCAACTATCCTTGCATAACCACTGACTGAGTCAGGAAATTAATGTGCTTTTTTTCGTATACATCTTTTCTCTGGAAAACATGAAGATAGATTCCTTAAAATATGAAATACTAGATAAAATTAGAAAACGAATTAACTGTAGTACTAATGCGCAAGCGATGTACGTTTGTAAATCATATATAACTTGAAACTCAGTTCATTAGTAATTTTTTGAATTGTCAAAGATCATTTATATTATTTGTAACTTATTTTGATTTCCAAAGTCTTACCTCAAGTTTCGTACTTTTAGGGCCACAATGCAATATAAGACCAATATAAACGTCAGAAGAATGACTATCGTGACAACTATCGAGCTGTGCCGTTTTAGATCCTGGAAAAAATTCTCTTCTTCTTGAATTTCTGTAATTTGCAATTTGGGGTAGGAATAAAAAGAATGTGAATATTATGAACAGATTTACAAAGAAAAGAATCATCTTCCTCATTTATTCATTCATTTACCTTTAGGACAACCAATTATTTTATCACATTCATTGTCAGAACACGAGCATTTGATTTTGCACTTTGGTCCACAATAACCTGGATTAATACAAGGATGAACACAATTGATACCAAGGGATCCTATACATTCTGAAAAGTAAATTGTTTCCTTTAGAAGAGGAATGCGCGTGGCTATTAACTATAGTCGTAGATATATTTTAAACTTACCTTGAAGGTTCATTTGCTTTTCATTCTCCCTTAAATCTTTTTTCTTGATTTAATATAGGAAAAAATATTTGATGTACGTAAAATTTATATATGATAGATAAAAACCTAAAGACCCTATAGAATGCTTTTTTAATTAAATGTTCAGGTAAAATTGCTTTGCAGCATTTATAAACGACATATTATTCATTCTTGATATATTTTGCATTTGCTCAATGCATACTATGAATAATTCAAAACATATTATTAACTTTACAGTGCTCAAAGCTAAACATCATATACTAATTCTTTGTCATTCTTTACATCATCGTTTTGTATGTAAAATGTTTAATCATCAGTGGATGGACCTTTGCCTCGCTATACACATCACAATTAGTATTTGTATCATTGATTGTGGTTTAACTGTATATGTATATGTCAGAATAGTCATACCTTGACCGGTACCATTCTCCTCATAATAACTCCTGCAGCATTGAAATGTTTCACTTGAAAAATAAGAAACTGATAATCAAAGTATATTCTTATGATGACAGGATACTTTTGTCATTGCATCTAAAACAAATAGTGAGTGTCGTTCTGATAAACATATATATGTATTTTTTTTCAAATATGTATTTATTACTAACAAAATAATTCACTTACTTTGGCTGGGAGCATACATTATTCCCTTGAGGAAGTGCTGTTACATGCAGACAAATATACAATAGACCAGCAATGACCATGGTCGACTTTTTCATCATATTGTTTCTGTTTAGTGTTTCTTTAAAATATGCGGTATAGCATTTTCTACTTGTTTAACAGATAGCATAAACAATGATATTGGATGTGTCCCATTTGTGAACTCGATAGTATTGGATTATTGGACAAAATTAAGTTTCCCTTTAAGCACTGTAAATACCATTTTGACATTTTTGTGCATTGGCTGAAAGCATGTGTGCAACTTTGTCAGTTTTGTTTGTTCTCTCACGATGATTATGGAAGGATTTTGTTGCAATCAAAGGACCAGAGCTTGAAAAATACGTAGCTTTGCAATTTCTTCCTGGAATTTGCATTTAATCCAATACTTTTATCAGGATAATAAAATATAATTGAAGGGTCTGTAATTTTACACTTACAGAACACTAAAACTTTAACCAATCTATTCATGTGGAAATGAATTTTAAAATTTCACAAAGGCAAGAGTCAAAATAATTGAAAGTCAGAAAGCAAAACTAAAATACAGAAATGATTTTTATTAAATATAACGTGTAAAAATGAATTTTTGCTGTGAATCGATCTCGCAAATTAATGTCTAATAGAGAGACATGGTGATCTCAGTAACAAACAAAACACTGACACAAGTAGTTGCAGCATAGAAAAGATGAGATGAAAATCAAGAGTCAAATAAATTAGCATTATTTGCTTCAAGTACAAAATTATAAAGATTTTTCTCTCTTCGCTTGCATAAAACGTTATTTACTTATGATACTTTTTTGGAAATGTACAGAGTTTGACTATATTACGTGTAAATATCGATATGTAAAATAAGCAAAAAGAAACGATCTATGTTTATTATTGGATGGTCGCAAAAAGCACATGTCTGCTTTATTGATGGCTATGAAAACAGTGATAATTTACTTTTTGTTTCAATCGCCCATATCTGCCATATAAAAACCATTTTACATATTGAACGCATTGAAGAAAAGTATGAAAGACAGATTTTTTTCAGCAGTCATTGTAATTCTCTTTTTATAAACATGAGCTTCCATCAAGAATCTTCAAGATTAAACATGTTTTAATCATAGAAAAAATATCAAGAATTGAAAAATTATAAAAACAAAAAATGTGTAACATTTTAGTAACAATTTGTTATGGGTAAGAATCAAGCAGCGAAGATTTGAAAGTGAAAATAGAAAACAAAATCAGGAAATAAACATATTACAATAGAACTGGGGGAAAATTGCTAGAGATCAGTGCATTGTGTAAAGTTAGAGAACATAAAATGTAAAAGATTAATATCAGATCTGCAAATGTTTTACTTATCCTTGGAAAAGAATCAAAAAAGGGAGAGACTAAGGTTCCCAAAATTTAGTCCCCCCTATGCCAATTCCAAGACCATTCGATTGAGTACATATTTCAATTGTCGGTATTATATGCTTAATATGCTTTAATATCAAAAGGTGTTAAGTTTATAATCGTGATTGCTAAGTTTTCAAGTGTCATCAACAGGTGCCTGATGGTCCATTTATGCAAGTAATACATTGTTTCAAATTTCATCTGGAGTTTTACCATTGATTTTTGTTTGATAATATTGTACTTAGTTAGACTTTTCTCTATGACTTGTTTCAATTAAAATGTTACAAAAATGAATTAAAATATTTTATTTTTACAACTGAACACGTCTATTGGATGGAAAACATATGACAATCAAACGCTACGTATTATACCATATGAATATCTTTATTTGAAAGAAGATTTAAGTTTGAAAGAGATAAAAAAAAATTGCTGTCATTAAAAGAACAATTTATGATGTTTAGTATGGTGTTAAGTATGCATATGTTTAATTAAAGCTTACAGTTAAAGGAAACATTTATTTTTACCCTTTCTTTCCTTCTTGAATGCAGTTAGCTGAGTACACCTACAGTTTTAGAATTTTTTTTCCTTGAATGTTGCAAACATTCATACAATATACAATTTTTAAGGAAAATTCAAATACAACATGATTACATGAACACATTCAGAAATAAGGATGATGTCGAGTTTCAGAGAGTGGTGGAAAACATGACACTAATGCTAAAACATAAGGAAAGTAGGCTCGCTCTATCTGAAGCCAAACCAGTCATTAGGATGTCATTTTATAGATTATAATATTATAATTATGTATCTATTCAAGGCAAATTGCGTTGACGTCAAACGGTTTTCTAAAGCGTATAACGTAATAGAATTAATGCCATATGTGCAACCATGAATGTATTCAATACATTCGAATAGAACATCCCAAATGATCTACTATTTATTAAAGAGGAATAAAAGATTCATTTGAAGGAAGTGTTTTTAATTATTCAATTTAAACATGAGAAAATACGTTTGCATTAAGTGCAGAGATAATCAGAATGTAGGAACAATTCAGAGATTACACACTTAAAATCAATCTGAATTAAAACACTTTGAAATGATGTTTTCCTTTAGTAACCCAAGAGTCATACTAAATGAAAATTGTGTTTCTCTACCGGTGTTAGACATAATAAAAGAATACTTTCACCTCCTAAGCATGGGATTTAAAAAAAGAAACCTCTTATTCACTATTTTATAAAATATGTTTTTTTTTCTTCAAGACTTTAAATGTATATATGAACATGGATAATCGTAAGTACTTGTCACTACATAAAATATTTTATATAGACCACTTTCCCAATGTAAGTTCGACACTTTTATTGCACTCAGCTTAAATATAATTGAATAATTTTTACAATTTTTTACTACTTCAACTATAACATTCATTTCTTTAATATTGCCATTTATTATAAAACAATATATATTTAGAACTCCTTTTGTGTCGCCTGCAGAGAAGAGCCACATTAGGGATAACTTTATCCGACGTCTGTCTGTTGTCCATCTGCCCGTCCGTCTGTCACACCTTATATTCTTGAGAATTGTAAGAGATATATGAAGATAACGAACAGTATTCAGGCTCAAAAGTCCATTAAACAATACAAAATAGGAGCAGAGCGAACACGGACCTCCAAACATCAGAGGTGGGATCAGGTGCCTAGAGGAGTGAGCATCCCCTGCCGACCGGTCACACCCGCCGTGTGCTCCTTGTTATGATCGGGAAATAGCGGAAAAATCCGTCGACAATTCAGTGTATAAATAATGGCCTAACAATTTGTATGAAAAACGTCAGACAGCATTTGACTCAATGATAAATTGTATTTGCTGACAAGGTCATTGTATCGACCATAGAACTTACGAAATGATGACTTTAAACGAGACAGCTGATATTCTTGTTTCATCAACTTGTTTGTCAATAATTTACCTCGTTTTAGAAATTGTACATACGTAGAGCATGCTCATGCGTATCGAATCAACTGAGAGATATATACCCCGTATGCAGGTGATGAAGGTATATTGCTGCATAAGTAAGGGAAGTTGACGATTGAAAAGTTAAAGTCATCACGTTTATCACAAAGCTTGGTTGTTAGATTACCATTAACGTCTTTTTCAAGTGAAATATCCAAATATGAAACAGATGTGTCAGACTCTGTGGTATCTATTATCTCAAGCTCACAAGGATATATCGTATCGACTTAAGAATGGAATAGCCATTGTTAATTGACAATACGTCGTCGATATATCTAAATGTCGAGTTGAAGGCCACAGCAATTGGTACCAATGGGAATTCCAATAGATTGTTGGAGGACCTGGTCTCCAAAAACCACATAGATATTGTCAATCAGAAACTCAAGCATCTTTTTAATGTCAACTTCAGAGTACTTGTGTGTACAATCAGAATGTTTTTTAACAAAATAATTTTGCAAATGACCAATGACAAGGTAAGTAAATTTACGAGTTCCATTTTTATTGAAAAAGCAGCTGTCAATGATATCAAAAAGCCTGGACTTTAATTCATCGTGGGGAATGGTTGTGTATAAAGTTGAAGTCACTATTTCTTTGTTTATAATTGAATAACATGCCTTTCATATTATATTTTTAAATTTTAATGATGTAAGCGAATACGCGTACAGAACGCAAATCATGAATTAGACCCCATCACACATCCAATGATTTGAATTGAATTTAAAAAAAAAATGATCATCTAGAATTAATCTGAGAAAATAACTCATGTCTGCTGTAGACAGGGCTTGGATTGAGAATACACCACAGGTCCGTAGCAGTGGTTTTCAAATGGGGGGGGGGGGGGGGCAGGCGCCGAAATATTAATTGACAAATTGACAAGCAAATTTGTAAATAATAATAATAAGGTAAAACGGGGATGAGTGTATGTGTTTGAGTGAGCCTTTCTTTACTTTTTTCGGTTTTCCTTCAAATGCTGGAATTTGCTCTTGTTTGAGCGTACAGCACCAAAAAAAAAAGGGGGGGGGGCAAGCAACATCCATATCAAAATTTGCATATCAAGACTACAGCAAAAAATTATTCTCAGAACATATAACTGGGAGGGGAGGGGGGCTACGGGCCTTTACTATTATCGAACTCTCTGTAAGTGGTTTCAAAAGCATCGATTATCTTCTCAAACCGCACGTTTGAAACTGAATGTAGGGTAATAATTCATGATAACTACCATAGGATAACTAGTAGACAGGAGTGTGAAATGATGTATTTTTGTCCACTTCATTTAAATTTGAAAAACAAAAATGGACGAACTGGACAAATTATTTTGCATACCTTGTTACAGTAATATTTTTTTTCAGTAATTTTCCACCTATACCCCACCTGTTTAGAAAAAATATGTTCAAGTAGGGCTAAATAGACCGTTCTCTTGAGACAGGGTCTTATCCTTTTACTTGAGAATTTCCAATAAAATTTATGAATTTGTGTGGTGTAATTTATATTTATGAGCCCTCTTACAAAAATCATCTAAATGTAAGAAAGAGTAATACATTTTATCAAAGAAAAATCATAAAATTCTGAAAATTTGTACCATTATAACACAAACAAAAGAATCATTTCAAACGTATAGTTTAAATATGGAACAAATAATATTATTGGGTGAATCCAGATAAAAGGAACATCAGCTATTTAAAAAGGGATAGTGGTGCCATCCCAGTGTATCCGGGTGAATTCCTGGTGGGCTACCAGGGGTAGGGTTGAAGCTTCGTTCAAGCTTTTGAGTTTAGAGCTTCTCTAGGGGATGAATGAAATCCTCTAGATATATAGAAACAATAAAACATTGAATCCGCCACTTACTAATATATTGCACAATGAGTGTGAAATGTAATCTTAAACTGGGTGAAAATCATGATATGGCAGAATTTAATTTTGTCTCAATTCTTTTATAGGACCCATACCTAAAATATAGTGACCACATATCAAACAGTAGTTGTCTTTCATGTGCAGCATTTATCACCACGCCATTTATTTCCTGAATCCTCGTATTTTCCCCAGCCTTTAGAACACAGACAAAACAATAAAAATTCTTATGAAAAAAAAATGAAAAATAAATAAATAAATACAAATAAAATATACTCAAATACATCTAATGAATAAGTAATACTAGATCAGTACGGCTACTTATCCCCCCCCCCCCCTTTGTGAACTTGACTTTCATTATTGAATAAAACATTGAATAATTAATTAAATTATATCTTTAACATTCAGTCTTAGATGCATGAATCTAATAGTGGTTTTCTCCTAATTCTTTCATAATAGAGTGAAACATTATAAACTAGGCATAATAAATTTAATTAAAAAATAAACAATTTCTTATCAACATATCAGATTTTTTAATAAAGATGAAAACAATTAACTGCAGTATCAATTTTCCTATTCGGACATGGATGGCAACAAGGCAGTGCAATTATGAATTTGCCAAAATAAGATTACAGCGTTATTTGATATGTTTGCTTTATAGGTATAGGGCTATACTTTCTATTTTGATGCCATAACTCCTCTCCTCGTTTGTGTAGGTCAGCCTTCTATTCCATGTGTACCAATGTTGAAACACTCTGCAACCTTACTTCAGCGATGATAATGTCCGATACCTCTCTTACACAGTTTAAAATGACACTGTGTAAAAGGCTTTGGCAACAAATATTACTTTTTGTAAAGACTGAGCATGCGTTAATAGAAAATGGACACTTGAATGTGTAGATCGAGAGGGGTTGCAGACTAGCTCAATACTAATTGAGTTCCTTAAATATCTTCTTATCTTCTCGTAAAGAAAGTACACGCAAGCCAAGTATGTTGTTATATTCTGTTCCCTACTCTCAAACAACATTTTGATTGCAATTAAGCGGACGTCAACCAAACACACAATGAAAAGAGATTTATTTCGACGAGGTGCTTTATATAATCGAAAATCAAATCTCTCTGTTTATATATTTAAAGAATTAAAGTTCGCGTTCTTTACACTTTCTTGATATTGTAGTAAATACCTGTTTTAACAATCACTTTATTATTCAGATCTATCATGGAGTAGCAACTGTTAGACGCCAAACATCATCATGATCTAATAACTATACCTTCAGCATAGGAGGCCTTTAATGTGCTACGAAATTGGTTTCCTTTACTATATAGAAAGACTTCTGCAAAACCTGTGTCTTGATCAGTTGTTTCTGTGAATATACACAGTGAATAAGTAATGAATATATAGTGAACATATAGTGAATATTTATAAATTTATTTGATAAATGTATTTTATATTATATAATGGATCTCATTATTACTGAAAATTTACGTTTTGGACAACCGTAGATTTTATCGCACTCTGATTCTGGACAGTGGCATCGCCCTGTGCATTTTTGCCCAAAATAGTTTTGAGGACATGGACTGGAACAATTTTGGCCATGCGATCCAATACATTCTGGGAAGATGTTTTGATATCTTATAATGCTTGAAAAACAGTTAAAGAATTTAAGATTTCAAAAGATTTACATTTACTATTCTTTTCTCTGATTCATTGATAGGTCAAGTGCCTAATAAGCATGTCAATTTCCCGGATTGTGTATATGTATGACGTCAGTGGGAGAGGACTATAAAATTTAACATGGAATGCTTTACGTACATTTCGATTCTATTAGAACAGCATTTTTAATTTATGTATGCATTTTATTTCACATATAAATGTAAATATAAGAAATCACCGTCTATTTTGTTTGGGTATGCAAAGGACATTAACTACAATTAGAAACGTGAGATAATCTAAAAATAAAAACTGTCGATCGTTAAAAAAACGGCCATACTCAACAAACTAGACAGAATTTTTATAAGTATTGTTTAGGTTCTTTGCTATTTTTAAGCATGCAAGAGGCTTAGATATACGAAGAACAATGACAACATGTGTATTGACCATTGTATGTCCTGAAATCTATTCTGAATAATTATGACTTCAAAGGAGTCAGAAGGATTACATTCATTACTGTACAAATTCTATGAAAATGAAAAAAAAAATTGATGTTAGATCCTACCATAACAAGCACCATCCTCTTCAAAATAACTGGTGCAGCACGACATAGTACCGCTGAAACATGAAAATCAGTGTTAATTCAATGGTTCAGAAATGCTTTCTTTGTCAATTCACATGAATAGCCGTTTTATAAACAGGCAATTATAATAATTATCGGTCATCTTAAAAACTCAACTATATCAGTGACATGTAGCATTCAAAGACAGATACTGTATAATTGGACCACAGGCACTACTTATTGTTATAGTATGGAGATTTTTTTTTATTTATGAAAAGAAAGGTTAGAAACGTCAAGTGCCTGTGATACAGAAGCAAAAATAAGTGTTTATAATACCCACTAGATGTGTCATTAATATCCTGAAAGGATTACACATCACATATCAAACCAGACAAAAGAATATACCTTTGCTTGTTTAAATTTGTATGAAAGGGGAAAGTTGCACCAGGACTTGCCTTTTACATTTAAGGAATAATGTATCTTAATGTTTTATAGATTTGAACAAGCCTATGAATGGTCAAACACAAACTTCAGGAGTTAGTAAGGAGTATGATTTCCACAGGATTTTCTCAATTTAGGTATAATGAATAGAATAAAATTCAAAATTCTGTGGACTTTGTGTGGAATTGTTTATCTCCATAATTTTTTTAATTTATTATAACCAAGTTGCATTCAAATCAGTCCTTGCTGTGATACACTTTATAAAGATTACAAGAAATCAAACTGGAAAACTTAAAATCATAGCTCTTTACATAGAGAATTACGATTCATTACATTTAGATACCAAATGATTGATTAATTAATTGTATGTTGTTTTACGTCCCGTTCGAGAATTTTTCACTCATATAGAGACGTCATCATATACCGATGAAGGGCTTCAAATTTAAACCTTTAATCGGCACTTATGGCCATTTAGCAGTGAGGATTCTTTATCGTACCAACGTCTACCGCAACACAGAGCCTCGGTTTTTAAGGTCTCATCCGAAGGACCCGCAACTTTTACTTCAAAGTGCCGAGCGCATGGAGAAGGAACAGTTGCTACCTTTTTTTATCGACTTAGGTCAGTCGCGGCCGTGATTCGAACACACGACCTTCTGATCACGGAGCGAGAGCTCTACCGACTGAGCTACCGTGACGGCAGATACCAAACGAAGATGTGTATAACTAACGTGCATGTACCACAACTTACAGCAAGGTATATATAGCATTATATATCTCCAGGCTATGTGTAAAATGCCGAGGAAGTAGGCTCTAAAATGGTGTGGCAAAGAGTGTAAGGGGTGGAGGGTCTTATGGCAATTAAACACTGCCTATTTTGATCTGTCATTCAATTTTAGACCTAAAAAAACAACCTGGTTGTTTGTAGACGCTCCATAGCGATAAGTTTCTGTCATAGATCTCTTGTCATAGACATTTTGACCACAGATAATATGCACCGCATTGATTTAGTTCTTCACGTCTGCAACATTATATGAATTAGAAAATATATTTAATGAAAACAATGCTATGATAACCTCTGGAATTTCCGGTGGTCTATGTTTTACACCCCGTTCAGAGATTTGTATTGTTTGTAGATTTTTCTTCGAGATCGGTCACTGCTCGTTTTCTTCAGCTTTTTCAAATCCGATCAGTTTATTTACTGAATCTATGCTATTTTTATTTTCCTAAAATGTTTTAATAAGTGCCGTTTGGATAATTTGTAGAACGCTGAGAAACAATGAAATGAGATACTGAAACAAATTAATGACCTTTATATATTACCAAAGGATATTTTGTGATATTTGGGTTTAATTCATGCCCTCTGTTTTAGCTTAAAAATATTTAATCAAAAGCAAAGCTATTCTCTTTGTTGAAATGAAGTTTCGCCCTTACCTGTTTGTTTCTCATTTTGTGTTTTATAGACTTTATAAACAAAATTAAATTTCAAGTTTAACAAATTAAATTTGAATTACATGCTTATACTGCATTCCTCAACTACATAAAAATCCTTACAAACAAATATACATAGGGGTTCAAGTAAATAATCAACCAAGCCTCTTTCTTTACTCCTCACTGAAATATTAACAGCAGTGAAGGAGAAACTTCAGGAGTACTGTATAACAATATATTCGAGAAGTGGTGTAAATTAGACGTGGATACTTAAAAACTCCAAGAAATGTTTAGAAAATTTGAAATTACAAAGTTTTACCAAAACAAGAACATCGAAATGTACGAATTTCAAGACTTTATACAACCATTCCCCACATTAGATTAAAATCCAGGTTATTTGACATCCAAAGACAACATACATGTTCTCAATGTGGAACTTCAGCATCCTTTAATATCAATCTCAGACAACTTATGTGTAGAACCAAAGTAATTTTATAGATGACCAATCACGGCTGCCAAACTCGTAAATTTACTGACTTGTCATTGGTCATATTCAAAAATTATTTTGTTAAAAAACATTCTGATTGTACTCCAAAATCAATATTAAAAAGATGCTTGAATTTCTGATTGACGATATCTATTTAGTTTTTGGAGATCAAGTCTTCCAACAATCTATCGGAATTCCCATAGGTATTTATTGCGCCCTTTTATATGCAGACCTATTTTTAATTTATCATATGAAGCAGAATTTATTCAAAAACTTATACATGAGAAGAAGAAAAACATTTACTATGACCTTCAACTCGACATTTAGATATATCGACGACGTGTTATCAATTAACAGTTGTTACTTTCATTCATATGTCGACTTAATATATCCCAGTGAACTTGAAATAAAAGATACCACAGATTCTGACACATCTGTTTCATATTTGGACATTTTACTAGAAAAAGATGTAAATGGTAACCTAACAACAAAACTTCATGATTAACCTGATGACTTCATTTTTTTTCGTCAACGTCCCTTATTTATATAGCAATATTCCCTTTTCACCTGCATATGGAGTTTATGTCTCCCAGTTGATTCGATACGCAAGACCATGCTCCATCCACGAGCAATTCCTAAAACGAGGGAAGCTATTAACAAACAAGTTGATGAAACAAGGATATCAACAGTCTTGTTTAAGTCATCATTTCGTAAGTTCTATGGTCGATACAATGACCTTGTCAGCAAATACAATATATCATCAAGTCAAATGCTGACTGACGTTTTTCATGCTAATTGGCTATTATTTACACATTGAATTATCTAGGGATTTTTCCGATTGCCTAATCATAACAAGGAGCACACAGCAGGTGTGACCGGTCGACAGGGGATGCTCACTCCTCCATGGCACTTGATCCTACCTCTGATGCGTTTACAGGTCTGTGTTTGCTCTGCTCCCGATTTGTATAGTTTCAATGAACTTATGAGCTTGATTACTATTCTTATCTCCGTAAATCATATTGTCAAATGGCCTACATATAATTGAGTTTCAGAATTAAATAAATATTAATTCAGTTAGTTGTAATGGGTTTAATTTTAACTGTTAGGAGAATGTGACCCTCTCACCAAATTCCCACAGAATATCGGTTATTGAGGTGACAGGTCTAATAGGCAAGTGCAAGTCGCATTTTACCTGGAAGTTTGGTTCTTAGAAGATTTACAATTCACAAGAATTATCTGAATGAGTTTAAGCAAGTCAACCATTCAGGAATGGGAGCTAGCCTTAACATCAGACATGTTAATATAATTAATTGCGATCAATTTCATAAATCCTGTAAACAATATGAATCGTGAAAAGGGCAAAAACACGGACTAGCAGAGGTAGGGTCAGGTGCCTAGGAAGAGTAAAAGTTTCTATTGACCGGTCACAAAATACAATAAAATATCACCCAGCTGTTGGTTATATTTACACTTACACACATGGTTAGTCTAACGACCATGATGCTTTTTTTAATTAGAAATAAACTCATTTTTTGAAACTGCATTATTGATTGTACTCAGAATATTATCTTGCGTACTGAATTAGTTGGAAGACATACATGTAAACACCCTATGCAGTCATAGTTGAATACACTAGACAAAATTGCTAACGCACCACTTGTTATTCTTATTTGTGAATTGAGCGTTTGCCTAGTCGGTACTAGTATATCTAATATGACATCCTTTTCCAATTCAATGGGATTGACAAATGTCAGGTGTCATGACAAGACCCTTAAATAACTTTCTTGCCCGAAAACTAGTTTTCCGACTTGCACTGCACACAGTTTTTGCCCAGATATGAAGTTGGTGATTACCGATTATCGTCCATGAGGTTGCAACAGAAGCAGTTTCTTAGTTAAAAATCAAAAAATATACTGCAATTAACTATCATATTGCCTTGGTGTCCATACCCAGTCCAAAAATCTTCCGGTTGCCCAAATCTTGTGGAACAATCATGAAATTGTTGTGTGGTGCTTACTTAATGCCAGGGCTATCTATAGTTAACATTTTTATGTTTGTTAATCTATTATCAACAATTTTCACCAGAGGAATGAATGCTATTTTAATTGTTTGAATTTTGTTACGAATTTCTCAAAAGAAACCCCCTTCAGACACCATAATGACTGCTTCACCACTCTCTTCTAAGGTCAAACACCGCATACGGTGTAGCTTTTTCTGAGTTTTTAATTGGATAAAGAACACAAACTCAAAAAAAAAATTAAAAATTTATTCCTTCAAAAAAGCATGGACACAGCTTTCATTTTTTCTATGAAATGGTTTCGCTTCAGTTAACATTGCAGTTATTTATTACTTACTACATTTAGATGCCATATTTTTACTTAGGTATCATAATTATTCAAGGAATGAATTTAATACCTACCCATTTTATACGGTATAAACTGGGTTGGGGGCAGTGTACGCTTTATAAACCGCGAAGCGGTTTATAAAAAAGCGTAAACTGTTCCAACCCAGTTTATACCGTATAAATTTGGTAGCTATTAAATTCATTCCTTATAATTTAATTTTCATTTATAGGTGTAAGAAAAAAAAGATGATTGTCCTTAAGAAATGACATCAATTTGTACAAAATTTGAATGTAACGTCAGGCGGATCGATACGTTTTTGACGCAATTCATTGTGACGTAGGCAATCCATTTTATACGATATAAAGTAAATTTTTTATCCAATCAAATACAGCGTTACAACCAGAATTAAATTATATATCAAATACATCATAAACAAGTTTTGAAAAGTAAAGTGAAATATTAATTCTCTTTTGTAGTGCGTTAACAATTTTGTCTAGCTAGTGTAGAGGTAGTTGGCGATGAAAAAACTGAGGTCATCTCTTTTTTCATATAGTTAAGTTGTTAGTTAGCCATTTACGTTTACAGTTAGCAAAAATTATCCTAATAAAATACTGGTACAATACATTTCTAGATGCATCTTTAATATCCAAGGCTGATGGAATACCTTTGGGATTAAATGCACCATTCAATTACAAATTTAAACAAATCTTAAAAAGAAAAATCAAAGTATTGAAAGTACTGATAGACGATGGCGTGGGTGGAGAGAAGTTCATGAGGTAATTATGTGAATTATGAACGTAAATTTTGATTTTTCAAAGTAATTATTAATGGTTGTTTTAGTAGCGTCATTATAATAAGGGTATGCATTATTTATCTGATGTATTACTTGATCAATATCTGACTAATTCTGGGTTATCTATTATTGTTGAACCCAGACTCGTAAAATCTCCAACAATCCAACATGCGTTGGAGTTTTTGAACTTTTATATAGAATTTACGATGGCCGATATCAGCTTGTACATATTTCGACTGCTATTGTAATTTGTACATCTAAAATGTACATTGACATGTACATTTTACACTGACAGTGCAACTTCGCGCTCTTGTTTTTTTTTTTTTCTGTACATGTACAAAATGGAAAAAAGGCAAATGTCAAAAAGTGGACGCATAAAATACATACTCTTTTAATTAAAATTCCTGCTCGGCGAAGTCTATTAAATGTGAATGAGATTGTACAACGGCACAGGGAAGAGTTAAACAGTAAAACAGACCGAAAAGTATTCTGAAGAGTTCTAATTCCATGATAATTTTACACATTTGGAAAGAACAGATAAATTAAAGTACTCTTAAAACTTTTAGGTACTTTTAAACCACGATCAATTAATTGTAAACATCATTTGCATGTATTTTCTCAATTCATGTAATCAATGATTTCTGTTCACTAGTACTACATTGTCTTTGAACATTTTTCCTGGAGAAATTATGGTATGTACTTTGTATTGAAAATAAATTAGATAAATGCAATATGTACTCTCTTTACATGATTATATTTTTTTCAATGTCTGATAAACATTTTCATTAGTGATAAGAGTTTCCTAAGAGGCTATTTAATGACAAAATCGCCAATTAAAATTGATTCCATAACATTTCTGTGCAACTGCGTGTCAATATCGAGTTGTAATTCATACTAGATAAATTTCTTTTGATTAAAAAGAATTACAATGTAATTATATATCTTTTTCCATATTGCCATCTTTATCAGTATTTTTATTTATTCCCAGTCCTCCTATTTCTTTCTCTCTACTTTTATTTTTTAGCAAAAAATGTGCTTATTTATATACGTATACTAAGTATTTATGATATGAATGATTTTATCTTGAAATGTGTAAGTTAAAATAGTTTTTGTGGCCTTTACAACTTTCTAAATGCTTTTGATAAAAAAAAAAGTGGAGTGTATTTATGTATTACCTATATAATCATCATTTTCGGGGGGGGGGGGGGCAGTTTATTGACGGAGGTGCAAAGAACTGATTGTGGAAGGCAATTTTAATTGATGATTTTTTTCATTCTTTAATGTAGATTGATTAATTAGTCGCAAGGGTTACTAACATTTTTTTTTAATTTGTCAGCTTTTTTACAGTAAAACTCTTCCCGGTGCCTTGTACAATTTTATTCATATTTAATGGTCTTCGCCGACCAGGAATCTTAATTAAAAGGGTATGTGTCTTATGCGTCCACTTTTTGACATTTTGACATTTGCCTTTTTGCCATTTTGTACATGTACAGACAAAAGTTAAGAGCACGAAGTGTGCACTGTCATTGCAAAAAGTACATGTCAATGTACATTTTAGATGTACAAATTTTAAAAGCAGTCGGAATATGTACAGGCTGATCTCGGCCATCGTAAGAATTAGCATGGAAGAAACTTTCATGTGAGCTGGGGATCTATTAGCGCCAAAGGTCTCATTGCAACTATGATTTTTAACAACAAAACATACATACTGAAAGAAGATAGAACTTATTGAAATGATTAACAAGAGAGAAATGAAATATATGGAGATAACGAACAGTATTCAAGCTCAAAAGTCCATTAAACAATACAAATTAGGAGCAGAGCAAACACGGACCTCCAAAACATCAGAGGTGGGATCAGGTGCCATGGAGGAGTGAGCATCCCCTGCCGACCGGTCACACCCGCTGTGTGCTCCTTGTCATGATTGGGAAATAACGGTAAATCCGTCGACAATTCAGTTTGTAAATAATGGCCTAACAGTTAGTATGTGAAAGAATACTGAAAGAAAGATATCAATTATTAAACAACTAATGTGACTGATGACACTTATAGAGGCATGTAAATTTAAAAAACTTAATTTATATGAAAGATTAAGTGTCAATAAATACAGAAGTCAATTAAGGGATCAAATTTAATATCTGACTCTGCCTCAGGTGGGATTAAGGTTGTACAGACTGTATAACAGAACATGGATCACTTGGGGCATTTATTTGCCCTGTGAATTTCTGAAAAAGTAAACTGCTTAGTTTAAGTTGACATTGCATTAAATATCATTTAGACCATTGGTGACTATGTGTCTATCAAAAATGATGCAATTTTCCGGCTAGTAAATGCATTATGACGTCACGAATTGTGTCATTTTCATCATATTCTGAAAAATTCAACAAAAACGGGTATTTTTCGATATTCCATAATGAGCGCAACCTTTGATCTAAAATATGCAATTATCCAATGATAGAACTGTTTCTGTGGATTACAAAACATGTTTTAATTTTTGGATCAAGGAGTGTGTTCATGTTATTTTTCTTCTCTGAAAGTAATTTTACATGTTTTTTCTTAAAATACAAGAACAATGCAATTTCATAAAGCCTGTTTTCCAATACCTGAACTTTCAGGGGAATTTTTTTAATAGGAAAGCACTAAGTCTTTACTTTATCTTGATGTTTGAAATTGAACAAAGATTGTTATAGTCAATAAATTGGTATATCTAGAGGGCCATTTTATGCATAAAGTGAATCTAGCTCTTTAGCACATTCGCTGAAGTAGAGAAAAAAGTTTTATACATGTAACAATGCGTACAAAGTCTGTAAAGTTAATTTACACAATAATTTATTTAATCCCAAAAAGAAATTTTTCTCACCGTGACAGATGCCAGGAGACAATATATTTGTTTGTTTGTTTTTTTTAATTTAGGTTTACAAAATAATCATTGAGCATATAAAGGTTGTTAATGGGCTGAAATGTCAATAATAAGATGTTGATTAAAGAGATTTTGATCCAGGAATGGTTATGTAAATTGTCACTGTAATTTAAGAATTAAAAAACTATTTGTATTTGTATTTAATGTCATAGGCAAATAAAAATCATATACATTCAAATGTGTTTTAATAGGCCACCAGAAGAATGTTTGTTTTCTTTTAACATCCCTTTCGAGAATTTTTCACTCATATTGAGACGCTACCACTTGCCGGTGGAGGGATGTAAATTTTGACCTGTACTCAAAGCACTTCGGTCTAAAGAGCAGTGACAGATCTTTTTCGTGCCAGCACCTACTGCGACACGGTACCTCAGTTTTAACGGTCTCATCCGAATGACCGGTCTCCACGTCCCGCAGCGGGATTCAACCCGGACGTAAGGATGAACTACTTACTCCTTGATTCTAGAGTTAACGCTCTAGCAACTGAGCTGTAGCAAACGCAAATGATAAAATGCCGCTTAATGATAGAAATATCATTAAGAGTTTAATGCAACGCTTAATGTCATAAATTATTTCATTAATAGTTGATATTTTCAACCGCTTGATGACATAATTCTTTCATTAAACGGCGATTTAGCATAGGCGGTTGAGAATGCCAACTATTAATGAAATAATTTATGGCAATAAGCGTTGCGACGCTTAATGATATTTCTTTCAGTAAGCGGCGATTTGTCATTAGCGGTTGCTATACTGCGCCATTAAGACAGATGGCCTCCTATTCCAGTTATATGAACATTCTATCACTTAAGTTAAATTTATTAAAAAAAAAAATCACAGGAAAAAAATAGGTAAATTTCACTACAGTCCTGTGTTGATCCAAGAATCATGAATTATGGTATATATTGACAGGATTAAAGGTGCTTAGACACAGATTTGAACTTAATATTTTCTCAAATTTTCTGTATAATATCACGACTTATATATTGCAATAGCATTTCACAGGAAAATATAATTAAAAATTTATTTTATCTGGAAATTATTGAAACTACGAATTCCGGGACGCGTTTGATTAACACATCTTTGCACTTACACGAATTTTAACTTTACCCTTAATATTTAAGAAAAGAAGCGATTTTGTTATGTATTAATGAAAAATATTACATCTATAATCCAGAAAATTCCGAGTAAAAATGTTCGAAAGCAAAACCAACTCACCAGTATTGTCTGTCCGTGCTCTGTGATGTGTACAGAGTTTAACAAATTGAACAACCCTTGAAACGTAAACTGTTTTTGTAAACAGGGCACGAGCTCTGTTATTGTTAATGTTTACGATTCATTGGATGTGTTCAATTGTTAAACTCTGCACACACCACTGAGCATGGACTTACAATACTGTGAGTGGGTTTTGCTTTCGAACATTTCTACTTTGAATTTTTTGGGTTATAGTTTTAATATTTTTCATCAATACACAACAAAATTGCCACTTTTCTTAAGTATTAAGAATAAAATTAAAATATGTGAAAGCGCAAGGATGTGTCAATCCAACGTGTCCAGAAATTCGAAGTTTTAATAACTTCGAGATGAAATAAGATTTTTATTATATTTTAGTATGAAATGCTATAGCAAAATATAAGTCAAGAAATTATACAAAAATTCGAGAAAATATTAACTTCAAATCTGTGTCCAAGTACCTATAAAGTAAAGGAAAAAATTACAGAATTTTTTTCTTACATATTCAGTTTACCTAAGAGACAAAAACAACTGATTTTACACGAAAACGTATATTAAGTTAGGCTAAATTCTGAAATCAAAGTATCCAGAACGTTAACATCTACAGTTTTATTTTATTTTCAAAGGAATATACTTTGAATTCATAAATGGGATGATGTTCACTGATGAAATATAATAAGCAAAAAACAAAACAGGAACGTTTTCCAATGCTATTCAGTCATATACATATAATAATACGTACTAGTTAACTTAAAAATCGTCAAATATAATACTTTTTTATACATGTGTAGAATTTTTAATATAGTACGTTAAAGTTGATCATACAGTTACTAGAGGCTAAAAGATATAATGATTTATTAGTAACTGACGAAATGCTGCTTACTCTGGATGCATACACCAGTTACTCCTTGGAGAAATAGTTGTTTCTTGTAAAGAGCAACCCAGTAGAGATAGAAAAGTCAGTATCAAGGATGTTGCCATCTTACGCTAACAGTTTTTGTTTCGGTAATCCACATGTGTGTATCCGACAATGGAATATATCTTTCAGAGGACAGCTTTATAACAATATTATCATAAATCTTCCTTATTGCTCAAATATTTTTTGACGAAAATTGAGTGTTTCTATTTTTAATTTAAAATTAAATTCAGAAAATCTTTTCATATACAAATACAATATGAATCGATCATAAATGTCTGATGCCATTTACTGTATGATTATATTTGGGGATTTCTCTTAAGTCTTTTGAACAGTTGTTACAGTTTATATTTTAATGAATTTAACACCAATAATTGGTAATAAAGTATGAGACGTATGACGTAACAAGTACTTTAATCAAGAGCTAAGGAAAGTGTTAGGGAAATAAGCCCTTTTTATTTGGTTATATTTGTGTATATCAAAATAGACTTTTAAGGAAATTAAAAATCTAAACGTACATGTATATGAAATTTCTGCCTTTTAGAACACTCTGTAAAGCATGCATCGAAATATAACCTTACTGACTTAAAGAACAATGACTATCTGTTCTGAATCTTATTTATTTTAAATTCCCAACATTGATTTTCATCCACAACTATAGCATTAGATTCATGTGGAAAAAGTTGGAAGTATGAAGCGGTCCTAACTTTTTCAGAATGAATTTTATGTCTTACCATGATATATAGAAAAAAAGTAGATATGGTTCTGCCTTTATTGTGTCCTAAACAATTAATGTTTTAAAAAGTTTTGAAATTCGCTTGAACATGAGTTGAGTATATGAATGTGATAATTTGTGAAGGGATATGGCATAAAGGAGGACCATTCTGAAAAAATGACATCATTAATTTAATGCATTTCTAAGTTTTTCACAGAAAAAAAGACTCCAAATGATTCATTTCAGGGGATATTTTCCCTAAGAAAATAGTGTCCACAGCCGTCGCCCACTTCAATTTTCGGATATATATTGTATAAAATTCTTTGAAAAAAATCGCATTTCTCAAAATCTTTGTGGAAGGTACATATGGTCTATATTATCTGAACGAAATTGATAACTTATGCAACTTTGTAAAAAAAAAAAAAAAATACGGGAAAATCTACAAGTTCATGACGTCACAATTAGTATTTAGGAGGGCACATGAGGAAAATGGTTTGCACGATCTTACTGCATGGAATTTAAAGGACTGAGAAAGCGTGAGTTTTAATTTATAACATAACTTTCATATTTTAGGAAAAAGAAGTCTTTATTGAAACCATGCCTTGTTCTTTGAGAAAGAGACAGATAGAACAATAATTTATAGTCTCAACATAAAATTGAATATATAAGACATATATAATATTTAATGTCAAACAAAATAAAATCATGTTAGAAAACAATGAAGCGGCGCTTTTTAGATCAAAATATCGCAATGTTATCTTCAGTTATAAAAATATATAACATTTACAATATAAAATCTTGACATATGTCTACCAATCGTTAAACGGGTAAGCTCCATCTTATATCGAGGATCTTATAATTGAATACAAGCCCGCCAGATCATTGCGATCTGAGTCAACATCGCGGTTAGTTATTCCAAAAATCTGGACAAAGACATGGCGAACGTCGGCTCAGTTGGGCAGAAGCGTTTTTGTGGAAAGACCTTCCTAATGACATAAAACAGGCCCAGTCCCTGGAATTTTTTTAAAACACATTTAAAGACACATTTTTATAGAATAGCTTTTTAAATACTTGGTGCACATATTTTAGCAACTAATCTCAAAAGATTTTCTAATATTCACAGTTTTTAATGACATAATTGTATGTTTGTAAGTTTAGAATTTTAATGTTATAATTTCTAACACACATATGTTAAATTACATGTAATTAATTTATTCTTAGTTCTTAAATTATGTTCATTTGCGTTTTATTGTACAGCACTTCAGAGTTAGGAGATGGGTGAAGATAGTGTGCAGAAAGCCTATAGCTTTAGATATATAAAATCATTCAATTTGTGAATTTAGTATTTAAAGTTGAAATTTATGAAATTATGATAAACAAAACTTTTCTGAGGAAAATTTTCTCAGCAAAATTTATTCTTTTATTAAAAAAATTATGTGGTATTCGTGGGGTTCCAACCCTTGCAATAAAAATCCCGAGTATCATTTTCTTTCGAGACTAGGACGCTAACCACTAGACTACACAAGTCCTGATGAATAGTGGTATTTAAATCATGTTTGTGATATGACCCTTGACTAAATGGACTAAAAGATGCGAATGTTATATCATAAACGTATATCTTTAAGGCATAGTGAGTCTTTGCTCCATATTTTTGGAAACCAAAAGATGTATATTTTTATGCAAACTTTGAGGATTAACTTTCAAAAAAAAAAAATGGAGCGAAGACCCACTCATATCGAAAAATAGTGTTATAGTGTGAGAAAATGACTCTTTTTGTCCTATTTAGTGTTTGTATAATATTTCATAAGCAAATAATTTCAATCTTTGTGAAATTTTTGCAAATTGTAGAGATTTTACATAAAGTATATATTAATGTTAGATGAAATATCAAGGAAATTTTTTATATAATCAAAATTTAATTTTTCACCTTCATGTTTGTCACACTATAGGCTTTTAGTTCGCCATGTTCACCCAAGCATCTTCTTATTAATATTTCGCGCTTTATAAATTTATTTTTTAACTTATTATTATTTTATTAACAATAGTTTGAAGTCTATTTTATTTAAGAAATATACAACAATGTTAAAAAGTTCACTGGAAAATGAACTTGGTTGGTCACATGTTCAAATCCTGTGAAGCAAGAAGGGCTTCTCAGAAGATTTGATCAGGTACCAACCAAGTTCATTTCCCAGTAAACTTTTTAACATTGTTTTATTACTTATATTTACATTTGATATCCGAATAGAAATATTACACAAACGGCCCACCGTATCACTATGTTGTGACATGCAGTGACCTAGAACTGGAAGTTACAGTACCAACCAGACCCAACCTGACACCAAAGCAGTCCCAGAAAGCAGTCCCCGGGACTGCTTTGGGACCGCTCTGGGACTGCTCTGGGACCGCTGTGGGACTGCTCTGGGACCGCTATGGGACTGCTCTGGGACTGCTGTGGGACTGCTCTAAAAAGCAGACCCAGCAGTCCCAGCAGTCCCCGGGACTGCTTTCTGGGACTGCTTTGTTCACTCATGCGTGAAAGAGGTTCTGAGTGACATGATAGCTCCGCCCCCTTGTGTATTCTGAATTTGCAGTCTCCCTGTTGTTATTTTGTTTACTTTCAGCAGAGTGGTGTTTAAGATAAAAAATAAAGGAACTAGGATTTCTTACAAAATTTTAACAAGTAGAGATATATATGTATACATGTAATTAATGTATGTCTTCAGGGGCTCTAAATTTACACAATTGTAGTCTAGAATTAATTTTTAAAAAATGAAAGTAATTGAAAAGGGAAGTCAGGAGATAATTTTTATCCCTTAAATTAAACTTTAATACAAGTGTTTGAAACAAAATTATCTAGGCCTATTTAATTAATTAATGCTATCAAATTATGTACTCAAAGTTTGCATTAGCACTATTTGAAAAAAAAACATGATATTACAGTAAGATATTCAGAGGGAAGTACTGTACTGGATTTTTTTTTAATTGAAAAAAGCTCAAACCATGCTAAAAAAAAAAAAAAAAAAAAAACCAAAGCGCATTCCATGCTATCCATGCTATTTTTTACCGCCCTCAAATAAAACCTAATAATTTTTATTAAATGACCATGAAATAAAATTATTCTACCATTCTTTCGTTATAAAACAATGTGAACAAGTATTTGGGGATTTATTTATGAGTTAGTTTTTAATTTATAAACAAGTAATTAAAAAGGTACATTTATTTCAAAAAATAAACATTTGAAAATATCGGGAATTGTGTGTTGTCAACACTTGAGGTTTCAATCGCCTTTGGGCATGATTAGCAGAAAGTCAATGAATGGTATCAGTGTTACACATCGCTGAACACGCTGGTCAACAATGACACTATTTTCAATCTATGAACTGCAAAAAATCTTTGTTTCAATAAATATGTATAGATTTATTTTGGGATTAATTAATTTAAAACATAATCTGAGGGTTCCATTCTCGTGATTTACAGATATACACTCGAACGTTTATATAATAAAACACTTAAAACTGAGTGTTATTGTCTTCTTTTACATAGAGAATCTAACGATAATCAAATTGGCAAGTCAGTGAAAATAGTCATGACTGAAATATAATACTCGGCAAAATTTTACAAAGAATTTTTCAAACGCCCCAGTACTTTCCAGTAAGAAAAAAGCATTCAGAGTATAGTATGGGAATCGGCCTTGCTCTATACAGTGTAATTATAAAATCTATTTAAACTAACTCTGATAGAAGAAAATTATAATTCAAGTTTAATTTTTAATAAAAATAAATAAATATGGAAACCAATTTCAATCACAGAAAATAAAGAAATTGATTTATTTTGGTGAAAAATTAATATACCACATAACTTTGTTTAAATATTCATGTTATTAGTAGGAGTGAACACCTTCTTTGTTTAATATTTATTATTTGTTTCTATACACGTACTGTGATTTCTTAACAGTTCAGAAATGACTGTCACACAAGACTTATAAATATTTATTGTTACTGCTCAGAAAGAAATGCATCATCAATTTCCATTGTCTTTTATAGTTACATTGTTTATTGGTAATCTCATTTCTGAGTAAGCTCCGCCCATTAAATTAATAAACCCCGCCCACTGGGACTGCTGGGACTGCTTTCTGGGATCGCTGGGACTGCTGGGACCGCTGTGGGACTGCTCTGGGACCGCTGTGGGACTGCTTTAGCAGTCCCAGAAAGCAGTCCCCGGGACTGCTCTGGGACTGCTTTGTGTCAGGTTGGGTCTGGTTGGTACTGTATTTGGTCATGAAAGTTCGCCTACCTCCAACATTTAAATGCTAATATTGGTGTTTTGCGATCAAGTTCAGGAAATCTCTGTTAATAATGATAGAACAATGATTGACATTGAAAATAATCTTCCAATCCGAGTTGTAAAGTTTATAGACAATAAAATGTGTTCAAATCAATAATCTTCCTCGAAACATAGCCTATAAAAATCGGGGAGCGAATGGAAGATCTAATTTTAATTAGGTTGTGTTTCAGTTAACATACCTTCAAAGGAATTTCGGGTTAAAAAGGTAAGCGCGATTTTTATTAATATTCAAACCATTCTTCACACCGAAGGAAGATCTAACGGACATTTGTTGATTGAAAAAAAAGAATACTCCTGTGTTTTAATTACTTTTTTTTTGTCATTGCTATCAAGTTGGAAGTTCCGAAACCAGCTTCACTTGACAGAAATATGTAGGCAAGAAATCTCGCCGTGTGATTCGGTCGCGCTATGACCTCTGACCCTATCGAGATGTATATTTTTTTTATATTTCTCCAGAGACTTGACTTGAAGGAAACAGTGCTAAATTTCGGGAATCAAACGTAAAAAAGACTGCGATATCATCTTTTGAGAAAGAAAGACAACCCTTAGATCAAAATTGTCCGACTTTAGATCGTGTCCGACTCTAGATCAGTTTACCCTAGAAAGTTTGTTGACGAGAGTGAGGGATAATCTTCGTTCCTAGATAACCATTGTCTCCAGTGTCTAATCTTTGTTTCCGTTCTCTTTTTGTATAAAAATAAACGAGTTTTGAAATATCGGCTATTTTATATAAACCTATAAATCCAAATTATAAGGAGTTTCAAAATGGACACTTGCTACAAACAAACGACAGAATGTATGGATCGGTACATATTTTTTCGGCTAAAACTTTAAAAATTGTAGGCTTTCTATGACCAAACTCTCATTTATTGAAGTTCCCCCTTATAAATCTATGAAATTTATTAACACTTTTTTAAAACTATAAATGCATATTTAGCTAAATCATTAAATTTACTTCTTTTACTAATGTAACATAAATATGCTAATATATATATATATATATACATATATATATATATATATATATATATATATATATATATATATATATATATATATATATATATATATATATATATATATATATATATATATATATATATATATATATATATATATATATATATATAAAGCACATTTTACAACAACTCCCAAACTAACATAACTATCTAGGCAAGTCAAAAAACTTGCTTTCGATGCCGATGGAATTCTCGCGGCGCTGCCATACACTACACGGTCATTGAGAATGGAAGTGAGATACAGTTATTTGGACACTAGTTTTATTAGTTAAAGAGGTACGAGGATGGCTTGCCTGGTTATTCGATGGAAGAAGCGTTTGATAGACCAACAAAAAAGAAGACAAACTGAAAAGTCGGGAGAAGGACGTCATACGTGGCGGCCACCGTTTAATTATACGAGCAGTTAGGGTTGGGAAAATGTCTAATAAAAGATATAATTCTGCAATATATTGGTAATGCTAATATTTGAGATGGATAACTTGGTAACTAAAAGAAAATTAAATATGTGTGTCGAATTTTTCCTTTAAATGAATTTTATCAGACGCACGATTCCATAATAAATTCACAAACGCCACGAGCTATGCTTTGACGTCGTTGGTGTTGCGCCGACAGCATTTTTGTGAGA
This sequence comes from Saccostrea echinata, assembly GCF_033153115.1. Taxonomy (NCBI): domain Eukaryota; kingdom Metazoa; phylum Mollusca; class Bivalvia; order Ostreida; family Ostreidae; genus Saccostrea; species Saccostrea echinata. The sequence continues at coordinate 7,793,788 of NW_026889803.1, forward strand.
TTCGTTTACCTGAGAGAAAAATGTTATTTATAGAGATATTTTATTGAAATTTTATACATTATTCAGAAAATGTTGATTATGGTGCATGCCAATTTTAAACTTTATAGTATTAGTGAAAAAAAGATATTTAAAATGTTCTCGTTTTTCTGGGACAACCCTCGTACCCTTTTGTGCCCTGTACAACTTGCTGTCCATCAAAGCAAACATTCATTTTAACTTTCAAAGGATCTGTATATATATGTTCAGGTCAAAGTACCTCTCGCTGTCCGTCTGTTCTATATACAGGTTGCTTGTGTAAAAACGATGATCCGTATTTGATTGCTTTCCTCTCCTTTAAAAAAGGAAATTACAATTCATGTATTAAATGTATAACCATAGATTCTTACATTACCGGAAGTGTAACAATAAATGCTTTTTTTTTCCCTCTTACCCTTTCTTCCTGCACAATGCAATTATAACACATAATGCAGCAAACACAGGGGAAAACAAAATACTGGAAATAATAACCCAGTATTCTGTGTTTAATATCCTAATAAAATGTACAAGTCTTTCCCAAGGTCTTTCTCTTTTGTTTAAATCTTCTAAAAGAACTTCTTTGGAAGTAAATTCTTTGGTAGTGGATATCGAAGTATGTTCTATGGGAGTGGATGCATACACGTAGTCCGATATGGTACTATCAAGTTTTGAATCTGTTGTCATACTCTCTAATAAATAAATCAGTGAAACAAATCTTCGAGCATATCACATGAGTTGAAGAATATTGTGTATGGTAACCAGGTTCTTTTAAATCAAATAAAAAATAACATTTTTCAGAGTTGAATTTACCTTGGGCACAACCACGAACGTCATCACATTCACTATCGGAACACGTACATGGCTTTGTACATCTAGGTCCAAACCATTCAGGTGGACATGGTTTTGTACAGTTATAGCCAATATACCCAATACATTCTACAAAGGATAAGTCATATGATTTTAAAGAGGAAGGGGGGGGGGGTAATGGATATTTTTGCAAGTGTATTTTCACTGAAATGGCACATAACCCAGCAAAACGTAAATAGGAGGTCATGTAGTTTCAAAAAAGCAGGGATTAATTCATTTTATCATTTGCTGAACAATAAGTCAGTAAAGACCATTATCATTTTAAATGGTACTCAAATAATATATTTGAAATTTTCTTCCCTTAAATTAATCGTACTTACCGAGACAGATATTATTTACTTCATAAAAACCAGAACAGCAATATCTTGTACCACTACAAAATATGTGATAATTACTTTCAAGGAAATTTTTTTAAGAAATGAAATATTTCAGAAATGTTGAACAGCTCTAAAAAATCGTTTTTGATAGAAATTACTTGACTTTTTATTACTTACTCTGATTTCATACATCCACCAAACGTACCAGGTGAAATTTTAGAAACTTTAGAAGAAATGTATAGTAAAATTAAAACTGACACGATAATGTTAGTCATCTTAATACATGATACTTTCTCTTCTCTTCTCTTTCCCACTTTTATTTGACCTTAAAGTACTTAATTTTATAATTGAGTGGATTTCCTAGTCATATCTAGAAATCTGACTCTGTTTTGTTTAACTTGTTCTTAATATAAATGCCTAAAAATATATATAAATGAAACGACTTTGTATTTTTAATGTAAATATTTTTTTTAAATTTTAGCTGATCAATATTGTATTTTTGTAGAGTTTTAGAGATATAAGGTTAATTATATATAAATCTACATTAATTACTTCTAAAAATACATAGAATGACGTATATTCTTTTTTTAAATAGACAAAGAAAAAGTTATTATATTTGTCTATTTGTTAACGGTTAAATTGACGTCTCGTCTTACATTGTACAAGAAAATATTCATTTGTAAAACTTCGACGAAACCCACTCATGGACTCATAATAGTATTTTTATATAACTTTCAATGTAAATAATTATTTCTCAGTTGTGACCCCCCCCCCCCCTATCCCGGTTCTGTGGTTATAATATGAACAAGCATTCTGAGAATATTGCAATAGCAATACTAGTCCCCTACCGGCAGGTGTAATCTGGTTCCCGTTAAGAATTGAAAATGTCATAATTCCGTCAAAAATCAATGAAGCGGGACGAAATGCAAACTTGATCTATAACTAATCAAGGTAAGGTCACATACCAAAGATCAGGATCCGGTTGCACGAACGTTAGTTAAATATAACTGGCCGTTAACTTTGCGTTAACCCGACGTTAAATTAAATGACGAGTTAAACCGGTTGCACAAAAGTTAACTAACAGTAAAAGCCTAATTAATTTTCTGATTTAACTAACATATTTAACTGAGGTTACCTTGGTACATTAAATATTTAATTAAGCATTAAAATCAAAATCGCGGACTTGTTATCAATCCAAAACTAGTTTGCGTGGAAGGGAGAACTTATACAGAGATAATAGAAATGTCTGACTTGAGCAACATGCAAATTTAATCCCGATTTCGATTTAGGCAAGATTGTATCTTATACATGTATATATTGCGGATGTTGTGATAATATCTGCAAAGAACAACAAGAGAAATCATTCCATATGAGTGGAGATGTAGGTACTTTTTTTTATCTGATTATGCATACAATAAATGTTATTATATTTTATCAAAATGATCAACTTAAGGCACGTAAAACGGGGAGGGGGTTGTTGTTCCTCTCCCACTTTTTAAGAGATTTTTTTTTCTCATTTTCAATTTCCCTCCCAAAAATCAATACCTCGTAACTTAATACTGAATACATACTTTGTAATTGCAGTGTTTATATGCATGTAAAATGACTATCATTCAACGAAAGAATTCATATTTGAAGTAATTATCTTTAATAATACATTTAATATATTTTACCAATATAAAAAATTAATATTCAAAGTATATAACCTTAGCAAATTTAAAAATTTATGAACTGATGTCATTTTGATTATGACGTCAGAAATATTTCACCATAAGTAAGGGAAATGCGCGTGTAGAACGATTTTAACAGATAGTTAACTAAAGGACATCAATTAAATATGAGTTAGTTAATTTATTTTTAATAGACTTTCGAACAACAAATTTTTAACTGACAGTTACATAACTCGTCGTTAAAAATTTAACAGCTAGTTACCACACTAACACGAAGTTAATTTAACTAACGTTCGTGCAACCGGATCCTGCTCAATATCTGAAAGCGTTTAGAAGAAAATTGCGGAAAACCCCTAAAAACTGAAAAGGCCGTATTTCCATCAAAAATCAATGAAGCGGAACGAAATCCAAACTTGATCTGTAACTCATCAAGATACACTCACATACCAAAAATCAGCTCAATATCTGCAAGCGTTTAGGAAAAAAGTGCGGAAAACCAAGTGGGAATGACTGACAGACAGACAGAGGGACAGACAGAGGGACAGACAGACGGACGGACGGACAGACTCAGAGGAAACCTATAGTCCCCTCCGGTTTCACCGGTAGGGGACTAATAAACTAAACCCCAAATTTATTGATCCTTTATCATATTACTAGATTTTGTCTTCTTCTGTACGATATTTAGTCAGCAATGCTTTGATTTGATCAGGTAGGGAACTGCTAAGTATTAGGAATATTCAAAGTTGTTTTTTTTTCATATTTTCCGAGGTATACCTATGTTTCTCTGGTTAATCCAGTTAATCCATGAAACTTCTCATAAATAAGATAAGTTTTGGTTGACTAATGTTGTCGAGTTTGACCGGAAGTACCTTCCGATGGTTTTCTGGAGGACAACAAGTAATTTTTTTTCAAAATAAGGTTCCATTATAGTCTACAATACTACAGGTATTTAAGCTGAATGGTCTTAAAATCACTTACAATTTACTAGTTATAGCAAAATCTTATCTATATAGAGTCTTAATATGGGTCAAATCAAGAATAATTTTTTCTATAATGGTAGACGAAATACTTTTAATATGAATTCGAAGAAGTTGCTTGTGTGGGGCATTTTTTCCAGCAAATTTAAATTTCATATTACCATTCGCTATACAAAGAAAAAGCGCGATTACTCCATTTGAAATTTCGATATCATATAGAATTTGTTCCCTACATCAGCCTATATCAGCTGAGATTGGGTTTTAAAGTAAAGCAGATCCTTTCTTTGATATTCTTTAATATGTGTAATGAGTAATGAATGGAAGATTTTTTTTGTCTATTGCTCTGAAACTGAATTATCTAATTGCAGAATGTAAAAACAATCAATAGATAACAACAGATGAATGACAGGGAATGAGAAAATACTTTTGAATATCAAGATCAAAGGCCTGCAGAAAAGTATGGCAAGTCCTTTAACTATTTATTCAAGAAAGAAATAGCTCATTAAATATGAGAGATATCTCTTTTGACTAGAGAGATATCACTTTAATTAAAAGAGAAATCACTTTAACTAAAAAGAGATATTTCTTTAACGTAAAGAATATCTCTCTGTGCAAAAACAAAGAGAAAGAGATATTATTTTATCTCTCTATGTGTAAAGTAAAAGAGATATCTCTCTAGGTGAAAGTGAAGGCAATATCTCTGCAAGTAAAAGCGATATCTCTTTAATTTAAAATTTAAGAGATATCTCTATAGTAAGAGATATTAAGAGATATCTATATAGTTTAGAGATATCTCTATTTTCAAAGTGATGTCTCTGTAACTTTAACAGAATTCTCTTATTTTCCAAATAAATAGTAATAGGGCTTGCCTTTTCCTGTTTACATGAAATCTGAGAGAGAAGAGGTGGTTTTAATCACTCATATGAGTGTTTACAAACATTTATCTCCGTAACTCAATCAATAGAGAATTAGAGGCTAATCTATTCCAGTCCAATTATTTTATATCTTTCATACGAAAATTATTTAAGTTATTAATAAATCAAACACATATTTATATGCACAAAGCAAGGCAATTTTTTTTCTGAAAAGTTTGGATAAAGCTAAAATATTACGAAAATATATTTATAGCATTCATTTTTGAAAGATTTTTTGTTTTAAAGTTAAATATGCAACATACCCGATACATATTTTCTGACCATAACTTTAAGAACAATATTGAATAGATACATGTAATCATATGTCCTGTTCATACATTACGTCAAAGGTAAGAAGTTACACTGTAGCAGATAATATTTACATCCATTGAATATTATTTCCTTTATTTATTATGAAAACCACTGCCGTTTATCAGTCCATAAACAACGCTTAGCAAGCCACCTGCATAGATTTTTTCAGCAATGGATGTTCAATGAATTATGCATACAATGACATACACATCTATAACACAATATTTAACATATTTAATTTACTTTGAATGTTTTTTTTAATAAGATATAAATATAAACAATAAAATGTCTTTCTTTGTTTGTTAGGGAATTAACGTCGCAGCTATTGCAGAAAAAATTCACATAACCTGCTTACGCGGGTTATATATTTTTTTCTGCAACAGCTGCGACATTAATTCCCGTACTAACAGCCAAAGAAAGCATTCTATTGTTTAAATAATTTCACCTTTCAGCTGTCAACTGATTGGACACTGACCAATTGCAATGAATTGACGCTGTAGGATCTCCTAAAAGTTTCTGTAAATAACCTTACAGAGGCCATTAGGTCAACTGAATTAAAGGAACATTACAATGGCCTTTCAGTTGTATCATTTTACATTATAAATGTCCTCAATTTTTACCTAAGCATTTTTATGTCACCTCTTACAAAGTTAGGCAACATTTTGTTAATGTTATATCCAAAAATTGTCCGCGAATGTGCTTGCACTTGACTGAGAAGTATTGACAGACAACAAACGGCAATAATTATTTTATCATATGATTATGATTTAATGAGTAAATGATACAAACTCGGTCAGCACGCCTTGACATCTTTCTTTTTTGTTTACATTCATTGAAGTCTTAGCTTATTGAAAGAGATGAGATTCAAAGGAACATAATTTATATCAATTTGGAATTTCTTGATCTTTTTTTTGTGCGATGTAGAAATGAAATCAATATTATGTTCACCAGGGAATCAGGTGCAAGTGAAATAACTTATCATAGCCAGTTGTTTCAATTTAGAAGTCCACGATCTATTTTTGGTTCAATGTAGAAATAAATAGATGCCATTTTCACCTGAAAAATCTTGTGAAGGTGAACATAGCTTTGTATTCCTGGAGGTCTATGAGTCGTTACCCGAATTTGATTTTGTCTGTTACATAAATTACATACTCTTTCATTTTGTAAGCCTATCTTAATTAAAACATTTTTTCTTTCAATTTAACTGATAATTTAGAAAAATAATTGTCGTTCAAAGTACCGACATTCACACTGTACCGTTTTGACACAAAGGTCCTAGGGTCTTAGCCTCAGCGGAAATGACATTATAAAGGCTAAGTATGGAACTTTTGTTGACATAATCATGTTAACAAAGCGTACGGTAACACCAATACGTTTGAGATAGGTCGTAAGAAAAAAAAATATTAGACTTTCTTGTCAAACGTATGCGGTAATAGAGGATACTAGTATGTGCTAATGCAATGTGTAGAGATAACAAACAGTATTCAAGCTCAAAAGTCCATTAAACAATACAAATAGGAGCAGAGCAAACACGGGCCTCCAAAACATCAGAGGTGTGATCAGGTGGCAAGGAAAAGTGAGCATCCCGTTCCGACCGGTCACACCCGCCGTGTGCTCCTTGTCATGATCGGGAAATAACGGAAAAATACGTCGAAAATTCAGTGTGTAAATAATGACCTAACAATAAGTATGATTGATTGATTGTATGTTGTTTTACTTCCCATTCGAAAATTTTTCACTCATATAGAGACGTCACCATATACCGGTGAAGGGCTTCAAATTTTGACCTTTACTCGGCACTCAGGGCCATTGAGCAGTGAGGGATCTTAATCGTGCCAACGCCTGCCGTGACGCGGGGCCTCGGTTTTTAAGGTCTTATCCGAAGGACCCGCAATTTTCACTTCAAAGTGCCGAGCGCATGGCGAAGGAACAGTTGCTACCCATTTTTTATCGATTTAGGTCAGTCGCGGCCGAGATTCGAACTCACGACCTCCCGATCACGAAGCGAGCTCTCTACCGACTGAGCTACCGTGAACGGTTAATAAGTATGAAAAACGTCAATCAGCATTTGACTCAATGATAAATTGTATTTGCTGACAAGTGAAGTGAAATTTTGTTTACGAGTATATCTTTTTAAAATCTATTTTGACCTTATTATCGTCAGCAGTACTTAAATATGACTGAATAATCAAGGAACGATGTTTGGTGCAACAGCCGACAAAAAGAGACGCAGGACTTTAGAACCATAACGAATTAAGGTGGCAAAGGATAGCGTCGGATAAAGTACCATAAAAATTTGGGGAAAAAATAGGTGATTTTATTGCTAGAATATTTTATGTGTGCATTTGGAGGGAAGTGTTGACCTTTTAAATTTTATTGATATTTGACACTTTAGTATCACTACTACTATTCATTGGATATGAATTAGAAATAAGAATTACGAGAAGCACTCAACCTGGATTTCCTCAGAAAAGCGGGATGGGTTCATAGGATGAATTGTAACTTGAAAAAGGAGGTGGTTAAGCCAATATCTCTTCCTGAGCAGTGATATATACAGGCGTTGGTCATCTTTATTTTGGTAATGTAGGGTATTAAAAAGGGCCTTGAAGCTGTTGCAGATCTGGAGAAATAGTGAAAATAGGTTAAATTTTCATGATATTTTGAGACTTTCCCTGTGTCATTATAAGGGCTCAATGTGTAAGTTGTACATGTTTTATTCCTAAAAGCTTCAAATTCCTCAAGGGACTAGAACATGCTATTGTTACATGAGGAGAGAGAAATTAAAATTTTCCAATACAGATTTTACAAGCAGCTCAATATAAGGAAAACGTCAGCCAAACGCTTTAATTGCCAAAAAACTGTCCTCTATCACCTAAGTGCCTATGATTTCTACGATGTTGATTTCATCCAATTAGAGAGCTTGGAATTATTTAATCATGTAATCAATGCTACTGCTTGCAATAAAAAAAATCTCTAGTTTTCTTTGCCTATCATAATAGGTAATACCTTTTCCGAAATAAAATATAAATGAATTAAAGTAAAATTTTAAAATATGTTTTCATAGCTGTAAACGAGCACTCGTCCTTCCTCATTGTAGTCAGAACACGCAATTAGTATAAGGCAATTTACATTCAAAGAAATTCCACGATTCTGTTTTCATTAAATAATAACCATTTCTTAATATGTGTACTTCTCATTTTGTCCGTTTTTTCTGTATATAAAAAATTGTTTTCCGAAATCACGTTTGAACAACGACATTGTATAAGCATGATTGGCATAAAACCTCTGCACACTTTATCCGTCAAACTAAAACATTTCCTGGTTGAAATGAATACAAATCATTAAGCCTAAGTTTATAATATATAAATATATTTGTATACATTGTTACATTAAAATTCATGTACTTCCAAAACAAAATTTCTTTATGAGCAATGCTTAAGCAAAGCAGATTTGATCAGTGTAAGAATTCAACAGAAAAGACTAGAAAACAAATGGTTTAGGAATATTTGAGGCGGAAAGATATCATTGAGTTTCACTCTCTATGTGTCTTGTAATACTTGAAATTTATTACACAACAATTGCTGATACAGAAATTTTACTAGACCTTGATCTGAAGGTCCAAATTCAATTATCACATATTTGAATGAATTACCTGTCAGTTTTTAATAAAACCAAATAATAATACTTAGTTTATTCTCCTGCATTATCTAAATAGGTGGAAAAATTAAGGTGTACACTTTATAATATCATCAAAGCATAATGGATACCTGGTTTCGTTATATGCCAAACAACATGTGTTCAATGTGACATATATTATGATTATTTTAATGATATTCGAAAAACTATATTATAAATCAAGCAATCAAACGATACATACATTAATGTCACCAGTTGGAAACTATACATGTATATATAAATTTTTTAAGTTTAGGGCGACGTAAGATAAAACAGCAGAAAATACGGTATATCCAGAAAAAAATAACTGCCCTAACTCAAAAGTAAACATGGTCTCTCATTTTTAAACCGCTAAATTACATTCTTTATCGTAGAAATCTATATATACACTACGTTTATGAGAAGGAATATATATAGAAAGACGTCTTTGACTCATAAATGATAAAAATCAAACGTATTCGGTAGCATTGTCAATGGGCTTAGTTTGGAATGAAACCTCTGGGTATGCAGTTGACGCACATGGTGTCACACTCATGCCTAGATAAGCACTGGCTGGTTGAGGAACAGCTTGGTCAATATAGTCATTTCTTTCTGTTGGTTGTCTTTTTCTAAAAAATACTTTAATTGATTTATAATTGCTCAATTAAGGCAAATAGTTAAGTAAATTGTCCTTTGCAGTGATTTCCTAAGTTAAAAGAAAATTATGAAAGAGAAGAAAGGCCACCTCAGCATTTTTTGTCTCTTTGATATGTGAGAAAATTTCTTAATTAAAGAATTAAAAAAGAAAAGACCGAGTGATTTGCTTAGAAGTTCTCACTTCAAAATTCTTACCTCACACGTCTGTTGCTCGGAGTCACAATATAACAAGCGACCACCACAAAAATCAGAACAACAAGCACGGCGATGACTACCCAGTGATGTAACTTAAGGTTTTTGAAAAAGTTTACATTTTCTGAAAAAAAATTTAATCAGTTATTCTACAAAAACAATTAAGAATTTTTATGTCGCTTACAAATTTATTGTAATATCTTAACTATAATTTTAAAGACTGATTTCAACTCTAACACTTAACATATACACTTGGTTTTTTAAATATTTACAGATATATGTTTTAGTTAAAGTTTTGATATGAACACAATGTAATGTTGAAAAACGTATTACACTGCAAATCTTTATGTTGCTTCATTCATCGGCAAATTTCAAGATTAAATTTTCAGTCGTATAAGCGTTCCAAATAGATTGCAAGGAATGTTTAAAAAGTTTTTTTCCCTATATAAAAAGAAAACAAACACTTCTCACAAAAAATGCATGGATCTTCTTTCATACAAATTCAGAGCAAGTCGCTGAAAATCAATTAATTTTCGTAACGATTTTGTTTTAAATTGCACAGAATGCAGATTTCAAAAAGAACTGAAACATCCGAAAGTGACCATGAAACCTAATATCGATTCTAGTTGGGACTCAGCTACTTTAGACCATTACATTTTCGTCATAACAAATTGAAATTGAACAAAAACAATTGTCTTTCTGAAAAATTTAACTTCCGTAACGGTAGTTCAGGAAAGCTTTTGCATTAAAGGTATAAATTTTTTTTTATTATTTAAGGAGCGAAATGCTTCATACTTTTATTCAACATCTTAAAACAAACGTTTATTTGAACTATCGCCGAGATTTTCTACTTTTATTCCTGGAAATTAATTTCCGTAAAAAATATTTTTCACGAAATTTTAACTAAATATCAGATGCATGCGAGACTTTATGAATCATACTTTAGCGTTCTATACTGAGCATCAGAAAACAAAAAAAAATGGTCAAATTCAGCTTTATTTAAAAAATAATAAGACTTGTTCAAGCATTAACTTCCGTAACATTACCTTAAAGATGGTATAACTAAATTCCTTGTAAAAAGTTAACGATACCAGATTTGTGGACAATTCTTTTTTTTTCAAATTCACAGAAATATCCTTTAGCGAATTGTGATGTTTATTTTGCTATTTGAAAAAATTATTTTTTTCATGTTTTATACCCTGAATTGGTCCTTTTATCGTAGAATGACTGTAATACACGTACAAGAAAGTTAAATTCAGAATAAAATGTAGTGATTTAGAGGAGAAGAACTTTTTAAATGATTTGTTTACCTTGATTTATAAAAAAAATCTTTTTATTTACCTTCCAGGCAACCCAATGTTTTATGACACTTATTGGCGGAACAAGATCTAGGGCATTCGAAGCTGCAATTTGGTCCATAAAAGCCTTGAGGACATGTAGTTGAACAGTTGGAACCAAAGGATCCTACACATTCTGAACAATAGAGTATTAACATGCTGAAATATTGAAAACCACTTTTATATACAAGGATTATTGAAAACGTTCCTCTTAATCATTTTATTTTTACAATTCAGAATAAACTGTATTGATTTACACGACAAGAACTTTTTAAATGATTAATATAACTTGATTTATAAAAAAAAAAATTATTTACCTTCAAGGCAACCCAATTTCTTATGACACTTATTGGCGGAACAAGATCTAGGGCATTCGATCCTGCACTGTGGTCCATAAAAGCCTTGAGGACATGGAGTTGAACAGTTGGAACCATATGATTCTACACATTCTGAACAATAGAATATAAACATGTTAAAAGATTGAAAACCACTTACATATACGAGGGTCATTGAAAATGTCCCTTTTAATCATATTATTTTAACAAGATTTAAGACAGAACACATTTTCAAATGTAAAAACATCATTTTGTTAATGTGTGAAGTTTCATGCCATTTTATTAAATAGGACTCATGTTACTCAATTTAAAAAATTAACATATTTCGTCACCACTGAGTACCCTTAACAATATTGTTACTTCAAAAACAATGTCGTAAAAGTTTCTCAAAATTGCTCTGCCTTTTTATTTCATACACGGATTGATTGATTCTATGTTGTTTTACGGCTCATTCAAGAATTTTTCACTCATATAGAGACGTCGCCATTTACCGGTGAAGGTCTTCAAATTTAGACCTATGCTCGTCACGCATGGCCATTGAGTAGTGAGTTGGCTTTATCGTGCACGCCTATCGTGACAAGGGACCTGTCACAACCCATGACCTCACTTCTAATGTCGGGCGCTTGGAGACTGAACAGTCGCTACCTATGTTTACGTCTCAGGTTTGACGCGGCGCGGCGAACGAGAATCGAACCCGACTTTTGAATGACCTACCAATATGATGTTTACCAAATGTTTCATCAATCTTTACAATACACTCAGACTAATTCAAGAATCTTATTCTAGAAGACTCTTTAAGTACTCGAAGTAGAAAAAGTATGCTTCTGTCTTCTGTTTGAATAGATATTAGATAAAAGGGCAGATTAGGGTAGCTTATAGTATTTCCGTCTGGATTGTATTAATTGAAAATGAAAACACATTTGTTGATATACATTACATCATGAGTAATATCGATATTTATAAAAAATAGATAAATAATGTTATAATCTAAAGCTGCTGCTTCCAACTTCATCGCGTTTTATTTGTTGGTTTGTAAGTTTGATAATTTGCAGATGAGTGTGTCCCCCCCCCCTTTTACATTGATTCAATCATGAATATATATAATGATGCATCATCATTTAATGTTGAAATATTCATAAATATATATTACCATGACATGTATTATTCTCTTCATAAAAACCTGAACAGCATCCCTGTGCTCCACTGAAAAGTAAGACATGTGAAAAGTAAACTTGATTTAAGATAGATGATTTGAATCTATAGTATACAAATATTGAAAATCAATCAAACTTGAAACTTACTTGGAATTTGGGCACATGTTTTCCTGAGAAAAAGCACCTGTCACTTGCAAATAGATGCAGAGTAATCTTGAAATGTTATATACTAAATCTGTAACCATATTACTGTTTAAAATGCCATATGATTTAAACTAAGGCTTTAATATAGCTTCACTGGTCAGACAGTTGATATCAAATTAAAAGTGCACAATCAGAAATTCTACATATAATCGTACATACAAGAGGATTTTGAATAAACTCCATTCGTCCAATAAATGATGTTTCATTATTGGACAAAATAAAATTTCCGTATTATTGTAAGTATAATTCATGATATTCCACTTTTGTTTAAAGAAATGTCAACAATGTGGGATATGGAAGATAATTTAATAAGTAATTGTGGCTTAATCGTGAGAAAGAAAGTTTAGGAAAATGCACAATTTTCAAATTTCATTCCACAAGAGCTTTCTGGATTTAATAGTCTGTCCTCATGTATACATACATTTGAACTGATTTCAGTTCCCCGATCTTTCAAATGAAGACAAAACTTCATAAATATTTTGAATTCTGTCAACGATTATACCAGACGATTGGTCAAATAGGAAAGAGAAGACTTTATCACTTTGTCAGAGTGGATTAAAAGAATAAGATGCCTGTTGAAATCTTGTATTAAATGTGTGTGTAAATGGTTAAGGGACAAAATGAAAACATCTATCCTTCTGTCTTCAATAATTTAGAAGTGAAAAAAGACTAAGATTTATTTCACGACCTATATGTGCTGACAAAGTAGGTAACAACAGTCTTTGTTAGACTCTTTATTACAATTGCATTTTAGAGGAACTTGGATTAATTTTCCAAGTGGTAATCCATCTTATGCTCAAAGTTCCTTTTCTAATGAGGAAATTCTTCAAAAAATTATGTCAGTTTAAAATATATTTAATATTTCCAACAACCAAGTTGAATTTGAATTACCATAACTATGCTGGATTTCTAAACACCATAAAATTCCTACAAAGATTTATAGCGGGTCCTAGCAAATGTTCTATCACGCCTCTTTCTTTACTCCCCTCGAAGATATTAAAAGCAGTAAAGGAGAAATTTCAAGAGTACTCTATAACAGAAGTGGTGTTAATCAGATATGGATACTTAAAAACTCCAAGGAACGTTTAGGAAACTAAAAATTACAAAATATTACCAAAATCAGTATTATCAAAACGTGCGACTTTTTGATTTAATTGTATGAAAAACGAGATGACTTCAGCTTTTCTTTGTCAACTTTATTTATGCATAATATTCCACTATCAACTGCATATGGTGTCAAGATTATGCTTTGAGTATGATCAATATTTAAACTGAGGCAGGCTACTGACAAATAAGTTGATGATACAGTGATTTCAAAACCCTCGTTTAAAGTCAGCATTTATAAATTCTATGGTTGTGATAATGACATTGTGTAAAAATGCAATCGATAAAAATATTTTGACTGACATATTTCATACTAATTGTAAGGGCTTTGTTTTTAAACTAAATTCGACCACAGATTATTCCGTCTACCTGATAAGTACATTGGGCTCATTTCGGGTGTGATCAGTTGACGGAGGATACTTACTCCTCCTAAACACCTGATCCCATCTCTGAAATTTTCAACGGTTCGTGCTTTGTGCCCTGTTCACAAATTTGTATTGTTTGTAAGTTTTTCTTTCAGATCGATCACTGTTCATTATCTTCACCTATTTCATTTTCCTAAAATCAATAACATCAAAACGTACGACTTTTCAACACTTTATACAACCAATTCCCGCGATGAATTGAACTCCAGCCTTTTTGACATCATAGATACCTGCTTTTTCAATAAAAATGGAACTAGTAAATATACTTACATTGTCATGTCATTTGCAAAATTATTTTGTTCAAAAGCATTCTGATTGTAAACACAAGTACTCTAAGTTGATATTAAAAAGATGTTTGTGTTTTTGATTGACAATATCTATATAGTTTTTGAAGATCAGATTCAAAAACTTCTACATCAGGAGAAGAAAACACTTGCTGTCGCCTTCAACTCGACATTTCGATATATTGACGACGTACATGTATTATCAATTAACAATAGTTACTTCCATTCATATGTCGACTCGATATATCCCAGTGAGCTCGAAATAAAAGAAACCACAGAGTCTGACATATTTGTTTCATATTTAGATATTTTACTAGAAAAAGACGTTAATGGTAACCTAACAACAAAGCTTTTTGATAAACGTGATGACTTCAACTTTTCAATCGTTAGCTTCCCTTACTTATGTAGCAATATACTATTATCACCTGCATATGGGGTTTATGTCTCTCAGTTGATTCGATATGCAAGACCATGCTCTACGTATGAACAATTTCAAATACAAGGCAAGCTATCGACAAATAAGTTGATGAAACAAGGATATCAATAGTCTCGTTTCAAATCATCATTTTGCAAGTTTTATGGTCGATACAATGACCTTGTCAGCACATACAACCTATCATTGTGTCAAATGCTGACTGGCGTTTTTCATACTAATTGTTCAATAGGGCACTATTTATACACTGAATTGTCTACGGATTTTTCCGGGTTTTTTTTTCCGATCATGACAAGGAGCACACGGCTGGTGTGACCGGTCGGCAGGGGATGCTCACTCCTCTATGGCACCTGAACCAACCTCTAAATTTAGAGGTCTGTTTTTGCTCTGCTCCAAATTTTATCATTTCATTGGACTTTTGAGATTGAATACCGTTCATTTCATTCATACAATCATTCCGATGATATATGCAAGACCAGACTTTTTACATCATAGACAGTTGCTTCTTCAATACAAATGGAACTCGTAAATTTGCAAACCTTGTCTTGGTCATCTGTAAAATTAAAAAAATTCTGATTCTTTACACAAGTTCTCCGAGTTTTAAATAAAAAAAGATGCTTGAGATACTCATTGAAAATATCTTTGTAGTTTTCGGAGACCAGGTCTTCCAATTGTTGGACTTCCAAAGGGTACTAATTGTGTCCCGTTATAAGCAACCTAATTTTGTATTCATATGAAGCAGAATTTATTCAAAAACTTCTGCATAAAAAGAAGTCCCTTGCTGTGGCTTTCAATTTTATATTAACTTATATAGACGACGTTTTATCAATCAATAATGTTTAGTTTCATTCCAAAGTTAATTCTATATCTATCCCACTGAACTCAAAATAAACACTTCTTTGAAAATTAATTGAGACTTTTTAAAGGCAAACATGCATTATGCGCGTTATGTAAGTAAATCTTTTCCACGGAAGTGTGTAGGCGTCTACAAGTGTTGTGTTCAAATTTGTACGTTGTCTTATGTTTAGTGTCTTATCAACATATATGTATTGTGTTTCTGTTTTATATATATATATATATATATATATATATATATATATATATATATATATATATATATATATATATATATATATATATATATATATATATATATATATATATATATATATATATATATATATATAAAATTCAAAGCACCTTATTTATTATAATAGAAGGTATTTTTTTCTAAGTTATTTTAAAATACATAGATACAAAATAAAATATGTTACAAATTATGTTATAGCACAAGTGTAGAAACATACCTATCCGCTTCCGAACTTTTCTGCTCGTATGCATAAACTAATTGCAGATACTGCAATGAATCCGACTATTATACATATGTATATACTATTAATTCGAAGATTCACAGAATCATTGAAAGGCTACATGATTATGAATTGATTAGATTTAAGGCAAAAAGTTTATGAGATGTCACCATACACCTGTGAAGTCCTTCAAATCAAGATCTTTACTCGGCACTTAGGGCCATTGAGAAGTGAGAATTCTTCATCGTGCTAACGCCTGCCGGGACATTGGACCTCCGTTTATAAGGTTTTATCCAACAGACCCATGAATTTCATTTCTAGTGCATGAATGAAGCAAGCGTTTTGAAATGTGAAGAAAGGTTATTTATGTTATACTAGTAACTGGTATAGACGATGTGCAAGTGCATTTTTACAGTGCATATTATTATAATTTTCTGGACATATATATACAAAGGAACCTTCGCCCTTCTTGATTTAGAGCCTTGTGCATTCAGCAAATAAAAGCATAAAATAATCATGAAAATATTACCCTCAAATATGGTTTTATGATTTTTGGCAAACATTCATCTTAATTTATTTAAGTTATATCACTGTTATCTAGAAAATACAATTCCCGAATATAAAATTGTGAATACCTAAATGTAAAGGCAGGTTAAGAGATTACAGAGAAATTCCTCTAAAGAAGACCAGAACTAGTAAATTTTTATACAGAAACAAGACTAGGTCTGAGGTAAGAAAAAGTCATTTATCTGTGAAAAACAAAATACAGAATCTGTTTATTGAACCTTTAAACTGACATTCTATCAATGTGAGGTGAATTTCAAGATACTGGTTCAAATATCTTTACATCATAACGTATTTTTAATAATTAAGATGCATTCTGAAAAATGATATGTTCAGTTTTCTTTCATTGAGGAGAAATATTCTGTTCAGGTGCATACGAGTATGTCACATCAACTATTCCTGTATAACCACTGACTGAGTTGGGAAAGTAATGAGGGTTTTTTTTCGTATGCATCTTTTCTCTGGAAAACAAGAAGATAGATTTCTTAAAATATGAAATACTAGATAAATTTAGAAAACGAGTTAACTGTAGTACTAGTGCGCAAGCGATGTACGTTTGTAAATCATAAATAACTCTAAACTCAGTTCTTGAGCTGTAGGGTTTTGAATTGTCAAAAATCATATATATTGCTTGTAACTTATTTTGATTTTCAAAGTCTTACCTCACGTTTCGTACTTTTAGGGCCACAGTGAAATATAAGAGCAATATAAACGTCAAAATAATGACTATCGTGATTACTATCGAGCTGTGTCGTTTTAGATCCTGGAAAACATTCTCTTCCTCTTGAATTTCTGTAATTTGCAATTTGGAGTAGGAATAAAAAGAATGTGAATATTATGAACAGATTTACGAACAAAAGAATCATTTTCCTCACTTATTCATTCATTTACCTTTGGGACAACCAATTATTTTATCATTTTCATTGTCAGAACAAGAGCATTGGATTTTGCACTTTGGTCCACAATAACCTGGATTACAAGGTTGAACACAATTGGTACCAAAGGATCCTATACATTCTGAAAAATAAATTATTTCCTTTAGAAGAGGAATGCGCGTGGATATTAACTATAGTCATAGATATGTTTTAAAGCTACCTTGAAGGTTCATTTGCTTTTCATTCTCCCTTAAATCTTTTTTCTTGATTTAATATAGGAAAAATATTTGATGTACGTAATATATATATATATATATATATATATATATATATATATATATATATATATATATATATATATATATATATATATATATATATATATATATATATATATATATATATATAAACCTAAAGACCCTATAGAATGCTTTTTGAATTAAATTTTCAGGTAAAATTGCTTTGCAACATTTATAAACGACATATTATTCATTCGTGATATATTTTGCATTTGCTCAATGCATACTATGAATAATTCAAAACTTATTATTTTACGTTACAGTGCTCAAAGCTAAACATTATATACTAATTCTGTGTCATTCCTTAGATCATTGTTTTGTATGTAAAATGTTTAATCATCAGTGGATGGACCTTTGCCCCGCTATACACATCACAATTAGTATTTGTATGATTGATTGTGGCTTAACTGTATATATACATGTTACAATAGTCATACCTTGACAGGTACCATTCTCCTCATAATAACTCGTGCAGCATTGTAATGTTTCACTTGAAAAATAAGAAACTGATAATCAAAGTATATTCTTATGATTGCAGGATACTTTTGTCATTGCACCTAAAACAAATAGTGAGTGTCGTTCTGATAAACTAATATTAGTATTTTTCAAATATGTATTTATTACTAACAAAATAATTCACTTACTTTGGCTGGGAATATACATAATTCCCTTGAGGAAGTGTTGTTGCAGGCAGACAAATATACAATAGAGCAGAAATGACCATTGCCGACTTTTTCATCATCTTTTCTTCTGTTTAGTGTTTCTTTAAAATATGCAGTATAACATTCTCTACTTGTTTAACAGATAGCATAAACAATGATATTGAATGTGTCCCATTTGAGAACTCGATAGTATTGGATTATTGGACAAAATGAAGTTTCCCTTTAAGCACTGTAAATACCATTTTGACATTTTTGTGCATTGGCTGAAAGCATGTGTGCAACTTTGTCAGTTTTGTTTTGTTCTCTCACGATGATTATGGAAGGATTTTGTTGCAATCAAAGGACCAGAGCTTGAAAAATACATAGCTTTGCAATTTTTTCCTGGAATTTGTATTTAATCCAATACTTTTATCAGGATAATGAAATATAATTGGACGGTCTGTAATTTTACACTTACAGAACACTAAAACTTTAACCAAACTATTCATGTGGAAATGAATTTTAAAATTTCACAAAGGCAAGAGTCAAAATAACTGAAAGTCAGAAAGCAAAACTAAAATAGCCTGTATGAAAATTCCCACATACTACAGAAATGATTTTTATTAAATTTAGCTTGTAAAAATGAATTTTTGCTGTGAATCGATCTCGCAAATTAATTTCTAATGGAGAGACATGGTGACCTCAGTAGCAAACAAAAAACACTGACACAAGTAGTTGCATCATAGAAAAGATGAGATGAAAATCATGAGTCAAACAAATTATCATTAATTGCTTCAAGTATAAAATTGTAAAGGTTTTTCTCTCTTCGCTTGCATAAACGTTAATTTACTTATGATACTTTTTTCGAAATGTACAGAGTTTGACTATATTACGTGTAAATATCGATATGTAAAATAAGCAAAAAGAAACGATTTTAAATCACTCTGATGAATGACCTATTAACTTAACGTTTTGTAATCTATGTTTATTATTGGATGGTCGCAAAAAGCATATGTCTGCTTTATTGATAACTATGAAAACACTGATAATTTACTTTTTGTTTCAACCGCCCATACATGTACCTGCCATATAAAAATCATTTTACATATTGAACGCATTGAAGAAAAGTATGAAAGACAGATTTTTTTCAGCAGTCTTTGAAATTCTCTTTGTATAAACACGAGCTTCCATCAAGAATCTTCAAGATTAAACATGTTTTAATCATAGAAAAAATATCAAGAATCGAAAAATTATAAAAACAAAAAATGTGTAACATTATAGTAACAATTTGTTATTGGTAAGAATCAAGTAAGAATAATAATCAAAATTCTAAGCAGCGAAGATTTGAAAGTGAAAATAGAAAACAAAATCAGGAAATAAAAATATAACAATAGAAATGGGGAGAATTGCTAGGGATCAGTGCAGTGTGTAAAGTTAGAGAACATAAAATGTAAAAGATTAATATCAGATCTGCAAATGTTTTACATATACTTGAAAAAGAGTTTAAAAAGGGATAGAGTAAGGTTTCCAAAATAATGTCCCCCACGTGCCAATTCCACGACCATTGGATTGAGTACATATTTCAATTTGGTCGTTATTATATGCTTAATCTGCTTTAATATCAAAAGGTATTAAGTTTATAATCGTGATTGCTAAGTTTTCAAGTGTCATTAACAGGTGCCTGATGCTCCATTTATCGAAGTAATACATTGTTTGATCCTCTGGAGTTTTACCATTGATTATTGTTTGATAGTATTATACTTAGTTAAGCTTTTCTCTATGACTTGTATCAATTAAACGTTATAAAATGAATTTAAATATTTTATTTTAAACCTTTTTACTAAATCTTGAAAGAAGTTTCACAACTGAACACGTCTATTGGATGGACAAACACATGACAACCAAAAGCTACGTAATGTGCCATATGAATATCTTTATTTGAAAGAAGATTTAAGTTTGATAGAGATAAAAAAAAAATCGCTGTCATTATAAGGACAATTTATTATTTTATAATGTTTAGTGTGATGTTAAGTATGCAAAAGTTTAATTAAATCCTACAGTTAAAGGAAACGTTTATTTTTACGGTTTTTTTCCTTCTTGAATGCAGTTGGTTGACTTCACCTACATTTCCACAATTGTTTCCTGAATGTTGCAAACATTCATACAATATACAATATTTTCAGGAAAATTCGAATACAACATTACATTAACACATTAATTTAGAAATAAGGATGATGTCAAGTTTCAGAGAGAGGTGGAATACATGACACTATTGTTAAAACATAGGGAAAGTAGGCTCGCTCTATCTGAAGTCAAACCAGTCATTAAGATTTAACTTTATAGATTATAAATGTTATATGCATCTATGCAAGGCAGAATGTTTTGACGTCAAAACGGTTTTCTAAAGCATATAACTTAATTGAATTAATGTCGTACGTGCAACTATGAATGTATTTAATACATTCAATACTGTAATAGAATATCCCAAGTGTTCTGCGAACTATTAAGAGGAATGAATTTTCATTTGAAGGAAAGTGTATTTAATTATTCAAATTAAACACAAGGAAATACGTTGCATTAAGTGTAGAGATAATCAGAATATAGAAACAATTAAGAGATGACATGCTTAAAGACAATCTGAATTTAAACACTTTAGAATAGTATTTTCCTTAAATAACCCAATAGTCATACTAATACAAAATTGTGTTTTTATGCCAGCGTTAGACTTGATAAAAGAATACTTTCACCCCCTAAGCGTGCGATTAAAAAACAAACACAAGAAAAACTGTTATTCACTATTCTAAAATATAAATGTACATGTATATATGATCATTGATAATCGTGATTACTTGTCACTGTATAAACTGCTTTATATAGAGTACTTTCCCTACTTAAGCTTGGACACTTTTGTTGCAATCAACTTAAATATAATCGAATATTTTTTTTTTTTTTTTTTTTTTTTTTTTTTTTACAACTTTTACAATTTTCTACTACTATAAAATTCATTTCTTTAATATTGCCATTAATTATGAAACAATATCTATTTAGAACTCATTTTGTGTCGTATGCAGAGCAGTGAAAAGTGGGGAAATGTAACTTTATAGTTCTTTTTTTTTTTTTTTTTTTTTTTTGATAAAGATTTAGGAATATTATGAAGTTTGTTAGTGCAAAGTTTCCAACAGGAAACATTTCCAAGAGTCTATTTTATATTTTCATACAATCAAAATTTTCTAATTAGATTTCCCGATGTAGACGGATAATTGCAGTCAAGACAGAATGAAATCTTTTTCTAGTTACTTTTCTGTGGGAAATGTTAATAAAATAATAAATGGTAATGCCTGATAATTTTCAATTTCATTATTTATTTTTGCAATGAAGGTCCCTTCACTTCGGTAGCAAAAAAAACTAAGGTAAAGAAAATATAGTTTGGTTAAAAAATACGAAAAGAGATAATACGAGAATTATTTGGTAAAATCGTTGACAAGAGTGAAAAATAATTAACATTTGTTGTTTTTTTTTTTAATCCACCATTCTTTAGTACATTATTCATCAATACATAGCAAATATATATGTGTTAAAAAGACAAAATATGGTATTTTTGTAACATGTGGTGCAATCTTTCAGCGTGCCTATGATAAGGCCAATGTGCCTTTCTTGATACGTCATTTTTCATCTGTTCTGATATCGCTTAGAAAGGTTGGATCACCCTACATTGATCCAGGAATTTCACTCTGTAAGCAGGCGTGGAACCATCTCGCACTTTGGGTAGTAGTTTTGCAGCAGTTTGTTATTGTACACATCATCATCTTCATTTATTTCACCGTCAATCTAGCGAATAGGTTTTGGACCGTATGTTTTGATAGTTTCGATCTTTCACAACTGCCAGTAGCCCTTTGTTCGTATGTTTTTGTCTGTCACGGGACTGAGCATCACTCGATGCCATAACTTCCTCTGAAAAGTCCCCCCTATGCCAATGTTATATTAAAGAGCTATTGATATTCTGATAGTTTTCCGTCTTCTGTAATCATGTAAAAGTTTGTACAGGCAATATTCTTAAATCTACATAAAACTCTATATTCTCTGCTTCGCTGTAATGTCATCAAACATTGCCATTTTTGTCTGATGTGTTTACTCCTATTTCATGAAAAGTGAAAAAAATTACGAACCATGATAAAGCTCAAAGTTCATTTGAACAATACTAATTGTGAAGAAAGCCAACAGAGAACCCTGAAAACAGAGGTGGAATCGAGTGCCATTGGAGGAGTCAGCATCCTGTCGACTGTCACACCCATCGTGTGCCCCCTTGTCATGACCCGGTTAATGGAAAAATTAATCCCTAGACAATTCAGTATGAAAATTGTCGTCTAACAATTTGTTTGAAAGAGTACGTTAACACTCGACCTAACGACACATTGTATTTGCAAAAAAGGTCATTGTATTGACCATAAGATCTGGGAAATGTTGAATTAAAACGAGACTGCTGATATCCTTGTATCATGAACTTTTTGTCAAAAGCCTGCCTCGGTTTAAAAATTGTTCGGCCGTAGAGCATATCATGGTGTATCGAATAAACTAGGAGACATAGATTTCTTATGCTGGTAATAATCGTAAATTGCGACGTAAATAAGGTAAGTTGGCGATGAAACTCGCTACGTATCTTTGTATGTAAGGATTTTTATGAAAATCCATGTAACATATTTAAAGGAAACAAATGTAATATTTTTATTGGCGGTATTGGTTGCTATAAAGTTAATATAATTGAACATTTTCCTTTTTTGGTAACCATAGCAACAGTATTTTCTTCATCAAATTTAACTTTATCAATAAATGATATTCAACTTTAGTTCTATCAGTTAGCACAATTCAAAGCGAGTCAATATGTGGGGGTTTTTTTATTTAAAATTTACTAAATTCCTAAAGCAACAAAAAATATCCTTTTTAACCACTGGTACCTTGTTTCAATGGTTACACTATAATTAGTAATTGATCCAAATTTTCTTAGGCTATCTTAGTTACAAGGTCCTTGAATTTTATGTTTTTCCTAATGATAGCTTATATCAGCATTAAACAAAACTTAGCAAGAAATTTTGTGTGGCTACGCTGTGTAACCATGACAACCATGAAAGTTATGTGTAGAATAATATTGAAAGTACATTGTTACTAAAGATCAACTGCTGTCATTAGTGAATATTGAGCGTTTTCCGGCATTTTTCAGCATTTAAAATTTATTCCAAATGTACCCATAATTACCGATTATTATGAAATGTATTCTTATAAGATTTTTTTTAAATCATAGTAGCAACAATGTGTAAAGATTTTGTAAGAGTGGTTTATTTAATTTTCTTAGTCTTTACCAATTAGCTGAAAATCTCAATTTTTCAAACGTTTACCAGCTGTTACCATGGCAACCAAGACACATAGTAGCCAAATTTATATAAATATAAATATATATATATATATATATATATATATATATATATATATATATATATATATATATATATATATATATATATATATATATATATATATATATATATACATATGGGTAAAATTTCATCAAATTAGTGACCAAAAAAGTGTAAGTGGTTACAGGAAATAACTCTTAATTAAACAAATTGAATTTAAACTGGTTTCAAAGTTTCATTTTTTCTTCGGAAGGGTGTGGCAATAAATATTCAAGATTATCTTCAGGAAATAGCTCTTAATTAAACAAATCGATGAAAAGGACTATAACTTACAATTCTTCATTAATGCATTTATTTATTTTAAATATGACAATTATCTATCATCAACAATTTATCATTAATATTGTAACAAGTCGAGCGGACCCTTGTCACAAAATAAAAACTCCTTTGTCAGGCATAACAAGTTTTTATTTAGGATGGCAACAATCAAGAACAATAACAACGAATGAGATGCTGACCATTCAGACAATAGATGACCCGAAAAAAAAGGGGGGGGGGGGTGAACTTGCCTTGCGACTACATTACACAGTTAATTTATTGTTATAACTAGTATCTGCAAACAACTCCTTGTTCTCGAACTCAAATTAAAACAACTTTGCGTAATTAATTGCGTAAAATTAATTGGAAATTTAATAATTCAACAAGCGACGATCCGGACAGTCCCTAACTATTTGGGAAATCCAAATAAACTATCTCTGAACTAAACTATTAGATATGCCTAATATTAAACTTAATGCCACTTAACTTATGAAGAAAATATGCGTAAACTATTCAGAATATGTGTATACTCTCAAAATGAATTTATTTTCAGCTCAAGCTAATCCGAACAAATACTACCAAATCCGGACAAGCCATTCCGGACAAGAATAACCTAAGTGAACTTAACTGTGAGAACTACTCTGGATATCCGAACAAACGATCCGGACAACTATTAAAATGTATAAACGTGACATAAACTATCAAATAAACTTCTGAACTTGGAAACGACTGACTCATAGAAATGTTCCGGTCATAAGTCCTAATTAATAACTCGAACTGTAAACAATAAACTACTGGTCTACATGACTGGAATAATCTCTATACTCTTAAAACTATCCTGTCCGGACGCGCAAGTCCTTATAAAAATTAGCATCATCCACAACAAGATTAATCATCTTGAATACCTTGGACTTTCTCTAGTTCTAACCAAACAACCCGAAGGGATGAAGAGTTAAGAGTGAGTGTCGAGATGCTGAAGCTGGGTCCTATATATAACCTTCTATGACCAATCAGCGTTTGTCCTTTTTGTCCGGAAAATTTATAACCAATCCAAACGCTGTACGGATCTATGGAAATTCCGAACAATTCCCGATATCCGGACAAGCTAAATTACAACCCTTAATAATCATTTAATGAACAATACAAGACCTTGTCCGGATTACTTTAATTATCACAGACTACCACTAAAAAACAAGTGACACCATTTCTTAATTATTTATTTATTAAGTTTGGCATCATATGGCCACGGCTGGTTGCAGATCAATTATTTAAGGTACATGTGTTCAGTGGGTGCCGACCCAATTGGTTTTTGGCACACCTCCAATCAAAGCAAACAATCAATCAATCAATATTAACTGTACACATGTCATTTTTTACACTATAAGACTGGCGTTTGCTTTCCAAATTTTGCGGTGCGCCAGCCTTATAAAACAATATTCAATCAATCAATCAATATTCAATTGAATCAATCAATATCAAGTTCAATCAATCAATCAATAAATTTATCAATTCAATTAATGAATATCCAATCAATTAATGAATATTCAGTTGAATCAATCAAAAAGTTTCAGTCCAATGAATCAATCCATTTTCAATAATATCAATCAATATTAAATCAATCAATCAATATTCAATCAATCAATGTTCAATCAATCAATGTTTCAATATTCAATCAATCAATGTTCAATCAATCAATGTTCAATCAATCAATACTCACTCAATTCAATGAATTGTAGTAAGTTTATGTTTAAGCCAAACAATATTTCAATAAATTAATCAATGTTCTGTGTTAATTATCAAGTCAATTAATTGTTTTCCATCGATAAGTTATCCACATAATCAAGTTGCAGCTGCGCCCTGTTAACAGCGACGCGTGTCAAGATGATTTGTGTTAAGCGCTATACGATGTATCTCTCCAACTGGCTCTTCGCTCTGTCAATTACAGAGACAATACTGTCCGCATAATAAGATGACCAGCCGTGACGATGGGTGTTGTCTAGTCCTTGATCGATAGTTATCGTGTTGTAGCTTCACCCTGTTTAGAGTCAATAAGCCAATACGATTGGGTGAGCGAAATCCTTCCTTCTGGTACTTGGAAGTGTCCATCACGATAGCATTCATCACTGTATGGCGAGGAATGGCAGCTTTGGCCGGTCGTAACTAAGGCAAGGTCTTAGAATGATTGACAGCTTGGCTCCTTAGGCTTCTTTCTCTGAAATGAAAAGAACTCAGCGCAGAAAACAACTCAAAGTAATATGGGATGTGGAAGGGCGGGTAAATTTTCTTAAAAATTCACAGCAAACCCTAAACGTGCAACATTTGGAAATGGTGTGAGAATGGAATGTACAAATGCTTGCGCATATATTGCGCGCGCATCCTTCCACGTGGGGCGCTGTGATAAATGGATTTATAACGCATTCACTACATAAATCCGATTATCACAGACTACCACTAAAAAACAAGTGACACCATTTCTTAATTATTTATTTATTAAGTTTGGCATCATATGGCCACGGCTGGTTGCAGATCAATTATTTAAGGTACATGTGTTCAGTGGGTGCCGACCCAATTGGTTTTTGGCACACCTCCAATCAAAGCAAACAATCAATCAATCAATATTAACTGTACACATGTCATTTTTTACACTATAAGACTGGCGTTTGCTTTCCAAATTTTGCGGTGCGCCAGCCTTATAAAACAATATTCAATCAATCAATCAATATTCAATTGAATCAATCAATATCAAGTTCAATCAATCAATCAATAAATTTATCAATTCAATTAATGAATATCCAATCAATTAATGAATATTCAGTTGAATCAATCAAAAAGTTTCAGTCCAATGAATCAATCCATTTTCAATAATATCAATCAATATTAAATCAATCAATCAATATTCAATCAATCAATGTTCAATCAATCAATGTTTCAATATTCAATCAATCAATGTTCAATCAATCAATGTTCAATCAATCAATACTCACTCAATTCAATGAATTGTAGTAAGTTTATGTTTAAGCCAAACAATACTTCAATTAATCAATGTTCTGTCAATTGTTTTCCATTGACCAGTTGTCAAAATAATTATGTTGCAGCCGCGCCCTGTTCACAGCGGCGCTAGTCGAGATGAATTGTGTTAAGCTAAATCCGCCAAACGTGCATAGTTACTCATGTAATATGCACGCCGCCACAAACGTGGGGGTAGCTTAACACTCTACTCACAAAACCAGCCGTGACCCCCAGAATATATATCAATGATACTACTACTACTATAAATGATATTAAATCAAGTTGGCAGTTCACTATTTTTAAGCCCGCTTTTAAAAATTTTAGCTTACTGCCAGACGAATTGTATATATAAAATATCCTCTGTTGTAACTAGATTAATTATGCTTGGTAACTGAGTTAATTACTTTTGCGATCTTTTTCCTGATCGAACTTCCCATCACATCTGGAAACAACCCTATAGTTAACTTTACTGAACTATTTAAGGATTTTGCAGTGCATATCTTTACACAGCCAAGGTCATTTGCCCCGCAATAGAATATCGGATTAGGAACCCCATTCTAGCACATTCCTCTCTTGCTTTGTTACAACATACTGAAATTTACTGCTATAGAAGCCTGTGATTAAAATGAACAGATGAACCAAGTATCTAGAGAAAAAGTTCAAATGTCTTTCTTATTCTATTGAAATGCAGGGTTTATAATCTATGAATGATAACATTTAAATTGTTCTCTTCCAAATAATTGAATTGATTCGCATGAAAGTAAGTAGCTTTTCAAGTTCTAAAAGAATATAATTTACATGTATAGTGGATATATTTATATTGAGACGCAACACATCTAGTTTAAGGTTAATATAAATAATAAATTACCAGGAATGTTTGCTCTGATTCGTAAACAATGGTGCATGACTAATAATTAACAATACAGAGCGTAACTGTGTCTCTTTACCCTACTGCCCCCCCCCCCCCCCCGCAGTTTAACGTCTACGTGATGAAAGTACTCGTTTATAACGAGGTTCTACTTATGCAATGCCGAGTTTAAACTTAAAGTGCTTAGTATAAAAAGGTTTTCTTACTAAAGATAGTTAATTATCTACTGTTGGATACGTATTAACATTAATGAGAACATGAGATGGAATACACTATTTATTTATTTATTTATTTATTTGTTGATGATGATAGTATGGTAGATAAGATTCTTTATTTCCAAATCAGGGCCCTTTCAGGCATCACAAACAACAAGCATGATTTCTACAATTACAAACAGTACAAACAATTTATGTGTATACATACTAAATAATCTATACATGTATTTGTATATTGTAAAATTTTACACTGTATATGCAAGTAATGTTGATAAATGAAATAGTACTTCCGTGATGATAACATGTGAAGTGTGATCAAGTAATTCTAAGATGGAGATCTCAATTTAATAAGGTAAAATCTAAAAACGTGTATGTCATTTCTAAATATACTAAACATCAAATCAAATTGTATAGATCTTACATATTTTGACGTCTGTTTATAACGTTGTGTGATCTAATCGTAACCAAAATAACTTTACTACAATTATAGGTGTATAATCATATGCTGGCTTTCCCGCAGCCAGTATGCCTTCCGTCTGCGCTTACCGTGCTCAGCTAAAGAATATTACTGCTTAATCAGCCATATCGTAAAGAAATAAATATAAAGTGATTCAAAATTTAAATGACATAAAAACAAATGGTCTTTATACAAATGAAAAGTTGCTGCATTTTTTATGCCAATCATTGCATCGTGGGAACGCTGGTAACAGCGCGGTAAGACGGCACTGAAAGAATTGCATTTCATTTGAAGTGACTTTTAAGATTTATTGGCCCTTCCTATCAGCAAAATCTTAGGTTTAATTAGCTTTTCGTCAGAATACAAACTTGACATGTATCAATTTCCAAACCCAGATGAATTAATTTTTGTGACGGGAACAAATGTTCAACGCATTGAAGAATTCCCAATGCTGACCAAAATCGCCAAACGTGTCATCAATTTTGAGCAAATGTTGGCGTGAGCTGAACTTGCAAAACAGAAAGACATCAAGATAAATAAATGCGTTTCATATTTCGAACCAGGTTGTGACCTGACGACCCATTGAAAAAAGATAATATTTCATTTGTGTTTAATTAATTTATTAATCACTTTATTTATTTATTTATTTGTGACGATGTATAACAACAAATGGAAGACGTTTGACATAGTAGTTATTCGAAGCCAAGTAAGCAAAAAATCATCTGGTTTTCTAGACAATAGTCTAAAAACGATTTTTTGTATCCATTTTGCCAGGTAAAGATTTTATCAATGGTGCTATCATACCGATTATGGCCCTCAATCTATAAAATTTTTGGGTTTATTGTTATGTGGATATTGATCCCCCTCCATGATTTATAGGCCTAGTTTTGATAGAGGTGTTAAGGAAAAAGGAACAGCCATTCGCCCATAGCTATTTCACTCAGCAACATATACTGAATTTGTCTTGATACAGATCTACTGAAATTAATTTCAATTAATTAATTAATTAATTTGCTCTTCACTCCATGCGCCCTAAATTAAATTAAAACCATTTCTCAACTCATCGCCTAATTCTTGCTTTGGTGGAACATGACATGCATAAATATTGGAAGTAGTTTAATATTTACTTAAGAATGACCGATGTTTATTAATTGAATGCCTAGGAGTAACGAAATTTAAGATTTTCTGTTTCAGAAAGTGTTTCCCCAGGCCGGGGTTGCTGATTTGTTGAGGACGGACACGAAGATGTTAATCGAAGGGAGAACAAGCTTAAAATACATATTTTATAACAATGTGCACATATATACACAATAAGTAACGATATTTGGCATCAAAACACTAGTCTTTCAATTGTATGAGGGATGCTAGCGAGGACAGTTAAATATTACAAGTGAGGATCAGGTTAATATTGCACGTAATGCAGCCATTACTTGCTATAAACGTAATTGTATTGTTTTTATAAATTATATATATATATATGCCCCCCTTTCAAAGCTCATTGATTGGTGAATAGATAAATAAGTCTTATTATTATAGCCTCATATATTGATAACATTAAGGCTCCATGAAGTATATACTCGGGCGCTTACAACATCGGAACAATGACCGACGATGCCGAGTGCGTGATCTTAAGAGTATGAGGTTAAATTAATTCAAGTCAATGGGAGTTTTATGGAACCCAATCTTAACGTGTGCATAATCATATTTATATTGCTCTAAACTCTGTGGTTGAAGAGGGTGTGCTTAAATTTAGAGTCTACTAAATACAATAAAACCAATTGTAATGACTAGCTTATTCTTTGCCTTTTCCCACTGATTTTAACAGAATGATCGATTAACTGAACATTTAGTATTTTCTTGTGCATTTTTTAAAAATGTAATTGATACAACAGTGAAATCATTATACTAATAATTGATGTAGGCATACAAGATGACATACCGTTTGTGCTGTGTGTAGTAGTATTATGCATGTCCTCCTCATTGCTAGCGCTGGTATTGACGTTATTCTCTCTCTCCATTTTGTAATGCCTTGTTTGGCTTTGGCGACTATAGATGTTGTGGACATCTTGGTCAATATTTACAGCAACAATACTCCTACAAGTAAGAGCCTCGGCTAACGTCCATACGCTCTTTACAGCCCTTCGGCGCGAAGTCGAAAACTCTAGCATGTTGAAGTACACTAACGGTACAATTAGTGCAAACAATCAGTAAAACCTCGTCTTTGTACACCACAGTCTTTTGACAATGTCATTGTGCAATATTCTAAATTTTCTTAAAAATTCACAGCAAACCCTAAACGTGCAACATTTGGAAATGGTGTGAGAATGGAATGTACAAATGCTTGCGCATATATTGCGCGCGCATCCTTCCACGTGGGGCGCTGTGATAAATGGATTTATAACGCATTCACTACATAAATCCGATTATATGGACACTAAATAATGTAATTAGTTTAATAAATGAAAATATCCAGGACTACGTAGTATTACTATAAAAATCAAGATTCGAATCTAGGCGCCTTCTAAAGTAGTGCGCGCAGCGATATATGTAAATACGGAAGTATGACTTCACAATATAGTGCGCCGATGAGATCGATAAAATAAGACAATAGTTCACCATCATAAGGTAAAAAATAGACAAAAATAGTGGTCAGCATCATATTACAATAATTCAAGATAAAAATAATGTACAACATGGTTGAATAATGAAAAATCAGGCAGCAGAATCACAAGTGACAAGATGAGTAGTGAAGCGGTCAGTCAGACGAGAGAAACGCATGGTAAAGTACACAAGAAGTTCGCGAGCGGTAAAATGACGATTTCACATAGATGAAGGTAAAGGAATACGCTGGTACTGAACATGCATCAACAACTGGTAATTATAAACAGCTGCAGTTTAATTAAAACGATTGTTTTACCGTATTTACGAAGAAATTTAGAGAATAAAATTTGTAAACAAATGATCGAAAATGGGGGAAGTTGTCAAAACACGAACGGTAACACTGCAGGTTTTGTAAAACATATCTGAGTTAAAATAAGGCATAATAAATGCTGTTTAAGCTTAATAAATCACTTTAGAATCGTGTACTATGATTATAGTAAATTCCCATCCAGAATAAATTAATTGTAAACAATATAAAGAGTTAGCACATGAAGGTCTCACATATTACAATATCATGTTGAAGTTAATGATGATAGAAAAAAAATAAATGGCGTCACTGATTTTATTTATCTATTTTGTTTCAAGGTAATTTTGAATATACTTTAAAGTTATCAAAAAATGTCAATTAAAATTATTAAAAAATGTCAAAAACATAAACAAACGATTCTATTTCTCATTAAACAAAACGATTCTATTTCTCATTAAACAATGACAAAGCTCCATGCAACAAATTCATGTCTTCAAATCTCTTTTTTAATCTTACATTTAAAAAAAAAACAGTTCAGAAATCAAAATACCAACTTAGAGATGGTTAACCATAATAAATGTTGGTATCTTAACCATTTCTTTAAGTTAGACTTTAAAAGATAACATATATACTCTTCTAGGCAAAAATTTTAATTTTGATATTATATATTATCTCGTCATATTGATGTGTCTGTCAATACATGTACAATACATGGGAATTATAAGCAAAAGGACACTTCTGTCGTTGTTGTAGTCGGTTGCCATCTATAAAACTGGTAAGCAGGCTGATGCTTAATAATATATATGTATGTTCATCTCATAATTGGTGAAGCCATTCTAAACTTATTGTAAAGAACAGCAATAATTAAACAAAAAAGTCAAATATTGGTGAAAGCTTAAAATGTTTTACAAGTAAATGAACGAAATCAGCTTGGAATTTACTCTGTACATTTGTTGTTGTTGTTTTTTTTTTTTTTTTTTTTTTTTTTCTATTTTTTTTTTTTTTTTTTTTTTTTTTTTTTTTTTTTTGCTAGAAAGAAACATTCAGATATTCGGTAGATGCATGTGGCGTGACATCCATTTTCAAATATTCATCGATAGAAACATTGTCAATATGCTCTGATTGGAAGGATACGTTTATATATTTGGTTGGTGCATATGGTGTGACATCCATTTTTAAATTTTCACCGACGGATACACTGTCGGTTTGCTCTGACTGGAAAGACACGTTTAGATATTCGGTTGATGCACGTGGTGTAATAGCTAAACCTAGATAATCACTGGCTTCTTCGGGAATAATTTGGCTCGTGTAGCTTACTCTTTTTGTCCGCCGGTCTTTCCTGTGATTGAACAATTTCAGTTAGTTTTCAACAGTTCATCAAACGTATCATAGAAATAAAACATGAAATATGTGGAGATAACGAACAGTATTCGAGCTCAAAAGTCAATTAAACATTACAATTGGAGCAAAGATACATATTTGCAAAATTATTTGTAATTGTACTAGTACTGCCCCAAAGGTTACTTAAGGAATCATAGAAATAATTTTAAAAGCAAAGTTCTCTTAAATTCTATGTTTTAATACTAAAATTTTGAAATATTTTTTACATTGACACATTTGGAAACAATTACCTAAATTAGAATATCTGGTTTTTGTGAAACACGAAAAATAAAATAAATATATTACAGATTTGATTTTAAAATCCTTACTTCTTTTTTCTACTTTTGACAGCCACAATGCAAAATACAAGCAGGATTAATGTAAAGATACCAATTACAGAAAAAATCATCCAGTGACGTAGTTTAAGATTCCCGATGAAGTCTGAATTCATTTCTGGATCCTTTGTAACTTCTGAAAGTTAAAACTCTATTAATACTTATTTTATTTATTTTGGTATCCAATGCATGAAAAGCAAAGGAAATATTTTATTATCACAGAATCAAATCAAGGAAAATGTATAGATATTCCTAGATGAAAGCTTTATCAAGGATTATATTTCAAAATCATCTCAAAATAGATATATATGACCTAATTATTTTAATATAGAAACCCAAGGACGAAGTGTCATTTCCATGAATAAAAACAATTTGACTCTAATCATAAACACTGAATGTTAATTCAAGAATTCTGTCCACATTTTTCTTTAAGTTCATGCTATATGTTATGAATATCTTTTAAAAACTTTTGATAGGCAAACTGAATTCATACCGAAAATAGTAGGTATTGTGTATTTTATATATATATATATATATATATATATATATATATATATATATATATATATATATATATATATATATATATATATATATATATATATCACATTTTACAACAACTCTTAAACTAACATAACTGCCCTAAGTGAAGAAATATTAATATAGAAAGAACAGAGAAATTCACTTATATAATGACCGTTCACGGTAGCTCAGTCGGTAGAGCGCTCGCTCAGTGATCGGGAGCTCGTGAGTTCGAATCTCGACCGCGACTGACCTAAGTCGATAAAAAATGGGTAGCAACTGTTCATTCGCCATGCGCTCGGCACTTTGAAGTGAAAGTTGCGGGTCCTTCGGATGAGACCTTAAAAACCGAGGCCCCGTGTCGCAGTAGGTGCTGGCACGATAAAGACCCTCACTGCTCAATGGGCCTGACTGCCGAGTAACGGTCAAAATTTGAAGCCCTTCACCGGTATATGGTGACGTCTCTATATGAGTGAAAAATTCTCGAATGGGGCATAAAGCAACAATCAATCAATCAATCACTTTTATAAGGATACCCACTTCCGCCCCAGCCCGGGGTTGAACTCTCGACCTACGGAATCTGTCTCCTAGCAGTACAGGAACAGCGCGCTAGACCGCTCGGCAATCTAGGCAAGTCAAAAACTTGCTTTCGATGGAATTCTCGCGGCGCTGCTCTAC
The DNA here is from genome assembly GCF_033153115.1 of Saccostrea echinata. Classification (NCBI taxonomy): domain Eukaryota; kingdom Metazoa; phylum Mollusca; class Bivalvia; order Ostreida; family Ostreidae; genus Saccostrea; species Saccostrea echinata. Next base: position 7,828,426 of record NW_026889803.1, read on the forward strand.
ACTACACGGTCATTGAGAATGGAAGTGACAGTTATTTGGACATTAGTTTTATTAGAGGACCGTTACCAATACATGTTGTAATGAAATTGATTATATATATATATATATATATATATATATATATATATATATATATATATATATATATATATATATATATATATGTATATATATATATACTTACCTTTCGAACAACCGTGTACTTTATCACACTCGTCTTCTAAACAAAGGCACTCGGAGTGGCATTTGCGGCCAAAAAAACCCGGCTTACAAGGATGTGAACAATTAATACCAAATGACCCTATGCATTCTAAAAGTAAAATTTAAACATGAAAATTTAATTTTGAAAAACATGTAAACTTTTTTATTTAATAAAAGTTCCAATCCTCTTAAATTCTCTTTTACATGTAATTTGCTAGTCGCCTTCAAAAATTTATTTTAAATCTAGAGGATGTTTTTTTTTTTTTTAAAGAATAGCTATAGCAAAAATATGTTTGCAAAGAGAGGAAACATGAATAAAATATTGTGAATGCTTGTGGTATGCCAGTCAATTATTATTTTTTTATGTAAATTGCACTTTGGCTCAATGATGCGAAAGCCTCAACCGATGCATATAGCTTGTGTTAACAAATAACCATCCACAGCGTGCAATAATATAATGAGTATACAGGTTGAAAGTGTCCTTAAAGTGGCAAGACATTTAATCAGATATTTTTCAAAATAACCAACAAATCAAATTTTCAAAATTGGCCTGCTTAACCCTCTCAAATTAAAAATTGGAAATAATCTTCGATTTAAAGCAAACTAATTTAGAAATAAAATTCCTTGACATATGTTGTAGGTGTAGTTTTTTCCACCTTATGAAAGAAAAAAACCTATTGAACCAGAAGGGTAGCAGGACAAATAGTAGAGCTATAAAAACCATTGTCTAAAATACTGTACAAAAGGGAAATAAGTAGGATTATCCTCATCACCGAAATGTTGAAGTTTCTTTTTGGAAAGACATCATCTCTTGAAAATGTAAAACTACTATCAACGGTATATCATCACTATAAATGAATCAGAATCCATATCCATATGAACTATGAATGGAATTTATCCATGAACTATAAATATAAACGTGGGCATTTTTACAGGACAAAATACTGCAACATTTAATGTAACAATACGATATAATGGTTGCATGGGGTTATTTCTGGGGAAGTTTATGAATTGAAAAAAAAAAATAGTGGTTTGTACTTTATAACCCGTGCGGTTTTCAATAATTTGTATTCTCGTGGTGATAAATTTCCAAGTTTATAGTAGATACATATTGAAAATCAACACACTCGTTAAAGACTCGAGTACTAGTAAAATTCTCAGTACCAGATATGAGAGGAGGGTCAAGAGAAATCAAGCATATTAGAATATTAATATCACATCAGCAGAGGATTGGGTCATGGAGGGGCTTTCTGAAGAAAGAAAGGTGGAAGCTAGTAGCAACTCTGTGAACACCAATAAACACGCTGGATGTTAGATAATGTGCATTTAGGACGTCATATTCAACTAATGCAATATAATAAAAGTTTTCATTGGTAGTTCGTAATAATTCGACGACACCAATTTCATAAACTAGCTTATAATAGTCTAATATATTATTTTTATTGTTATTATAGATATTTCCGGTAGTATGTAATGTTTCATATATAGTAACATTCTTATTTGTCCTTTGTTTGTAAACGTATTACATTTGGCGGTGTATTTTATTTAACGCCTTTTGTGAAAGGCAACTTCCGCTAAAATAAATACGTCGCTAAATGTTTTGCATATTTATATATATTTATTTATTACATTTTCACCGTGAAATACTGTGATTTATTTATTGAATAAAAGACTAGTGATATTCTCTCACAGTGTGAAAGGATACCAAAGTAAAAAAATAATTTCTGGCCTGTAAAAAGATAAAGATAGTAAGGAAACCTTCTTGACTGAGAGTAAAACTGACAATTTCTTCCCAAATATGTTGCTAAAATCCATGTTACAATGTTTTCAGTTTTCAATTGCTAAGCTATGACGTCTCAATCACTCAACTATGACGTCACAGACTATGACCCTGTGTTAAGAAAAGACAGAGGCTAAAAAAAATCACAGAAAATGTAATAAACAGAAAATTCAATGTTTTGTAGTTGGATAGGGAATGCACTTCTCTCATCAGATTTTTTAAAATATTTTCACTCGTGATTGGCATTTGTGAAAATATCAAAACAAAAAATCCTGTCCCTCTCTCTTGAAATAAATTCCATATTCAACTATAAATATCTTCTGTATCTTAGCACGTTCAGAAAGCGCTAAATCAAATCTATGCTAACATGTTGTATAATTGATTTCCGTTAAATATTGTTCACACTAAATATAATACATTTACAGTATCTCCTTATTTACCGCCTAATCCTATTTCATCTTTGATTAAATACAACTCCGGCTTACCATGGCATGCATTATTCTCCTCATAAAAACCTGAGCAGCATTGTGTTGTTCCACTGTAAAATAAATGTTAAAAAACTTATTGGATTTAGAGTATTTGATTTTTCAAAAACATGTAGCAGTAATAAAACTTTTAAAATCTTACTTTTGCAAACACACGTTATCGTTGAGAGAAAGGGTTGTGACTTGCAGACAAATATTCATGTAGAGTAGACTTAATGTGGTTAAAACAATATTTTCTACCATATATCTGTCCATTAGGTTCCTCAAATAAAATTTACGAATTGACTCTTTTGTTGAAACACGGATTATACACTGCATCATAAGGGAAGTTGCGATTAAACATAGTCAAGTTTTGATATATATTTATCTTATCAATATAGCTAAATTAGCTGGACAAGACAAAATTTCCTTATTATTTGAAAAACAATTTATCATGTCGCTGCACTTTGGTTCGGGATTGATCTTTTCCAAACAACGTCGCTTACAACGGATATATGAAATATTTCAATCCAATTTTGATATGAACCATAAATATTAACACAAAACATCCTTTTACCCTATACATGTACAATGTTTGATTATAGAATCATCGCCATAGCCTAAAAATAAATTTAAAAAAAAAGTAAAATAAAAAAAAAAATTAAAAACCAGTAAAATGTTAATCCTGTTAATCCGAGTTTTAAATTTGAATGTTTTGTATATATCATATACCCATGGTAATATACAAGAATAAAGATTGATTCAGTTTTCAGAGAAAAGAAAAAAAACATTACATCAGGCAAGCAATGCGCAATGAGAAAGACGAAATTTTGGTCAATGTATATTTCTCTCCAGTAACACTTTGATTAAACGTTTAAGAATGACTAAACTCAAATAAAATATGTTCATTATTCATTTTCCAAATACTTAGTTTTTATGCCATCACAAAGGGAAGGGATTGTATTACTTTTATTAATTTATAACGATGTTGCAAAGTGGATTGTATTCTGTCTTTATCATAATCACTTTGTTCTTCTTGTTTTACCACTTAAAGGTGTTGTGATCTTACCCACAATGAATTTAATTCTCCTACTGGCAGAAGATATTGAAAAAATAGAAGAGTTATTATCTGTTCAAATGATTTATTAATCTTTTTCAAATAAAAAATACATTCATTTTTTAAACATGTCACCGCCATCTACTATCAAATGATGTCGGATGTATTTTTATGACAAATTTTTTTTTAAATTTCAAAACAAAATTTGGACCAAAATATCTATGTAAATACAGATGGATGGTCACGTGATTTAAGCAAGATGGACGTGTTTTTCTTGATCTCGTTCACCTGGATTGGAAATTGCTTTTAAAATCAGTAATTCGAACTGGATATAGATCGACATTGTGAGTTTGCGTTGATGATATCTTTTTGATGTGTGGGATATGCCAAAAAGTCACCATAAAAAAAGAAAAAAACAGAAATAGCAGTGACAGCGGAAGCGGGAGCAATTTCAAACAAGTGACAAAACTGAGCAAACTAGAATTTGATTCAAGCTCTCCCGATGTGAGCGTAAGTGAAATATTAAATCAAACTAATGTAGTTCTATTTGAATCAAGTGAGCAGCTCAATAATAGTGTTTTTGAGGATTCATTATCGAAGGATACTAAAAAGAAAGAGCTGCAAAACTCAGATATGGCCTCAGGTCCTTACTGATTAACACTCCATCCAAAGTCTTGGCCATGTAAATGTTCCAAACCAAAATAAAACATATACTTGCCTTAGTTTTTCCAATAATCTACACAACCTATATTCATGCACTTTCAAGTGTCTATGTATCGTAATGTATATTATATTTTCTAGATTAGTATACAGTGATCACCTATGGGTCTTGACTGGAAGGAAAGTTAAGAAGGTTTGTTGACGTGTGAGGGGGAATAACTGTTCTTAGATTGCTGTTGTATCCAGTGCCTGGTACAGAATAGCTTATTTCCGGTGTCCTTTCCTTAAAGATAAGCAGATATTGATCTTTTAAATATTGTGTAGTTATTATTAGCCTAAAACATCAAAATTATAAGGACTGTAAAATTAGTTCATTTCATTAATCAATGATTTTGATAAATCGGTTATATTTTTCGTTCATTGAAATTTACAACAAAGAGAACTTACATGTATACCTGAATATATAATAAATCATGCAAGCAAGATACATAGATGCTGTGTCCAGAGTTTTTTTTTTCATCAACGAATAATTAATCAATTGGTCGATGCTAATAGTAACTTATTTCATACATATCTATGTAAAATGTAAAAAAAAAAAAATACTATGGAAAAAATGTCCATTTCAGTACAAAGAATTCCCGACCTTCTTCATAATTCCGATAAATTTTGAAAAGATTCCAATTTTGTGACGTAAACTTTTAAAGGCATAGTACATGCAAAACACAACAATTATATCAATATAATATACAATGTAAAATAAAATATACATAATTGACCTTATTTTAATTAAAATTTAATTTTAAAAAATGGGCATCCATGGCTTCGGTTGCACTCAGATTCTGGATAGTGTCATTAACTTGTGCATTTTGGCCCAAAATAGTTTTAAGGACCAGTGCTGGAACAATTTGTGCCATATGATACAATTATAAGAAAAAAAATATTGTTATACTTTTAAAAATTGGTGCCTAATAAAAATCTATACTAAAATAGGTCTAACATTTTCAATCTTTTACTGGGTGGTAATAAAAAAAACCATGTTTAACTGCAGAGTGAGATATTGGACCTGTCGATAAGATATTGGACCGCTTACGTCACATTGGGCGGGATCAGCTAAATCTTTTCTGCATTTGTTGGTGTTCAACAGTGGCTGCATTGACTGAGTTTTACTGCAGTTTTGGGTAAAGGAAATTTACATCATGGAAGCCAGCACACGAAACACTATCTTGATCATTTATTCATACCTTGACCCCTTTTTCCTTTGTTTCTTTGTTTTGAGTTTTTTTTTTTTTTTTTTTTTTTTTTTTGGGGGGGGGGGGGGGTGTTGTAAGCGTTTGTTGCAATGCAAGTTTACTTGCCCTGATCTTTCAATTGTTGACAGAACTTCATTTCTGTTATGAATTATGCCACATCTTGGGTGAAATATGAAGGAGAAGACCTGAATACTTTGTCAGAGTGAATCGTTTGTTGTATACTAGAGTATAGTGTTAGAACGTTAAAAGGCAATATGCGAACCATTTATCCTTCCATTGTCACTAAAATGGAAGTGATAAAAAAATTAGATAAACAACATACACAATATGGTATGGTTCGAGCAGGCAAGGCTTCTTACAATATTGTCTTTGTTTGTAAGGTGTATTGTTACAACTCTATTGTAGAAGAATTTGGTTTTAATTCTTCATCTAGAAATCAACTTATACTCACACTTCACTTTCTAAAAATTCTACATCTAGAAATCAACTTATATTCACACTTCACTTTCTAAGGATAAAATTCTTCATATACACATTTCAGTATTTAATACTTTTAACATTCCAGTCAACGAAAGTGAGATTGATCTATGTATCCTACCTGTTCTCGATTATTAAACTTCATTAAAAACCCTTACAAATGTATATTGCCAGGCCTAGCAACAGCTCTACCAAACCCCTTAGTGTACTCCTCACAAAAATACTATATAACTACTGTAAAGAAGAAATTTCATACTTTCTTTGCTGCAGAGCGTTCGAGAAGTGGTTTTAATCAGATGTGGATTCTCTAAAACCCCAAAGAAGTTTTAAAGAAAAAAAATTTCAGTAACATCATCACGTATGACTTTTCTGCACTTTATACAACTATCTCTTATGATTAATTAAAAGGCTGTTTGATATCAAAGACAACTGCCTCTTCAATAAAAAATTAAAAATGGAACTCAAAAATGTTTATGTCATCAATAAAGTCACTTTGATTCTACACAAAATTCGTCTGAGATTGATATTAAAGGTGCTTAGACACAGATTTGAACTTAATATTTTCTCAAATTTTCTGTATAATATCACGACTTATATATTGCAATAGCATTTCACAGGAAAATATAATTAAAAACTTATTTTATCTGGAAATTATTGGAACTACGAATTCCGGGACGCGTTTGATTAACACATCTATGCACTTACACAAATTTTAACTTTATCCTTAATATTTAAGAAAAGAAGCGATTTTGTTTTGTATTAATGAAAAATATTACATCTATAATCCAGAAAATTCAGAGTAGAAATGTTCGAAAGCAAAACCAACTCACCAGTATTGTCAGTCCTTGCTCTGTGATGTGTACAGAGTTTAACAAATTGAACACACCCGTGAAACGTAAACTGTGTTTGTAAACAGGGCACGAGCTCTGTTATTGTTAATGTTTACGATTCACCAGGTGTGTTCATTTCTACGAACATTTCTACTCTGGATTTTCTGGGTTATAGTTTTAATATTTTTCATTAATACACAACAAAATTGCCACTTTTCTTAAGTATTAAGAATAAAATTAAAATATGTGAAAGCGCAAGGATGTGTCAATCCAACGCGTCCAGAAATTTGAAGTTTTAATAAGTTCGAGATGAAATAAGATTTTTATTATATTTTAGTATGAAATGCTATAGCAACATATAAGTCATGAAAGTATACAGAAAATTTGAGAAAATATTAACTTCAAATCTGTATCCAAGCACCTTTAAAAGATGCTGGAGCTCCTCATCGATAACATGTATTTAGTCTTTGGGGGACCATTTGTTGGAATTCTATTGTGCACTTATTGTCCCCCGCTTTCACGAAAGCGAGGCGACATTGAAACTCAAATGTCTGTCAGTCTGTTCGTCTCTCCGTATGTTAGTCTGTCCGTCTGTCAGTCGGTCTGTCACAGGAACTTTAACCTTGGTTATGAACGAGAAGACATTGTTCTCTCATAATTCACATGTACATTACCTGTGATAAGACTTTTCCAAATATACTATGATTTTCGACCCATGACCTTGAAATTTGACCTACTTTTCATAAATTTTATGTTACTTTTACCTCGGTCATAACTTTTGATTAAAAGAGAAAGGGCTTTCATATTCCACATGTAAATTACCTGTGACAAGACCTTTCCAAATGTACCATGAATTTTGACCCTGTGACCTTGACCTTGAAGTTTGACCTACTTTTCAAAAATTTTAACATTAATTTTAATTTTTGAATGAAAGAAGATAGGGCATTCATATTTGAAATGTGCATTTCAGATATGAAAGCTGTGAAATATGTGACATGACTTTTCCAATCAAATATGATTTTTTTGACCCTGTGACCTTGACCTTGAAGTTTGGCCTAATTTTACAAAGTTTTACATTGGTTATAACTTTTGAATGAGGCGTTCTCATCTGACAACTGCATTACCTGTGTCAAGAAGTTTCCGAATGTGCTATGATATTTGACCCTGTGTCCTTGACCTTCGCGTTTGACACTTTTCCAAAAAATTATCATTGTTGCTAACCTTTGAAGAAGAGATGATAAGGCATTCATATTTGACATGTGCATTAACTGTGACAAGACCTTTCCAAATAAGCTATAATCTTTAACCCCATGACCTAGACCTTGATATTTGACCTAATTTTCTAAAAGTTTAACATTGCTGATAACTGATAAGGCTGATAAAGCTGATAAGGCATTTATATGTCATGTGCATTACCTGTTTCAAAACCTTTCCGATTGTACCCTTTTTTACCTTGACCTTAAAGTTAAGTCTTTTTCATTTTTTTTTCATTGGTAGGAACTTTTGTATGAGAGAAAATAGATCTTTCATATTTTACATGTACATTACCTATAACAACACCTCTCAGAAAGGTATATCAGTTTTTGACTTCATGACCTTGATCTATAAGTTTGAAGGACACACACAAAAGACAGTTAAAATATGCCATAAAATCATTGCATCCAAACCAGTAAGACACCGAAAGCGGGGGACCATAATTCTTTGAATTTGCTTGTTGTTCTCCTTCATTAGCTAACCTGTTTTTATATTCCTACGAAGCAGAATTTATTCAGAAACTTCTACATGAAAAGAAGGAAACACTTGCTGAGGCCTTCAAATGGACATTCAGATAAATTGGCCACATTTTATCAATTAACAATAATTACGTCCATTTATATGTCGACTCGATGTATCCAAGTGAACTCAAAATTAGACACCTCAGAGCCTGCAATATCTGTTTAATATTTGGATGTTTTATTGTCTATAGACGATAAGGTACAGCTAACAACTAAATTGTATGACAAACGAAATGACTTCAGATTTTCCCTCGTCAACTTTCCTAATTTGTGTAGTAGTATTCCACAACTTGTACCACCCTCATATGGTAAGGGTACAAGAGTTTTAACAACCCCGTTGAAATCAGCGTGTAGCAAATTCTACGGTCGTTATGACCTTGTTTGTTATTACAACCTATCGTTGGTTCGAACTTTGTCTGCCATGTTTCATACCATTTCTTACAGTGTAGGTCATTGTTTTATGCTTTTAACTACGGATCATTCCGTCTACCTGATCAATACATAAGGCTTACGGTGGGTGTCACCGGTCGACAGGGGAATGGTTATTCGTCTTAGTCACCTGATCCCACCTCTGGTGTTTCTAGGGGTCCGTGTTTTTGCCCTGTTTGCGATTCGTTTTGTTTACTGGATTTATGAGATTGATCACTATTGGTTATCTACATTGGATAAATATAAGTATTGACAGAGCACCACAAATCCCTGTCTATATTTTAGATTTTTAAATCTTATTTAATTAAAGTAATGCAAACAGAATATTGACCGAGAATGGATTTTCGGAATTAGTTTCAGTTTTTTAGCAATTGTTAACTAGGCTAAAAATTATGTTTTACTTTAAAAAAAAAACAAAACATTTTTACATACAGCTGAGTACAAGAGTTATTATTCACTGAAGATAGAAGCAATAATGGGCAATACTATACACTTCTTACGTTGTTGCCAAATGATAACCTGCAATTGTTTGTGGCAGTCGCAATCTGAATAGAAACTTCCTCTGTTGAATTGGCGAGTAGGCTGGTGTAAAGATGTATGCATTGTCACCCTATCATTGACATTACCAATATAATATAAATAAAACATTATGAAATAAAGGTGAAGTGGCAAAATGTTCAATCAACAAAAGACTAAAACCAGTGTTGTAGTTACTGTGTTTATCATTACCTTATTTGTCTCTTTTTGAGCAACAATATCTGCTTTCTGAATGGATGAAATGATGACCTTAAATATGAATATATCTCTGGAATTTTCAAATTTCTAGAATTTATTTTCAGTGTTAATGATTTTATATACATAATTCTTAAATTTGATAACATTTAAGACAATCTTTTACCTGTCTCTCTGTGTCTGTAATATTACTGACAGCAATATTGGAAAGACAGTTTAACGGGGTGAAATGTATATACATGTATCTTCGCATCCAAACAAATAAATTACATGAAATATTTCTTCTTTAAAAATTTTGAAATTCTTTAAAATAAAAAAAAACTCTTTTTAAAAGAAACACTAAAATTCTAATGCCTTTAAAATAGAGTTTCAGTTGTTTTTTATTCAAGATATGATTAATTAAAAAAATAATAATAGAAAATAAATTCCTATCTGTGCATCAAGGATGTGACTGGTGTCACTGTTATTAAGAATTCTCTCTCTCTCTCTCTCTCTCTCTCTCTCTCTCTCTCTCATACACACATGCAGAGAGAGATATGAAGATAACGAACAGTAATTAAGCTCAAAAGTCCCTTTATACAATACAAATTTGAAGGAGAGCAAACATGGATCTCTGGAAACATCAGAAGTACATGTATGATCATGTCCCACGACGAGAAATGTTCTCCTGTTGACTGGTCACGTGTGCTCCTTGATCGGGCAAACTGAAAAATCCGTAGACATTTCAATGTGAAAATAATGGCCTAACAATTTGTATATGTATGAAAAACATCAGTCAATATTCGATTTAATGATAGCTTGTATTTGCCGATAAAAGCATTGTATCAACCATAGAATTTGCGAAATATTCGAGAAAGTTGATACTCTTGTTTCATTAACTTATTTGTCAATACTGTAAACCAACTATTTTTTGCGTCATCTTTTATTCGCGATTCGTCAGTTTGAAATCAATCCACAACGATTAATTTTCGCGACTGATGAAACATTCTTTCTAAATACAAAGCAAAATAAATGGTTCGCAGCGATTAAAATTCGCGAGTTAAAGTAGGTCGCGAAACTCGCGGATATTTCTCGCACGCGAATAAAAGTTGGTGTACAGTACTTTGCCTAGTTTTAGAAATTGTTCATACCTAGAGCATACTCTAGCGTATCGAATTAGATGATATAATTTCTTAATTTTTAAAAAGAAAATTGAGTGTTTTATTTTAATTCCAAAAAAAGTTTAATCTATTCAAATACAAAATAGTGAAAATACAATATAAATTGTTCATAAATGCGTGATACCATTAAATGTTTGATTTTAAATAAGATTTCTCTAAAGTCTTATGAACTGTTATATAAGTTTATTTTAATGAATTTCACACCAATAATGTTATTTAAAGTACAAGATGTAGGAAAACAAATACTTTAATCAAGAGTTAAGGAATATGTTAGGGAAATAAACCCTTGCTTATTTGTGTATTTTTGTGTTTATCAAAATAGATATATTGGGAAATAAAAATATAAAGGATCACTTCTAGGTAAATATATGTGTTGACCTATAGGGCCGATATTGGTTTCATTCTTTAGAAAAAGCTTATCGATATCCGTTCCGGTCGCTGACTTTAGGCCACATGCGTGTAGTTTCTTGTTTCTCATGTATCGTTTTAGTTCTAGTCAACTGTGTGTCCATATGACCCTACATCGGTATTTACATATACATCCTTTGTATGAATCCTTACTTGATGCCTGGGTAATGGCAACGGGACATAAAACATTAAATGACCTTACCACGTTCTTTTCTAATCTGTAAACCTTCCTCCTGCATTTTTGACATAACATGTCGCCAATGCACTCAATTTTCCCGAGGAATGAACTGCATCTACTCTGCATAGCGCAGTATCTCTCCCACTGGCACAACACTACTACTAACCAGAGATGTTCTTGAAAGACAAACACAGCAATTTTTGCTCGTCGTGATTTTTTTTTTCGTGAGACCTGCAGTATCGAGTAACACAAAGTGAATGATTCGTGTCCTCGAACAAAGTGTGCTTACACTGAGGTATACAGTTTCGGTTGATTGTGTTTGGTTAAAGAGAATTTATAATCTGCATTTCCATAAATGTCTTTTATATCAACAGCAAACATACATTTAAAGAAGAAAGTGGAAGTAAAATGCAAAAGCCTGTATAAAAAATTTAAGTTCGTGTTTATCCAGGTGTAAAATTTGAAAAAAAAAAATAAAAGTTTGCCAACAGGTGGATTCGAACCAGGACATAAAAAAGGTCATTGTAAGAAACTGCGGTCTATCTCTCTGACCTATAATGACTATGAAAATGCACTCCATAAATGTAATCCAGTATGATAGAACTAGGTTTTTCGCATTTTTGTAGGTTTTTCACGAATTTCGACCCTAAGGCAGGGGTGCCCCTAAAAAAATCTCGTTTTAAATCATTCTTTAGATCAAAATCTATCAAAATTTCATAATTTAATTTAGGGGCAGGCCTGCCTTGAAGGACTTCTATGCCAAAATTCACACAAAAATTAGTGCTTTAACGGACAAAATACTGTTTTGACCAACTTTGGAGGTTAATTTCAAAGTTGCAAATAATAAAAATTACGTTTAAAATGCAAATTTGAAAAATTTTAGACAAATATACAATAGACATATGATAGAAAACAACTAAAGAACATTGATTTTTAAATGTGACTTTTTCCGGAAAATAGTTCTTTCCCATAGGTCAAATCTTTTGTTATAACGAATATATCCTTTGTGAAATCCCTGCATTTCATTTTTTTGAAAATCCCAACATTGATTTTCATCAACAAAAATAGCATACGATTAAGTCAAACAATGATATAAAGAAAATTTGACAAAGAGAAAAAAAGAGCATATTATTATCAATATATAAAATCAAAAATATATAATGTAGATATAACAATAATATCAAATATTACTTCTTTTTTTCGGCTTTACCATGTGTGTTTTCACGTAAGTATTCGACGATTGGTACTAGCTTGAAAATACGGATGCATATATGATTGCTGTAAAATCTAGAAATTTTCAAAATTAAGGATTATCTCCCTCATGCAAAGCTCTGATCCGTCGACGTATTTGGCTCTAGTCTTTGCATACCCTTTTTCAGGTCTTCAAAGTTCTTTTTTCAAAATATTTCGGATTTCCAACGTTTTGGCATGAGCAACAGAGACATGATAGTTTGTCAAAATGCGCACCTGGTGTATCAAAATTGGTAGCATAAGATTTATTTTTATCAATTAACTTACGACTTGGTTTTTGCTTTAAATACATAAATGTGAAGATAAGGAACTGCAATCATGTTCAAAATTCCATATTTTCAAATGCTGTTAGTTAAAGTGATATGTTTCTGATATAGTAGTATCATATATGTGCAAAATTAGACTATCGACCGATAAATTGATTTTATGAACAAAATAAAGTAATTTATGACAACAAGATTAGATATAAGTATTTTATTGTCTTTATGTCATATTGTTTATTCAACTTAAGCATCTAGAGTTTACGCGTACTTAATTACCGGAAATAAAACATGACTCAATGCGAGTAAATTTTAGCTGTCAGCCGCAGTTTACTCTGCATCATTCTGCACACCTCGGACTCTGGCTGTTTATAATGTAGGAGTACATTGTTTGGTTCAGAATTAGTTTCAATTTCTTTGCCATTGTTTATCATAACTATTTACTTGGGAAAAATTATGTTTCCATTATGTTACTATTACATAAACCTGAGTACAAGAGTTTTTACTTATTGAAGATAAGAGCAATGATGAGCAATACAATCCACTTCTAAAATTGTTGTTTCCAGTTGATATCTTGCAATTGTTTTGGTACTTGCAATTTGAATAGTATGTTATGTCATCCTATCATTAATGATACCATTCTTATTGTGTTATAAAGAATAGCAATATAAATTTAAAAAAAAAATGAAATAATGTTGAAATGACAAAATGTTCATTCAGCAAAAGAACAAAACCAGTGTGTAGGTAATTTGTACATTATCACTTTTATTTGTCTCTATTTGAACAACATTTTCTGCTTTCTGTGTGGATGAAATTATATATCTCAGGAAATTTTCAAATTTCTAGAATTCATTTTAAGTATTGATGATTTTTAAAACTGATATTATTTAGACAGTCTTATTGCCTTGTTGTGTCTGTAATGTTACTAACGGTCAAAATTATTAGAGATCGAAACTCTGACAAGGAGAGATGTATATGCATGTATCATTTCTTCACATACAATAAAATACATTACATGAGATATTTCTTCAAAAATATTGAAATTTATTTAAAAATATAAAAACCCTTTTGAAAAGAAAACAAAGCATATCATTTTTTTTTCTTAGTTTGTTTTTTATATATATGTAATTATTTTTAAAAAAGTAAAAATCGAAGAAATACACTTCCTATATCTATGCTTCATAAATGCGACTGGTGTCACTTTTATTGCGAATAATGCATACAGTAACTCTCTCTCTCTCTCTCTCTCTCTCTCTCTCTCTCTCTCTCTCTCTCTCAGAAAACATACATCCATTTACTTTCCTTATTGATATTCAAACCGAAATGCATGTATACAGGTTATAGGCCAAATTATACTTAAAAGACAAAAGAATTCATTATAACAAAAAGATGAATTCTGCTACAGAAACATGTATGAAGTCGTAAATCATTAAAAACAGATAGTTTGCATTTTCAATATTGAATCTAATAAAAACAATAAAGCAAAAGTTGTGAAACTGTTTAATCAAAGCAATTACCAGTTCTTGTTATATTAAAAATGATTGAATGATTTATGTGATTTTAAGTCCCTTGCAAGAATTTTTCACTCATACGAGACGTCATCATATGCTGGTGAAGGGCTTCAAATTTAGACCTTTACTCGTCACTCAGGTTCATTGGGCAGTAAGGGTTCTTTTTCGCGCCAACGCCTACCGTGACATGGGCCCTCATTTTATATGCTCTCATCGAAAGACCCGTGATTTTCACCTCTACTGGGTGCTTGGCGAAGGAACAGCCACTACCTACGTTAACTTCTTGTTAACGTCTTAGGTTTGACGAGACGCCGAAAATCGAACCTGGTGCTTCCCAGTCACGAAGCGAGCGCCCTACAACAGGGTTACCGCGACCGGTATGATAACAAAAGAGGAGAAGGTATAAAAATCCATAATGCAAAGAACTTTTTTATTGGAATTTTAAAATATAAAAAAAATAATTATTATTATACATGTAATAATAATGTAAAACTAATAGAACAGTTGACACGAAAGAAAAAGTGGAAGAAAAGACAATTAGAACATATGAAAACAATGACATTTCTGGTTATTTGAATCTGGAATTTACAATTTTGAAACAAGCGACAGGGATTTCAGTCTGTAAGTCCTTTTAAAAGTACAATAAAACTTATTGTTTTTTCTTTATTCAAATGTATTCAGAAGCATTGTCAAATGCCTTTGGTTGAAAAGAAGTATTCAGATATTCAGTAGATGCACGTGGTGTGGCATCCATTCTTAGATATTCACCAGGTGAAACAGAAATTGATACATTTTCAATTGGCTGTGACTGGAAAGAGGCATTTAGATATTCGGTTGATGCATATGGCGTGCCAACCATCTCTGTATAACTACTTGCTTGATCAGGAATAATGTGCACTGTGTAGTTATTTTTTGGGGTTTGTTGTCTTTCCCTGGAATTGTACACTTTCATTAATTTCAAATACCGTATCACAAAAACAAACATCTTGCACGAAGATAAATATTTTAAAAAAAATTAAGAATAATTGACTGTAAAGTTTTTCAAGAAAATTACTTAAATATTGCAAATGTCTAATTACGTTTCATAAATTAATCCTAAAATTTTAAAAATTTGACACAAGTAAATGAAATATTAATTTTGAATTCTTACTTTATATTTCTACTTTTGACAGTCACAATACAACATACGAGCAGGATTAATGTAAAGATAACAACCACAAAGAAAACCATCCAGTGACTTAGTTTAAGATTTCCGATGAAGTCAAATTCTTTTACCGGGCCTTCTGTTACTCCTGTAATAGTAATATACAATTATATTTTATTCAAAACAAAAATTGACATGTGTTAATATATTTTAAATCTTTCAATTACCTTCCAGACAACCTTGTATTTTATCACAGTTGCTTTCCAAACATGGACATTCAAAAGCGCATTTTGGGCCAAAAAACCCCGGCTTACAAGGATGTGAGCAATTAACACCATATGATCCTATACATTCTGAAAGACAATTATACACAGGTCAAGTAAATTCTGCTGATTTTTATCAAGAAGTACCTCCAATCTTTTCAAACGGTCTTTCCTTTCATAAATTTGATTCAAAGTATTTTTAGAGTGATGCTTTTAATGAAAATAGCTATACCTTAAACAATTTTTCTTATGAAGTATGCAAGTGACTAAAACGTAATACTAGTAATGTAGAAATAATGTAGACGAAAAAAAATTCAGGGTAAACCAAACTGAAGCTACGTTTAATGGTGTAAGAATCGACTGATACATATTGCTTTTGTTACTGCCAATTTGTAAAAGATAAAACTATTAAACAAGGATGAGGGTAGCAAAACAATCATTGGCGTTAAAAAAAAATATTTAACTCTGTGAAAAAGAGAAACATTGAAGGTAAAGAAAGATCCTCAACTTTTTGTAAAGACATCGTCTTTTTTAAAAGATCTATCAACATTATGGATGGCAACAAATGAATCAGTTGCTATAACAACAATATGAACTGAAATTACAGGACAACACTTTAGAAATGAAATATCTGTATAACATGTATGCTTAAGGACTTGGGAAAGGACGAGGAATGTAAATTGAAAATATTACATCAGATCTGCAGCGGATTTGCTTATTCGGGGGAGGAAGAACAGAGACAGGTGGAAGCTAGTAGCTACCATACACATACTAAAAACACTGTATTTAAGAAAAATACATATTTCTGGTGTTACTTTCATCTTAGGCTTCATCATAGAAGTCATTTTTTTGTATTGAAGTTCCCCATTAACATTTGTCATTAATCATTGCTTTATTAAAAGTTACATATAACTGCGGCCTACCATGACATGTATTATTTTCCTCATAAAAACTTGTGCAGCATTGTCTTGTTCCACTGTAAAGAAATATAAAATGAAAACTTGTCTTGACTTAATTAAACTGTTTGATATTCAAATAAATGTATCAGTTAATAAACTTAAAACTTACTCTTTTTGCAAACACTTGTTATCCTTGAGAGATACGGTTGTGGCTTGCAGAAAGGAACAGATATTAAGTAGAATTGAAATGAGCAAAACTAAATTTGGTACCATATTTCTGTCCTACAAGTCCTTCAAAGAAGATTTACAGTTTTACGTATTCCTTGAAACGTTAGGAAATCCTAAGGGAATTTATGATAAAGCATAGCTTCATTATATAAGGTACCATATGAACTCCAATATTCCAATTAATATAACTAAGCTTTATTGACTGGACAAGACAAAATTTCCTTATTATTATAAATACAATTTATCATATCCTTGCTCTTTAGATTATTTTGTTCTAGAAACAACGGATATGGAAAATGTTCCAACCCATTTTAGTTACAATATATAAATACATGTTTAGAATGTTGAAATATGATTCTGGGTATTTTAAAAACTAAAGAGATATGTCAATTTTATTGCAAAAATTGAGGAATAAAATGCACTTTAAACATATACTTATATCTATAAATTTCCATTTTACTAAGTATTTTGGTGTCAGCTTAGTATTTTCAAAAGGTTAAGTAAACTATAGTGCTATTTTATTATAGTATCAAAGTTTTCACTCTCACTTTCATGTAAACCAACATTGAGGTCTTGTAGAGTAGGCTTTCCCCTCTAAAATCCCCCCCGGAAAACTGGCTCTAGAGTAGGATTCCCCCCCTCCCCGGAAAATAGGCTCTAGGGTAGGATTTCCCCCAAGGAAAGATGACTCTAGAGTAGGATTTCCCCAACGGAAATCCCACACCAGATCCTACTCTAGTGTACAATTTCTGGGGGGGGGAGCTGGCTATGGGGGAATTTTATTTCACGTGTACAGTGTGCTGATTTCCATCCGTTAAACAAACATGTGATTATGTTAAGATATTATAAAAGAGTTTGATTTCAAAAGTAAAACTTGGACTTACAGCATAGCTTCTAAGTAAATTTATTTTTATAATAAATGTAATTATTTTAAATCCAGCTTTTGAAAAGACAACTTACTGATATTCTACTTTGTTAAATAAAGAAAAACATTATAGAATGTTGAAATAAATATTGTCTTGGTGAGATCAGCAGTGCTGCTTCAGTTTTTGCCATAAAACAACAGTATTTCAAAGCTAGTGAACCTAACTGTATTTAGAAAACTCTACATCGAAAAAAACATCGATCTTAGTCTAGACTGAATATATTTTTTTCTTTAATACCATAGTACTAATAAAAAAAAACATAATATGAAAATAAAGTTGTACTCGTTTTGTAATGCATAGAAATGCAACCTCTTTTAGACATGCAATTCAAAGTGAAAAAAATAGACAAATTTATAGACAAGTTTTTTCTTTCGGTAATTATACGGATAGAATAAGCGGGGGAGGGGGGGATTTGTTCAGACCATGATACAAACACACAAGTATTTGTATCAACATCAACCTTACTATTATTAATGTACATGTAAATATAAGATTAATTATGTGTACATATTAAAGGGTTTTTATCACGCATCTAAATTTCTTAAAAATGAAACACTATTATGTTCTTGAAACATATTATTATCGTTTAATTATGAAAAAATGTTGAAAACGGCCGTAATTAGACGATAAAACGCCCGTAATATAGGGTCCTCGAAGTAAAAATCTCCACTAATTAGATAGGGGTCACGTGGTACTGAAACGTCATAGGTGTCAATGGTCAATAGAACTCGTAAAGCTTATCGTAAGAAAAAATATATTGAATAGATTTTTACGCTAAATAAATAGAATACACAGTATGGCCGGTTGAAATTTTGACATAGACTATATTCCTTTGATTATGGACGGTCAATATTTTAGGTATGAACGTCTAACAGAGAGAAAAAACCCGAAAATATGCCGACAATTGGAGAGAGGTTACCGAAGACGAAGCCGTTGATAACTCGGGACTTCAACTAAACAGAACGAATTACTAAAGTTTAACTTCGTAAACATTTATAAATATGGGAATTTTAAATTCATCTTCATTATTATTTTAATTAATTATAAATAAATAAATCCTGTATATCTTCTATCTGTTCTAGCAGTGAATATCATGTACTAGAAATGACACTTCTTCAATAGCGCCGTACGCCATTACGAAGTTCACAACATTCCTACTAGATTCTGTGCAACTTTTAAAAAATGCATGTTTTTCATTTATTATTTTTTTTAAAAAGTATCTTTCCTTAAAATATTTTATAGGACAGAAAAAAATCGTGATCGATCGGGCATAAACGATTGTTCTGAATGGAGATAAACGCAATCGCATTTGCAGAGAAAGGCCCCCCTTTTATCTCTCGACCAAGTCCAGGAAATGTGGGAAAAAATTCTTCCTAAAACCTTTCTTGTGCACATTTGTGCACCATAAAGCCATAAATTATACCTTACAAGTTATCAATTATTCAATTATCACTTAATTATTTTCTAACAGGTTTAAAAGACACAACAAATGAGCCCTTTTGTATACACAATAAGTACTTCGCTTGACCAGGATTGACACCTATGACGTCAGAGCAATGGCGCGTAACATTGGCGATCAAAATATGCATATTGAGAAATTCAAACTTTGAATCGCTGAAACATCAAAAATATTAATTTTCTAGCAAAGATTTTTAAATATATGATTTTAATAGCATGTAAACTTTGTCATATCAAAAAATTTTGAAACGTGATAAAAACCCTTTAAAATTATTTACCTAATGTACAAACACATTGCAGTCAATATCGGTACAACTTGTTTTTTCTTAATTAATCATATTTAATCTAAATCATTTCACATCTTTCTGTCACTGAAGACCGATAGGGCTAGAGAACTGTTAGCCCTTTTTTGTTTAAAAAATTTCTATGGGATGACTTACGTTATTAACTAAACCTTTGGAGCTACTCTTTTTCTTAAAATACTTGCTCAAACTTATGTGACGTAAAATTCGTGCATTTCTTGATTTTTTTTCTCCTCTAGCGAGTAAAAATTTAATCAAAAAAAAATAAGAATGTACATCTTTGTGAAAGGTCGTATAAGTCTGCCTTAAAATAAAACAAAACAAAAACAAAGTTTATAGACATATTTTATAATTATGAACATTAGCTTGAGTGTTTTTTTTCGGGGGGGGGGGGGTATACATGTTTATAAAAAAGAATTCACTAATTATACTATACTGCCCGTTTTAAAGAAATGATTTATGTTCGTTTCTTAAAACATACACTCGTATCTATGTACATGTACATATTTTATTATCATAAAATATTTCACTTTAAGGTGAAGATCTTACAAACGAAGGGTCCTATAGGTTGTTTTTTTTTTAAATTTTGATAAATGAATTCCTTTTTTTTCTTTTCTTTCTTTCTTTTTTTTTTTTTTTTTTTTTTTTTTTTTTGGATGCTCAATAACTATATAACTATAGCTTGGTTAAATAAGATGTATCGGGCGTAATTGTAAGGTCAATACATTAAAATTACCTTCAAGCTGACATTTTCAATGAAAAATTAAGAAATATACGGGTAGAGATATGCTAGGGTGTTTTTTTTATACCAAAAAAATGAAATACAGATTCCCTACAGTTTCTCAGAAAGCAGTATCTAATATATGTCTTTAAAATTTCTTCTTTAAAATGCTAAAAGAATACGTATATTCTACGGAAGCTCTGGAGGGACACTGACTTACTTGTTATGACTTATTTGTTGTGACTTTTTTGTTGCTGGTTATAACTTAGTTTCACATAGCTATGGAGAACATGTAGCTTGGCTTACGTTTATTATTAAAATGATATGTTTTAGTCCTAGTTTAACTGTACATGTTGTTTTTGATTGATTAATGGTAGTTTAACGTCCAGTACACTTATGATTACTTAATCCTTACCTGTTATATATCTTGTAACTTAGATGTTTTAACTTAATTGTTATTTGTTCATCTTTATTTGGTATTTCTTGTTTCTTAATATTCATTATCTTGTCAATAGTAATAAATTCAAAGGCAAAATATTCCTACGTACAAGATGAAGACTACGTATAGTTTCACAAATGAAGAATGGAATATTTTGCCCTCGAATTTATTTCTAATGACAAGATAAGTTATGTTCATGAGTTCAATCATTATGCACACTGGAAGTTACAAATAAGAATTTAGTATTAACTATTAAGTAACAAAGAATAACAAATAAGAATGAACAAATAACAATTAAGTTATAAGAACTTAGAGACAAAGTATCATAACAGATAAGAATTAATTAAACTACAATTCATCAATCAAAAACCACAGTTAAACTAAGACTAAACATATTTTAATAATGAATTTTAGCCAAAATACACTTTCTCCATAGCTGCATTACACTTAGTGGTAACCAGCAACAAAAAAAGTCATAACAAATAAGTCAAAACAAGTAAGTAAGTGTCCCTCCAGGGCTTCCGTATTATGCACATTGGAAGTTGCAAAAAAGAATTAAGAAAAATCTATTAAGTAACAAGAAATAACAAATGAGAATTAACAAATAACCATTAAGTTATAACAACTAAGTGACAAGATATAACAGATAAGAATTAAGTAATCACAACTGTATTGGACATTAAACTACAATTAATTAATTAAGAAAAACATAGTTAAACTAGGACTAAACATATCATTTTCAAAGAAACGTAAGTCAAGATACACGTTATTCATAGCTACGTTACACTTAGTCATAACCAGAAAAAAAAATGTCATAACAAATAAGTCACAACAGATAAGCTATAACAAATAAGTCATAACAAGTAAGTCAGTGTCCCTCCAGGGCTTCCGTAATATTCAGAATATTTTTAACATGATTCAAAATATCACGCTTCATTTTCTACATATTTCAATTATAGCTGTAAAGTGCAGGGAAAATTGATGGCTTTATAACGGATCCAACACATAAGAGATAGTGTTGAGACATTTTCTTGATCTTTACTTTAATAAAAGTTCCGTGTTGTGTTACCACTCAGAACTAATACAATGGTCTTTTAAGAATGAAGGAAATTCCCCTATATTTCTAGATAGATATTGAACAAAATAAAGAAGTAATTATCTTTAAAGTTGATTCATTAAATGTTTAAATTTAAAACAAAAGACAAAAAAATAATAAAATAAATGTCACCGGGATGTACTTTGGATTGATATTTCTTTTTAAAGGAATATTGAATGTTTTTGTTTTAAATCATCAAAATTAGGTTCAGCAGGTAATATATTCAAATACAAAATTCAATAAATCGATCATAAATGCCTGATGTCATTTACTGTATGATTTTATTTGTCTTTTGAACAGTTGTAATACTCTGTATTTCAAAGAATTTCACACCAATAATGTTATTTAAAGTGCAAGACTTAGGAACACAAGTACTTTAATCAAGCGTTTAGGGATGTGTTAGGGAAATAAACCCTTGTTTATTTATTTGTTTATTTTTGTATTTACCAAAATAGACTATATTAAGGAAATTAAAAATCTAAATGTATGTGAAATTTCTGCTTTTCAGCTAAGAACATTTATGAAGCATGCATCAAAATCAAGTCTGAATGATTTAAAGTATAATGACCCTCTGTTCTGAATTTCATTATCTTATATTTAAAATTCCCAACATAAATTTCCATCAACAACTGTGGCATTAGATTCAAGTGGAAATAGTTTGAATTATGAAGCGGTGCTAACTTTTTAGAAAAGAATTTTATGTCAAACTAAGAAATAAAGAACATTTTCACAAAATGAGCTGAAAGAGCAGCAATTTACTATCATAACATAAAATTAAATATAGGAGGTATATATAAGGTAATAATTAATGTCAAACATAATAAAATCAAATTAGAAAACATAACGAAGCGGTGATATTTAGATCAGAATATACATTATCTAAGTCGGAAAAAAATCTGTAGTTTTTTTTTTTTTTTTTTTGTTTTTTTTTTTTAAGAAAGAGATAGATGTATATACTCTAATTTGTAACAAGTAAAAAAAATGTGCGCAAAAATTTTAGGTCGAATGCAAGAAAAGTTCCTCAAAAATATTGGCAAAAGAAAAGAGGAGTCAATGTTTTCATCATTTCTAAAATGCAAATATGATATGGAATTATTGAACTGGTCATAACGAAAACCTGATAAAACGAACTTTCGGATATTTATGGATTATTTTGTCCGAAAGTTATCTCTCTTATCATAGGGTCGTTATACCTTAAATTCTTACGTCATTTAATTTCTAAACAAAACCACACCATTATATGTCTTAATTTTATCAATAACATACACTTTCTACAAAGTTTCAAAAGTCTTCCTATCGAGATGTTTTTTTTTTCAGATTTGTCCAGAGATATCATCTATGGGTCTTGACTGGAAGGAAACATGTAGAAAGTTTGTTGAGGAGTGAGGGGTAATTCCCGTTCCTAGATCACCATTGTCTCCAGTGTCTAATCTTTCTTTCCGTTCTCTTTTCCTATTAAAAAAAAGTGAGTAATGATCTTTGAAATATCGGATATTTCATATTAAGGAGGTTATCATAAGTATTGAGAATTTTTTTATCAAGTATTTTTTTAGAATCTACACACAAAGCTTAATTAAAAATCAAAACAAAAAATGGGTGTCAATGCGCTTCTTTTGGCGCTACGGAGTATTTAATATGACCTTTTTGCACTGTAATTAAGTCTAACACATCAATTAATTTTTTCAAAGTTTTTCTCTAATATTTTTTATCCAAATAAATTATGGGAACAAACACATGCAGACTTTTTTCATCTTGAATAGTCACATTAAAATTTGTGTCAACAAAAAAGTTTCAAATTACTTCGCATAGTCAATTATTTGACCTTTCTGCACTCAAAATGTCATTTTTCTGGCATTAAACAGTGTTAAAAATTTAACATTCATTTGAAAGTAATGACATTTTTCTGAATTTAAGCAGAATGGTTAAAATTATCTTATATATTTAAGAAAAGAAAATTAAAAGTGGAGATCTGTGATGTTAATTTTAGATATTACTAAAATAGTGTTGATTTTAAGCTTAAATTAAGTAAATTTTTTTTCTGGAGTTATACAATATATTTGCTACATTTGTCAAATAAAATGAAAGAATTAAAGACAGTTAATTCAAAATATAATTTAGGACCAGCATCAAACATTTCACTGCACAAAATAAATCTGTGTGCAGGCTGCATGTAAAAATACTTAATAACAATATTGTAAATACTTCGAAAGAGAAAAATATTAATTGACCATTTTTCTTCTTTAAAAAACCCTTCCGCAACAAAATATAGTTCCTCACTTAATGCTTTCGGTGTGGAATTTAATCATGGGGTTTTTAATTGAATATAGTTTAATTAGTATTGTAGAATCCAAATTTATAGTAAGAACTAAAACATTATGCAGAATCTTTTTAAATGGAGGTGAAGACAAAAATCTGCTCAAAAGCTAAGGAACGGACTTCTCTAACCTACAAAATCAAAATGGAAGTTCACAATGTAATGTATCTCATCAATTAATAATCTTGAGAAATAAATTTTTATTTATCTTTCTTCGAAATTACAACATAGAGAACATATAAAATGCAATAAACATTGATTTAAACAAAGTCTTTCTCTAAGAGTAGCATTTCTTTTAATCGATGCCTACGTTAATTAGTTGGTCATTTGTCACGAAGTTACAGACTCTTTCTACAAACAAAAAAATGGAGGCATGGATGGTATATATTTTTCGGTTAGAATTTAAGAAATTGTGGATTACCTTTCAACAAAATTCACGTTTTTTTTTTTTTTTTGTTTTTTGTTGTTGTTTTTTTTTTTTTTGTTGTTGTTTTTTTTTTTTTTTTTTTTTTTTTTTTTTTTTTTTTTGACGTTCGCCTACAAATCTATACTTTTCTTTATTATTTTTTATAGGACATTTTTGGGAGACTTGAAAATTTGCAGCCTTCCACCAGCGAGTGGTGGCGTCTCCATATGAGTGAAAAACTCTCGAGGGGGGCGGTAAACCACAAACAAACAAAACAAAACTTATATGATATAAAGAAGGAGGGCGCTTTTGATTGACATTCGGCAGGAATCTGGGCGCACTTGAAAAGTGAAAACTTTATTGAACTGTAAAATTAAAATTTAACATTCCTTTGATGTATTATGTTCCCATGAAATAGGAAAGGAAAATGTTTTCCCTGTAGTGTGTTTTTGATTTCCTTGAAAATAACTTGAAACATGGTTAGATGAGTCATTCTGGTACAAAATGTTACATTTTTAAACACGTTTTTCAAAAAATTTGCTATCTCTGGGTCATCTCTCCACGATTTTAAAAAGACATCTGTGTGCATTTGTATTCAAAGAAACGAACAAACATTTGTAAAAAATGGAGAGAAGACCCAGAGACTATAAAAAATGAACTTTTTCCAAAAAAATACCAATGTGTACATGCGTTGCTTTTTTGTCATTTTAAATTCCATATTGTTTGTGTAGCAGTGATAACTCAGTAGTATGCATTACCAGTCCAGCGCACTAAGGAATCGAGAAGTTTTTGGTTCGATCCTCGCATGGAGCAGTTTATTTATTTATTTTTTTTTTTTTAATTTTTTATACAAACAATCAAGTCGTTTATCATTTGAGTTTTATTTACTGATTTATAAGTTTTAAAAGAGATAAAGAAGATGGGCGTGTTTGGCGTGTGATCTGCAGGAATAAGGCGTACGAAACATTTATAGTTTAAATGTCTACGATTTGGTCGGTTGACCACAGCTGGAAATACTTTACAAAGTTACGCACATGGGAAAATGTTACATTCAGTTTGAAATAGTTTGCCAAATTTAATATATCAGTCCGCTTATCTTAATAATTACTACATCTAAAACTTAGTAACGCTTCACATAAATAATAAACACATATAGGGTATAGTTAAATCCAATTACAAGTACATACTTGTATATATTAAAGTATCAGTAGGTTGGAAGAATTGCTTTCGCTTTCGGTGCAACAGAACCAGAATTTATCTATTTGAAAATAAATCAGTTCATAAAATTAAACTGACAAAAGAATTGATTGTTTGTACAAAAAAAAATTATTAACGCTCCATGCGAGGATCGAACCAAAAATATTTCTTTTTTTATTGCACTGGACGGGTAACGCATACAACTGAGCCATCACCGCTAAACACACTTTAAGGTTTTTAAAGCGACAATGAAGCACCGCATTTAAACATTGGAATTTTTTTTGGAAAAAGTTCATTTTTTATCGTCTCTGGGTCTTCTCTCCATTTTTTACAAATGTTTGTTAGTTTCTTTGAATTAAAATGCACACAAATAACGTTTCAAAATCATGGAGAGATGACCCAGAGATAGTAAATCTTTAGAAAAACGTGTTTAAAAATGTAACATTTTGTACCAAATGACTCATCTAGCCAACTTTCAAGTTCTTTTTTAGCAAATCAAAATATAATATCGGGAAAATATTTCCCTTTCCTATTTCACAGGAACCCGATACATCAAAAGAATGCTAAAATTCCATGTGACAGATCAATGAAATTTTCACTTTTCAAGTGCGCCCAGGTTCCTGCCGAATGCCAATCAAAAGCGCCCTCGTTCTTTCAGTTGCACGGGGAGCGAAAGCAATTTTTCAGACCTACTGAAACTTCATTTCATATATCATACCCTATTATCTTGTTAGGTGTTTCTTATTTACGTGAAGTATCAATTGACTGCTTTGTCGTCACTATTAAGATCACAGGACTAAAATATTTCAAATTCGAAAGCTATTTCAATGTAAATCTAAACATTTTCCTATGTGCGTAATTTTGTAAAGTCTGTCCACTTCTGGTCAGCCGACCAAATCGTGGACATTTAAACCACAAATGTTTCGTACGCATGATTCCTGCAGATTGCACGCCAAGTACGCCCATCTTCTTTAGTGCATATTTTGATTTTCGTATCAGGATTTTTGAAACAAACTTGTTTGTAGAGAGTTATTTCTTTCATACATATTCCAGGAACTCTGCGAAATAAAAATATGCATACATCAATATGCATAGTTCTCAATCTTTTTTTCCCCCACAATTTCGAGAAAACGTTATTTCTTATCAAACATTGAGATATATTTACATTATAATTATCTATTTGCATATAAATATAAATTTCCGTTGTCCGCTCATTTTTACCTTTTTATAAAATGAATCTACTGGTAACATGCTAAATGTTACCATGAGGCTTTGTTCTTTTGATCAAAGCGTTGTTCAGTAATAATTTTAATTCAAGATCAATGATACGCAAAGAATTTTATTCACTAACATGATAACAATAGTTCGTTCACTTAAAATAAAAATAACGATAAAAAATCGCATCGACATTTTTTGCTCAATACACAGCCTTAACAGATATAAATATTATTTATCTAATGGAGAGATTTTTGCAGATTTGTCAGAACATCATGATGATACATATAGACAAGTTATCCAAATCTTTACCCCTTGTTTCTATGTCTGACGGTCCCAGCAATAACTAAGAAGACGAACACTATCAGAAGACAAATACTACAGATGATAAACCAGTGACGAAGTTGGAGATTTTTAATGAAGGATACTAATTTTGATGCTGCACTCTTTGAAACTTCTGAAATTTGGTTCCTTCGACTGATGTCAAAAATGTTTGCAGTACTCGTCTCAAGAATTGGGATAGTTGTGTCTGTTGAAATTATACAGTGTATTAGAGATGATAGATAGATAGATGGATGGATGAATATAGATAACTAGATAGATACAGATGGATGGATAGATGGATAACATATACCTTTTGGACAGCCATAGATTTTATCACATTCAGATTCTAGACACTGGCATCGACTTGTGCATTTTGGTCCAAAATAGTTTTGAGGACACGGGCTGGAACAATTTTGGCCATGTGATCCAATACATTCTGAGAAGAAAATGTTTTGGTATTTATAGTGCTTGTGAAGGAATGTTTAAGAATTTTAGTTGATAGATAATGTTTTTATCTTATTTATATATTTATTTACGTATTTTGGTTCTTTAAGCATGTAAAAGTATTAAAATATCCCAAAAATGACATCACCCGTGATTGACTTTTGTTCTTAATTTTATGATGGCAAAAGTGCCTTGAATAATCAAAATCTCCAGTGTACTTTTACGGAAATGAAATATATTGATGTCCAGCCTACCATAACAAGCACCATCCTCTTCAAAATAACTGGTGCAACAGGACATAGTTCCGCTTAAAAATAAAAACAGGTGTAATCTGGTGTTTAAATCTCATGAATCATATGCTTAAGAATTGCTCTTGATATTCAGTTGCTTTTGTCAATTTACATGTATACATGTTAACATGAGTAGTCACAATATGTAGGTCACTTCAAAGAAATATGAACTATGTAAGTGATGCAAAGCCCAGTGCCGGTAGATAGGTCACACGCAGCGCCAAAGGTATACATTGTATGCTTTGACTAGGATGTGTTTAGTGAAAACAATATTGCTCAATCTCAAAAAAAATAAATAAATACAAATCTGTGAATAGGGCACAAAACACGAACCCCAGAAATTCCAGAGGTGGGATCGGGTGCCTTTCTTTCTTTCTCTCTCTCTCTCCATTTTCAGTTATTATAGAATTTTTGTTTTGTTTATTATATTTACAAATGATAACAAAAATGCCTAGGAGGAGTATGCATCCCTTGTCGACCGGACACACCCGCCGTGATCCCTATAAATTGATCAGGTGACAAGTTTTTCCGTAAACAAAGGCCTAAGAATTGGTATGAAACATGACGGCAGAAATACGACCCAATGATAGGTTATATTTACTCGCAAAGTCATTATAACGAATATGGAATTTACGAAATGCTTATTTAAACAAGGTTGTTGAAATCCCTGTAACATCAACTTATCTGTCAGTAGCCTGCCTTGGTATAAAATTTTATCGTACTCAGAGCATACCCTTCAGTATCGAATAAGTTAGGTGACGTTAACACTCTATATGCACGTAATAGCAGAATATAAATTTCTACATAAATAAGGAAAGTTGACGATGAAAAGGTTGAAGTCAATTCGTTTGTCATACAATTAAGGTGTAAGTTGGCGTTTATAGTCAGTAAACATCCAAATATGAAACAGATGTGACAGACAATGATGTCTTTCATTTCTAGTTTAGATGTGTTAGGTTATGCATTTGGCATTGGCTTAAACCTGGCTTTTCTAAAACATTCAAACATGTAACGATTTTATTCGAACACGTTTGCACCAGATAATGATTACTATTACCTGGAAGCGACCTCTGAAGTGAGATACGTGTATAACCAGATCACTCACAAGCATGACAAGGAAGCCGCGTTCAGCATCGGAAACAAGACAGACTGAACGCAGTTTGAGAGGCATCATCCGTGAAAATTTGGATCAGTTAGACTTGTATCTATGGACAAGCATGCAACTACAAGATTGATATCATTTAAACTGTTTAACATTTATCTATACATTTTCAAACCCGTGGCGTATATTCCTTTTTGCTAATGTGTATGCTAACCTGCGACGCAATGTGTGTGTAGGCAAGGAGTGAGTTCCCCCCTCTCAATAAGGAATGGAGGCGAAGGGAGCATTTTTGCGAACTCGAATACATCGACTATTGTCATTTTACCAGTGAAAATAATGTTGTAAACATATTTTCAGATTATATTATAATTTGTAGGCCACTTAACACTTATCATGATATGTAGGGCACTTGAGAACTCTAAACTTATCCTTTTACTCTGCTCCGAAAATATTGAGTAATCCAAATACGAACAATACGTTTAATTTTCTACTAACCAAAAATATTTCCAGTAATTAATATCATTTCCTGCACTAATCATGGACTTCTGTTACTGTCGGTGGTTTTGAATTCTCTGACACAGACTTAATATAACACTTGAATTTCGGCTTTACAAAATGCCAACTATAAGAATAGCTTTGTCATTAAATATTAAGTAAAACTGTAAACGTTGGATAGGTATAAAAGTGCGGGTTGCTAAGAATGCTTTTTTGGCATTTGCAACAAAATAAAATTTATAAAAGAGATTTATTATCAACTCTTCTCCCCCTTTTTTGTCCCTGAGAAGTGAGGTGTAGGCTACAGCCTTTTTGCCTATATGGAAGATACGCCACTGCGGCAACATGTAAGATTTGAACATTTCCCGCGCTAATACATGAATAAAGTAATACTTTTCAATGAAGAGGTAATGTGCGTACACTTTATTTTCAAAATAGTAAATATCTATAGTTCTAATGGCAAAAATAACAAGGACAAAAATGTTTCCATGACATTAATTCAATCATGGAATTTAACAGCAGATATATTAATAGCTATCTATCCCTCTATCTAAGAAGTTAATATACACTGTTGAAGGTTATATCTTTGAGGCTAGACGCTTTATGAATTATTAGTGATCGACAAAATGCTACTTACTCAGGATGCATGCACCAGTTACTCCTCGAAGAAATAGTGGTTTCTTGCCAAGAGTAACACAACAGAGCTAGAAAAGTCAGTATTAAGGACGTTGCCATCTTTACGCTGACATGTTCTTTTGGTGTATATTTTGTGTGCTTTTATGTAAGCATCCGTCGATCGGAAAATGTTTTTCGAGAGGATACTAAATAAATACAGTTATAAACCTAATCAAAAATAGCATTCTTAACTTGATTGTTGAATACAATTTTATTTCCTTATTGTTATATATACATGTATATATACATACATATATTTTAATTGCTATTAGTCGAAATACGTGAACTAAGTTCATGCTGTACCATTATATCAATATAATCTATTGATACCGGATGCAAATTAAATAAAGATTAAATACAGAATACTCTGGATTTTTCATTAACTGCCAATCTGTTGATAAATAATATCAATGTAGGAAAATTTTCCTTTTAAAACACAGAACGAGCAAATGATTCCTGTATGATATTTCAATATTTCCATGCTGGGGAGGGGGGGGGGGGGTCTGACGGGCAAAATATAAATAAACAATGAAACCCTCTAAACTCAGAAAAAAAGGACTAGGATACTGAACTAATTTCACAGAATTTTTTTTAACCATGGCAACATCGCTCGTATACATGTACAACAAAAACTAATAAAGAGAATTATGTATCTTGGTGTAGTCTACTTTAAATGTGTACCAAAATTTATGGAAATCGGACCAATAGTCTTAGGATGAATTGTTTACAATCAGACAACTAGACAAATGGACGGACAAGTAACCATGGCATAGAACCTTTTTGTCTTCTACAGTCGAGCTAAAATTCATAAATCGAGCGTTTATTAAAGAGATATAGGTGGACACTACTTAATGTATTTGTGTACAGTCAAGTCTCGTTAAATCGAACACCAATAATCCGGACGCTTTGCCTTTCGAACGAACATAGTTTACATTTCTATATCTACCAATTATAAAAGATATATTTCATTAATCCGGACCCTTCATCATTCCGAACGATTTGCTCGGGAACACAAGCATCCGAGTTAACGAGGCTCCACTAAATATATAATACACAATTTGGGGAAAGTTTAAAATAAAAAAAAAAACTTACAAAACAAACAATAAAATTTATGATTTTTCCTCTGCATTGTAAATTTACAAGTCAATTCTGTAAGGATACATATTATATTAATTCATAATCTTAATTTAAGAAATGTAAATTTTATATATATATATATATATATATATATATATATATATATATATATATATATATATATATATATATATATATATATATATATATATATATATATATATATATATATATATATATATATATATATAGAGGATATTCAATGTTTTGTAGATGAATATGGAATTTATTTCACGAGTGGGACAGGATTTTTTTTATATTTTCACGAGTGCGAAGCACGAGTGAAAATATCAAAAAACCCTGTCTCACGAGTGAAATAAATTCCATATTCATCTACAAAACATTGAATTTTCTGTTTATTACATTTTCTTTGATTTTCCCTTTGCCTCTGTCTTATCTTAACACAGTGTCATAGGCTTGACGTCATAGTTGAGCGGTTGAGACGTCATAGTTTAGCAGTTGTGTGATTGAAAACATTACATAGTGCGGATTTTAGCAACATATTTATGAAGAAATTTGCAGTTTTAGCTCTATCAAGATGCTTAGGTACTATCTCTATCTTATGACAGGCCAGAAATTATTTTTTACTTACTTTGATATCCTTTCACACTGTGAGAGAATATCATTTTGGTATCCTTTCACACTGTGAGAGAATATCACTTTTATTCAATAAATAAATCACAGTATTTCACTGTTGAAAATGTAATAAATATATATATAAGGAATCACTGTCTAGTTAGTAGAGTATGCCAGGGCATCAACGATAGTTGGAAACGTGGGATAAGGAGATGGGTGAACATGACGTGCGATAAGCCTATAGTGTGACAAACATGAAGATGAAAAATTAAATCTCAATTATATCAAAATTTTCCTTGATATTTCGTCTAACATTAAAATATACTTTATGTAAAATCTCTACAATTTGCAAAAATCCCTCAAAGATTGAAATTATTTGCCTGTGAAATATTAGACACACACTAAAGCGGGCAAAAAGAGTCGTTTTCTAATACTATAACACTATTTTTCGATATGAGTGGGTCTTCGCTCCACCTTTTTGAAAGTTAATCCTCAAAGTTTGCATGAAAATATACATTTTTTGGTTACCAAAAATATGGAGCAATGACCCACTATACCTTAAAAATATACTTTTATGACATAACATTCGCATCTTTTCGAGAAATACTTAAGTCCATTAAGTCAAGGATCATATCACAAACATGATTTAAATGCCACCCTTAATCAGTACTTGTGTAGTCTAGTGGTTAGCGTGCTAGTCTCGAAAGAAAATGATACTCAGGATTTTTATTGCTAGGGTTCGAACCCCACGAATACCACATTTATTTTTTTTAATAAAAGAATAAATTTTGCCGAGAAAGTTTTCCTCAGAAAAGTTTTGTTTATCATAATTTCATAAATTTCAATAATGAGAACTTTACTCTAAATACTAAATGCACAAACTGAACATGATTTTTATATATCTGAAGCTATAGGCTTTCTGCACGCTATGTTCGCCCATCTCCTTTGCATAACGGGCGAAGCCCGTTATGCACAAATTATCCCACGTTTCCAACTATCGTTGATGTCCCTGGCATACTCTACTAACTAGACAGTGATTCCTTATATTTCCATTTCATTTTGAAATAAAATTGTAAATTTAGATTTTAAAAATGTAGACTAATAGATTTAAATTACCCTCACATGTCAATTTCAATAGTCCCCGCCCACTGACGTCAAACATAACATATAGTGTATATTAGAATATAAAAATAGGAAAAAGGTGCCTCGACCCAAGATTTAAAAAGGAAAAAAAATGTAAAAGGGGGGGGGGGATCCATACCCCAAGTGCCTGTGATAATAGCTATTGAACTAAGGGGGGGATACTTGTTTCATGATAACATTCATAGGTGTAAATTAAAGATTTTATTACTTATATCTATCCATTTTATCATTCATTTAGATAGAAATTTTAAAAGTAGAATTTTTCTTTCAAAACTTTGATGTTGCTTTATATATTCTTTCTTTCAAAATTTTGATGTTGCTTTATCTAATCAAATCGGAATTCACTGCATATGTATTAATTGACAAATGCAGGTGTTCTGGTCAAACAAATTATTGCTCGATTGTAGAATTACTCGTTTTTCTGTCATGAAGTGTTTTATTTGAAAAAAAAACAGCAAACATAAAAATATCACATCAAGCATTTTTAATATAACAGTAACAATCATCTATTTATATGAAGTATTATTCAATATAGTCAAAATCATCTGGAATTCCAAACTGTTTATCAATCACACTTTCTTCAAACTGGAATTTGTTTTTAATCCAAGACTTAATGGAGAAAACATTATCTGCAAGAGAGAGTACAGAATGTGAGCAATTATATTTCACAGAAATTTAAACTTTCAGCAAGTGTCCTTCTCCCCTTCATTTTGACTAAAATTAACTTAATGATCATAGTAAGCAATGTTTTCACCAACTAAACTCGGTGAAATTTCCTCTGCTAATGCTTGTTCTTGTATGAAATATACAGCCTATCTCACTGTTTGACTGTTCAGTGTGATGTAAATATAAGCACGTCACTGCCTTTTTAAGCCCAAGGTATTGATCGAATTTGATTAGAATTGATAGAATAATAATTTGACTTTGATGTTTTTTCTTCATCAAAATTTTTTCCCCTTATATCCTGTGAAGATTTTATAATTCTGTTGGGCCCTAGCCTCAACCCACAGGCTTGGACTTGGATTTTTTAAGTAAATTTAAGTCTCCATAACATGCATTCATAACTTCCTATCCATTAGTGTAAGAGAATCTTTTTAACTTTTTATGTCATACCTGTCCAGCGATTAGCTGCCTCTTTAGCCTCGCCAGTTTGTTTGATTACTGCTTCTAACACCTCAGGATCACATTCCCGATATTTTTCAATTTCCTTCTGTAAAGAGGCTTTTTCCTGTTTTTTCTCCTCCAACTCTGAGAGTATTTCAGATCTTTTATCCTATAATATATAAAGTAATTTACATTAATGGCTGCTACAAAATTAATTATCCCTACATGTATAAAGTCACAAATCATGACCAACTATACTGAAACATGCATAATGACAAAATAAACTTGAGAAAAACTCACAGAATCTTCTTTGCCAACTTTGGCTTTCTTTACACTGTCCTCCAAAAACTGCTTTCTTTCATCCAATTCTTTAATCTTATTTGTTAAATCATCAAGTTTTCGTTTTCGCTAGGAAAAAAATACATAAACAACATGAAAGGTATTGCTTGCACTACTGAGAAAATGACTCTCAATTGTGACACTGAAACTTTTGGTTGCAATAAAAGGAACCTTGTCACCTAGGAACATATTATCATAAAAAGTTAAAACATTATAAACATTATGCTTAAATGCAATTTGCTTCTGCAAATATTTCAGTTAGGCATGTTTAACTTAACATTTGCATCATCAGCAAAGTGGATAAAACATCACCAATTGTGTTCCAGAATTCAGTGACCTCCAAATTCAATCTGGAAATAACAGACTTAAACTGAGGTTTCTTAGCTGGAAACTGCTACCTATATTTAATATACTACCCATTAACAACCCCATAATAAAAATGTGTATAAAAAAAAAAAAAAAAAAAAAAAAAAAAAAAAATCCATCCACCCAAAAAAGTTTTTTTTTTCAAGTGTCAGCAAAATAACTTTCTTTTGACATTTACAGTTGTCTTTGTATCATATTTTACCTTTCTTAAAAAAACTGTACAAAAGAATGTCATTTCCTTCAATATGGAATAATGTATAATTCTGATCTG
Source organism: Saccostrea echinata (assembly GCF_033153115.1). Classification (NCBI taxonomy): domain Eukaryota; kingdom Metazoa; phylum Mollusca; class Bivalvia; order Ostreida; family Ostreidae; genus Saccostrea; species Saccostrea echinata. The sequence continues at coordinate 7,863,723 of NW_026889803.1, forward strand.
GCCATCAAACTGAGGCATTTACAAGAAGGAATACTGAAGTGAATTTTCATTTGGACATGCAAATTTTACATAAATTAAGGTTTAAAATGTTTGTGGTGAAACCTAGTCAATAACAAAAGAAATACAATGTCTTGGAAATTATTTCATTCATATAATTTTGCTACTATACTAACTCTACTAATGACATTTGGAGGAAGTTACATTTTCATCTACATTGCCTATCCGTCTGTCCTCCTGCTATTCTGTACACAAGAAATAACTTGGATTTCAATTTAATTCATTTCTTTTTTTTCTTTTTTTTTTGTTTGAAAAGGTGCATTCTGGAGCAAGGTAGAATAAATTAAATCTAAATTTATTTCAATCTGCCAAATGTTCATGGTGTTTGACATTAAGAAATATGAAATGAAGCTTTTTAAAGGGTGTCTTTAGGAAAGAATGGTAAAACAATTTAAAATTCATGTATTTATAGATTTGCAAATCCCAATAAAAGTGTAATAGATTCTTCCATTCTATGAATATTTTACAAGAATGGGCTGAACTTAAAATTTCACCAAAAAAAAAAAACCCTTTAATAACTTAAAATTTTCAGAGGATATGTCTCTAAAAAGACAAATTGAGAGAAGTATGCTATAAGTGCTATCTAGTTGAACGGAATATAAGTACACATGGATATAAATTTTATCTAACTAGATTTTCAATGATATAAGATCTTCCTTGTATAATATATTGAGAACTTCCTTCCCTGGACACGTAGAATTCATGTCACAAGGAATTAAATAAGCAGTACAATAATACCAGTTAAAACTATGAAATTAAAGCTGCATTATAAAAACTCCACTTTTAAACTGTTCATTAAAAAAAGGATCCACGCACAAACTTTCTTTCAGATCATTTCAAAAAACATATCATTTACATTTTAACTTGGTGTACTGGGGTTGGCCCAGAAATACACTGATATTATAATTTTTTTTTGTGTCAACCAAAACTTAAATTTTGACTCCCTTTACTGGTAAAGGCCCAGAAATACACAGATTTTCCAATTTTATCTGTGTCAACCAAAACTTACATTTTGATTTGCTTTACTGAGGCAAGCCCAGAAATACACAGATGTTACAATTTTACCTGTGTCAACCAAAACTTACATTTTGACTCCCTTTACTGGGAAAGGCTCAGAAATACACAGATTTTCCAATTTTATCTGTGTCAACCAAAACTTACATTTTGATTTGCTTTACTGAGGCAAGCTCAGAAATACACAGATGTTACAATTTTACCTGTGTCAACCAAAACTTACATTTTGACTCGCTTTACTGGGAAAGGCCCAGAAATACACAGATGTTCCTATTTTATCTGTGTCAACCATTCCATCATCAACTAGGCTGGTGAGAATTTCTTTGACAGACATTGAAGTGATCCCCTTCTCTTTTTGACATAGTCTCTCCAATTCCTTAAGTTGGAAAAAGTCCTTCTATAAAGATATATTTAGATTAAGAGATTATAGATTTGTTTAATATTGCTTAATACTTTGGAATCATCATTTTTCATGGAGGCCCAATGTTCATGGATTTTATGAGTCAATCACCCTTAAACATAAACTTACTTTCACCTGAACATTCAGTATATCGATTTACTGGATTCATGGATTTTATGGGTCAATCACTGTTAAACATAAATTTACTTTCCCCTGAACATTCAGTGTATCAATTCACTGAATCTTCTGTATAAGCAAGTTATCAATGAAATTGCTTCTCCATCAAATCAATAAAATTTTGGTGTTTACGTTGACCCCCATGAGTTTAAATGATTCCAGAGTACAGTAAATAATCATATTTATTTTATTAGTATTAGTACCGGTAGTATTAGTAGTCTGAAAACTTAGTTACTACCCAGTACTTTTTAAAAAGTTTGATGAGACTGCATGTAGATATACGAGTGAAGACTTGATACTTTTGTGTGCATTATGCACTATCAGCCATCTCATTTAATTTAGATTTATAAACAGTTTTATTTTTTAGTGTATTATGGCAGAACCTTCAATAACCAGAAGTTTGTACTTATATTAGTAAAAGAGAAGAGTTACACCATTCTACAATAAGAATAAAACCAATGTATATGTATCAAAACAAGACATAAAGAGCTAGGTTCACTTTATGCATAAAATGGCCCTGTCCTTATATCAATTAATTTACTATCACCCTCTGTCCCATTTCATATATCAAAATAAAGTAGAGTCTTAATGCTTTCATTTCCTATAAAAAAATTTTTTTTTTTGAGAATCCAGGTATTGGAAAACAGGCTTTGAGAAAATGCAATGTTCTTGAATTTTGAAGAAAACATGCGTATTTGACTACCACCAGCAAAGAATTAAAATATGAGCACAGCCCACGATCCAAAAATTAAAACATGTTTTGTGATCTTAAGAAACAGATCTTTCATTATTTAATTGCATATTTTGGATCAGAGGTTGTGCTGTATATGAAATATTGAAAAAATACCTCAACCTTTGGCCATTTTAAAGGGAATTTAGAGGAAATGGGGAAAATGACGCATTTTATGATGTCATAATGCATTGACTAGAGAGAAAATTACGTCATGTTCAATAGATACAAAGTCACCAAGGGTCCAAGTTATAAATACTGCATTTTCAACCAAAACTGAGCAGTTTCGATTTTTCAGAAATTCTCAGGGCCAAAAAAGGCCCTAAGTGGCTCTTGCTCTTTATGTGTCATCTAACAACAAAGTTTGGGGGATAGAGAAATAGGGGTCTGTTGCACACTATGACAGAATACCATTTTGATATCCTTTCACACTGTGAGAGAACATCACTTTTATTCAATACTAAGTAAATACATCACAGTATTTCACTGTTGAAAATATAATAAAAGGTTTTTCTATTACAATACAGAGAAGGTTTAAACTTACTTTTTAATATACATAATAAGTACCCATGACATGGTATAGCCAATACATATTATGACATCATTGTCCTTTACAACTATTCAAAGAAATAAATAGTATCAACTAAACAACTTCCATGCAAGAGCATAGTATATTTCATTTGAGGAAAATAAGATTTATAATGATAAGCAGAATATTCCAAAGGAACCATGATGTTGAAAATTTTTGTCCTCCTTTGCCCAAAGATGCTCTATACCAAAATTGGTTGAAATTGGTTCAGCAGTATAAAAGAAGCAGAAAATGTTCAAAGTTTACAACCGACGTATGATGCACGTTGACGGACAAAAACACATTGCAATAGATCACCTGAGTGACTCAGGTGACCTAATATAAACAGCATAAGTAAATAAAGAAAATCACTTTTATTAGGTTAAATTAAAAATAAATAGCATAATTTGCTTAAAATTTATATATTCTGAAACATAGGTATACAATTTTTATACTGTGATACAGTGCAGTAATTTGGGGCATTGTGGTAAGCAGTTACATGTATATCAATCATTACACCCCTACTATCTAATAGATATATTTCACATTCATAGAGATATCTCCTGTTGTCGGCATAACACTCATTTTTCTCACTATATCCTTTGCAAATTACCTGTAAATATTTTTTAACTTTAAACTGTATCAAACAATTTTGATCCATTCTATGGAGGATAATCGTGTTCAAATATCCAGACTAATCCAAACTTGCAATCGTATCAGTTTCATAGGTTACATTTGTAAGTAGACAATATTCCAACATCCAAGCATGTAGTTTTGAAAATACAACTTTGTTGACTTTCAGTTTATCAGTGATGATTCTGTGAACTGGCCAAAATATCTCAAATTGGTTGCAGGTCTAGGAGCTGACAAAATATGGGCTTTAGCAAGCCAAAAATAGGTTTAAATGAGTGTTAAGAATTGAGGTGTGACAGTTTGTTCAACTGCTTTTGCATCCTGACCTGGCTATAAATGCATATAGTAAATAGATAAGGCCATCATCAAAAATATCTTTGTTTCCCCTAACCCGACCCTAAATTCTCAAGTTGGGTAGGTAAATATTTTTTTCTCACAGCAACTTTGAATGAGGACGTAAAAACTTAGGTCTAGTGTCACAGTAGATGCTGGCACGAAAAAGATCCCTCACTGCTCAGTGGTATATGTAAATATTGCCAAGTACAAGTCTAAGTTTGGAGCCCTTCAAAAATTTAACGCAGTTTAAAGAAGCAGCAAATCTTCAAGAGCCAAACACTTGACGTCTGCTCACCAGAGTGGCGCACTGGTTAGAGCGTCTGCTCAAGAGTCGAGAAATAAGGAGCTGATCCTTACGTCTCGGGTTTGAATCCACTGCGGGACATGGAGACTGGTCCTTCGGATGAGACCATATAAACCGAGGCTCCATATTCGTATCCAATTGCAGGACGTTGAGACTGGTAAACCGAGGTCCCATGTCGCAGTAGGTGTTGGCACGAAAAAGATCCCTTACTGCTCAGTCGCCCTGCATGCCAAGTATAGATATAAATTTGCAGCCCCTAGCTTGTCTGCTAGTGAGACAGACTTTACCATGCTTACTCTGTACCGTAATTTTAAAAGACAAGTTTGTAAATACCACCGAAACACTTTTAATTAGCCATGGTATATTTTCTTAACGAAATGTTTTAAGAGTGTCAGATTCTAATAAGCTAAAGGCATAAGGCTGATACGTTGCTGTTGTTTTATAACAAAACTACTCTGTGATCACATGTGGAAGCCACTTTGTTTCCAACAAATACTTGAAAAATCACACCAGAACAAAATCAGCCTTTCTGATAAAAACAGATTTTGATGAAATTGCATTTTATAAAAGTTGATATAAATATTAAAAAAATATGTGAATAATCTTAGCAAAAAAACTTTTCAGTCTGCGAAATTTAATCGGGTCAGTCGCGTTAGGGGAAACAAAGGTATTATTTTTATTTTAGCATAAAAGCAAAATAGAAAGTACTGAAATATCACAAAACACTCCTAACTATCGGATTCTTGGACTCAAATTAGTGGAACCGCTAAACTGTTTTTTTAACATCAGAACAGAATCATCACTGGCCATGATTTATACTATTAATGTGTGTATTTTTTATATTGTAAACTTTGTTTTCCGGAATCTGTATCACCGCGCTCTAAATGAAATACAAAGACAATTCACAAGTCTACAAATGTAAAGTTTGCACATTTAATTGTCGAATTTCGATTTACACACATTCATTGTATAAACTCAAAGTTAACACAGTTGTATTTTCAAAACTACATGCTTGGATGTTGGAATATTATATACTATAAATGTAATCTATGAAACTGATACAATATTGCAACTTTGGATTTACAAACTTACAAGTCTGGATTGTTGAAAACAATTACCCTCCATACCATTCTTGTATTGCCATAGTATGGAGCAACATAAAAAAAATAATGAACAAATTCATTTATAAGACATTGCCCCGTAAAATTGGTAATGTTACAGAGGGAAAACAGTGTCTTTACACCGGTTGATCCCAGATTGACCCCGCAAAGGGAAATAACTTTAGTAAATGTGAAAGTCGTCTATAGCTCCCCCTCTAAAGCAAAATCCTGGATCCACACCTGTTTATGCCAAATTTGAGAATAAGAATTCACATATTTATTGCTACCTAGAAGATTATAATGCAAGCTTTTAAAGATGAATTTTTTTTAATGATGTTTATTTCTACAGGGCACAACTGACTTACTTTTTCATAAAAGAAATCCATCATTCTGCTTCTTTTCTCTTCCACACTTAATCCACGCTTCTTAGACTAAAATAAAAACAATGGGAGTAAATGGTACTTGATTTATTAAAGATCTCATGCAGAGTTTTGAGAGGAATGTTTTGATATTCTCAATTGCTCAAACAGTAACTTATAACCTGTTAATTTTTATCTGTCTAAAATGAAAAAAAAAATCTGCGAATTTCTGTAAGTTTTTGCAATTCGCACAGACAGTTTAAACTCTGTTTATATTGCAGGGAATAACTTCATCATTGTTACCATCATACCATATTTTAATTGATCAGAACTTCTTCGAATTTGGCGCTATTCTTCCTCGTCTACTTTCATTTTTAAAAATGCCGTTCCCGATTTAAAAAATAAATATTGAAAATAAGTCTACATATCAGCGTTTCATATGCTCGGATAGCACTAGGTTCACAATGTGTATATTTAAAACATTAAATTTTTATAAAATATTTCTGCATTTTTGAAGTACTTTTAATGTTTCCTTTAAATGACACCAGATTGTGTCGGGCTCGAAATCAACAGCATCATAATGAGCGGCATGGATCGAAAGTCCCAGTACAAAAATAGAGCTAAGAATGTGGCTAATATAAGACAGAGACATAAAGCAGAAGAATTAGGTAAGATAATTAATAAGTAAGTGTTTTGGAGACTTAAAATATAGGGGTGACACATACGCTTTCTCCCTTCAAATTACCCTGCAGGTGGTGTTTATATTCTATGACTAGATCTAAACCTAGGGCAGAAATAAACAACTGAACAGGTCCGACACAATCTCTTGATTTAGCTATATAGCTTTATTTAGCTATTCAAGCTATTCATTCAGTTCATCAAATTGATTGATGCATGGTTGTGTTCTTGTATTTCAGCCCTTCGAAAGGACAGAAAAGAGAAACTTCTTAGTTCAAAACGATTTCGCTATGTTGATGGTGATGAACTGACAGATGAAATCTCACATGATGATGTAAGTTTGTGTGTAAAGTTTTAATTGGTTAAAATAATCTGTGTCTTGGTACAAGCCCTCACATCAGTTAGAATACATCCTATATAGTTGCAGTGTAGCAAAGCGTAGCAGTACAGGTGGATCCAGAGTTCTTGAAAAGGGCCTGGGGGCCAACCAGTTTGGGACTTGGGGTGGGGATACAAGGGGGAATCCTCTAGAAGCTCTCAGGTGTTTTGGGGAACAGTTTTATTTGACTTATTTTAGCTATATTTTACGTATAATTATTGCAATATCCCACCAAAAAATGGATTTATTAATCTAATGTATATTTTTGTGTAAAAGGGGGGAGGGAGGCTGCCCCTCCCCCCTTCTAAATCCACCAGTGCATGGTTGATTCCTTCTATGTAAAATTTCCCAAACTGTCAGAATTTCCCATTGAAATTAAATCATCATATTGTGCTAAAAGCATCATGCAGCTATTACATTAGACACTGACACCAGAAATTTCTGAAACCATCCCATAAAGTAGCTTGATCAGCAAACTATTCCCAATATCCCAATATGTTGACGATAGGTCACAGGGTAGCTTTTAAAAGTGGTGTGGAAAACACTAGTATGATAATATTGCTGTTTTGATGAGCAGTTTATATTCCAATTCAACATTACAGGTCACAAAGGCAACAAAAAGTCTGCAGAAACCAGGAGCTCATAGACTAGAAAACCTGAAGACACTTCGACAAGCATTTTCCCAGGGATCAGCTTTTATTGATACATTTTTCAAGTAAATTCAGTTGTAGCTTTAGTACTGGTAACTATTGTTACATACATGCCAACTTTCCCGATTTTTTCGGGAGTCTACCGATTTTTAACCCCATCTACCGCTTGTCTACCGATTTATTTTTTAATCCCATTTCTACCGATTTTTAGGAATTCCGGATTTTTTACCGATCCGCTTTGAATAATACCGCATTTCCTTGTGAAAAAAGATGGCAGTTCGAATGTTTATCGGTAGATATCTGTTTATTGCCGCTGATAACAGGTAATCAACAAGGTGTCAACTGTGCTACCAGTCATTACTGTGGCTTTAATTGCTCACGATTCTCATTAACAGTGTATATTAACCTAGACAATCATGCCAGATGTGGAAATTTTAGAAATACACACGACAGGATACAAACTTGTGACGAGTTCACACTTCACAGCAAAATTTGACAATATACATATAAGCTGTTAATAAAAGGTTTTCAAGTTTAGGAAATACGGCATTGCGCACTATAATTACAACTACGTCATTGATCATGGAAAAGACACTGCCAAAATCCAACTTGAAAAGATGCGTCTGCAAGTACAAACCGTTAGTTTCTTAGCAGAATTCCAGGAGTGGTTTACAAAAAGTAATGAAGGCCTTTTACAGACTTTGTATGAAAAACATTAAAAGTGACTTCTTCTTAGTATTCCCTTTGATTAAAAAAAAATACAAATTGTGTGTCTGTGATGACTTAGTAGCTTTATAAAATGTGTAATTTACCGATAGACAAAGACAGTTACTGCATGAACTCTTTTAGTAACTTGCTCTAGCTTATTTGTAATTAAGTTTAACATCCCTATCCATGTAATAATCTGTATGTGTATGACATTGCATAGGGCAGGGGGATAATGTTGATCTTTATATTAACATATTAAATAATTTTGATTAAAATTTTCCTTTTTTAAATTCCAAATAATAGTGTGTTTTTGTTGAAGTTGATAGAGAAAAAAAACTTTTTGAAGTAGTGATAATATATGATACAAGGTATTAGACTAATATTAAAAAAAAAACCCAACAAATACTTATTTTCACGACAAAATGCCGCGAATTTAGACCTTTGAAAAATGTCGTTACGTGCAATCTCCCCCAAGGAGATTTTAAAAAGTTGGCATGTATGTTGTTAAGCTTAAAATAAAGATTCTTCAAGACTGTCAAATGTCTATAATTGCATGGGGCCATTCAAAGGACCCATTCCAAATTCAGAAAGGTACCCTTTTTCCGACTTGAATGTGTTATTTTTCCAATAATCATTTCTCCTAATAATTATAATAGAGAGTATGTACATGATATAGATGGATTATACTATATTAACCAAGCTTCTTACTCATATTCCTCTCTATTGCAAAATAAAGCTCATAACAAAAGCAAGAACCCTAAGAGTTAGAAAAATGAGATTGCCTCGGAATGTCAAATACATGTACATTAAGAGTGAAACGGTTCACCGCGGTATCGATTCACTGCGGTATTTTTTCTCAGTTTGATACACAGTGCAAATTAAATCTCCACTTTCAGTTCAGTTCATTTTTTGGTCAGGATCGTTATTCAGTCAGTTTAGCATAGGTAAAAACATGTTACTTGGCATAATTAAGTATTATAAGCGTAAATTTTTGAGGACTGATGGTTTGTAAATTAATCTTTAACAGTCAAATCATTTTAATCAGTTTCTTGTAGTCAATTTGCAAGTAAATTATGTGACTAGATTTCGTGATTGAAAACATAAAACTACATTGAATTTGTTTCCTATTATCAAAATATATCGTATTGAAAATAACTGTACCAAGACAAAATTATTGAGTATGTATCATATAGTGAATGAGGCGTACCTTTCACCCCTAATGTACATTCAACATTGCTTTAAAATTTTGCTTTAAAACTTAACATCTATGACTGATATTGCACGCAAGTGCTAGCAAAGGATTAAGGTTTGTTTTATTATTCACAAGGGGGGAGTGCTCACTATTCTGAAGAACACACATAAGCTGTTTATTGAACTTTAAAACTTTAAACTGGATCAGGTTTTAACTACATTGTATAATTTTATACTAGAAAATAAGATTTTAACCTTTTTAGGATGTTTTCTGTGTTATTTCCATAATTATGATCCTTTTCTGAAAGGGTTGAAAATGCCTTGGACACTCTTGTTGGTATTTACACTGGAAAGGACTCTGAACAACAACTTGAGGCAGCTTGGTGTATTACGAACATCTCTGGAGGAACTGCGGAACATGAAATGGCCATCTGCAAACATGTGGCGCCATACCTGATTACCTATCTAAGCAGTGGTGTCCATCAGTTACAGGTTAATTGTGAAACATTCATTGCTAAAATAGTACTTAATACAATTTTTTGATTAATGTTTGGTATCTAATGCTAAATGATAATTTAAACATATTTAAAGTTTTAATAAAGTTGATGATTTATGAGTACATTTTCCTTTGTGAAGGACCAAAGTGCCTGGGCTCTGGGGAATTTAGCAGGGGATAGTGCGGAATGTAGAGAGATTTTACAGAAACAAGGAGTCATACCACCACTAGTACAACTCCTACAGGTAAGTGGTGCTGAAACTGTATTAATATCTACATTGTATTACATGTAAATTATTTTAATTTTTATAAGCTAACTGTCATTCATTTAGGTAGGGCTAAATTTTTTTTTACATTATTTTTTTTCTATGTATAATAGTAAATATGTAAGCGTATACAAATCCCTCCTAGAAAAAATTCTTTGTCATAAAAAAAGGATATGAGAAGATGCAGATAAAGACTGTGAATAATATGTAAGACTATCGTTATAAATTGGATGGTAGATCTTTATTAGTAGGTTGAATATTGCTCTGATCCTGCATGATGAGGGTTTGTTGTGCTCAAGAAAAATCTTGTTACTCTCAAGCACATTTGGTATTAAACCTTTTTGGTTTTAATGTTACAGAAATTTGGGGTTTTCCATATGAAAACATGGACATGCCATTCTTTCTACAAAATTGGGGAGGGGGGAACTTTCACAGAATCTTTATTTCTTGGTGCCATTGTGCTTCTCATGTTTTACATTTCGATTGGACAGAAATTTGGGGGTTCCTACAGCAAACAAGAGGCCCATGGGCCACATCTCTCACCTGAACACATTGGCTAGGAATGTGGGAGTAAGGGGTATCATTTTGTGAGTGCGGTGCTCACACTACCGCTAGTTTATTTCAGATTATGTCATTTACTGTAGATTTCGATTTAATCCATTTTACATCAGAGGGCGATCACTCAAATCACATAAAATTACATGTACCATAGAATTAAAACTCTTCAGTGTTTAGAGCTTCCTTGATGTTTTTTTTTCTTTTTTCACACAGAGTCCACATTCATCAGTTGTTCAGTCTGCAGCATTTGCTCTATCAAATCTGGCAAAAGAATCAGTGGAAGACTGCAAGTAAGTCACTCTCCAAAATCTCTTAAGTTTGTAAAATAAAACCCTATCAGAATACATTAGACTGAATGATTTATTTCTGTACATTTTCTGTGATATCTGTATTTAGGGAGATGGTTCAGGCCTCCGTCATTCCTAATCTTCTTCGACATTTCTCCTACTCACCAGAAAATCTAGATGTTTTGGCAGAGGTATCATGGGTCTTCACTTATCTTGCAACTAGGTAAGACATCAGTAACTTAAAAATGTGGTTGTTTAAAAGTGTTATCTTACTATATTGCCTCATCCCATATACACATGTACATGTATTTATTTGCAAAAGAATGATCTGTGTTTGACCTTCTTCTCACAGATTTTCTAACTTAAAATATAAAAATTAAGGTCAAATTGAGATTCATTTAAATGATGGACATGAACTGCATGTTTTACAAAGGATTTTTTTTTTTATTTTTAAGTGGACTCTTCTTGGAGGAAATGTCATCAAATGGTGTAATAACTAAAACTGTTAGTTTATTGGTGACATTGTCAGACATAATGCCTCATAAAGCTCAGGTATGATAAACACAGAAGCTGGGACACTTGTATGCAGTTTAATGAAGTTAACATGAAATGTTATTTAATTAATTCTAACAATGTTAAGAATCAAAAATAGTAATGAATGTGTACATATGTGTATATACATAAAACAATGTTATATTATTATATAATATAAAGGTAGGATGGGGAAGAAAGTTCATTGAGCCTGCTTCTCTTGCATTAAAACTTTAGGTTTTGTATAATTTGCAAAGATACTATGTTAGAATGTAGCAGGGGTTACTTCAGTATGAATACATTGATGTAGAACCATTGATGAAAATGATGATTGGCTATGATCATCAGTGTGTTCAATTGTCAGTATCATAAAAAGGTAGATCATTGAGGTTTTTCACTCAAGAGATTATTATAATGAAGAAATTGAAAAACTCGGTAATTTAATATTAATGTACCACATTTACAATATTAGTTTCTTTATGGCTGCTCTTTAAATTCAAAGTTGACCTTAGGGTAGAAATTGAAAATCAAAATTTGAATTCATTGTAATACATGCTGGGACACATCATCTTTTACATTCATTTTTTTGATATCTATTAGAAAAAGAAAAGATCTCATTTTCATAAAAACATAAAAATATTTGGTCATCAGGTCGTGACCCCTTTGCTTCGCTGTCTTGGAAACATATGCAGTGGACCAGATCAGTACACTGTTGAGGCCAAACAGAATGCTGAGTTGCTACCAAGTCTCTGTAAATACATGACCTCTGACCTTCGACATGTTCGCAAAGAAACCTTGTGGGTTCTCTCCAACATGACAGGTAAACCTATATTGTTAAGATATAATTGTGTACTGGATATGACAAAATTGCAAATCTCTGTTATAAATTGTAAACTTGAAAACAATGGAAGTCATACATGTAAATTGCATAAATGTCATATACATTAACATATTCACTGTAGTTAAAGTGAAAATGTGGAATATATGTTTGTATACTGTGGATCCTTTTAGTCACGAGTTTGTTTCTGCATTTATCGCAATTGATAAATTTTAAACAAAAATTTTTATTGATAAATAATTGTATACAAACAGAATCTTGGTGTGGATAGGAATCTCCATGTCTGTCTGTCCCACTTCATGTCTAGGTATAGTTTTATAAATGGGGAACATTAGAAGATCATACTTACTTAGGGTACCGTGATTCTAGATCAAGATGAATTGATCAGGTCAAGGTCACATGATTTGGAAGTGTAAATTCTATTTGTACATAGAGAAGGAATGTCATCCTTGACCACTGAATGCCCTTGTCTAGATGGTCTGTGTTGACTAAAAGTCACTGTCATTTGGACAATATATGGGATTTAGATTAGAAGAATTAATTTTTCTAACTTTGAAATACTCATTAGAACATTTCTATTTACCTTGTTATCAGGTGATCTTGGAGTGTGTAAGGAAGTTGCATTTGGCCCAATCCTACCCCATGTCCTGGAGCAGGTGCCTGCAGCATTTGACATCAAAACAGAGGTAAGGGAATTAAATAAAATTTCTTTGACTTAAGTAATAAAACATTTATAATTTTGGAATCTAGTGATCTTTTTTGATTAACGATGTACATGTTAATGGGAATACAATGCACATTTTTAAAATTTTTTAGTTTTTTAGCTCTACTGGTCAGAGACCAGAAGAGCTTATGTGATAGAAATGTGTCCGTCGTCCGTCCGTCTGTCTGTCCGTCCGTCTGTAAACAATTTTTCAAAATGCTACTCCTCCTACAGTTTTGGTCTGATTTCAATATAATACATAATTCTGTGTATCGGTTTTTGATTTCGATGAACGGTGTTGCCATGGTTACTAAAAATAGAAATTTCTGTGAAAAACATTCAAAATGCTACACCTCCTACAGTTTTAGTCTGATTTCAATATAACTTGGCACACAAGTAGACTATACTAAGATGCATAATTCTGTTTATCGGTTTTTGATTTCGATGAACGGTGTTGCCATGGTTACTAAAAATAGAAATTTCTGTGAAATACTTTCAAAATGCTACTCCTCCTACAGTTTTGATCTGATTTCAATATAACTTGGCACACAAGTAGACTACACTAAGATGCATAATTCTCTTTATCGGTTTTTGATTTCGATGAACGGTGTTGCCATGGTTACTAAAAATAGAAATTTCTGTGAAAAACATTCAAAATGCTACTCCTCTTACAGTTTTGATCTGATTTCAATATAACTTGGCACACAAGTAGACTATACTAAGATACATAATTCTTTATATCGGTTTTTGATTTCGATGAACGGTGTTGCCATGGTTACTAAAAATAGAAATTTCTGTGAAAAACATTCAAAATGCTACTCCTCCTACAGTTTTGATCTGATTTCAATATAACTTGTCTCACAAGTAGACTATACTAAGATGCATAATTCTGTATATCGGTTTTTGATTTCGATGAACGGTGTTGCCATGGTTACTAAAAATAGAAATTTCTGTGAAATACTTTCAAAATGCTACTCCTCTTACAGTTTTGGTCTGATTTCAATATAACTTGGCACACAAGTAGACTACACTAAGATACATAATTCTGTTTATCGGTTTTTGATTTCAATGAACGGTGTTGCCATGGTTACTAAAAATAGAAATTTCTGTGAAATACTTTCAAAATGCTACTCCTCTTACAGTTTTGGTCTGATTTCAATATAACTTGGCAAACAAGTAGACTACACTAAGATACATAATTCTATGTATCGGTTTTTGATTTCGATGAACATTGTTGCCATGGTTACTAAAAATAGAAATTTCTTTGAAATACCTTCAAAATGCTACCCCTACAGTTTTGGTCTGATTTTAGTATTACTTAGCATACAAGTAAACTACACTAAGATACATAATTCTCTGTACCAGTTTCTGATTTCGATGAACGGTGTTGCCATGGTTACTAAAAATAGAAATTTTCTTGAAATACTTTCAAAACGCTACTCCTCCTACACTTTTTGTCTTATTTCAGTATAATGTGGCATACAAGTAGACTACAGAGATACATAATTGGTGTTATTGTTTTTTGATTTTGTTGAATGATGTTGCCATGGTTACTTAAATCAAAATTTCAGTAAAATTGTTTTAAAAGGCTACTCCTCCTACAGTTTTAGTCTGATATAATAATAAATCTTGCCAAAAAGAGACTAAACCAAGGATCATTATTCTATTTATTGCTGTTGCAAAGTTTCAAGTCCAAGTGCTACTTTTATCTTCCTTTATAAATACAACCAGTAGAGCTACAGTCTCATCAGAGACTTCTGGTTTTATTTTACAATGTACACTGAACCCCTAATATATAAACACATATAGCAAAATGTACCTCCTTTTTAAGAGACCATTTTAAAGGTTTTTTGTTTCAGACAGAAGACCTTAATTTATTGATTGTATTGTTCATTAATATTTTTATTATCCCCCCTTTTTTTGTTGGCAGGATTTCTCAGAGATGATTTTATGGATTTTTTTGAAACCTTCACAGATGATAGAGAATAATATCCCAAGAATTTTTTTTCTATCAAGGGTAGATAATGAAGAAATAGCAAAAATTGGATTTTAAAATCTCCTTCTCAAAAACCTCTGTGCCAGAAAAGTTGAAAATAGTGTGAACATTTCCTAACATTGTGAAGATTAAAATTTGTTGAAATCATTACCCATGGGGGTAGGGAAAACATAGGAAAAATCTTTAAAAATCTTCTTAAAAAAGAGGAAAGCCATGATTAGTCATATTTATATGGAAGTATCCTCAGGTAGTGTTTATTCAGGTTTATTCAAATCACGGTCCCCGGGGGTAAGGTGGGGCTACAATGGGCAATCAAAGTTTTACATTATACTTAGGAAAAATCTTTAAAAATCTTCTCAAGAACAGGAATCCCATGATTAGTCATATTTATATGGAAGTATCCTCAGGTAGTGTTTAATCAGGTTTGTTCAAATCTAGCTGCAGATCTGTAGCTCGCTGGTCTGAAAAAAATTGGGATGGACGACCAGAGAGCTACAGTGCCACCCATTGAAAAAAGTGTATATTTATTGCGCACAAAAAAGTGCGCTGTTTCTCGATTTATTTCTCATTGTGTCCCCTGGGCATGATTTCTCAGAGATTTTTTATTTTATGCATGCTGACATTAAGATTACCAGGTAATAAAAAATTAGCTTTAGAAATCTCACAAGTGAAGTAGACTAGCTGATGAACCTCTCATCATGTAACAGAAAAGCCAAATATGTTCGAATATGTTTCCTCAACAACATTTTAAATCAGGGCCTGAGGGAAACATAGAACAGGTGTAGTGATGAAAATGAGGGCTTTTGAATTTCATTCAGTCATATCCAGTCCCAACAGGAAGTAGTATAATTGAAAGCCTTTTCATTTCTATAATGAGTTCCTTACTTTTTTATTACAATAAATTGATTTCCAATTATTAACTGGACATAGAATAATTAATAAATGAAACAGTGATTTTGGTTGTACTTGGAGGTTGATATTACTGTGTACCATGTAATTATAATCCTGGATCAGGTATATGTATAATGTATTTGTATCTTAGCTATCATCAATCTTCAATTCCTTTTATATTAGATTCTTAGATATATTGTGTCACTATTTTTTTAAGGCTCTGTATGTATTGTGTAATCTTGCCTGCCATGGTGAGGACATCTGTACCCAGCTGGTCAACTCTGGAATGTTACAATGTGTGACTCCTGCACTAAAGTCCCATGATGTAGAAGTCCTAAATTTGGCTCTGACAATGTGTGAAATGACACTGAAAATGATCCCAAAGGTATTTAGATACAACATAGTAAAATTTATCTTACTCAACCCATGATCTGTTAGTCATTATTTTTATAAGAATTTTTAAATACTGCAGGAAATGAGGTTTGTAATATTTTTCCACAGTATCTGTATTCAAATTGTTAATGTCAACTTTCGATTAAAATTTTTTTAATTAGTTTTATGTAGTCTTGTCAAATTGGACAATTTTTAGTAACAGGTTACTCACTTACTTTTCCAAAAGAGTAACTGGTTACTGGGATGGATTTTTTTTAGATCAAATAACATTGTTATACTTTCTATATTTATCTCATCATTTGTATACCGTACATGTATATACATAACACAAATGCACTGCATTACAGCATATGAATTTTATTTATAATTACAAACAACATTTTCTAATTTAATTCGTTCTTGAATACTCGTAATAAATGGTTGTTTTGCGGGATGTCCTTTTCATAACTGGTTTCAAAATAAAATTCATGATCAGTTTGAGGTGGTTTAGCATATTTGTTGTCCCATCCATGTGTTAATTCCATTTCACATATTTTACACAGCACAGACATAATTTCAGTCATTCTTTAAAATATTTCCATGCTTTTTATGCATGTGGCTGATGACAAAATACCAAATATGCCAGAAATTAGCAAATAGGCGTGTGATTTAACTGAAACAGTGATGTATAACATTATAACACTTAGATCACACATGGGGTAATTCCAGATAAAAGATTTTTATATTGTATCAAATACTACCAAGAAGTTGGTATCATGATAAATGTATATATATATTTTTAAAATTTTTTTCTCTTGTATGAGAAGGAGTCATTGACTCCCCCACTAACTTTATAATTATTTTGTTAATTTCTGCAGGCCAAAGAAATATTTGAGAAGGAGTGTGAAGGAATAACCAAGTTAGAGGCACTGGAGTACCACAACAATGATGCCATCAGGACTAGTGCTAACCACATCCTAGATATGTATTACGGAGAAGAGGTAAGAATATGAGGTGTAAAAAAAAGTATGAGTTAAAGACAGATAAGAAGCCTCTTAAACGAGGTCATGATCAAAATAAAATTTATAATTTTATAAACTGTAAATTTCATAATAATATTTTTTTTAAATGTGTTTTTATATATTTTCCTATATAAAATTTACCCCTTTATTCAATGGAAACAGTCATTAATATTTTATATCCCACACTTTGCATTTCAGTACCTCTTAAATTCTAGTATCAAAGCAAATTAAGTATTTTTAAAAAAAAAAATGTTTACATTTGTAAACATTAGAATAAAAGTAAAATTATTTTAATGATATAATTTTTATAATAAATGAAATTATAGAATCAACTTCTTTAAAAAGGGCATTTTGCCTTGATGTCAGTATGCACTACTTTTAGCGATGTAATATTGTTTACATTGTTATACAGCGTAATGCAGCCGACAAGAAAGGGAAAGGGAAAAAAACATCCAAATGTAGGTAAAAATGTGATAAAAGAATCTCTCATTTTCTGTGATTCGATATGCTTTTTATCTAATTCCTGGTGTGTTTTCTGTCCTCACGCCAAAGGCTCTGGGATAAACAACACACATGGTATTAGGTAAAAATCTTTCCCAATTACAAAACGTGAAAGATCCTATATATTTTT
The DNA here is from genome assembly GCF_033153115.1 of Saccostrea echinata. NCBI lineage: Eukaryota > Metazoa > Mollusca > Bivalvia > Ostreida > Ostreidae > Saccostrea > Saccostrea echinata. The sequence goes on from NW_026889803.1 coordinate 7,881,598, forward strand.
ATATATATACATTGATTGAATTTCTGAATGTAGATTTAGGTTTTTGATAATTTTAAATTGAATTAAATTCTGCTGGAATATAATGTAGATTTGTAAATGATAGGGATGTGCAGAGTTTGTATATTCTGATTGTAAATTTTTATTGCAGGAGAAAGATTTGAACATGACGTAGAGATGGAATCTGTAAATAAAGCTGTTGTATAATTTGAATCATGTCAAACACATGTACCATTTATAGAATGGACAGAGGATATCAAATAAGGCTCAGTTGTTATGGATGTCTTGTTCTGCATAATTGTACCAGACGGGGTACAGTTCTTAGTGCCATATATATCTGTATATATATAAATATTTGTAGAGAGAGTCAAGTGTCTGATAGCAAAATGACAATTGCAATCTAGTGATGCAATCTCATCTTTTTTAAGGTTTTTCTCAAATTATTTTTTTTTACTCTTGTGAATATTCATTTATGCATTATACTATAAATAAAAAGACAAATACATACAAAATTGTATTCTTATGAATGAAATGGTAACTAAATGCTATTAAGCATAAAAAGATTATGTATCAACTGAAATGATTTTTAGTGAATCATTATTTCCTGGTTTAGAGTCAGTTTTTCATTAGTGTTGAACAATGCTTCATGTTACGTCGCGGGTTCGAGTCCCACTGCGGGACGTCGGATGAGACCGTATAACCCGAGGTCGTATTGCAGTAGGTGCTGGCACGAAAAAGATCACGCACTGCTCAATGGCCTTGAGTGCCGAGTATAGGTAAAAAAAAAATTGCAGCCCTCTAGCGGCAACTGGTGGCATCTCAATATGTGTGAAGCCCTATCGAAAAGGACGATAAACAAACATACAAACAAACATTTTCCATGGCATGTCATGTGGATTCGAGTTTCTTTGAATTATGGACTCTGGGCTTAGAGTGGGACTAAAATATAGTAACAGTTTGTACATAATACACGTGTATACAGGGGAAAATCTTTTTAAAAATCTCCAGAACAGAAATTCCATACTTGTCGTACTGATATTCGGAACCGCCATGTGGGGGGGGGGGGGGGGGGGGGGGGGGATTGAAATTTGGACAAGTCACTACTCGACGCCTGTCATATTATGGAGGCAAAAATTTTCAGGGAAAATCTAAGTTTGTTAAATATAATGAAGGATGGCAGAGCCAAGTTGACTCAGGTGAACGATGTGGTTCCTTTATCACCAGCTGATCACAGTGACTGAATATGTGCAAATTTCAAGCATGTCTTCAGTGTGTATATGATTCACCGTTTCTAGTTTAAGGGTGTTTTAGAGCATCCTAGTACAGCTCAACTCTCAAGTGAATCAAGTCAAGGAAAACCTTTTCATTTTCATTTTCTCTGGAACTACTTGTCTAATTTTTAAAATCATATTGCCACAAAGCTTACTTGGATAATGGTCAAGTGTATACACCGTTTCTTAGCAGGAGATCCATTATGAAATAGGTAGTAAAAACAGGATGATGTCATTTCAAAATCAGATGATGAACCACTGATTCCAAAAAAAGACAAAACTTTAGTAAAACCTTTAATTCTATATTGTATTTTCAAAATATATCCATGTTAGCTGCAATAATGTAGCCCTCTCTACTTTTTTTTTCCTCTCCCAAAAACATCAGATAAACATATTGGAGAGGGCTACATAATTGCAGCTATATCCATGTCTATAGATCGGAAGGATAGGGATTTAAATTTACATAGGAATGTAATGTTAAAATACATTTTAAAATTCAATTGAATAGCAGGGCTATATTTTCAAGTAAACATGCAGTAAAAATCAACTTTTAGATATTCTTTGGGATTAATTGTAGAACTACAGGCCTGTATTAAGAAAGGGAAGGGGCCCTGACCCCTAAGACTTTTAGAAAGAGTCTTTCGCTTTTAATTTTCTTTGAAAATTTTCGGTCAAACGTTGCCCCCCCCCCCCTTCCCTTTAATGTGTATTATTCGTGTCAATTTTTGTACTTTTTTCGGTTGAATATGATTGAACAACCCCCTCCCCATGTGGTATTTAAGTTGTTTAGTCCAACTTTTTTTTATACATGACCCCCCCTTTTTTTTTAAAGCGTTGCCTGATCATATCACTCTGGGCAGAAAATTAATCACGTTCAGAAGATCGTTATATTGTTCTTAATTGAACCACACTGTGTGTAAATTTTACCAGATTTATTTATTGACAGGGTTTGACGGACCCATGAACAAAACTGTTTGCATCAGTTCGGTTAAAAAAAAAGAACCCAGTCAATTAATGTATTGTTGTACTCTTTACTTCTTATTATGATGCAACTTGCGCTGGCTTATCATATCTATCCACGTAACAGTTTGAGAAACAGACTCAAGTATTTGAATGAAAAAAAAAAATAAATCCATGAAAATAATTTAAATATCCTTTTATTATAGTAAACTGTCTCTACGGTTTCAGTTTCCAAACTCTGATATAGTCCACCTGCATGGCCGCCTGCTCGCCGTCATTTTGATCAGGATTCCACGTAGGGTACCAGTCATTTTTGTGGTTCCAGAAGTCACGCGCCGTAAATTCGGACTTGTCTGTCCACGGTTTTGGAGAGGGGGCGTTTCTGAATTTATCTGGAAAGAATCCCACACCTCCAACGGCAACGTTCAATATGATGAAAAACTAAAAAGCAAGAAACACGATTTTTAAGGAACAAAACTGAATTTATGTCAGGAGATTGGTACTGGATACAAATTAAATATATTCTATCCTGCATTTTAGTTACTTTCTATAATGCAACTCCCGAATGTATATACCTAACCAGACGTTCAGTGCTAAAGATGAGGATGTTATTGAAATGAAATGTTCTCATATGTCAGTTTTATAAATATAAAATTTAATCTTACCTCTTGATCAAACGGAGCCATTTTGTTAGTAGTGTATTTATAGGGGTTGTTTATATGAGTCTTCTCCAACTCTCCAAGTTTCCAGAATCCTTCCGGGGGTGGAACTACATTCAATATCTGCTGTCCATCAAATGAAACCCTGTATGCATTGCAAAAATTACAGATTAATGTTGGGCTGATAAAGACGGCCTATATATATATATATATATATATATATATATATATATATATATATATATATATATATACAATGTATATATATATATATATATATATATATATATATATATATATATATATATATATATATATATATATATATATATATATATATATATATATATATATATTTATGACTTTTCCATTTTTTAAACTGCATGTGCATTGTACCGACTTTATAATTGCATTCGTCTTATTTATCGTGAATTGCCTAGAAATCTCAATGCTGTGAAGTATCAGGAACGTTTTAGCAACAAAATGCTAATGAAAACTGTAACGAATTATTTGCTAATAAGCTTTTTTTAAACAAGGAATCATGTAGATAGTGTACGGGAGTGAAAACTACTGTCACCGTGCAACTTACTGGATGTGATCTTCGTCCCATATTAATGTCCATATATGGAAATCGTCATTAAGTGTTCCACTCGAAAGAGTCCTGTAAAATTATATGCACCAAAGTGACCAACCGGAACCAGTTCAGAATAGTTAAAGAATCTGGGGGGATAAGACGAGCCATGTGCCCATGCCCATTTTTCGGCTATGCAAGAACATTTATTGGAAAAAATCTCTCAATTGTTCGAATTTACTTAAGCATTTTAATGTTTACCGTAGTTTTCAAAATGATATTTATATTCTAAACAAGCTAAACAGTTGACTTTCATTTACTGTCACAAATGTCTAACATGGGTAAGGATTTCTATTAATTAATCTGCATATTGAGTGTTTACACTTATTGTGGAGAGATATTATAAAAATGTTAACATCGTATATAATGATAATGGTGATCTAGAAGCGCTTTTATTTAAAATAAATAAAACGGGAATAAAAGTATTCAAATATCTATTATAATTTTTATCCGGCATTTTAAATAATTTACTGTAAATAAGTTCATTACTACATGTATACATTTTATTTCCAGTGAAAAATATGTTATTCCTATAGACATTTTTTATAAAGAAAAACAAAATTAAAACCAAAAAAATCAACAACAAAAAAAAAATAATCAGAGCATGACTCGAACACTTTCCTCGGTAAACATCCCTTTAAAGAGCTCATCGCTAACCACTAGACCACGGAGTCACACTAACAATTCCATTTAAATAGCATACAGTTCTCTATATTTAGCAAGCGTTTTTGGACTCAGAATTTTTTAAGACCACGGTGAAAATTTAAGTAAGTTAACTTAATTTTTTATGTAGAGTGGGTCTTCATACCAAATTTTTGCAAGTGTAAAAAGCAACATCTTTCCATTGCCTTTCATTAATCGTTCTCAAAAAAATGGTACGATGACCCACTCTATTTAAAAAATGTAGTTATATAATCCAATTTACGTCAGTTTCTGTGAAAATTGAGCGTGATGCCATTTTGTTGTGTTAATCAGAATCATTTTCGCTGTTACAGTATTCAGGTTTTGTCAAATTTATATGCAAATGGTAATAAGCATTAAATTAATTCAACAAAAAGTGAAATTTTTGTAAAATGAATTTATTGATTTTTTATCGATCGTTATGTAGGCATATGGCTCGGCTTATCCCCCCAGTTTCTTTAACCTTAATTATAATGAAAAACATGTGCAACATTGAATGTCAGACCCACTTTTCTGCGTGAGCTTTTTCGTAAGGATCATATCCGTACACCGGCCCAAAATGAAGAGTGCTCCCAAAGCTATCCACACCCTGACTGCCACCTTTCTCGTCATGGTAGTTTAAGTTGCCTATTTGAGCAGGATGATTTCAGAAGTAAAGAAAACTTGTAAATAAATGGAGATTCGGGGTGAAAATTGTTTTTAAAAAAGGCGAAACGGAAAAAAAAATCAAGGTACATCTTTCTTTTTTTAAGCATTTTAAAAGATTCAGACACAAATTCATGACAAACATACAACCTTGGCAAATGAATAAAACAGCAGAACGATACATGTTATAATACAGAGGCATATGGAAATTAATCTTTCAAAGGTTTATCAAAGATGAGTCTCTCTCCTCTCTCTCTCTCTCTCTCTCTCTCTCAAAATCCTACCTCTAGATTCTACGATATCAATTTCACCGGAAGCTGGCCATCCTCCGTAGGCATTTCTGTGTGGAAGCAGCCAGATTGCTATTGGAAAAAAAGTAAAACCACAGCATAAAAAAGGTAAGAAGTCAACATAAATACTTGAATCTTCAATCATCACGACATGTAGTTTACAAACCAGGCCAAATCCAGTCTCCCTTTGGCATTTTTGCCCTAACTTCCATTTTGCCGTACTTGAAGTTAAAGGATTTGTCACTTCGGAGTCTAGCGGACTGAATGGGATTAATGATATGTTCAGGAGTTCCTTGTCGACTACATCCATAAAACTGATTACTAGTGCACATGGAATTAGGTTCCGCTCCTAAGATTTGGAAAAATTACTTTGAAAAAAAAATCTGCTTTCGTTTGTTTTACAAATTCAGAAACACCATACAGTATTATTGATTATTAAGGAAAATATCAATAATTGTGAATTAAAGTCTTACCCCATAGATCGAGGGTGCCCGATGACAGGAATCTCTCTCCATAATTATCTGCTGTTAGGGTCTATGTAGGAAAAAAAACCTAAAGAATATCTATAGGATATATCCTCGTTTCGTAGCATTTTACTGTAGAATCATATAATGTACTTACAGGTTTGATAAATAGTTTCCCGTCTTTTGTATAGCTGTTTGTTCGGTTATTTGTATAGTACTCGAACTCCCAGTTCTGAAATTTATTAATAGTTTCCAAATCAAATCAAACTTTCCACGTTTTGTCACAATATGCTTAATTAAACATTCGAAAGTTTTACGACAAATATAAATGACCCTTTATGATAGACCACCAGTGAAACTCTTTTTAGTTAAGGACTGGCTTGTGTCTCCCTCCCAAAATTCTCATAATATATACGAACCCCGCCTCCACTGGCTGTAATTTCATGTGTCCAGGTTTCAAAGTTCAAGAAGTCAAAGTTGTCCTCAAATATAAGACAGGGATACGACGCGCACGTCTGCTGGGACGGCCCGTGTTGTGTGTATCCCGTACCGGAGTAGACTGTATTAAACAGTGTAATATTTTTTCCTGGCCCATGAATCATAATTTGCGATAAATACAAAAAAAGTTTCGTATTCGATATAAGTTATAAGAAAAAAAAATACCTTGCTGAGATCCTGCAGATGAACCTCCAGAGCTACCACTATGAGACTGTCCCCCTGATGTTCCTCCCTGGGTGTCAATCATGGTCTGTGTTAAAATCCCTCCCATTGCTGAATGACCAGAATTGTGGCCATGACCTCCGCCAGAGGGAGCAGCAGTGGTGGTAGAGGTCACCACTGGTCTGACCTTTGTGGTGGTTGTAGTTGATGTAGTGGTCGTTGTCATATCTTCAACAAGAGTTGACAGTCAATAGTTTCCTAACCATTTCTAACCATAGACCACTAGCAATTTTCAGATTTGACTTTAAAGCTTTCAATATCTCGTACTCTATCGCATCGTCTCAAGCCACGGTCCGGAGTCCGCATATGGAATCGGAGAGGATCGTACATTTCGGCCGTGGTTTGCGACGATGACTCTATCGTTACTTAACTGAGAAGAGTTGGGACGTTATATATATCCCTGAGAATAGGATCAAATTGAAGGAAAGTTATAATATCAATAATTATGTTCCATGTATTAAAGGCATGCTTATCGTAAGAGTCCTAGCTATTTAACAAAAAAAGCGCTAATTCGATGTGCATAGATCAATATACTAGTCTACGTTTAAAAAAAAAAAAGAAGACTAGATTCTGAGGAAAACAAGAGATGTTACCTTGGGATATTTACCTCCAATTACAGCAGACTGTCCCAGTAACTCACTCGGTGCCCCACCCTTTTGAGCATGTAACCAATAGTAAACCGTGTCTCCTTTATGAACTTGGATACCAGGCAGATCATTGGTGTGGACGAACGAAGATCCTACAATTTTATTATCAGTGTATATTCAGTTATTACTTGAAAATATCTTTTTCCCTTAATTGTATTTAATATTTTAGATTTTTTTTTTTTTGAGTGAGTGAGTGAAGAAGTAATAAAAATTTTATTACAACGTTACTCACTCACTCAAAAAAAATTATTATTTATAAAATACTTGTGGAAGTTGTTTTTCTGTCATATGACATATAAACTTCGGCAAACTGGTTGGGATTCGCCCTTCTTATTATCATCCGTCACAGCTAAATTATCTTTATCCTTTGTTTTATCTCAGATACTGGAGAATATTGTGTTGAAATTTCACCATGTATTCAGAATATCATAAAAATGCCAGTAATACCTTCTTTGTTGTGAACGTCATAGCCCCACTGGCCAGCTCCTACGCCGGCGATGGGTTGATTGATGGAATAGTGAACTGCGACAAAGTCGTAGTTACCATCATCTTCAAGAAAAAAAATATACATGAATTGGTTTCCAAGATAAAACTTCCTTCTATCATATTATTATATAAGTAGATGTTATACAGTAAATGCAGAACTAGACGTAAATCTATATCCTGAAGTGTAAATTTAGGAGTATCATAAGTGTGCAAAGACTGCCCGAAACACCCCAACCAACCTGGAATTGAGAATTTGATTCCGTGGCCATTGTACAGTTCTACTGTTGCTGGCTGTATGGCAAATACGGATCTCGATACTAACGAGGTTATCCCCAAAACCAGTAACCACATCTGCAACCATTTAAGAGGAAGAAGTTGGAAAATGGTAAAAGTAAGGTACTAATACAATTTCATTTCTTTTTTATTTTCTATGTAACACTGTGTAAGACAACGCAATATGATGACAATCTTCAATAATCCAAAACAACATGAAATGAGGGGAGAAAACTTTACCTTATTCTAAAAAATCAGTTTTCTGAAGAACTTTCATCTATATTAAGGGGGGGTCTTCTCATATTTATTGAATTTGAAATTTACTTAAAAATCATAGATTCGAGGCGACAATTTCACTAAGTGATGATATCAGTTACATTGAAATTTGACCGTCTTGTTTCAGAAGCAAGGACAGGTCAAGGTCATTTTCTTTTCATTGATATTTAGGACAAAACAATGACTGTTGCTGATTATGTGATGCCTACTTCTATTTGAAATCATTAAATGTTTTTCGATATCCATAGAGAGAGGATGTCATGCACATAAGTTCTATCAGATAACATTACCAAATTGAGATAAATAATTTAAGTAAAATAGATACATATGTATTGACTAGCCCGATATCCTCTAATTTTCTTCAAATTTTAAGGAATATTAGTCATTTTTCTATGCTTCTTTATTCATATTTGTCTTATTTCACAAATGTTGGAGTAATTGCATAAGCTAAGAGAGAACATCGTTTACTGATTTTTTTTTAGCACAAATCTAGATAAATATACATATAAAAGCTAAAAAGACTGAAGTTGTTTATTAACTGTACAAGTTTTCTAAAAACATAAATTCTAATGATATTTTTTTTTTTACTTCAGAAAATTAATTAAACTTTTGATTGTTTTAAATTGTGAACTAAATTCATTATTTTGTTGAAGATTTGAAAAACAGAACGTTATATTTTTCTAAGTTGCTATTTCACCAAAAATACATATATTCCTCTTAGATTTTACACTCTGTTAACCATTTCTATTTGTGACAATGAAAGAAAAACATGATCCTTTGAATTTCTAATATCTCAATATGAAACACAATGCGTCTTTCTCGGTGCAAGTTAAAAATAAACGCAAATACTAGATTGTTGAAAAGCTGCGGAGTATACAAGCATGGCCCTAGGATAATACACTATAGAAAACATAACTACTTTATGCTGCCCCCCCCCCCCCCTCAATAATTACGTCTGGGTTTTTTCTGGTAGTGCCCCCCCCCCCCAACTGAAAATGTTTGGTTGTGCCCAACCCATCCCCCCAACTGAAATTGATTCTTGCGGGCCATACGCTGTATATTGTAAGTTAACTTACCTTGATTTTTTCAGAGCGACGTCAAGGGGGAATACTGAACAAGGTATTTGGACATCTTTATATAGACGTTTACAAGTGAGTTCATTCCATTCTTGCTTGGAGATGAAACTTTGTGGAAGTAAAGACGAGCGTGATCTAGACCTGACTGCCACTGAACTTTTACATGTTATCTTTTTTTATATAACCTATTTATCTGACAAAATAATTATTAGCAAAAGTATTTCTGTTGCGTTTTTATTACATTAAAAGTAATTTATTGCATTAACGGCAAAATATAATACGAATTTAGCATATTAAAAGGAACCTAATACTGTGTAGTAACCGCTATAATATCAAAGTCACTGATGATAAAATTCACTTGTGTTTAAAACTCACTATTCAATCTCTGGAAAATTTCAATGATTTTAATCATAACATATATAAATAAAAGTTGAGATATGTGCATTTTACATCTAGCAATATTGTGAGTTAAAGACCTGCGCATTTTTCTTTAAAGATAAACTAAATAGTAAATGTTCGTCACGCATTTTCCATTTTTAATATACATTATAATGTTCTGCAATCTTTGAAATACTTACTTTATTTTGGTAACTTCAAGGGAAATTGTTGAATGTTGCCCCCCCCCCCCCCTTTATTCATTAATTATGAACTAGCATATATTTCTCCATTTTTAGTCTGCATGGTAGCAGATTTTTAGTTGGCAAAGTAAACTTTGAAAGAAAAACAGAACGATAAACTCTTTTACGATGGTTTTTTTGTTGGATTGATCATTACATTGTGTTTGGCTACAGTGATTATTTGTTAACCTTAAAAAAAAATCTGAAAAGAAAAGACACGCTACCAAATTATTTCATAGAGAAATCACATTTTCTATATATCTATCAGTTTCGTTTTAAAGCTTGTGAGAAGATATCAAGGAGCAAGAGCTGTAATCTTGAGTTTTGGAGAACAGACTTTAGTAGGGCGGCTGTCAGTTTGTGGAATGAACTTCCAACACGTGAAAATTACACAAAATGTTGATGTTTTATAACATTGCATTTCCTGAGTTTTAAACCCCTCTGATTCTTAGGTCACCTAAGTCACTCAGGTGAACTATTGCTATCTGTTTTCGTCCGTCGTCGTGCGGGTGTGCGTCGTGCGTAAACTTTTTCACATTTTCGATTTCTTCTCAGGAACCACTGGGCCAATTTCCACCAAACTTGCCACAAAGTATCCTTAGGTAATGGTGATTCAAGTTTGTTCAAATGAAGGGCCAAGCCTTCTTTCAAGGGGAGATAATTAAGAATTAGTGAAAAATAAATGGTATCTTTAAAAATCTTCTTATCAAGAACCACTGGACCAGGTAATATGAAACTTATATGGAAACATCCTCAAGTAGTGTAGACTCAAGTTTGTTAAAATCATAACACCCAGGGGTAGGATGGGGCTACAATGGACGATCAAAGTTTTAAATAGAAATACACAGGAAAAAACCTTTAAAATCTTCTTCTCCAGAACCACTGGGCCAAGAAAGATTAAACTTATGTGGAAACATCCTCGGATAGTGTAGATTCAAGTTTGTTCAAATCATGACCCCCAGGGGTAGGGCGGGGCCACAATGGTTTTACATGGGAAAACATTGGAAAAACCTTCTCCAGAGCCACTGGGCCAAGAAAGATGAAACTTATGTGGAAACATCTTCTGGTAGTGAAGATTCAAGTTTATTAGAATCATGATCCCAGGGGGTAGGGTGGGGCCACAATGGACAATGAAAGTTCTACATTGGAATACATAGAAAAAAATCGTGAAATTTTTTTTTCTCAAGAACAGCAAAGCCATGATTGGTTATATTCACATGGGGACATCCTCAGGTAGTATAGATGCAAGTTTGTTCAAATAATGACTCTGAGGATAGGGTGTGGTCACAATGGACGATCAAAGATTTACAAAAGCTTCTTCTATCAGTTCATTTTATACTCTATGGATCCTCTATGGATTGTTGTTTTATACTCAGGTGACCGTTAAGGCCCTTGAGCATCTTGGTTTTTTTTTTAATTTCTCAACTACTGTTTTTGTTTTTTATCAATTCATAAAGTTAACTCGTTTGTATTTTTTTCTTTAATGTTAATACTTGAGCATTTTTCTGTAATATAACTGTTTTATCATTTTTTATATCATTTTAATTCGGTGTGTGTGTGAGTATATAATATAATATAATATAATATAATATAATATATATATATATATATATATATATATATATATATATATATATATATATATATATATATATATATATATATATATTTATATATATATATAGATATAGATATATATATATTAGGGATGGCAACGAATATTCGAACATTCGAATATTCATTCGATGAGTTGATATTCGAATATGAATTTAAGATTCGAATATACTGTGTTTTTTAGATTTCATAAAAAGAAGTACTGTGATTAATAAATTTTGATTAGAACAGTGCTGGAATTATCTCTGTTTAATTTACAAGCCATCAATTTCGATCGCCTAATTTCTTTTACTACTTTCTTATCTTATAAATCTACTAAATTACATGTATTTTGTTTTGAGTAAGGTGTTAAAGAATTGTACAATAATGCTTTATGTATAATACAAAACGTACTTTCATAGTTTTTATTAGTTAGATACGATCGGATCTAGAATCGAGGACAACAAATGAAATCTAAGAATGTCCAAAAGGCGTGAAGAGTAACTATACTTATAAAAAAAAAAATTAATTGAACATTGAATGAATGTCCGATAGAATTAATCTGTAATTAATACTGTAAAGGGCTTAATTTCAGAACAATGTGTAAATTACTTTATTATCTCGGGTTGTACATAATCCTGAATTTTATATTCATTATTGGGAAATTAGTTAATTACCTACGAAAATTGTCTATGGAAATATCTGTTTACAATGTGTCAAAGATTATAATCATATCTCTTATATTAGGCAGATAATTGTAATTTATTACGACACGTATTGAAATCTGAACAGTATACCGTTACGACTATCTTGCCTTTTGTAAGACGACTGGTTCCTCAGTTGGAGCTACTAAAAATACACATTTAATTTGTTAAAATTATACTTTTCTACATTTAAATCAATTATTTATTTCAAACATTGACAAATATCAAATGGAATTTCTTATTGTACACCTACAAAAGTCTTCATACAATTTTACTTCCAATATAAGTATACCTAGGCTAACCCTCTCATGAGAGTAGGATGATGCATATTTAAAATAAAACAGATTTTATTTATTTTATCGCATATTCGAATATATTCGAATACTTTCATTGAATATTCGAATATGAATTATTGACAAAATTGACATCCCTAATATATATATTTCACCGTTGAAAAATGTAATAAATTACTTTATAAGAAAGATTGTCCATTTCTAGTGTAGTGTGGAGTAAGTATTAGATTAAACAGAATATAATTTATTTGATTGTTACAAATATGAGATAAATAGGAGTGTATTTCTCTCTGACTGGAATTCAAAATTATTGTCATGATTAAAATCGGGGCAAAAAAAATCATATTTTCTTCGATTTCTTTTCTAATTTAAGAAGGTTTAAATCGCCATAATCCCTGAGTTTTCCGATGATCTACCTTTGGGACCTACTAAGGCCCTCAGGGCGGCTCCCAAGAAGCTTTTAAGAATATGCATTTCAGTTCGTTCCTACCTACCAGGCCCGTTGAACGCGGGAGGGGTCAATTTTTCGGAGTATAGTATTTAGTATTTTGCTATAGTAAATTTTCCTATAGATGCTGGTTGCCCCCCCCCCCCCCCCCAATATTTGTTGCTGTAAGGTCGAGCACTGACAAATTCCAGGATTTAGACAGTTACATGTAATTTGAAACCGTTGCTACGGATCTGTCTACCCTCAAATAAGCAGTGCGTGCAAGAGTGTGGGGAGTTGGGGGGTTAAAAATCTGTGCGTGCTGTGTATTAAGTTGAACAATAAAATGCTTTCTTTGGTTGTTAGTATGGGAAATAATATAACAGCTGTTGCAGAAGAAAATATACATAACCGCATAAACGGGGTATGTAAATATTTTCTTCTGCAATCGCTGCAAGTATTAATAATTTAAGGATAGTGGTTTTCACAATAAGAAATTCAGTGGATCCGATGTAAATATAAAGATTTTCTTTATTTTTTGTCTTATTTGACAAAACCAAAGAACTACAATGTAGGTCTTCTTCGTCCTGGATAATAACAATCGAATACATTACAATACATTTGTCCATAACTTGTCGATGAAAGAAGATCAACTCTTTTTTTACAATTCATTCAAAAAGTTCACACAAAAATCACAATTGTTTATCCAACCACTGATTTGGGTGGTGGTGGCGACCGAGTGTGGTGGTTTACTTTGGTAGTTGTGGGCGTTGTTGGGCCTTTCGTTGTACCTGGGTGAGGTGGTGTCTGTGTCGTGTACGGTGGTGGTGAGTTTGTGGTACCTTTAGTTGTGGTAGTTAGTGGTGGGGGTGTATCATAACGCCGTCTTAAAATTTTTGCCAGGTTTGAAACCGGAACTGTTTAGTTGGGAAAAAACGTCAATTCCACATATAAAATTTTTCTACATGTATATAAGCAGCAACAGCATCTCAAAAACTTGTTTTAAAATTTATGTACGCAGCGATTCATTCCGTAATATAGAAGTCTTTCCAGACATGGTCTGACGCCAAATTACAGTAGAAAACAAGCTTATTTACGGTTGCATGTGCCCCCTAAATGATAATATTCTTTGTCAGGTGTTTTTGCTTGTCAAGGACTTTGTTCGAATTTGCCCCCACCCCAACCCTTTCCAACTGATTTCTTTTTACAGGTTTCTATTTTGTTGTTCAAATCGTAGCACAACATACTAAGACTTTTGGTATACGGGGTTCGTAGATTCATTCTGTACATGCATTTCACAATAAATACGAATACGCAAATATAAGCTCTTCGTTTATACCACATTAGCAGACAACTGATTACCTTTGGCAAAAGGAAATCTGGCCTCACACAAGTTGCGACAATCAAAGTATCCATTCTCCGTGCACGTGCACCATATGCAACGGGTTGCGTCAGTGAAGCCTTGCGTCCCCCCTGTACGTGCACATTTCCATAGGGATCCCGCAGCCGCTGTGCTCACCAACAAAAGCGTCAACAATGTCAACTTAAGAATCATCTAGGAAAAAGAGATTGCGTAATTCTGTGTACATTGTCTTATCATAGCAAACACATGACATTCTTAGGTGACTAGTCGCACCTTAATCATGATCTGTCGTCTGGTCACGTTAAGTTGTTGGTCACCTCTGTAGTATGAAGGAAATAATAATTCAAGGCCGGTCAGTTTCATTTTCCAATAGAATTTTGACAATGCAAATCTTAAGTAATTTTTAGAGTTCTCTCACCTGGCATTTGGGGAGGGGAGGGGATATGCATTTTTCAGATTTAAAGGGACACAGAATTTCATGTTTACAAGATATTTTATTGACCAATCAACAGTGATCAAGGACGCCCGGAAGGCATTGTAACACAAAAGTACAATTTACACATTATCACGACAGAAGACAATAATATATCTTTCAAACTTTTCGGTGGAATTTCATGACTAACATGTTGCGAGAGCGTTTCAGACCACTTCTTTTATCTGAAAATTATCAAAATTAGGACTTTCAGATGTATTCGATCAAGGAAATGTTAGAAAGCAAAACCAAAATACCAGTGTCAGTTCGTGTTCAATGACGTGTGCTGTGTTACCAAATCGAACACACCCAGTACGTATACAGCGTAAATAATAACAGAGCTCGAGTCAATGTTTGTAATACAGGTGTTTGATGCAAGAATTTTCATGCAATTTTGAATAACTAAACTAATGCTATTTTTCTAGTAATTTCAAAATTGTATTCAAAAAAGGAAATGCAAATTTGTCTATGCCCAAACAAATTTACGAAATGCTTACAAGTAGATATCCCCCCTTTCCCACCTAGTATTTGTAGTCTTTCCATTTGCATGTACGTCTTCATTTGAAAAAATAAACAGCTGAACTGTCAAAAATGCTTAAAAGTATCAGATAACACACTAAATCTAATGTTTTCTTGGGACTATAAAGTTGATCACCTGTAAACTCCGTCTTAAGGTTTCATTAGAATAGAAAAACCTAGTAGAATATTTAGAATTTATCAATACCAGTTGTCAGAAAATTTTTGAGACATACCATGAGTATTGCATTCTCCATCAATTTTGTCAACACAATAGAAAGTAGAACAGTTTTTAAAACTGCACTCGCAACCACTCATGGTGCACTTTTTCACCAGTTATTTACATACACTTAAATAATGACCTTCAGACTTCTTTCTTATCAGTTATACTAAGCCTATCCTCAGTGAAAAGTACAACTGCTTTAGAAGATCAATTCACTTTGTACTTTTATTCAAATGACCAAAAACAAATACATAACAAATAACTAAATTCATTCTTTAAAAAATTGAAGTCATTTTTTCAGCAACATTTTTCTAAAATCATCGTTGCTCATTTTTGTTGCTGTGGCATTGGCCACTGGCTGTCCATTAGATTCTGTGTTTTGTGGGGGAGGGGGTTTACTGTTTTTAGCTGTGGCTGGGGTTCTCTGGATTGACCTTGGCACCAAGGACAGCTGTGTACGAGCTTTTCCTCTCCTAAAAACAAAAAATGGTTACTAAGAATTAATCTGGAGACTTTTGATCAGATAAACTGTTGTATATGTTCCAATATTGTATGTTAAACATTTATATCACATATCAAGTAAGAAAGTAAGTAAGAAGTGGGATGGAGGCAAAGAAAGAAAATGATCCACTAATTTACCAAACCTTGGTTTCACTTGTTAATTTATTTTGTTTTTAATATGATGTTTTACATTTGCAATCTTTACAAATGTTATCAACCAATAAAAACTGTTCAGATCAATTAACACTAAAACAACCAATTTACTCCTTACACTTCTGTCTCTTTCTTTCCCCCTCCCAGTGTTGGGGTGAAGGAGGTTTCATCCCTGCTGCTGAGGGGGGTACCTCTCTGTGGAGGGTTACTGATGGCTACCTCAATCTCATGTTCACCAATCTTCAATCCATCTGTCTTAACCACAGCTTTAGCTGCATCTTGCTAAAACAAAAACAAAAAAAAGTTATCTTTAGGAACTGTGTGTCTGGAGTACATGTTTAGAAAAAAATTTCTGATTTACATGTGTATAATACAGATTTAAAAAAAAAAGACTTTGAAATAAAATTAACTATATAACCCAGTATGACCTTAAAGACAACATAGATTATTTTCCAATCCTATTGCATTTTTGGGAGTTGAAGTATGTTTGATATACATGTATGTTTGATCTCCCTTGGCCATCAAAATTGTTCAAATCATTGGGCGAGCAATTTTTGTATAGGTTGTATAGTACCACTTCTTTGTGAGCTAATCTACTCGTAGGTGTACCCTGACAATCATAGGCATCTACTGTATATGCCTCCGCAATAGAAATTAAATACAGCGTACCACATATCATTAGTTTTCATTTGAAATTTTTTAGAAAATGAGTTGAAAAAGAAAATGTATACTTGAATTCTTACTAAAAGGTTACTTCAGGTTTCATGTTCATGAAGACTGAAATGATCATTTTGACCTGATTATGCCACGCTAGGCACTGGATTGACTGATTCATTGCTGATAAGAGGGGTTAAAAAGTTAATAACCGACTGCATAACATTCATGTCTCTAGAATTTGTTTTTTTCTTTACCCTTAAGTATTAATGTATACCATTTCATGGAGTAAAATAAAACAAATGAATAGCAAGAAAGTATTTATGTAATAATAGCATTATTTGCAGTCCATCTGACTTTCTTTAAACCATGTAATTTTTATAAAAAGAAATAGAAGGATTATTACAATAATTTAAAGATTTTTTTCTTTAAATAATAGAAAATTCAACTCCCAATAGTACATTCTGCACTTCAATTCATTAAACAGCTCAGTGTACATCCAGTTAGCATAGCTAAGGTCCTAGCTGCAACATTATTTTAATGGTCCTCTGCCATAATCACTGGATGTGTACAAGAGGAGCATGTATTCTATTAACTGCAGCTTCTGCCTAGGGTACTATGTACTGTACATGTATAAAAATTCACTTAGGCCACACCAATTTGTAAAATAGTTCTTCGGATTTTCAAAAATAAAAACTGAGGCGAGAGGGCGAAATAATTTTACAAATATTATTTTTTATTTTGGGGTTAAAAATTATGAGGCAATCGAAATACAAGTAATATAATTTTTTTTAATGAATAAAGCATGATTTCAAAGAGCGAGCGCTTAAAAAAATAAAGACTTAAAATTATCAGATATCATTTGTATACCACATGAACTTATGATTTTTAACTTTTTGATATTGTTTTCAATAAAAAAAAGTTTCAGTTTTCAAATACTTTATTTTCATAACAGGTAATGTTTTGCTACATTAAATAAGGTCTTTTTGAAGAATTTCCTCTCCAATCTGTTGCCCATTCTATCAAATCATTAAATAAATTCGGTGGTCTCATTTGCCTGTAATTTTTCCAGGGAGAGAATAATTTTTAGAAGCATTCATAAAACATGAAAACGCGTCTACTTTCTGTTCGTCATGTTTTGAATGAGGTACGTATTACATTGCAATTTACTTTCATTTCTACAAATGTTCTGTTAAGTTCTGTGCAAATTCCTAAGGACATGTCCAGTCTTGAAATCTGAATTACATCGCTCTTAGAATTTTTTTTTATTTTGACAGAGCAAATATCATCAATATTCACCAAACCTTTCGTGGACTTTTTGTGGTCTCAGTAACATCTTACAGCGCTTCAAAAGTTTCCTCGGCTTCTAGTTCGATTGCAGTATAAGGAAAAAATTCACATCCACTGTTTTTAACTATTGACGTATCGTAAATATAGAGAGTAGAAAAACTTCACACATTGTTACACAGTATGATTTACGAAGTATGAACTTTCTCAATCCCGCGCTTGTGTCATTCTTCAACCACGTGTTCCGAAGGCTTTTGTGCGTTTGGTGTAAAAAGTCGAAAAAAATGTACTAGGATATTTTGATAATATTTAATTTGGAATTGTTACAAATAGAAGGGGGGAATCTGACGAACTATATTGCAAATTGGTATGGCCTTAATGATGAAAAAACAAAATTTATTAAACATGCAAATCTACCTCATCCTCAAACTCTACATAGGCTAACCCTTTAGGAGCCCCACTTCTGTACGTCACCATTCGGACCTCGCGTACAGGGCCATGCTGTAAATTACATGTATAAAGATGAATTACTACCATTTATATACAAATGTGAAGAGACAGTAAAACATTTAATTAAATATTAAAACTGATAATTATACCTCACTGAAGATCTGGATCAAGGCCTCCCTGGTGCAAGTAAAAGGAAGATTCTTCACAAAAAGTTTGTTCTTCTCCATTTCAGTAGAAAACTGAAACACAATAACACAGCCTTTCATAAGCTACATCAAGTTAGAAACCACAGGGCATGATGGGTCTTTATTTACAAGTAAATTATTTAAAAAAGAATGATATTAACACATTTTTTAAAGTTTTATTTACATGTATGAGAAAAATAATTTATAAATTGATTTTACATCAATTCTTCTTCAATGATAATACTTAAGGACCCTCTCTACACTCCACCCCTAATTTCAGGGTACTTTTGTGTAGTTAGACTGACCCATCATTTGATATAGAAATAGAATAAATTTTAACCTGCACTGTATGACATAATTTAAAATAAATCCAAGTATTCTAAACATCATATCAGACCCAGATAGAGTAGTTGAAAACTTTATTTGCATGTATTTTCTCCATTTGATTAAGCAAAAGCGAATTTTATTTATAATTACTTCATTATCTTTGAAGATTTTACCTGGATAAAAAAGGCATGCTCCCTATATTAAAAATGAATTAGTTAATTTCAAAACATCCTCCTTTATGCTATATAATTTTCTCAAAGTCAAAAAAACATTTTTCATCAGTGTATAGAGGGTCCTTAAAAGAACACAAAACACACATTACTGATAACAGTGAAACATTTTCCAGCTCCCTCACCTTGAACTGAGCCTTCTTTTGGCTTCTGTCTTCACATTTTGAAACAAAAACTGGTCGACCCTCAACAGGTGTCCTGTCCAACTTTAAAGCTTCTAACATACCCAGCTAAACCAATTCATATAAAACAGAATTTTCATTTTCAGTCACTTTGAACTCTAAAAATCAAGCAGTAGGGGCTTTTCAAACAAAAATAGTTCTTAATGCTTCAAACAATATCTACTCCAAAAAATATTCTCTAATTAATCTGTATATGATGTACATATAATTACCAAAAAAAACAGGTCCTTACCTCATCTTTAAATTCTACATAAGCATATCCTTTAGATTTTCCTCTAATAGTTTTCACGAGTCGGATATCTGTCATTTCCCCACACTACAAAAATTTCTTTTAAATTAAGTCTTTTTCAGTGTATAATGGTATATGAACATTTAATGTTTAAAATATTACACTGCTCCTTCGATGAGACAACAAAAAGCTAAAAATTAACCTTGGCAAAAAGTTGCCCAATGCGATCCTCATCTATGGAGTAATCCAGATTACTGACAAATGCTGTACGTTTGGATTTATTCGGATCTTGCTCAGCTTTCTCCACAAAATCTACTTGAGTGTTTGAGCCATCCCCCTGGCCACCACTGTTGGATGTTTCCTCCTCTAACAGGTAAATATTGAATTCATCAATAAAATGGCATCCATGTTTAATGAATTGATAGTATATAAATAGTGCACGTTTTTGAGGGTAACAGTTGAAATTGACACCCCAAGGAAAACCATTGTCAACCGACGCGTCAGCGGAGGTTGACAATGGTTTTCCGAGGGGTGTCAATTTCAACTGTTACCCTCAAAAACGTGCACTATTTATTTTATTATACTGAATGTCTTATTGATTTCGGATGTCATAAAAAAAAAAATCGGAGATCGTCGTTAAGTTCACGCTTAGAAAGCTTTCAAACTCCCCGCTTCTATTTTTCTCAATAAGAAAGCTTCGGAAAAGATTTACCAACCTCTCTATTGTTTGTTTGCTACTCAAAAAGTCCTTTATCATCTAAAGTTTGCACTCGCAAGGATGTTTCGTCTGTCGTTTGTTGTTTTCAAGTAAGCTACATCGGACGCAAGCTTTTATTGACGTCGTTTATTCGGCTTCTTTCAAACGCACAACCGACGTTTTGAGAATTCTACGGTGAACCGTACGCGCATGATTTGAACGCATGTGATATTTTCGTAATGTTACCCGTTGTCAAGTGTGTTGCTAACGCTGAGGGTAACATTACGGATTGTTAAATGCGTCTAAACCAATCAGATTTTAGTATTTAACATGAAAGTATAATAATACAAAATATTAGACAGGAATCTTTTGTACATGTAATAGAAAAATTTAAAATCGGTAAGTCTCATGAATGAATTTATAATGCAATTCATTGAAGTTAGGGATTCTGTACCTATGCAATATAAAATCTGAATCTACATGTATTACATTAATGCAGAGTTTTATTGTAATCAATCAAAGTATTTATAAGCATCAATAAAGTTAGAGTTACTGTAAACCAACTTTTATTCGCATGCGAGAAACATCCGCAAGTTTCACAACCTACATTTACTTGCGAAAATTAATCACCACGAACCATTTCTTTTGCTTTGTATTTGAAGAGAATGTTTCCTCAGTCGCGAAAATTAATCACGCGAATTGATTACAAAATGATAAATAGCGAATAAAAGATGACGCGAATAATAGTTGGTTTACAGTATTCAAGTCAATGTACCTATTTTTGGCTTCTTGGCTGCATGCTCTCCTCCTTTATACCCTGGAGGGGGTCCTTTATATCCAGGTGGAGGGGGTCCCTTGGACTCAGGTGGAGGTGGCTCCTTGAACCCAGGAGGGGGTGGTCCCTTTGAACTTGGTACTGCAGGTACTTTGAATTCAGCTTGCTCTTCTTCTGACTGAAACATATCCTACACAATTTAAAACTGCTAACAAGCTACCAGTGATTCAGGGAATTTGTATCCCCTGCTTCAGGAATAAAGAAGAGGGTGGAAAACCTAAAAAAAAATGTAAATGGCAAAAGAAAAAAGGTTGACCATGACCTTTCAGCTTTTGGTCTTAAAGTTAATATGGGTCATTTTTAAGGACTCTCTATACACTGATGAAAAATGTTTTTTGGACTTTGAGAAAATTATATAGCATAAAGGAGGATGTTTTGAAATTAACTAATTCATTTTTAATATAGGGAGCGTGCCTTTTTTATCCAGGAAAAATCTTAAAAGATAATGAAGTAATTATAAATAAAATTCGCTTTTGCTTACTCAAATGGAGAAAATACATGCAAATAAAGTTTTCAACTACTCTATCTTGGTCTGATATGATGTTTGGAATACTTGGATTTATTTTAAATTATGTCATACAGTGCAGGTTAAAATTTATTCTATTTCTATATCAAATGATGGCTCAGTCTAACTACACAAAAGTACCCTGAAATTAGGGTGGAGTGTAGAGAGGGTCCTTAAGTTAAAGAAATTCATGACCTTAAGATTCATTGCAGAAAGGTTACAGAGAACTTTAAGTTAATATCAGGAAACATTTTTTGCAATGTATGAATTTCTGATCTTGGTCTTTGACCTTTTGACCTCAAAATCAATAGGAGTCCTTTTTTAGTCATATTGACTGAAGGTATAAAATTTCACTGCAAATCTCAAAGAGAACTAAAGTTATCACCAGGAATCCATTTTAAGCAAGATATTAATATTTGACATTTACCTTTTGACCTAAAAAGTGATAGGGGTCTTCTTTAGGTCATTTGGAGTTATGATATAAAATTTCATTGACAACCTGAATGAAAGGTAAGGTCAAATGTCAGGAAATATCAGGAATATCAGGAAACAATATTTTGTAATTTATAAATGTATGACCTTGACCCTTTGACCTTAAAATCAATAAGGGTCTTCTTTGAGTCACTGAGAGTTATGATATATATTTTCATTGAAAAAGCCCACAGAGAACTAAAGTTATGAACTGGAAATAATTATTTCCAAATATGAATTTCTTAACTTGACCTTTGACCTTAAATCTTTAAGACTTGAGACATTTAGTTATGTAAACAAAAGTGTTAAATGCAGATAGAATGACAGAAGGACAGACCCAAATTAATATCTTCCACTTTCAATGAAAGCAGTGGACAAAATAACATATTTACACATGCAAGTTTTTTGATACCGGTATATTAAAATAATTTGGAAAATACAAAATCCTTATCACATAATTCAGTTAAGTCACCTTTCTTTTCCTGTTTTCAGATTTGTCTGTCTTTTCTTTCTGTGAAGATTTGTCTGCACTTTCTTTTGGTGACGATTTTTTTCTCTCATTACCGTCTTTCTTCCCCTTCTTTCCTTTTTCTTTTGCATCAAATCTTTTCTGTTTCTTTTCTAGTCTTCTATTCTGTCTTTTTTCTTCCAATTCTGACTCCTTGAACACAACATGGTGGCATAAATCAGTAACTGAGTTACATGAAAGCAATCATTTCAGGAAATATCTTCTTTTTTATGATTATTGTTAGATGATCAATTTCTTACCTTTCTCTCTTTATTTATGGCATCCATATGTATCTCACACTTGGTTACAGCTGTGTCATACTGTTCCAAATTCCCTATTTAATACAAATTTAACAACTATACAAGTATATCTCTATTATCATATTAAATCAAAGCTATCATGAACTACAACGCTTGGCTCAACATATCTGACCTTCCTCTCTTTCAAAGTTGATCATAGCTTCGACAATTCCTTCTGGCCAGTCTGTTACCACATTGAGTGCTCTGTTCAGAAGTTTACGGCAGTGTTTATTATCACCGTATGCCCTTCAATAAAATAAGCCAATCAATGGTTAGCATCATATGGAATCATAAACACTAAAAATTGACATTAAAAGCAGATCTGCTTCTTATGAGACACATTGAATTTGGATTAAAAAGCAAATAAATGCATGTTTTTATAACTGGTTAAATACAGCATTTCTCAAAAGATTTTTGATGTTTTCTGGTAGTTTTGTAATGAAAGAGAAAATCTACAGATCCTCACTGTTTCAGCAATATCATCGGAAAATATACAAATACCTTTCTATTTTTAGATAATCCAACCATAAAGCTGCCTCATGATTTCTTCCTGCAGACATGATGTCATTCCAGATCTCTCTAGCCCTTGTCATATTTTTACAAAACTTGCCCTGCAATTTTTAAAAAATTTTCTTTCTTTTTTTTTTTTTTTATATATTTACGAATATATTTCATTAATACAATTTATTCTGAGGGTACATCAAATATTTCAAATATGTAAATGTAAGGATAATTCTTTTTCCCCAATCATAAAGACAAATAAGAAAATGTCTCAATTTCAGGTCACCTTTCATAATGGAAATTTTGTTTCTCTATTGGCTAACAATTTAGAACATATTTTTATGATCTATACATAAACTGTACCTCTATTACTGCCCAGAACTGCTGTAAACTCCCCTTTGGATCTGCCTCCACACCATAATCTGTCATAAAATATTTAGATGATATTTTGAGTATTTCCAATTTCCTACCCAGTCCTGACCTATATGGTATATGATGGTAGGTAGCAATGATAATCACTTTATAAATTCTTATGAAGCATTTGATAACAGTGTATAAATTATTTAGTTTCATACCCCAATTTTTATTTAAATTTCACTCTGAAAAACAGCAACAAATCTTTGTGATTTTTTTTTTTTGGGGGGGGGGGGGGGGGGGGTCCATAGCAAAAGAAAAATTACCAAAAATTAAATTTAAGCCTTATCATAAATTTAAATGCCTTTAGATATTAAGAAAGGAAGGGAAGACTGACAACTACAACAAAGAAAAAGCTAACTTTAATTGATAAAAAATCAACTGCAAAAATAAAACAAATTCACTATCAATATAAGAGTAATTTAAAGCTTACATGATAGAAAGTTAACAGCACTTTCAACAGTTATTCTGAACAACTCCAATTCATCTTCATGTTCTGTGGGATAAAAATGTTCTCACTAGACAATTAATTACAAACGATAAAAATATATATAACATATATTAACACACAAGTAATTAAAAAAAAAAAAAGTTTTCACTTCTGCTTTTGCAAGACCTTAACACATTCGATTCTCAAGAGCAAGCCATTACCAACTTAGAATAAAAGAAGAGGATATTAAAAACTTTCAGTACTATCCTTGTTAACTGGCGAACATGAGAGAGCATAGTGTATGTGTACTTAAAAAAGCGGGCTTTATATTTTAGCGGCTTTGGCGTAGACAAAGATGCACTAATTCATGCATACCGCTAAGAAATCATTTATATATACAATACACGGCATGGACATGTGTAGCACTAATTCATGATTACTCTAACAACTCCATACTCGGTGATTGCACTAAATTTTGAATATGCCAATTTATGTACACGTACAGAATGTATTCAACAGTGTTACACTTGGAACATTACCCTGATCCCACTTAATTCTCCGTCGCAGATAGTCACAGTACGTGCTCCACACCACTAGATAATCAGCTCCAGAGTTAAAGCCACACTGTAATGCTCTGTCCACCAACTCTAAAAGTGTGAAAATTTCATCATGTACAGCATTTATAAAATCCAAGATCTGATTTAATGAACAGAGTAAAGATAATATTTGGTAATACGTTGATAGTAATCATATCATCATAAAGCCATGAATATTTGGACATTTTTTTCATCTAGTTTGTTAAAAGGAAAGTCCACTAGACACTGTACCTTTGATTTCCTTTTGTGATTTATGAAATCTCTCCATAGCTAGTATGTATCTCTGCCATAGCTGTGAGCACCAAGGACAATTTCTGACAGATCTTTCATACATTCCTAGAACCAGGGTTTCCACCTGTAGTCTTTTGTGATCCTGTAAATAGAATATTAGTGGTTCAATGATATCACAAAGTTAGGAGGAAAGACAAATATCAATGCACATAAAATAAGAATAAAAGAAATACCAGATATTTAGCATATTTCAGCCATAACTCTGCATTTAAACAGTTCTCTTGTAAAGCTCGCTCAAATATGTTGTGAATTCTGGCTGGATCATCGTGAGTCATCTCGTAATCAATATAGGACAAGTAAGCATCCAATCTTGGCGGCTCTGCTGAATTCTGCAAGATACATACAGAATACCACTAAATGCTTGTATTTTAAGGACCCTCTATACACTGAAGAAAAATGTTTTTTGGACTTTGAGAAAATTACATAGTGTAAAGGGGGATATTCTAAACTTAACTCACTCATTTTTAATATAGGTAGCATGCCTTTTTTATCCGGGAAAAATCTTCAAAGACAATGGAGTAATGATAAAGAAAAATCGCTTTTGCTTACTCAAGTGGAGAAAATACATACAAATAAAGTTTTCAACTATTCTATCTTGGTCTAATAAATGGTTTAGAATACTTGGATTTATTTTAAATTATGTCACCCAGTGAGGACTACAATTTATTCCATGTTATGTCAAATGGTGGGTCAGTCTAACTACACAAAAGTACCCTGAAATCAGGGTGCAGTGTAGAGAGGGTCCTTAACTGTCAGTGAATTTAATTTTAAAATTATCCTTCTCATCTATTTTTAAACAGAAATTAACATACACATACAAGTATGAAAACCCTTAGAAGACATTTACTTAGTACTTACTAAAGCCTCTTCATATGGTATTAACTTTTCCAGTTTATCCAGAGCTTTACTATAGGCCTCTTTGGTTCCGTCATCAATCTCATCCTCAAAATATTCTTTGAATTCTGCCATGGTTTCCTGCATATCTGTTTCATATTTAACATAATTACTTCTTCAAATAGTATGCGTACAACATTTTATAATTGTGTAGTGCAGAAGAAGTGTAATACAAATTTACCCATTAAAGGGATGGATAGCTGTCTTTTGAAAAGGGAGACTACTCTATCCTGCTGGGTATTGAATTTTTCTTCTTGTTCAGGAGTGGCTACTTGTCCTGGTTGTGGCTAAAACCCAGAAACAAAAGCATTTCAAATGAAATTGCTGAACAAAAAGAATAGTGCACTTACAAGTCAGCAAAGGTTTAAAATAAAATATTGAATATGTAAGAATGATAAGTTTGAACAACTAACTGAACAAAAACAGACTCTATCATCTGCAGCTGGCAAGAAAATTTGTACAAAGTTCTTAAGAGTTATTCCCCTTGTCTGCTTATCTGCAATACGAAAAATCTGTCCTTTTCTTCACCTAAACTCTCCTCCCTGACCCCAAAACAGGTGACAGAGTCAAAATTGGTATTAAAATATGTCTAATTACCTACTGAAACAGTATACAAAATTTCATAAATATGAGATAATCACTGGAAAAAAACATTAGGGAAAAAACATGATATTTGTGAATGGATAGACAGAGTCATTATTGTAAAGCATCTGCAAACTTTGACAGGGCCCTCAAGAGTCACAAAATACCACAATTATGAATAACAATAAAATAAATAATACGAATCTTTTGACAAAATTTTAATGTATTAAATTTTTGTAATTTTTTTTTACCATATAACCACTCATTAGAGCATTCTCAAACTCCCTATAAGCCTCCCAGAGACTAGATCCAGCTGCAACATGAAGGCCAGCTGCTGACAGAGCCCTCTCAAAGACATCCCGAATGTGGGACATTCCATCTATCTGACCCATCCCTCCAATACAGAACTGCACATATTCCAACCACACATCTACAGCTAAAATTAGATATGGATGTTTTATAGTATGTTTCAGTGTAAAAATGGCTAAATATAAATTAATATTGAAACATGCAAGTATGTCTGGCCTGACAAAAATCCTTATTCAAGTAGCATGACAATTTAATGTATGAATGCAAGGAGGTTAGAAACTGTTGTTACATGTATCTGTTACTGTATTTTAAAAGATTAAGATTGCCATCTGGACTTTCACCATTATTTTTTTTTAATTAACATGACTTACACAGATAGTCTTTTACTGCCCTCTCAAACAGGTCATAGACATGCTTCCTCTCACTTTCATCTGTTGCCAAAGGAATCTCATCTCTGAGCCATTCCAACCACAGATCTAAACAATCAGAGAAAAATGAATACCATAAATGTCTGTAACAAAACAACGTCAAACACTATTAAATTTTACTTTAAAAAAATACCAAAAAAACCATTATATTTGCCATCATTTGGCTAAAGTGATAAAAAAATTCAAGATTCTTAAATGATGTATAAATGGTACATGTGCAAGGGGTGATCAAAAAGTTTGCGAACTATCTCTATATCTACAAAACCAAAATTCAGATCAGAATGAAATTTCGCACACATATACATGTAGTCATAAATATGTTCAATAAAGAGCAGATATTGAGTAATGTTTTGCTCTGCATTTATGATGTCATATTGTGAAATATTTAGATGACTTGTGACAAAAAATGGTTGAATCCATTGTACTCAAACAAGGAACGGCTATAAAGTTTAAGTTAAATCTTGGAAATTCCTTTGCAGTTGCATATAATAATCTGTACCAGGTTTATGAAGGCAAATGACTTGCCAGAAGTTTAATTATTAATTTGATTGTTTTAGTGAAGGAAGGGAGATGGTTAAAAATAATGTTCGTTCTGGTGCCTAGTGAAAGTAAGCTTGGAAAGAGATGTGTCCTTAGTTAAGCAATAAGATATCAATTGTAACAGGCTTGGGTTAAAGTTTATGACAAATGTCTGTGGACTATACAACAATTCAATTTTAATTTTTTATTCCATTTCAAACCGGCATTTTTATCAACTGAAGCGGTCAATTTGGCCGGTAGCAGCTCTTAGGGAGAACACTGTATACATATTTATACCTTGGACACTGAGATTTTTAGATCAGAAGTCTTTTAATATTAAAGGTGCTTAGACACAGATTTGAAGTTAATATTTTCTCAAATTTTCTGTATAATATCACGACTTATATATTGCAATAGCATTTCACATGAAAATATAATTAAAAACTTATTTTATCTAGAAATTATTGGAACTACGAATTCCTAGACGAGTTTGATTAACACATCATTGCACTTTCACAAATTTTATCTTTGTCCTTAATATTTAAGAAAAGAAGTGATTTTGTTGTGTATTAATGAAAAACATTACATCTATAATTCAGAAAATTCAGAGTAGAAATGTGCGAAAGCAAACCCTCTCACTAATATCATCAGCCCGTGCTCAGTGTTGTGTACAGAGTTTAACAAATTGAATACACCCGTGAAACGTAAACTGTTTTTGTAAACAGGGCACAAGCTCTGTTATTGTTAATGTTTACGATTCACCGGGTGTGTTCAATTGTTAAAGTCTGCACACACCACTGAGCACGGATTGACAATACTGTGAGTGGGTTTTGCTTTCGAACATTTCTACTCTGAATTTTCTGGATTATAGTTTTAATTTTCATTAATACACAACAAAATTGCCACTTTTCTTAAGTATTAAGAATAAATTTAAAATTTGTGAAAGTGCAAGGATGTGTCAATCAAACATGTCCAGAAATTTGAAGTTTCAATAACTTCGAGATGAAATAAGATTTTTATTTTATTTTAGTATGAAATGCTATAGCAACATATAAGTCATGAAATTATACAGAAAATTTGAGAAAATATTAACTTCAAATCTGTGTCCAAGCACCTTTAATAATCAGAAGTAACTCATGAGATTTCTCTGAATTTGTATGACTTCCCAAAACATCTTTTTTCCCAATTATGGAAAAATCATCATCATAAATAATACATGTTGAGGAAAGTCTAATACTGGACCCATGATGTCATCCTTTTTTTTTTTTTTTGTTTTGTTTTTGGTGATCTAAAAAAGCAATGGCAGAAGACACTGAAGATTGTCTTCCGGTGTCATTATCTTACTGAGTTAAATTGTATTACCTTGAGTTAGGGGAAAGTACTGGCTCATTTTCTCTCTTGCGTCTCTAAGTTTCTCCAGTTCTCCAGTGTTACGGAGAAGTTTTATCATTTCTGTGTGTCCATCATACAAGTACGGATTTTCCTCTATCTGTTTAAAATATATATATCACAATTGAATAAAAAATGATTTCACTGAAATTCAGAAAATCTTTCATCCAAGAAACTAAATTGGGTATACCTTTGATAAAATTGAAATAATTTTATAAATAATAGTTAATTAATGTAATATCGACAATTTGGGTGACAACAATTCTAACAAGAGGCTCATGGGCCACAATACTAACATGAGTCACCTTGGTCCTGTTGTTCATCACATACCTGTCAACATTCCAAATATTTTTGGGGGGAGAAAACACGCGATGACCTTTTTTGATAGTAAAAAGTCATCGCGCGTTCTTTTTGTTCATACTGATAACTAAGAAATAACAAATGATACACTTTAATGTTCTTTAATCTAATTGTAAGCTGCTGATTTAGTCAGCTTTAGAGTGTCCTTAGAAGGTTTCACTTGATGGCATTCCTCTTTACAGTTTATTTTAGCACATAGAAGACTACATAGTGTCTGATTGTCCATGGAAGCTCTTTGTTCTGTCTGTATTTTTCTCACAAGGGAGAACACCCTCTCACAATCTGCATTGCTGTTTGGGATACAGCACATAGACTGAGCAATTTTATTAAGAATTGGGAATCTTGGTGTTCCAGAGACTTTGTTGGTGATTTTCCCCATCTCTCCCCAAAATGAGTCTATTCTTGTCTGCCCCTTCTCAAAGTTTGGAAGGTCACAGTCAGGAGAAACACTGAAATCCAGATACTCCTCTTCCAACTTTGGGAAGTCCTTTTCCTGAACTATGGCAGGGAATCTTCTGGCAATCTCCACTATAGACTGTAAGCTGGTCTCTTCCCTTCTGTGAGGATTCAAGAATCCTAAATTGTTGACAACTGGGTCCTTGAATGGAAAGTGCTTTAGCATTTTCTTTGTGATGGCACAGTAGAACCCCCTTACATTCCTAGAATTAGACAAAAACAAAGAGGTATAATATCAGTATGAGTTTTTGTATATTAATGCAACATTCCTTAATACATGATGAACACTGCATACCACAAATATCTGAAGAAAGTTTTTTTAGCAACTTATTAATTTACTTTCTTTACTTAAACTGAGCTAAGAACTGACAGCTTAAAAAACTTAAAAGGTCAGAATCTAAACTTACTGGAAAAAAATTGCCAAGTCTACTGGTGGAATATCCTCATCATTCTCTGCAATGTAGAACCTGGTAAGAATTCCAACTGCAAGTATGTTATCTTGGAGCTGGTTTTCTGGATTTTGGAAGTCCACACTGATGAGGTCCTTGGAATTCTTGATTATTCCTGCCTTTATAAAACGGCCAAGGAATTTTCTTAGAAGTTTGTGGATTTCTTCTCCAAGATATCCAATCCTTGATTCATCAGCCTACAAAGATAGAAGAAGAAATCAGTACTTAAGTAATATACAGTTCTGTAATTTTGTGATTTATTAAAACAAAATTATCAATATATTAAGATTATAGCTTATATACCTGAAATGTAGTGTTGAACTCATTCAATGGCTCCAACACATAACCTAAGAAGTGGAATGTCATCCTCATCTCATGGCTTCTGAGGAGCTCTGCCACTCTCTTAACTCTTCCAGGCTTCTCTACATCACTGTGTGAGTTGAAATAGCTTGTCAGAGCAGGCCAGTGGTGCAGCAACCTTTTGACACACTTCTCAAGACTTAGCCACCTGGTTGAGCAGTGCTTCAGAAGTTTTGAAGGGTCAACATCACAGAAGTCCAAGTATTCCTTGTATGTTTCCTTACGTAATGCACTGTTAAAAGAAAAGAAGTAAAATCTAAGGTCAAGATAACAGATATAAAGTGTGCAATTTGAAACTATGTAAAACTGAAAACTAAGTTAAATATTACCAGTAGATGTATTTATTAATGTATTTATTAGATAAATGTTTTACCTATGGTGAAAATGATAATAGACGTCAACAAGGAGGTCATCTACAGGAAGGGACAGACTTTTGACACCAGCCATTGTGCAGAGATTGGCCAAATGACAAATGCAGCCAATGTCAAAAACATGTGGCTGCATTTCCTTGATCTTTGTCATCACTGAATTCTTCTTGCCCATCATGACATTACAGTTGTCAGAGGAGAAAGCAATCAAGTTTTCCCAAGGAATGTTGTTGTTTCTACAAAATACATTGATAAATTAAGAACAATTCCCTTATTGAAATCTTTATCTGTAAAAAAAAAAAAAAAGGGGGGTATTCAATATAAAATCTATACACATTGAACTTACATAAAAACTTGTTCAAGGTGGTCAAATATATTCTGGGAAGTTCCCACATTGCAAATTGGCATGTCCAAAAATTGAGTTACTGCCTGATTGTCAAAGTATCTGACAAATATAGCAAGGGTTTTCTCAGAGTTTCTATCATTGCTTTCATCACAGGCTAAGGAAAATGGCTTTGTCCTGCAATTTTGAACTACTTCCTTGTGAAGCTGAGGGGCAAGGGCGTTCTTGACAATCATGGTAGTCTTTGTGCGGCCACAGGCAAATTTTTTTAGCAATCTGGCTGTCAGGAAACATGGACTTGCAGAGTTTCGTGAAATGGTCTGCAACAGCAAATGGGATGTTGTGCTCCGCAATGAAATTTGAAAATAAAAATTCTGCTTTCACCACTCCTGAAATGGAAATTATTTGGTCAAAGATCAACTTAATGTACTTGAAAATATAAACTATAAATATGTAGTTTTTTGCATGTTTAAATATTACAAAATCATTTAACTGCATTCTCCCTCATGACACTATGTCTGTTACATTCATTAAAATTTACATTTTCATTAATTTCAGTACATATTTCACCAATTTCAAACAAGTGCAATTTGCAGTTCTTTAAATTATGATACGTCTTACCTTCATCACTTGAAGTTGTCAAGAAATTTTGTATTGGCATTGTGACGTTCTGTGATTTTTTGCTGCTTTGATGAGCTGCTGATGAAACATGCTTCATAAGATAATTTTTTTTACCGTGGTCAATCTTTATATTTTTCATACACAGTCTGCAGATAAGCATGATCTTCGCCTTTCACACTTTTTGTTAGCCAACCTTGGAATTCTGCTTCTTTTTCCCAAGAATTTAGGTACTTGCAGACGTATCTTTTCTTTTTTGGCTTTGGTGGTGTATTTTCCATGCTTAAAAACTTCGTACGTGATTATAATAAGGAATGCCATATTTCTAAAACTTATTTCCATTTATAAGCCGTTTATTAGTATATTGTCATATTTTGCTGCAGAGTGTCAATTCGACACTAGCTCGTATCCCGTTGTCATTTTTCTAATGTGTATTTCTAAAATTTCCACATCTGGCATGCCTGTCTCTGTTAATAAACTCTGCTAATGAGAATCGGAAGCAATTACAATCCCAGTAATCACTGGTAGCACAGTTGACACCTTGTTGATTACCTGTTATCAGCAGCAATAAACATGTATCTACCGATAAACAATGAACTGCCATCTTCTCTTTCACAGGAAATATGGTATTATTCAAAGCGAAATCGGTAAAAATTCCGGATTTCTTAAAAATCAGTAGAAATTGGGGGTAAAAAATATATCGGTAGACAAGCGGTAGAATGGGTTCAAAATCGGTAGACTCCCGAAAAAATCGGGAGAGTTGACAGGTATGTCATCATTATTTTTACTTTTTTTTTATTTGTTAATTTCTTCTTTAAATATCATGAAAATTCAGAGTACATATTGAGGACCAAAATCTAGCCCAAAGAGAGCTCATATGATTTAATCAAGAATGAATATGTACAATGTTGGGATGTTTCAATATCAATACAATTAGCTGCAGAACTGTAGCGTTATAGTTTAATATTTTAGTCTTTGACCATAACGCTACAGATCACGTCATGCAAATATTGTGCAATTTACAGCGCAAGATTTTCTGCACTTTTTTGGGATCGATGTATTTCGCCACTTTCCAGCATTGTTCAATCAACCTTTCATTCCCTAATTCTAAACATATTCTATGACCAACCTGTATATTTTTTCCACCTCTTAACCCTTTATAATTGTCTCTACAGACCAATAAACTCGCTTGTTGTGAATTTGTTGTTGGATGGCATAAAATTGAATTTATTCAAGACTTAAATATAAAACCAAACCGCTACAGTTCTGCAGCTACAATACAATCAACACGATCCTTGTGTTCTAAGAAGATTTTTTTCTTGTTCATGTCTACACATGCAACATGTAAAATTTAGATGTCTGATTTCGACCCAACCCTAGTGTAGACCAGTCCCAGGGCTCATAATTTAAAAAAAAATTATTCCATGTAACTTAGGTGTGTTTTGCTTTTTAATAAATAAATAAAGCCATTATAAAGGAAAAACTCAGTATATGAAATTGTGGGGTAGCATTTGTATCTATAGATGTTCTAGGGATTTGCATGTGAATCATGTACACTGTTAATCAACCTGCGTCTGAAGTTCCTCAAGCCTCTTTTTGTTTGCTTCCTCGTCGTCATCATCCTCACTCTCTCCGCCGGAATCACTAGAACTGGAGTTGTCAGATTTCATTTCTGCATCCTCTGTTTCTTCTGCATTATTCTCGCTCTCCTCTTGAATAATTTCGAGGGAATCTCCTCTATCCATGCTTTCCGCCATTGAGCGTAATTTTATCGTTTCAGATTTCGGACCTTCTTCACTAAAGAGTTCGTAAAATGGCTGCGCCCATGTTGAAAAACGTTCCCATCAGGTAAGTCTAATCAAATTTTGATATATTTTTGCTTGTTAAGTATGGAACAAAAGTTTTAAGAAAAATTATTTAATAAATAATGAGATTCTACGCATGACACGTTTTTAAAAGTTCAGAAAATATTTCTCTTTAGCCTTTAGCTATGTAACAGAATTAAAAGTGGCTATAATATGCGTTGTATTTAGTGAGGCCACACTCCTACTAGCACTAGCTAGTGGGTTAACCCTTTAGCTTAGTCGGTAGAGCGTCGGATTTTAAATCTGAGGGTTGTAGGTTCGAGCCACAGTGTGGACACTCCTATAGCTAATCGGTCATTGGTGCCCAACTACAAAACCCACATCAGGTGAGTGGTGTTTGTAGAGTCTCGTGTGCGAGATTTCTCAGGGGTAAGAAATCTCAAGAAAAAGAAGGGGGAAGTGTAACAGAATTAAAAGTGGCTATATGTGTTGTATTTAGTGAGGCCATGCTCCTACTAGCACTAGCTATAGTGGGTTAACCCTTTAGCTCAGTTGGTAGAGCGTCAGATTTTAAATCTGAGGGTTGTAGGTTTGAGCCACAGTGTGGACACCCCTAGCTAATTGGTCATAGTTAGAATAATCTAACCCTGTCTTGGGACAAGCCCTCACCACACGTTTAAGTTAAACCGGGTGCGTAGGACAACATCAATTTGACGAAAGAACGTTCTATCTATTTATCCATTAATCTCCTATAGCATTGCTTACATCAAAGGTGCTTGAGGAGCCAAGATTGAGCAGTTGTTATCGATGAATTTGTTTTCACAATCTCTTGAAGAATTTCATGAACTTTGTAAAGGAATATTGCTGATTTTCATAAGCCACATATAAGCTTTATAATATCATTATTTAAACTGTTGAATAAAAGGGAAACAAAAGTCTTCAAATAAAACAAAAAAACAATTGAGTGCACACCTCACTGCTCCACTGACTTTGGATCGCTGTTTTATTCACCATCTCAATGAACACTATATCTTCGTTACAAATTTTTTGTATTTCTTTAACTTTCTCTTCATTTTCAACCTTTATGTTGATGCTGTGGTCACCGTCTCTGCAGTCCCCTTTGTGACACACAATGGCAGGGTCACCATTTTAGAATTTTCATGTTTTTTACATTCTGAATTTCAGTTAGATAGCAACAAAGATAATAATTAATTAATTAATTAATTAATTAATAATAATAAAATTAATTTATCATATTTTGGGTCAAATATTTAATATTTTCAGTCTTTGTGTTATGTCTTGTAGATTTTTCAATTGTTGCTGTAGAAATGCAAGAATTGACAAAAGAACAGTTTCAAATGGTAAGCTATCCTTGAATATTTGAAGATAAAATTGTAAATGGAAAGTTCTCTGTCATTCAAAATAATTTTAAAAATTGCAGAGCTGCCAATATCATAAAATGAAAAATTGGAAGAAGGGGGTCCAGGGGCTGCTGGAGATTTTTTTGTGAATGGACCTTTTCATTATATAGTCAAACCTCATTATCTCAAACTAGATGGGACCGAGAAAAACTTTAAGATATCTGAAGGTTCAAGACATAGAGGGTAAAATACTTAAGAAATACATAGTTAGGACTTCCCAATCACTTCAACATATCCATGGTATTTGAGATATCCATGTTCGAGATACTGAAGTTCAACTGTATTTAGAAATGATTTATATTGCAATTTTGAATAGAAACTAACAACAACAAAACAAGCAATTGCTGGAAGAACTATGACTTTTTCATTATAATAGTGAAAACTGAAGGTGAACAGCTACAAAAAATCTGGTATTTCAAACTTTTGACTGAGAGAAAAAAAGGAAATTGGAAGAATACATAGAAGAATCATAACGAAGGCATATTTTAGGTGCTCAATCTGCACATGTAAGCATTACACCAAAATCATAAGGATTGGCAGTTCTGTGTGCATTATAACAATCATTTTAATACAATTATGTCTAATTGTGTGAGCAAAGAAGTGGAAACAAATTTAATAATACCGTAACTAATTCACCAGTATTACACAATACTGAATGAGTCTTCACTGGATTTCTATACAATTAAAAAATACATTTATAGAGTAGAAAGCTGTTTTTATATTCAATGAATTTAGGTAAAATTAAGATTTATGCTGATGGACCCTCTAGGTTTAATTTCATGATAGATAATGTAAACAACAATATAAGTACACTGCCTGATATTAGAAATAGTGATTAACTGCAGCATTGCAGGGATAACCCTTGACAAGCTAATTCAGGGAATTTTTGTCTCCTTTTTAAGGACAAAATATGAGGATGGAAGACAAAAAAAATGCAGATGGAGAAAGAAAAGAGGGATTGACCTTGACCTTTCACCTTTTGGCCTCAAAATCCTATTAATAGAGATCTTTCTCTTTAGAGAGATTTATTTCCTTAAGTTTCATTGCAAAAACTCAAACAGAACTAAAGTAATCATCTGAAGAAAAAAACTTTACCCACTATATTAATTTTTGACCTTGATCTTTAATCTTTTGACCTCAACATCAATAAGGGTCTTAAAGTCATTAAGAATATGATATAAAAATTTCATTGCAAAAAGTCCTACAAAAAAGTTATTTTCCGGAAATCTTTTAATGCAATATATGAATTTCTGACCTTGACATTTGACCTCAAAATCAAGAGAGGTCTTCTTATTATAATGAATTTCACTGCAAAAGTTCAAAGAGAATTAAAAGATGTTTGTGCTGTATATGAATTTTTGACTTTGACCTTTTAAGTCATCTATTATATAAGATTTCATTGCAAAAGTATAAAGGATTTTTGTGGTGATGTCCGGAAATTAAAGTATTACTCACAGACAGACATATGCATGGACAGACAGATGGGCAAATGGACAGACCCAAATTAATATCCCATATTTGCTTGTAGTGCAAATAGGGGACAAAAATCAGAGGGAGATTTGTTTTATCCCAGTAACGATGCATACCAATACTTTATACATAGTTATGAGTATAAGATAGAGTTTCCAAATGTGTTTGGGTGACAAAAAAACCTCGAATTTAAAGTAGTAATTTTCCTCTTTTGGCTGTTTCTTTTATCTTATGTTTACCTACATTTGTTGTTTTTCGTTGCTCATATCATTATGAATTTTTATTTTATTTTTGTGATGAGTTTGCTGAGTTACTGTAGATTACCAAATTTTCCCGACACCTTTTTTTTTTGCAAGATAGACATTTAATATTCATTAGTGGGACAATTAAAATTTTCATGAATTGTGGTTATTATCGTGTATAATCTACACCAATAAAAATTTTTTGCAAGTTTTCCGTCTAATATAATTGTGCGAAAATAAAGTTCTTGCAAATAAAAAGTGATTTATAGTACATGTACCAGTATATGCACATAAATGTAATGGTTATATTTTTTTTAAATCCAAGCCAAAAATTGGGAAAAAACTGAACCAACTTCCCAAAGGCCCTCTTTATGACTGTCTTAAAATCATAAAATAATTAAAGATGTCCTAGCTAGTTTAGTATTTCATGTGAATATTTAGCATGGTTAACAAAGATTACAGGCAAAGTGCAAGTTTTCTGAAGCATATTAGTGTTATTATTTAATAAAAATTCTAATACTTATGAGAACTTAAGATTAAATTTTATTTCAATTTACCTACTTTTCAGAAAAGTGGGTAAATTGAAATAAAATTTAAATTTCTCAATGAAAGAGTAAAGATGACAAACTGAATACATGTTGTGAAGCTATGCCCTCTGTACTGATTGCTTATGTACTGAGCATAGATTGGACATCTTTAATACAAATTTCTATATTTATGTTGGTCAGGTGTTGTACGACCAAAGAAAAGAAGATTACTCAAGTTTCTGGGTCTGACTGTTGGAGCAAGTGCCACAACAGGGATAATGTTGTATTACCTAGCTAAAAAAAATTACGAACAGCGAACAAAAGAGGGCAACAACACAACTAACACGGTATGATCAAGTAGAATTCTAAGTACATGTACTTTGCTTTTTTTTAATTATTTCTCAGTGACTAAAGAGCATGTTATGTAAATGAAGTATCACTCCACATCGACAGAGTCACATTGTGTTGCACATGTTTTAAAATGGGAAATAACCTGATAACCCACAATTTCATCATCGCTTATTATTGCTTTTTAATATACTCCTTAATTTAAATAAACAATTACAATATATTTGAATTAAAGAAAAATAAAAATAGATATATGAAATGGAAATATTCTATTGACAAAGACTGTTTATCTGTTATTTTTGTTCAGATAAAACATTAAAATCTTCCATTGAACCTAAAACTTGCACAGTATAACCTTGACTTATAGCCAGAAATTCACAAGTCCAACATTGAAACTAAATCATGTGATTTAGGATTTCAGTTACATAGATGCTTAATATGAATAATACTAGTGCATTGTACTGCTGTTTTATTCAAATGTGCTCAAGGGTCAAAAGTATTTCTGCAGTGATAATTTTTAATATAGAATTTATTAAAAATGTCACATTTTAAAAATATTGCTAAAATATTTCTACTACGCTATATCACTATAAAAAAAATTCACAAAAGATGCAACACTGTCTAGATATATAAAGCTGATATTGTTATTTTTTAAGCATGACCATTTTAACATTCTCAGGGATAATCTTTGTGGAAGGGCTTTTTTTGAGGTTCAACTTACATAAATTCCTATTAGTCAAAATTACCAAATTCAACTAAGATTTGAGTCTTATAAAGCTACATGTACATCAAAATACTAGATATAACAGGTAAAATTTTGATACATTCTAAATTTCTTGTGAAAATTTCATAATGATAACAATATTTGTAAAATTTTGGTATTTTAAAATAGAAGGTTTGTAAAGAATCGTATAATTGAATTTAAAAGTGCACTCATTTTGACCCTTGAGTGTATAAAGTTTGAACAATATTTTATTTGTAACAATATCTTTTTTTTCATTATACATGTTTAAAGGTTTTATCTGATTAAAAAAAAAAAACAACACAAAATCTGTTGGCAGACTTTAAAAAATAGCATTCCTAGAAAATATTTATTCTTTAAAAAAAATCATATTTTTGAACAACACAGAAATCACACAAATATCCAATAAAAATTTTTCATCACAGTAAATTACAGATCTTTATTGATATTGAAAAAAAAACACATACACAAACATGTACAATAATCAGCAAAAAATAACTTTCCTGAAAAAGTTTTTGAGCAACAAATTAAGGTTCTCTTTAAAAAGAAAAAAAAAATACACCAGTCTTTCAAGAATCTTTAAAATGAAATCAGTCTCAAACATTAAAAAGTTAAAATATACATAAGTTATATGTTGTTCAGTTGAAGAAAAAAGTCACAAGCAAATTGTAAATAAGAAGCTAAAAGAAGACAAAAAAAATGACTTTGTCTCTGAGGGGTCATCTTAAGTAGTACTAGTACTATATACTATGTACTTCTAATTAAGAAGAATTCTCTTGAATCCAGTCATAGGTGTAAGGCTTTATTATATACAGACGTAAGTTATAATCATAAAATAAATCATTCATAAAATCACATGAAGGATTTCTCCTTGAAGTAAAGGACAATTTTGATTAGATTTTAAGTATGTGTACTGTTATAATTAGCACTTATATGTCATTACATGGTTTGATTGGTCAGTTCAAGGACACAGTGGTATGTGTGTAGTTTAACAAGTCATGGTGATCTTCCCATGTACTCCACTCGGCTCCGCAGATAAGATAGATAGCAGGAGGAAAATTATAGTCATGTTCTAGGTGGATGTTTCATCTTACTCATGAAATAGCCTTTGGAACTTATTGGAAACACTTCTGTAAATATGTATAGATTTTGGTGATTATTGATCACTGTATAAATTCAAAAAATATTGTTACGGTAATTTTCGAGTAGTGAGTAATTAATATTTTAATTATAGAACTAGACACATTTTCCTTAAAAACAATAGTTATATATATATTATGAACTC
Source organism: Saccostrea echinata (assembly GCF_033153115.1). Lineage (NCBI taxonomy): Eukaryota > Metazoa > Mollusca > Bivalvia > Ostreida > Ostreidae > Saccostrea > Saccostrea echinata. The sequence goes on from NW_026889803.1 coordinate 7,921,542, forward strand.
AGAAATAATACGACATTCTAAAAACTATTAAACAAAGCATGAGGTGATAAACATGTCACCGTTAACCCACCCCCCTCCCCGGAAACACACACTCACACGAGCTCGCTCTCACATATACATCAAAAAATGAAAGGAAAATAAAACTTAACCTATAAATATTTTAAAATTAAAGGACACAAACAAACTTCTACAGATAAATTACACATAGGTGTTTAACCTATTACGTAATGATGTTTTACTAAATTATGGAGGAAATCATTGTTCTTTGGGTTATGTACAATACCTGTGAACCATGCAGTAAAATGAGTGAGATTGATACATAGGTTATACTTATAGAAAGGGTGACATAACTAGTACATGACGAGTTTGATAACACTGATATCTAACTGGGCTGTGAACTTTACACATATTTCCCCCCAATATAAACCATTGATTCAGTGTGCATGGTCACTTTGCGGCCCTTCCCGTTGGGGAAAACTTCGGGTTTTCATATTTTATAAATCTTAGTTCAGTTAATTTTTGCTCAATGTTTCATCGGAGAAGATTTGCGACACATGTTGGAGATTTCTGGATAAACTACCCAACGGAGCTTAAAATTTTTGAGTTAATATAAAAAAAACATTTATTATTATATAATATTTTTTTTTTTACATCTTTAGTTGATTTGTATCAAATCAGAAAAAAACATTGCTTATAGTCACGCGCAAAAGTGAAAAACAACATGATAAATGTTTTGTTTTCACTACCACTTGCTGAAGTGGACTTCGATCGGAGTGTGCTGTACAGTACAATCATTTTAGCAGTACTCTTGACTGGTAAAAATAGATCAGAGAAATTTTTGTTCAAGCTATGGGAAATGACTCGATGGCAGACATGGTCCAAAATGGCACTTAATCGCCACAAAATCATGTTTGATGGTCTTCGTTGGGGAGTTCCATTAAGACAGATTAAGAAACTTCTTTCGATTCACAAAATAGTGCGACGCAAAAGATCCAGCATTCACAAGAAACGAGGACATAAAAATGTTAATCGCACGGTAAGAAGCGCCATGTTTTAATTCAGTTATAAAAGACAGTATTTTAAATGTTGAAACTTCAATTCGAGTTACAAAAGTTCGAGAAATAATGAGCATCGCATCATATTTGGTTGGAAATATTTTAATTTTCTACACAGGTTGTAAGCGCGGGCCTCCAAACCCCAGGGGCTTTGAGACTCGCATCTAAACGGCTATTCCATGCGGGAAGGTGACCCATAGTGGCCCCAAACTATCTAATCTTTTAATCTCTATTTTATGTAAAGTGTCACTGTAAATCTTTATTTTCTAGCAAAATTTTAATTTTAAGATGTAAATTGTGAATTACGTATTTTTTTGCAGAATAATTTGATAAACTAAAAAAATTTTTCGTTGAACGCGAAAAGAAAAAAAATACTTAAAAAAAATACTTAAAAAAAAATAAGTAGATAGCAAAACATTTATATTTAACTGTTAATACTGTTTTGAAAATGAAAAACCTTTTTTTTTTAAAAAAAATGTTCTACCTTTCGAAAACACGAATTTTAATCATGCTTTTATTTTGGTTTTGCTGTCTACCTATCTCTAGTAAATTGTGCTAAAATTGTATCTTTCTAATTATTAAATTATATATTTGCCGCAGTTGTTAGTGATTTTGATGGTGAGCACCACAACTTATTTTACAGATTGAAATGTATCGCATCATGCCACTCAAGGCGATGTCCCGAGCCTGGGGGAAATTTAACCAGCTAGAATTGCCGGTCATTCTAAGGAGACCACTGTTAGGACTGTACGTCTGGATGTTCGACTGCAAGCTGGACGAAGCCATGGAAACGGAACTGAGGAACTATCGCAACCTTGGTGAATTCTTCAGACGTATTCTAAAACCGGACATGCGACTGATCTCAATAAAAGAAGAACTGGTAAATTTTTATGGCAATTTCTTATCCAGGAATATCTTCTGTTTTGTTATATTAGCTTGCTCTTCCGAGTGATTATTAGGTGGCATCCAATGGGTAAAGCGTGTCTGACTGCACTCTAAATTACACTGGTCAAGTCTGTTTTGGTGGCTATGCCTGACCCAGACTTGGTTTGACATAGACCAAACTTGCTTGGATAATGTATATTATAAATGTTTTCCATTCAGTGGTAATTCAAAGGTTATGTATGCATAGTGAGTTACCATCTATACAAGTTAATTTCAGTTACGTGAACTCTACTACCTAAAAGGCCTGAATTGACGGAAGTGTAAGCTATACTAAAAGATAACAATGACATGAAGATCATGAGATATGTATTAAAATAAATTTTCTTTATTATTTTTTTTAACCAGACAAATCCAGCAGATGGAAAGATCCTTCACTTTGGAGAAGTTACAGATGGAATTTTAGAACAAGTGAAAGGAGTAAATTACTCCGTCAAACATTTTTTGGGACCACAGACCTGGATGAACGACTCTAACGCCCCCACACCACCGGCGAACATGACGGACGAAGAGTACTTCCGGGGATTGAAATTAAGACCCGGAAACAAACTTTACCACTGTGTTGTGTACCTGGCTCCTGGGGACTACCACAGGTTTCATTCCGCTGCCAAGTGGGACATTACCTACAGACGCCATTTTCCTGGTAGGGTTTACTTTATTTTCAAATAAAAGAGTAAAAATGAATGAAAATTAATGCCAAAAGTTAAATTGGTTTTAAAAATTTGTATAATCCAACTGATATAAATTCTGTGCTATCTCTTTATTCAAGGAGAACTACTGAGTGTAAATCCAGGTATCGCTCGTTGGATCCACGGTCTGTTTGTCCTTAATGAACGAGTGGCTTACATGGGGGAATGGGAACATGGCTTCTTCTCCTATACTGCAGTAGGCGCCACGAATGTAGGATCCATCAAGATTTACTGTGATCAGGTAGGTCATAAAAGTTTACGTTCCTGTATGAGTTTTTTCTTTAGTTTGTTTTATCAATTCTAGTAGTTGATGCATACTTATGAATATAGATATTACAAGTAAAGTGATTAAATTAAGCTGTATGCTAGATCATTTATGATCGGGCTTCCACAAATTACAAATATGAATGTTATAAAGACTTCAAGTTTAACAAATATACTGTAAATAGTTGTATGAAATTTTGTAAACTATAAATGTAACAGCTATGTTGTTCACTTGTTCAGGAAATGATGACGAACGTAAAACATCACCCAGACACGCGTCTTACCCCTGGTGTGTACTTCGATAAAGACTTCCGACAAAACCCAATCCATGTGGAAAAGGGTGAAATGTTTGGCGAGTTCAATCTGGGATCCACCATTGTGCTGGTATTTGAAGCACCTGAAAATTTCGTCTTCAACGTCATCAACGATCAGAAAGTCCGCATGGGTGAACCAATGGGCACGTGTATACCATAAAGTAACTGACAAACCGGAAGTGGAGAACGCAATATCTGTGATACATTGACCTTATTCATGAGCTGCTCAATTTTGTTCTTTATTGGAGAGATGTAATTGAAAATGACGTCAATATGTCATTGAGTTTTTTCAACTCTGAAAATGCTTTTAAAATGTAACTGTAATGTCGCAACTGGTGTGATAATATGCGTATAATTGTAATAAAATGCGCAGATCATGATAGTAATGTTGGTTTTATTTTAGAACAATCCTATCATTTTAGAGAAATAAAGAAATACATTTTCCCCTTGATGTGAAGTATTCCGTTCCCATGTTCATAAGTATTTTCTTGTTATCAAGGTCAGAGTATAGGCCTAGTTTTTTTTTTTTTTTTTAAATTCGTTTCCCTGGGGTCTATAATCCATGTGCATTTCTTAGAAAGTATAAAATTGTCATATCAAATTGATCTCGGTTCAATTGAATCTGGAGGAAAAAAAATAAATTTTTTGAATGTCGCAATAGGCAAACCAGTGTAACGACAAAAAAGTGACCCCCGTAGAACATTGACCAGGGGGTGTCAAATTTCTACGTAGAAAAATGACCCCCCCTTCCGGTTTATATTCTGCGGCAAGTAGGATCATTTTTTGACCGTAGAAAACCCTTCCAGGCCGGTAATTCTACGACTCCAAACACGTTGAAAAATGCCCCCCCCCTAGAAATCTGACCCCTACTTTTTTACTATATTATATTAAAAAAAAAACCCCTTAGAAATCAGATGTGATACACGTTCATCCCAAGGTTATGGAAGGGTTGGCGAAGATCCAGGGATAACTGCGTTTCCAAATTTTTTTTATATTATCATTTATTAATTTTTTAATCATTATTTTTCCCAATGAGTAAATATATTTTTATTATTGGGGAGTATTAATCTCACACCATCCCTCTCTCTCTTCCTCCCTCTCTGCATTTCTCCACTCCTCCCCATCCCCTACCCCCTCTCATTCTACCCACTATCTCTCTCTCTCTCTCTCTTTCTTTATTTTTTGTCTGTCTGACTCGATTTATCTCTGAACTTTCGAAATAAATTATATATATACATAATTGATAGATGTTTCATAGTTATTTACAATGAAAAATAATGGGAAAAATACTTTTTCTACAATAAAGAGAAAATTCTTATCGTTATTTTAAAAGAAATTATAAAATGTTTATTCTTGATCTTTTTACTTTAAAATGGATTTAGCAGTATTGTTTATTTGTACAAAAAATGAATGTAATTTAAAATTATAAGGGCGATAACTTTACACAACAGAAAAAACTGCTTCCAAGTTCACAATTAGATCATTGCGTTGTTTGCGTATTTAATGAACAGAAGTTTTATATGCTTGAAGATCAATACTTATATGTTTACTAACATGCAAGGAAGATGATATGTCAGCTTGAAATCCCAGTTGAATATTATTTGTTGTACCTTATGCAAAGTGGGTGAGCGGCTGATGCCTTAAATTATCCACATACTGAGGGGAGGTCTATAAGATATTCTTTATTTGACCAAGTATGTAATTAGGGTTTGACATTCACTATCCCTTTCCCTTGTATGCATTCAGTTTACCTAAATTTTACATTTTTATAATTTTTGTCCTGTTGAATGTTAGCCAAAATTCATAATTTGCATCATGACTGCCTCGTTGTTCGACGCATTACCCAGTATGTTATTTTTTTTCTCATTGCATATAGATGTTCGTTTGGTGCTTCATTTGGTACTGTTAATTATAAATAAACGTACAATTAACCTTTACTTGTTGCATGGTTCTCCTCTTACCACAGATTCCCACTTAACATTTTTGAATGGATAGTGTTAAATGATTAACCGTTGGGCCATCAGTGTTTGAGTAAATGTTCACCTTATAACAGGTCTTAGCCATGCTTCTGGGAAAATTACAATCATTCAATTATTAAGCAGTAGAACCATTCAATAAAGAATAGAGTCATGTAAAGTATGTGCTTAGAAATTGTTACAAGGTTGTCTCTGTCGCGCATACCGCCTGAGTTTGTAAATCGTAAAACATTTAAAACAGAATTCATTTCTTAATAATTTAAGTAATGAAAAGGACCAGGTGAGGGTGTAGGGGGAGCGAACATGTTAGAAATTCGAAATTTCTTGAGAAGCCAAAAAAAAAAATAATGCCCTCAGACCTTATTTATATATATGACAGGAGCAAAAATAGGAAGAACCATACTGCAGTGCAGTATGGAGTGCAGTGCAATGCAATGGAGACAAGCCAATCTTATTTACAATAAAGTATCAATCCTGGGCTCAATGTGTAAAATAATAGGATGATCACATCATACTCAGGACAAAGATATGTGAATTAGACTGAGAAGCTTTTTCGTAATGCAATAATGCAACATTCGTTTTTTTCTATTGGTAAAACTTTTACACTGCCGTGTATAGGCTTGTGTCAATTCTTGGTATACCAAACACCTCTTTTTTTAATCAATTGATTTTTTTATATAAAAAGCCTCATTTTGTTAAGGAATTTGTTGACACTAGCAAACGACAAAAGATATTGGTAAAGTTTTATAGCTAATCACTAATATGCTCCCGATATCGAAGGTCAGATGCATATTGATTTAGTTCTACGTGTTATTTTTTCACATATTCAATCTTCCCTATATTTTTATGAGAAGAAGTTTGAGACTCTATTCATAGAAAATCAAATATATTTACGAGATCGAATTTCCTTATCAATCTTGCATTTTTTTTTCACACAAATTTATTTGGGTAGTATGGAATTCCATATACGACAGCCAACTGCTTACTGCCAACTGCTCACTGGTTACTGCCAACTGCCAGCTGCTTACTGCCAACTGCTAACTGCTTACTGCCAATTGCCACTGTTTAACATTTTTTTTTATTTATCTTAATATCTTTAATTCACATGCTTGAATAAATCTTATAAATCTTCTGATAGCAAGAAATGAATGGCGAACGATAGTATAGTTCTGCTAACTACCTCCCATTCAATTTTCATAAATTAACAATTTGTAAAACTTGTGTTTTTCACTATAGAAATCAACTGAAAACAGAAATTTATTTTCAAAACACCCCCACCCCCACCGTGAAACAATAATTCCTTTTAACAGGTATTATGAATTGTTATTTCAGAAATTCATACCAAAGGTTTTGCTGTTTCACCGGGGAGGGGGGGGGGGCATATGTTTACAGACTAAAAACTAGAAGATAGTCATTTTATTACCAATTTCAAATTAAAAATTCCTGAATCCGCCAATTTTTGTTATTATTGTAATATTCTTGCATAGGGTTTATTCAAGCATGCGTATTAAAGATATTAAAGATAACAAAACAGGCAATATCATCTCTAATAGCCACAGAACGTCATTATAGCCTGTAAGGTTTTCCTTTAATGGGGATAAAACATCTTGTATTAATAAAGTATAGTATATAACCTTTCAATTTCGTCATTTTTACTTTAAAGCTTTTAGAAATGAACACTTCATATCATAAGGCTGTGTGATTTAACCCCTATGTATTTGCCTAACAAGAATTTTTCTACCAAAACCATGCAGTTTTTTTTAATAAAAAAATGACACAGGGTCATTTTTCTACAGGGTCATTTTTCTACGTAGAAAAATAATCCCCGGTCAATATTCTACGGGGGTCACTTTTCGTCGTTACACTGGCCGATATATACATGTAAGAGTTGTCATAGAACGAAAAATTATGATTACTTCAGTGCCCCCCCCCCCCCCCCCAAAACCCACAAGAAAATGATTAAAGTACGGAAGCCCGTTGAGGCCTACGGAAGCCCGTTGAGGCCAATTCAGAGAGAGAAATATTTTTTATTGCGATTAAACGCAATAATTATTGCGTTTAATCGCAAAACATTGCGTTTAATCGCAATAATCATTGCGTTTAAACGCAAAAGATTGCGTTTAATCGCAATGTATATTGCGTTTAAACGCAAAACACTTTGCGTTTAATCGCAAAAGATTGCGATTAAACGCAATCTTTTGCGTTTAAACGCAATACTTTTGCGATTAAACGCAATAATTTTTGCGTTTAATCGCAATGATATTTTTGCGTTTAAACGCAATAATTTTTGCGTTTAAACGCAATACTTTTTGCGTTTAAACGCAATAATCTTTGAGTTCAATGGCAATAATCTTTGTGTTTAAAGGCAGTCATTTGTATCAAACCTTGCAGAGAACAATGGACCCACGCATACTTATATCTTTTATTTCTTTCTCTTTTTACTTATTAGGAAATTGTGTGTTGTCTATATAGAATCAGATTTCTCCGAGCAAACACTCTCTGAAAGGTAAATCACTAATAAGAATTTTTAGAGGAGAAAAAAATGTCGGGTTGTAAAAACAAAGGAATCCTAAGAACGAGACATGTCTTAAGCTTATTCTTTACATTTTTAATGAAGTTTCGGTCAGTTGTTCTGATGAAAAAAACTGTCCCATACGTTGCAGTCACAAGTTTAAATCATGTATAAAGGGATTTTTGGAAAGGACTGAGGAAATGTTGGAATTACGTACAACATGATGAAGTATTTAGACTTCAATGTACATTCATAACCCTTCCTATGGTTGCATACAGTAAACACAAGAACATATGTGATGGATTTATATGAGGTCAAAATCAAAATCAAATGAAAACAGATTGATCGATGTGTACTACATGTATCAAATTGAAAAGTGCTATTAATACCACTGAAACTTTCTCTATAAGTTATGATACACGTAAGCAATTGATCAGAGACTTCATTAAGAGTTTTGGGTTCTAATACATTTAAGACATTCAGGTTGTTAAGATGCCATTGTTTTATTACAATTTTCAAAAACTGGAAAATTTTGCAAAAAGACACAGAACAAATCGGATCTTCTTAAAGTTGAAGTGTCGGGTCCTAGTACATGTAATTATAAGCTTTGACTAATTCATGTTTGATTTTGAAACTACAGTATCATTGTGTTTAAATGCAAAGCAAATCCTTATAAGGAAGGATTATTGCGTTTAAACGCAAAGATTATTGCGTTTAATTGCAAAATTATTGCGTTTAATCGCAATACTATTGCGTTTAATCGCAAAAGTATTGCGTTTAATCGCAAAAGTATTGCGTTTAAACGCAAAAGATTGCGTTTAATTGCAATCTTTTGCGTTTAAACGCAAAGTGTTTTGCGTTTAAACGCAATATACATTGCGATTAATTGCAATCTTTTGCGTTTAAACGCAATAATAATTGCGATTAAACGCAATGTTTTGCGTTTAAACGCAATAATTATTGCGTTTAAACGCAATAAAAAATATTTCTTTCTCTGAACTGGCCTCAACGGGCTTCCGTATTAAAGCATTTTCTAGTTGTTTTTTTTTTCTTAATGTAAGTGAGCTTATTTCCTATGACATGTTTCTTCCGGATGTGCGCACTTAGCGAGAGTAATATGTTTTTGGTCTGACTGGTATGGAAGATCGTGACCACCACGGACATCACTTTACCAACTTCTACGTCACTACGACCGTACAGTCCAGACGAAATTTTAGAATCATCATGGAAGCTTTCACAGTTTACTTTTTGTCCATGGAAATTGTCATCCTTACGCACCGTCAAATAACAAATCAGAATAATTTTGCTCATGGTAAGCCCAGGGCTTTTCTTTTTAAAATACTGGATAAATTGAGAAAAAAATAAATCAAGAGTATTTTTTTTAAGTTTGTGTCGAAACAGATTTTGACCGAAATGTCAAAAACCCAAGTGAAGATACATTTTCGGCTATTTCAGATTATGCTTTCGAAATCATCATATCAGCTTTTGGGTTAGGTATCATAATGCAGATAATTTTGTTATTAAAAGACTTCCCAACAGGGGTGATATATGAATGCATGAACGAGTGGCACAAACTTCAACTCTTTTTGCATTTTGGAGGATGTAAGTAAACGTTTAACTCTTCACAATATTCTAATACATGTAAATCCGATTTAAAAAATGATATCATACAACAGTAGATGTATATTGGACCAAAGGACGTGTATAAAATCCACAACCCTAATATAAATCCCTCAACTATTGGAATCTTTTCCCCATACATACTAGTATATATTTTTAAAGACATACCTTCATGAAAAATAGGGGGGAAATAAATTTTTTTCATATTAAATAATTTAACCCCCCCCCCATCTTATAAACACACACCCTTACCCTCACACTACACCTTTAACGCAAAGAACGAGGTAATTTCTACATTTTGATCTCAATATATAATTGACTTAAATCAAGAGTTTTTTGTTTTAGTCTGCTCTCTTTCATTAGTTGTACTAAGTTTTCCACCATTGTATGTTTCGCTAGCGTTTAACAAAACTAATATCATTGTCCTTCCTTCGTATAGATTTTGAAACAGAAAAAAGTTAAAATGTCTTTATTATTTCTCTCATATTCAATCATCAATTTTAAAAATGAACTGCCACTTTGTAAGTCGATACATGTAAAAAGCTATACAAAAAAAATCCATTGAACGTGTTCCAGTTGCTAGTAACTTTCTTTAAGATCTGTCTAATGCATTTGATCTTCAAAACTGTCTGTCCTTCTTGAATCCATATATATATAACTGATTATATGTTTACTTTCTTTCCTTTTTTCTTTATATACTTGTCTATTTTTTGACCCTTGACTGTAATTTTTGTTTGTATACATGTGTATATGTTCCTCTTGTACCAGTGATCTGGTTTTTAGTGAAAAAAGAATTGAAATTGATTAAAATCTACCTTAGAAATTATATGCAATTTACACTTATAGTTTTAAAATATTTTTTTAAACATTTTTCTCTCTCTCAGTTTTTTCAACAGCAATGGGCATCATCGCTATGGCAGTTTCAGAAACTACTGTTGAAGAACATGAATTCACAGTTACAGTGGCTGCTTTAGTGACGTCAATAATTAACGCAACTTGGTACACCATTTCCAAAATCTACGAAAAAGCCGTGAATTTGTCTATTCCTGCCATAACCGTAACCGACACTGGCAAAGAAGAGACTATAGTGCTAGAAGGGCCATTTGGTGTCAGATCATGGCTACAAACTCCGAGACATAGACGGCAAGACGGACATTTCCTGGTGGCCCCGGATATTTCGGGCTCCCAGCCCATTCACAAGGAAGGCAGTCGGTTTATGAGAGTACCATCAGAAATGTTGTTAGAACAAGCCTTGAATCGGGAGAGGTATCAAGAAGAGATGTCAAGCCTTGGGCGAAATTTGTCTGCGGGATATCAAAAGAATAATGAAAACCTTGAAGTCCTTTAGAGAAGTCGTGAAACATGTTGCACGATAATGGACTGGTTCATAGCGCTTGATGACATGGTTGCAAATGCATCGCTTTATGCATGGTAAACAAAATTACATGAACAATGATTCTTTCATATTGCTTTAATGTTAAGAATATTTTATATACTCATAATCATTGCAAAATGTATGTCTTTTTCAAGGCTGTGACAATCGGTCATATATCTAGAAAAAGAAAATATATAGCATCACTACAAGATGTACATACTTTTTAACTCTCGTCAGATTATATAGTGCATCTTAATATATTATTTTCATACTTACAAAAAGGAGTAAACCATCAAACTCATTCTTTTCAATAAGGTTATCCTCTGTAAATAAATTAAAAAACGTAACTTGCAGACATCTTGATGATAGATTGTTCACAGACACTGAATGGGTTCATCTCTTCAAACACTCTTGGCGCCTACTTTCAAAAAGTTTACATTCCCATATTTAATCTGTCGTCTGTGTTTTCTTGCTCTTATTGCTGTGCATGTTATTTAAAACTTAAACATAACTCACTATTATGGTCTGCGGCGGTGAACAATTCCTGGATGTCATTGTGACAAACAGCACCACTGTGGTCCATGTCAAAGTGCTGGAATACATGTACCGACGCTTGATGTGTGTCCTGGTAATTATGCTGCCATTGGTGAACAAACTCGTGACTCACGGCGCAACCGCTTCCTAGAAAAAAAAATGAAAATCGTATATATCGTGACCACCTTTTCCAGATCATCAGGTAATGAATCCTGTATATATTCCAACTATGTGGTGAACATATTTTTAGGTGTTTGTTTTTGTCCGTCGTCGTGCGTCATCCGTCGTTCGTAAACTTTTTCAGCTTCTCTGCATAAGCTGCTGAACAAATTGAACCCGATTTTGGTATGTAGCATCTATGGGTAAAGGAGAACATAAATTGTTAATTTATGGCCTATGAGGTCGGAGGGATGGAGTTAAAATCTTCAAAATTAAAGTAATCTCTTTACTCCAGTCAAACTGTATGACTGTAATGAGCATTGAGCCATCTACAACAATTACCGTATGAAATTTATGGCCCCATGGTCAAGATTATAAAATTAAAGGCCCCTAGGTCAGGGGTTTTTGTGTTAGGACAGGGCTCTATTGAACATAATTATAGTGAAAATGATTATTTTTTTGAAAATCTTTGTCATCTACAAAGAAACTAACTGCATGGTTATGATGAGCAAGGGTGCTTCTTCTAAAATTATAGAATTCGGAGCTCCTTGCTCAGAGGTTCTTCTTTTCGGACGGGTCTCTATTGATTATATACTGAAAATACATTAACTCTTTTAAAATTTTCTTACTAGTATCTGCTCTATGTTTAAGCAGATAATCTAAGTGAATGGATATTATGAGCAGTGCCTTTTGAGAAATTTATTGCCCCTGGATTAGGGGTTCTAGTGTTAGAGCGGACTCTATTAAATATATTTTAAAATTCATTAATTCTTTGAAAATCTTTTCGTCTGCCCCTGGGTAGATGAACTAAGTGCATGGTTATGATGAGCAAGGTTTGTAAATTTCATGGCCCCTGAGTCAGGGTGTCTGGTGTTAGGACAGGGCTCTTTAAATTATATAGCGCTGGACAGGGTTCTATTTATCTCGTAGGGAAATTTATACTCTACTCTGAGAGAAGTTATTCCCCTTTGATTGCCAAGGTATGATAATTGATGACATAATGCAATTGATTTGTCGATTAGAATAAAAGAATTAATTTATACAAGAATTTGAGTGTGATATACAAAAAGTAATTTTATAGATTTTATTGTCAAGAGGACTTGTAAATAATAAATAATTAAAAATGCGGTAAAAATACTCCATATTTGTACATAAATGTTATCCAAGACCAATTAAGAGAGAACATGTGGTCTATGTTATACTGTTTTATGTGATCATGCACTATTGTGACAGCGTTGTTTAGTCTGGTGATAGTGACAAATGGGTCTGGAGTGTTTTGGCACTGGCGAGTACAGGCAAGTAAATAGATCTACATTTTTACCTTGAGTTGGTGCTGAATACTAGACTAACTATTTTTGCTGAATTCTGATCGTCCTACTTCTCTTGTTTGGGGGCGAAATATTTTCATCTTATCTGTTAATTTTGTTACTTCTATGGATCCTTCACAGTGTTGTACTTTACTCAGATGACCGCTAAGGCTCTTGGGCCTCTTGTTACTTTTTGCTGAGAAAAATATCATATGTATTGTATTTTGCAGTCATAAGAATTATTGAGTAAACCTTCCGATAAGGTGCCTCTCTAAAAACTGGAGTTTTTAATCTCAAGATTGATAATCTACAAATATATTATGTCCTTACCATCATGATCAAAGTTTGTGACAAATTCTCGCTCTAATTCAGCCAGGGACAAATGACCATCAAGGTCAAGGTCTCCTAGTGCCCAGAGTTTGTCCGTTAATTCCCAGATGGTCAGCTGGCCACCATGGGGATTTCCCCCATGAGGACTATTGCTACAAAATATTATGTCACAAAATTATTTAGATAGATACGATGTTTAGTGATAATAATCAATGGCAATGGAATGGGTTTTATAAGTTCAAAGGAATCTAATCAAATACAACAAATTTGAAGGTCAAACTTCAATAATTCAGCGGTACGTTTATTTTCAAGCTTTTCGTGCTGCACTTGCTCGCTTCTTCGTTTGCACCATTCAGTAAATCTATACTCGTCTGAACTAGTACTATATAGATAAAGATAAAATTATCAAGAACTCTATAAGCGATAATTTATTATAATACTGTTTTTAGATATGAAAAATACGATGAATTTTGAAAGCGCCAATATATTGATGTTTACAATAAAAAAAAGTTCCTGTTTTCATCTGAAACTGCATATTATCAATTTAAGAACTAGCGACAACTTAAACGTTTTAAGTACATAGCAGTAATATTTTAACACTTTCATTTCATTGATCTCATAGGTACCGATTACTTTACAATTGGGGTATATATCTATTAAATTTCTTTTCCAATACGTACGTACCAGATAATTCCCGAGAAGCAAATTGTCAAGAGAATAATCTCTTTCATACTCTTTATCTCGTTTGCAACGATTATTCAGATCACGACAATATATAAGTACAAATACTTATCTTCAATCCACGTCTGGAAATACTTGTGCTATGAAAGACACCTATGTTGAGTGTTTAACGAGTTTAAGTACATAAATAGATAAATGTATCGAACCTCATCTATATATTTTAATTCTATTCAGGCTCTGTAAAGTCTAACAATACATATAAATGGTAACATCAAAGTATACGTCAGATCTTAAATATATTACAACATGTGCGTGTGTGATCAAAAAGTTTTTGATTGGTGTGGCAAAATACCATCAGTGTTTCAAATGTATATCGTTATATACTAATATACGCCATGTGTGCTTTCTTATTTTGCTTGGTCAGATAAGTAATCCCTTCTGACTGATTAGTTATGTTAGCATCTCAGAATCAATTTTAAGAATCATTGGTTGTGATTTGATATTTATTTATCAATCATTGTGGTAATTTTTGGTGATTGATGTAATTCACAGACATATATTTTCATTTTATACAGACTCCTTAGAACACCTGCAGTGTTGTAAGTGCTGTTTGTTTTAGAGCTGTGTTTATTTGTTTCTTTACTAGTTCTTCAATTGTCCTTTAATCATTTCTAAGCAAGTCATCTAAGGGGACCCCGATTTTTGAAGAAGGTGGCCGTGTAATATATTACCTGAACGATGGGCCCTACTTTGAACAGACTTGAATCTAAACTACATAATGTTTTAATATATTTATTGCCTTGTTTTTTCAAATATTTTTGCTTACGCATTCCCTTGAATAATTTTGACATTTCACCCCCTCTCCAAAATATGATCCTTTGCGAGGACATAAAAAAAACTGAAAATTACTCATCAGCTAGAAAATGTTATATAGTTTCTGTATATTGAAAAACAGGGACAAAAGAGTTGCAAAAGGTTTGACGCATGCACGTACGTGTAAATACTAGTACAGACAAGATGTGAAGGGAAGTTGGTGTACAATTTAATTAAATTCCTGTATTTAAAGGCTAGAAATTGACTTCCGAGTTATTTCATCATCAGACATACATTCTATTTCAATTTTAGGAATGAAATGTAATCTTTCAACGGTACTAATTTCAAAGCTTAAAAATTTGATTTAACTGTTTTTTCTTCAAACTGATGGACATTATCTTGTAAATACATACAGGTTTAAGTTTTTCCTTCTACCAGTCAGTGTATAATTAAATAATTAAAAAAAATACATCAGCTGACCTGAACTTCGGCACATGAAAAGTATCTGTCAACTCCAAAAACATTCACGGTCAATCACATTGGTTCAAGCAACTCCTGCTCTTAAAACTTCGGTGACCTTCTCGGTAGTAACGCAACCTTAAACACCTATTTAGTACACTTTCAATAAAAATTTCCCAATTATGCATAAGGGATAATTTTTATACATTTTCTCTTTTCAATCAATGCTCTAAAATCAGCATATTCCACCTATTTTGCATCCAATGAGTTTTTAGAAAACTATTTCTATCTTTAGAATTGAACTTCTTGCATGGTCAATGGATAAGGGGTAAATTATGTGATCTTTTATTTGGACAACTACGAAGAAAGACAAAATGTTTTCTCTAAAACATTTGCTATTTTAGTCTGTGATCAACGATGTCTGAATCCTACGTATGGGTAAATTTATAAAAAAAAATGGCCAAATATATATCTATCAACCTGTACAAAAAAGCAGGCAATGGGAATAAATTTCTATGTCTCAGCATATGTCTTTACATAGTGTCTAAATACCTGCCAAATATCTCATTGATATCTCAATTCACAAAAAAGTTATGCCCCAAAATGATGCTAAAAATATTAGGAGTGCAACACCTTTTTATGACATTTTGAAAATTCAATATTTTTAGCTCACCTGAGCTGAAAGTTCAAGTGAGCTTTTCTGATCACCTGTTGTCCGTCGTCCGTCCGTCTGTCTGTCTGTCCGTCCGTCTATAAACTTTTCAATTTTCAACTTCTTCTCAAGAACCACTTGGCCAATTTTAACCAAAGTTGGTATAGAGCATTCTTGGGTGAAGGGGAGTTTAAATTATTAAAATGAAGGGCCAACCCCCCCTTACAAGGGGAGGTAATCAAGAAAAGACAAAAATAGGGTGGGGTCATTAAAAAATCTTCTTCTCAAGAACCACTGGGCCAGAAAAGTTGAAACTTATGTGGAAGCATCCTTGGGTAATGTAGATTCTAAATTGTTCAAATCATGGCCCCTGAGGATAGGGCGGGGCCACAATAGGGAATAAAAGTTTTACATTGAAATATATAGGCAAAATTTTTTTTAAAAAAAATTTCTTCTCAAGAACTACTGGGTATGATCTACATGTATATAGCCCCACTCTAGCACCAGAACGCCAGGAAAATATACTATAAAATATATTTTATCTTCTAAATATATATTTTAGCTAGTTTTTGACATAAATAAGGAATAATTCAAGATATAAAGCCAAGTTTAAATACTTTAATGTTTTTTTAATTATGAAGTATTGGACTATAAATATTACACAATTTCGTTACCACATGATGTTGCCAACACTTCATAAATTTTAATGTTCTATGGTTTTATTTTTTAATTTTACTGCAGTCAGGAGTGCAACAAAACCGTTTTAAAATATCAATGATCTTCATATATCTTTACTAAAATATAAATTTTTAAAAAATGGTACTATTTGATGTTAAAAACATAATGTTTATCAACTAATTACAGACATTTTACAGTCAATTCAGAGAACAGCTTTTATCACTTAGCATATAATTTTATTAAATTTAGTATTTATTGTAAAAAAAAAATATGGATATCATTTTTGGGGGCATAATTCTCTTATTCTATTAACCTTTCAAATACATTATATACAGTGATTAATTAGTGATTAATTATCAAAAGTGAATGGCAAAGTGGAATAACTTCTCTCAGTAGAATACAAATTAATAGAGCCCTTGCCAGGACCAGAACACTTGACCAAATGGTCCTGATGTTCAAAAATCTGGTAAAAATAGCCTTGCTTATTAAAACTGTTATTCTGTTTGCCTTCGATATGCCAAGGAGCAGAGAAGATTTAAAGAAATAATGCATTTTCACAACAGATTCAACAGAGCCCTGCCCTAACACTAAAACCCATGTCTAGGTCATGAAATTCCCTAATTTAGTAAAGATACCCTCATCATCATATCTATGCACTTAAATGAAGATTTTCAAAGAATTAACAAATGTTCACTATATTATCAATATAGTCCCCCACCAAAGAAACATCAAAACCTGGGACCACAAGTTTTAAAAATTTTGTAGGAAGCACAATTGTTCATCATAACTATGCACTTTGTTTGTCTGTCTAACGATAAGGAGCAGACTGGATTACCCAGGAGCAGAGAGGAAGATTTTCAAAGAATTAATGCATTTTCACTATATAATCAATAGATCCCCGCCCTAACACCAGAATCCCTGACCCTAGGGCCATGAAATTCACAATTTTGAAAAACGCTTCCTTGTGCATCATAACCATACACTTAGTTTGTTTAAATAATACTCAGGAGTAGAGAAGATTTTCAAAGAATTAATGCATTTTCACTATATAATCAATAGAGCCCCGCCCTAACACCAGAACCCCTGACCCAGGGGCCATGGAATTCACAATTTTGGAAAAAGCATCACTGCTCATCATAATCATACACTTAGTTTGTTTAAATAATACCCAAGAGAAGAGAAGAAGATTTTCAAAGAAATAATGCACTTTCACTATATGATCTACATAGCCCCGACCTAGCACTAGAACCCCTGACCCTGGGGCCATGAATTTCACAATTTTTTAGAAGTTCAATGCTTATTACAACCATGCTAACAGTTTGACCGTTTGATGTCAAGGAGTAACGAAGAAGATTTTTAAAGATTACATCAATTTTGGAGGTTTTAGCCCCACCCCTCAGGGACCAGGGAAGCAGGGACCATTATTCCCCTTCATCCAGAGATGCTATATGCCAAAATTAGTTGAAATTGGTATAGCGGTTCTAGAGAAGAAGTAAAAATGTTCAAAAGTTAACGCACGACACACAACGCACGACAGACAAAACGGATAGCAATAGGTCACCTGTGTGACTCAGGTGACAAAAAAATTAATTCTGAAACCTTTTTATCCAATTATTATTATCTATTCTATTGCAACTTCAGGAATTTTAACTAGAATGCATGTACAATATGATGATGTAAGTGAAAAATATGTTATGGGTAGGTGATTTCTTTTAATTCAATTTGGTGGTCATTATTTTTGAATTCACCCAAATGTGGATAAGGAAATGTCATTGCTTTTAATAGAAAAATTAGTAGGAATTAACAACGGAACTGAGGGGGAAAAAACCAAAACTTTGAATCACAGATCATGATTTTGTTGTCGTACTTACCCCTATCCGATATAAAAGGAATTTTCTATTTTATAATTAATAAAAATCTACACTTCCGTGAATTGACATGACTTTGAAAGAAAATCAAACATGAAACATAGAGGAAACACAACTAGGTTATCAGTTTTTTATCCATCCAGGCCAAATTCTATATGAAGCCGTTTTGGTATTTACTCCCATTGAGTGATATCACCTATTTGAATAGTTGATATCACCTATTCAATTGGTGATATCACTTATTCGAGTAGCACCTACAGTGTATTTAATTTGAAATGGTGAAATATGTATCCGTATGGGTGATATCTTCTATTCGAGAAGGTGATATCACCTGTTCATTTTGAATAGGTGATATCATTTATTCGAATAGGTGATCACCTTTTCAAATTATGCATAAAATAACAAATGCTCCCAAAACTATATACATGTACTGCATACATTTACTCTATACAGGAAGTAAACATTTCAGTCTCTTTGCACTTAAATTATATAAATATCAAAAAGCAGAGCAAAACTAAATGCAAGTAAAATATATTATAACTTCACAGAAATTGATATATAGTAATTTAGCCCTAATTTGCTTATGATTAAATGGAAATGGGTTGCTCTATGGACCCTTTTTGTGTACATAAATTATACGAACACCGCCCCCCCCCCCTTGTGCAAAAAGGAGATAAATTTCAGTTTATTTGATCATTCAATGTCGAAATAGTAGAGAGTATGGTTCAAATTAAAAGACAACTCCAGAGAATCTTTTATAATCTTTTTTCAAAGTTATGTTTAAGAGTAACGAAATCAATATCATCAGTTTTAAATCAATGCTAAGAAAATAAAATTGTTCTTCGAAAGCCCTTAAAAATTTCATCCTTTACTTTGCATTGAAGCTAGATTGTCTTGAAAAAGTGACAAATCATTATTAAATGTTGTAAGAAAGGCAACTAGGCGATATTACTCATTCAAATAAGTGATATCACCAATTCAAAACGAAAAGTTGATATCACCAATTCGAAAAGGTAATAATCACATATTTGAACAGATGATACCACCTATTTACTTCGAATAAGTGATACCATCAATTCGAAAAGGTGATATAATCTATTCGAACAAGTGATATCATCTATTTGAAATAAATAGGCGATATCACCTATTCGAGTAGGTGATGTCACTACATAGGTACGACATCATCTTTTGTTCTTTTAATACTTTCTATGTCTTGAAAGGCCCAAGACAGTCCAAGAAGTTACTTGTCCAAAATCTTGTACGTGAAAAGAAGAAAACATTTGCTGTGGCCTTCAACTCGACATTTAGATATATCGACGATGTATTGTCAATTAACAATGGCTATTTTCATTCTTATGTCGATACGATATATCCTGGTGAGCTTGAGATAAAAGATACCACAGAGTCTGACACATCTGTTTCATATTTGGATATTTTACTTGAAAAAGACGTTAATGGTAATCTAACAACCAAGCTTTATGATAAACGTGATGACTTTAACTTTTCAATCGTAAACTTCCCTTACTTATGCAGCAATATACCTTCATCACCTGCATACGGGGTATATATCTCTCAGTTGATTCGATACGCAAGAGCATGCTCTACGTATGAACAATTTCTAAAACGAGGTAAATTATTGACAAACAAGTTGATGAAACAAGAATATCAGCTGTCTCGTTTAAAGTCATCATTTCGTAAGTTCTGTGGTCGATACAATGACCTTGTCAGCAAATACAATTTATCATTGAGTCAAATGCTGACTGACGTTTTTCATACTAATTGTTAGGCCATTATTTACACACTGAATTGTCGACGGATTTTCCGTTATTTCCCGATCATGACAAGGAGCACACGGCGGGTGTGACCGGTCGGCAGGGGATGCTCACTCCTCCATGGCACCTGATCCCACCTCTGATGTTTAGAGGTCCGTGTTTGCTCTGCTCCTATTTTGTATTGTTTAATGGACTTTTGAGCTTGAATACTGTTCGTTATCTCCATATATTTCACTGTAACTGCCCAATTAGTCAAAAATCTGTCCATTATTAGAAATAATGGATAGTATATGATGATTTATTTGACGGCTACAGGTAAGTTATTGGTATATGAGACAGGATTTTTTTCTTGGTATTTCACTCATATTTTGCCAATCAAAATTTCAGAGGGAGATAGAGCAATCAAAATTTCAGAGGGAGATAGAGAGAAAAGAAGAAACAAATAAAAATTAGACATATCACTTTATATATAAGCATCAGTTATCTGTGGTTGTTGGCTTTACAAACACATCTGCAAATAAAAAAAAATTCTCTTTGCTTTTTTTTTTACCTCGTGATCATTTGAGATCATTATCTTAGGCGCAATCTCTTGATTTACTAGTATTATAACAAATTATGTAAACTCCGCTAAAGCATGTTATAATTTCAAGTAAAAATCTATCATTTCCATTGCACATTGAAATCTGTAAAACGATTGGAACGGATAAAACACATAAAACAGACAAAGAAAAAAATGATTCGATGTACTGGTTTCTATAAACGCCAAGAAAACGAGAAAATCCTTTAACCAATGAGTGATGTTAAAACTAATGAGAATAGCAAGGAATATTTTTAAACGAGTCAGACGTCTTTTATTCCGTCTCCAAAAATTAACCACTTTCAGTAAGAAAATCAATATTGTTTGATAAAAGATGTGGAAAATGTTGAATATACAGTGGAATGATGATAAAAAATTCTGTTCTCCTGGAGTGAAAAAAATCACAATTGATGTTGCAGTGATACCAAAACAGCTTGCAAGCAAAGCAACATCACTGAAATTAGGGTTATAGTTAGTAGCCTTGATAATAGCTTCCTTTTGCAATACATAGAGAATTACAAGAATTAGCAGAAATGACACCAATTTCGTTCCCATTAGACAATATAACCATATGTAGAATATGCTGTTGAAAACAGAACTATCTATCAAAAATACAATAGCAAAAATGTAAAATGGACCGCTTAGAAAAATGGCGGCTGTTGATAAGTATATTTTTTGTCGCCTTGTTAAGGAGATACTTTCTTCCAATTTAAGTTCTCTTTCTTCTTCGTACCGATCACAATCTGAAGAAATGGACACATAGAAAGTTCTCCTTTCACTTGTTGTTATTGGTATACTTATGACGAGTACCGTAGATAGTACACTGAATTCCATGACAAAAGGTAGTCTAAAGATTTCTGTGTATCGAATCAGTGTTTCTAAACCATTTTCTTTAACATAGCTACAGTTGTACACTTCTTTAATAAAAGTTGAATTATCTGAGCTCGTTTTTTCAGTAACACAATATACAAGACCAATTAGGAAGGCGGTCAAATTTGTAACGACCATCAAAGTTATGACACATCTTATTTTAACACTATTTACAAAGGAATTCCTATGGCAGTACAAAACAATGAACGACTGCAGAATTGTAAACAGAACTGAAACAAATCTCCCTAGTTCTCTGACTATTTGGTACTCATCATCGTTCGCACATCTCCAATGAATCTCCCTATGAATAAATCCAAAGACACATTTAAATACCCCAAGAGTCCAAAGAACCCCTATCTTGGTTTTGGTCACCCCAGACAAGAGAAGGTTGTGAGTTATCCATTCCCTCCTTCTGTAGAATACAGATAATGCTGTACAGAGAATGACCACAGTTCCAATAATCTTGGTTGATATGCCTATTACTGCAACCACAGCCTCTTTCTGTGTAAAAATGGGAGGGAAAAAAATTCCGATCAAAGTTGCGGCAAGTAAGAAGGGAATAGCATTGCCTCTTTTACGTTGTGATCTCAGGGAAAACATTTTAATTTATGACATCAATCATCACGAATCAATAAAAATATAATTAAACGAACATTTCCTTAAGTCGTTTATGTCGCACTTAAAACTGTTCTAAAAATTTGAAAACGGTACAATTTGAAAATCATGTTACATATAAAAAATGTGTTTGGTGTGCCTATAGAATAAACAAACAGGGACTTTCGCAACTGGTACCACTATTTTGCCGTTTCAGACAATGACTTGAGTGCATCTACAATGAACAGTTCTCGTCCACTCCATGCGCACTATATTCAACTGAAAATTGATCGTAGAAAACATTCAAGTATTTAAGATTACCTTCTTCTGTTAACTGAGGTAGAAATGAGAATAATACATGTATCTCTTATAGGTTAATGTAGCTGTTAAAGTTTTCAGTCACTCTGTACCTGGGCTCCTATAACAGCCCAGTATTTGTATAAGTCACATTCTGAACTTTTATGAGTGAGTATCTCAAAACATTTTTTTTTAATCTACAGGGTTTGTCAATAGAATAGGGTCCTTTGAATGAGACCTTAAAAACTGAGGCCCCGTGTCACGGCAGGTGTTTGCACGATAAAGATCCCTCACTGCTTAATGGCCCTGAGTGCCGAGAAATGGTCAAAATTTGAAGCCCTTCACCGGTATATGGTGACGTCTCTATATGAGTGAAAAATTCTCGAATGGGACGTAAAACAACATACAATCAATAGAATAAACAAAAGCAGGGACATTAGCAACTGGTACCACTTGCACTGCCGTTTCAGACTGTGACTTGAGAGCATCTTTTTTGCAGTTTTCTTTTGCACTCCAAGCACACTATAGTCAACTGAAAATAATTCATAGTACACATTCAAGTATTTCAAAACTGAGATAGAGAATATTTTCCCTAATCAGTAAATGCAGCAGATAAGGATTTGAATAACTCTATTCTTTGGTTTCTGTAACGGAGGATTTGAACAAGTAACATCCTGAACTTTCAGGAGTGAGTGGCCCAAAACAGTTTGGCCTATAGAATAAACAAAACTAGGGACGTTAGCAACTGGTACCACTATTACAACCGTTTCAGACTGTGTGCATCTTCAGTACATAAATAATGCACAGTTCTCTTCCTCTCCAGGCACAATATATTCAACTGAAATAAATCATAGAAAACATTAAGGTATTTCAACATTACTAGTACCTGCTTCTGTTAACTGAGGAAGAAATGAGGATAGAATCTCTTATCAGTGTATGCAGCCGTTGAGGATTCAATCACTCTATTCCTGGGATTTTATGACAGTCCAGTGTTTGTACAAGTCAAATTCTGAACATTTATGAGTGGCTCAAAACAGATTTATAATCCACTGGGTTTGTTTATAGCATAGACAAAACCAGAGACATTAGCAACTGGTACCACTAACTCTGCCGCTTTAAACTGAGACTTGAGTGCATCTTTTTCACTTTTCTCTTCCTCTCCAAGCACACTATGTTCAACTAAAAATAAATTATGACTAAACAAATTCAAGTTTTCAAAGATTACGTGCTTCTGTTAACTGAGGTAGAGATGAGGATAGTCTCTTTCATCAGAGTATGCAGTCGTTAGGAATTTCAAAAACCATATTCCTGGGCTTCTATAACAGTCCAATT
Organism: Saccostrea echinata; assembly: GCF_033153115.1. NCBI lineage: Eukaryota > Metazoa > Mollusca > Bivalvia > Ostreida > Ostreidae > Saccostrea > Saccostrea echinata. Next base: position 7,945,212 of record NW_026889803.1, read on the forward strand.
TTTTTTTATGAGTGAGTGGCTCAAAACAGTTTTTATATCTAACGGATGTGCCTATTAAATGAACAAAACCAGGGACATTAGCAACTGGCATCATTATCACAATCGTTTCAGAATGCAACTTGAGTGCATCTTCAGTGCACAAATAACACACAGTTTTCTTCCTTTCAAGGCAAACTATATTCAACTGAAACGAATCATAGAAAACATCCAAGTGTTTAAAGATTACCTGAGGAGGAGATGAGGATGGAATCTCTTATTGGTGTATGCAGCCGTTAAGGATTTCAATCACGCTATCCCTGGGATTCTATAGCAGCTCAGTGTTTGAACAAGTCACCTTCTGAACTTTTATGAGTGAGTGGCTCAAACCAATTTTTAACCCGCTGGGTTTGTCTATAGAATAAACAAAACCAGGAAAATTAGCAACTGGTACATGTACCACAATCACAACCGTTTCAGAATGCGACTTGACTGATCTTCAATGAATAGTTCTCGTCCTCTCCATGCACACTGCAATCAACTGAAAGTTGATCGTAGAAAACATTCAAGTATTTAAGATTACCTGCTTTTGTTTACTGAGGTAGAAATGAGAATAATATCTCTTATAAGTTAGTGTAGCTGTTAAAATTTTCAGTTACCCTGTTCCTGGGCATCTATAACAGTCCAGTATTTCAACAAGTCACATTCTGAACTTTTAGGAGTAAGTGGCTCAAAACAGTTTTTAATCCACTGGGTCTGTCTATAGAATAAACAAAACCAGGACATAAGCAACTGGTACCACTAACTTTGTCGCTTCAGACTGTGACTAAGTGCATCTTCTTTGCACTGTTTTCTTCCTCTCCGGGCACACTATAGACCATGAAACAAATTCAAGGTTTTACGTGCTTCTGTTAACTGAGGTAGAGAGGAGGATACTAGTAGTGTCTTTCAGCAGTGTATGCAGTCGTTAAGAATTTCATAAACTCTTTTCTTGGGTGAGTAGCTCAAAACAGTTTTTTTTTAATCCACCGGGTTTGCCTATTGAATAAACAAAACCAGGGACATTGGCAACTGGCACCATTATGATTGATTGATTGTATGTTGTTTAACGTCCCTCTCAAGAATTTTTCACTCATATGGAGACGCCACCACTTGCCGGTGGAGAGCTGCAAATTTCGTCCTATACTCGGCACTTACGGCCATTGAGCAGTGAGGGATCTTTTTCGTGCCAGCACCTACTGCGACACGGGACCTCGGTTTATACGGTCTCATCCGAAGGACCGGTCTCCACGTCCCACAGTGGGATTCGAACCCGCGATAAGGATCAACTCCTTACTTCGCCACTCTAGAGCAGACGCTCTAACCACTGCGCCACGCGAGCGACGGCACCATTATGACAAACATATCAGAATGCGACTTGAGTGCATCTTCAGTGCACAAATAATTCACAGTTCTCTTCCTTTCCAGGCACACTACATTCAACTGAAATGAAATATAGAAAAACATTCAAGTAATTAAACTTTAAAGATTATCTGCTTCTGCAAACAGATAGAGATGATACCGGTAGTATCTCTTATCAGTGTATGCAGTCGTTAATGATTTCAGTCAATCTATTCCTGGGCTTCTATAACAGCCCAGTATTTGTACAAGTCACAGTCTAAACTTTAATGAGTGAGTGGCTCAAAATAGTTTTTATGTTTCCTCATGCTGCACAATCTCACCGCAGCTCTGTTTTTGCTGAGTTATGATCAATGAAATCAACACCAATGTTGAGATGAAATAAGTCATTTATTAAAAATGTCGAAAATAAGAAATATATATACATAAACATTATAGGGGATCAGACCAAAAGGTATTCACACAATACATATCAATATGCTGATCCCCTAAATTTACAGATAAACAATATTTGCAAAAAATATATAAAACAGTAAGTATACAGCAAAAATGTGGCACATCAAAAATAAATATGCCAGTAAAATTAAAACATATAAATGCAAAATAAGGTAGGAAAGACTGGGGTGGTGGTGGGTGTGCCAAATTTTTTGTTGTTATCAATAGCATAGATGAGGCGAGAATGACCCAAAGCTGACTGGTCAGCTACCGACAGCATCAAAACACGTGACCATGATATGGTCATTTCTGATTGGCTATTAGCATAGATAGGGGTAAGGTTTGACCATGGAAAATTTTGGAGTTGTGTAACAAGTAGCCGAAACTGAAGAAATGGGGAAAATTGCATAACATGCACCTGACACCTGCAAGGCATGGGAGAATTCCAGCCGATGAAGAAAAATCAAAATATTGAGATTTAAACAATACAAAATACAATATTTACTTACTTACATTTAAACAAAAGAAAACTAAACAGCATTCGACACATAAATGAAATTATTTACATAATTGTTGTTTTTTTTTAATCCACTGAGTTTGTCTGTAAAAAAAAAAAAACCAAGGACAATAGCAACTGGTACCACTATCACAAACGTTTCAGACTGCGACTTGAGTGCATCTTCAATGAACAGTTCTCGTCCTCTCCATGCACATTATACATTCAACTGGAAATTGAAAGTTAAGATTACCTGCTTCTGTTAACTAAGGTAGAGAAGAGGATATTATCTCTTATAAGTTAATGTAGCTGTTAGGGTTTTCAGCCACTCTGTTCCAGGGCTTATATACCAATCCAGTATTTGTACAAGTCACATTCTGAACTTTTATGAGTGAGTGGCTCAAAACAGTTTTTTAATCCACTGCCTATAGAATAAACAAAACCATGAACATTAGTAACTGGTACCACTATCACGACTGTGCATCTTCTATGCACAGTTCTCTTTTTTGCACTTTTCTCTTCCTCTCTAGGTCTGTTTAAATTAAAACATTTACTGTGCAACAGTTGTTGTCAAAGAAATGACTTAGCAGGAAGGATATTTATCTTTTACGAGAAAAAATGGAACCAAAATATTGGCGAAATATTGATATACATGTATAATAATGATACTGAATATAATATCACTCAATCGGTAACTATTATAGTACAATAAACGTTTAAAGTTTTCAAACTATGGGTTTTTTCATGTAAATTTTCAATCCAAAATAATTCTTCAGGGCTCAACATTAAGTTGAAAACAAACTAGACCGGTCGGACTAGTACCTGAAAATTTTACAAGACCTGACCATGGGCTTCTATAACAGCTTAATATTTTGAACAAGTCACATTCTGAACTTTTAGGAGTGAGTGGCTCAAAACAGTTTTGTTTAATCTGTTTGGGTTTGCCTATAGAATAGATGTAAACAAAATCAGGGACATTAGCAACTGGTACCACTATAACAACCGTTTCAGACTATGATTTGAGTGCAAATAAAACCGTTCTCTTTCTCTCCAGGCACACTGTATTAGGACATTATTCACACACTGAATTGTCGTTTTTTCCGTTATTTCCCGATCATGACAAGGAGCACACGGCGGGTGTGACCGGTCGGCAGGGAATTCTCACTCCTCCATGGCACCTGATCCCACCTCTGATGTTTTGGAGGTCCATGTTTGCTCTGCTCCTATTTTGTAATGTTTAATGGACTTTTGAGTTTGAATACTGTTCGTTATCTCCATATATTTCATTCAACTGAAACGTCAGCACACAAATAAAACACAGTTATCTCCCTCTCCAGGCACACTATATTCAACTGAAAATAAATCATAAAACGCAGTGAGGTATTAACTGGGATACAGAAGAGAGGAGAGCATCTCATATCAGTGTATGCAGCCGATAAGTATTTCAATCACTCTAGAACTTAACTAAGTTGAATTACAATTTCTCTCTTCTTGAATTCAATAAAAAGAAATTTATCCGATAGCCATAAAATTTTTTGAACCTCAAAAAATGACCAACTTAAGATAAACATCAAATTGTTAACGTTATTGATGCTAGTATTCAACAATTGTTTTTTTTTTCCGTGGAAATATTTAAACAAAATTAATTGCGTCATACAATGATGTACGGATATTAGGTCATGTCTAGAGAAGTTGAGGTCAGGTCTTGTAAAATTTTCAGGTACTAGTCGGACCGGTCTAATTTGTTTTCAACTTAATGTTGAACCCTGATTAGAAATGCATGTACATAAATGAAATAAGACAGCCCTAGTCTAGGTTATACTCCAAGGTCATGACGTGAAAATTTGTACCAAAAAAAAAAGGTCTTGTCACAACAAATACATAAGTGAAATTTTGGACATGATCCGTCGAGTTTTCCTTTGAAGAACTGCAATACAGAACACTTTTTGTGGGCGTTTCTTATGCAAATAAGCAGAAACTGTACATTATCTGCAAAATATCAATATCAATACAGTACGGTTTATTTTTACCGACGGAAAACTGAATCCGCATTTTAAATGATATAGACATAACAATCATTCAAATTGCATGACAGCGCCGTTAGTATTTATTGAAAATTTGAGATGAATTAAAAATAGAATTTTACAGCGTAAAGAAACCAATGACGGGTTTAAAAAATTTTAAAAAAAGAGGGAGTGGAGCAGTACACAGGTCAAGTTCTGAAGGTTAAAATGTTGGCATCGAAAGGAAGATCTTGTCACAGGGGATATGTATGCGAAATATGAACTTCAAAGTCCTATCATTAATCGTGCAAAAATTATGACCAAGGTTAAAGTTTTTTTTCAAAAAAGTAGATCAAACTCCAAGATCAAAGTCAGAAGTGTTGGTACCCAAAAAAGGTGTGGTCACATGGAATATATTTGTGAAATATGAAAGCCCTAGCTCAACCATTCAAAAGTTATGGGCAAGAATAATTTTTTTCGGACAATAGATTTCAGATTAATATATCAAAGATTCGGGGTATATAGTTTTTGCCCTGTCCGTCCGTCTGTCTGTCTGTCTGTCTGTTTGTCCTCAAAAACTTTAATAGCGATTCTCTGTAACCACTTAAACTTCTTTGCCACGCATGGTCACCGATTTTGATGAAACTTCGCCCATTATTACAACTTGACACCAGAAACATATATAAAATAAAATTTCATTGCTATGTGTCTTGGTTGCCATGGTAACAGCCAGAAAAATTGAAAAAATTGAGATTTTCAGCTACTTTAAATCTTTATTAAGCCTTAATAAAGACTAATTATTTACATTTGCAAATATTTTTCTTATATGAACGTATTGAAGAGAAAATATGTTCAATTCTGTATGAACTTATTAGGGGGTCAGAGGTCATGGCGTGACCGAATCACACAGCGAGATGATATCTTGTCTACATATTTCTGTCACGGTGACACTGGTTTCGGAACTTCTAAGCCGTTAAAGCGATGAAAAAGATAAAATTATTGAAACATATATGTTTTTTCGTTCAACAAATGATCATTAGTTCTTTCTTCGGTGTGAAGAATGTGTTTAATTAGCCTAAAATCACGCTTACCTTTTTAACCCGAAATTCCTTTGAAGGTATGTAAACTGAAGACAATACCACCGCTTTAAGAACTCATACAATAATAGTACGATTATTCTCAGTAGCGATCATGGTTTTTTCATTATGAACAGATATTTCCTGAACTGGACTGCTGAACATCAATGTAAGTATTCAAATGTTGGAGCGAGGCGAACTCTCACGACCAAACAGCTTCTAGGTCATTGCGCGTCACAACATAGCAATACGGCGGGCCGTTCGTGTAATAAATGCAGTTCTTTTAAGAATTTTCGTCTCAAATGTAAATAAAAGTAATAAACAACAATGTTAAAAAGTTCACTGGGAAATGAACTTGGTTGGTACGTGATCAAATCTTCTGAGAAGCCCTTCGGGCTTCACAGGATTTGATCACGTGACCAACCAAGTTCATTTCCCAGAGAACTTTTTAACATTGTTGTTTATTTCTTAAGAAAAACAAACAAACCATTCTCCCAAAAACATGACACTTTGTTGCCACTTATGCTATAAAGAAACTATTTAGAATCTATCTCTAAGGAAGTGGTAACCATGGGTACATTTAGAATACATTAGATGCTGAAAAATGCTGAAAAACGCTCAATATTCACAAATGATAGATGTTACATGATTAAACTCAATCAACAACCTAAGAAAAACAATGAAAATTTTTGACCTTATGTAATTAGGTATTGGCAATATTATTCTAAAAATAACTTTCATGGTTGCCATGGTAACACAGTGGCACCATGCAAAATCTGTTGCTATGATTGTGTTAATGCTACTATCTTGAGGAAAAACAATAAAATTCATGACTGGCACACATACATCCTTAGGACCTTGCGACACCGACTACATAAGAAAAAATCGGATTAATTGTTACTTTGCGGTGTAACCATGGAAACAATGTACTAGTTGTTTAAAGTGATATTTTTTTGCTGCTTTAGAAATTTACTAACCTTTTAATCAAGAAACATATTATTTGACTCACCTTGAATAGTACTTATCTGGTAGAACTAAAGATGAATATCATATATTGATAAAGTTTGTTGAAAAATACAACACTGTTGCTATGGTTACCAAGAAAAGAAAATGTTCGATTTTGTTAATTTTAAGTCAATATTAGACCCTATGTGCCAGCTTTTTGCATCCAGTTAGAGATTGGGTGGTAGTCAAAATTGAAAGTCAGGTTAGTTGTTCACATACATCAATTGTTAAAGTTTTGGGAATCTACATACAAGGGTACGTATCCAAGGAAACAGAATATTTTTTCAGATTTTTATGCATGTTTTTTCGCCTTATTTCCATAGCAACGCACAATTTAAAGAATTGAAATTGAATTTTTGAAATGTGAAAATTAGGGTCACACCAACGCCTTTAAAAATTGATAATCAGTTTTATAGAAATATGCTTTTTAAAAAGATGGGATAAGATTAAAACATCAAGAGAGTAAATTTAAAATCCATTCGTGGTATCAAAACCATGGCAACCATTGCCAACCTAAAAGAAATATCATATTTCGTCATTTGTATATGTTACAAGGATCTCTTGTCTATTATTTGCTTGTATTTCAACTTATAATTATTTTTATTCTTAAGTGTATGACTTTATGAAATGAAATGAAATGAACAAAATTATTACTTTTGAATACTTTGTTTCCATAGTAACGTATGTTATTGTTGATTTACCAAACATGTTTATCATGCATTTAAGACATCAGGCCTTCAACTTTCAGAAACAGTCATGTCCACTTGTTTGCTTTGCTGCAAACGTTAACTGTGGGACTCTGAACATGTTGAAAAATGTCATTTTTTAAACTTTAGGACATGTTGCTATGGTAACCATGACACGTAGCAACCAATTTTTGCCTGATTTGAGTTTACGGTATCAAAGACTTTTATCATAGAGAGTTTGGAGAAATTCTGAGACTATGCGTGCCACAGCTCCTATATAAAAGTTCAAGTCATTACAGAGAATGGCTCTTTAAAACATTGCCCATAACTTTTGATTGGTTGGAACTATGCATGGCTTTCATATTTCGCATGTGTATTCCTTGTGACAAGATCTTTCTTTGGGTACCATCATATTTGACCTTGACCTTTGCAGTTTGACCCAGTTTTGCAAAATTTTACCGAATTTTAACCTTGGCAATAATTTTTTATATTTTCATACTTCACATGTGTAATCCTTGACAAGACCTTCATTTGGGTATCAAGAACTTTGACCCTTTGACCTTGACTTTGGAGTTTGACCAACTTTTGGAAAACCTTAACCTTGGCCATTAACTTCTGAACGGTTGGTACTAGATTTTTCTTACTTCACATATGTATTCCTTGTGACAATACCTTTCTTTGGATACCAACAACTTTGACCCTTTGACCTTGGACTTGGAGTTTGACTTACTTTTGGAAAACTTTAACCTTTGACATAACTTTTGAACAGTTGGTGCTAGGGCTTTCATATTTTACATGTCTATGTTGTGACAAGACCTTCCTTTGGATAACAACAACTGTGACCCCTTGACCTTGACCTTGGACTTTGACCTACTTTTGGAAAACTTTAACCATTGACATAACTTTTGAACAATTGTACTTTTGACAAGAACTTCCTTTGGATACCAAGAATTGTAATCCGTTGACCTTGACTTTGGAATTTGACCTTCTTTCGAAAAACTTTAACCTTGGGCATAACTTTTGAACGATTGGTGCTACGGTTTTCAAATTTCACATGTGTATTCCTTGTGAGAAGGCCTTTCCCTGGGAACCATTAATTGTGACCATTTGACCTTGACCTTGATGCTTGACTTACTTCTGAAAAACTTTTACCTTTTCCATATCAATTCAATGGTTGCTGCTAGGGCTTTAATATTTCACAGGTATATTCCTCGAGACAAGACCTTACTTTGGGTACCAACATATTTGATTTGCATTTGAGAAAGTTTAACCTTTGCCATAAGTTGCCATACGGGGGCATCAGTGTTTCACGAACACATCTTGTTAATCCATAATATACTATGGGTTAAAAAAAATATTATAGAAATAAGTACTTATGACAACAAATTCAAAGTGAAACACTATAAATAACTTTTTTTATTACTTGATATTTTTTTTTCATTCTGAAAAAACATCGCTAGAAACATAACATGTACTAGACCGGCAGTATTCTGCCTTAACATGAAATATTTTATACATGTATCATTTTAAATAAAATCTTATAAAATGTAATACTTAGCAAATATTTCTAATGATTAGTTTATAGACATTGTTGATGAATCTGTAATCAATGTATAAAGAAAATCATCCATCTAAAAACACTCTAATGACAAGGGACAACATCGCAGACGGTAGAGTCTATTACTTAACCAGTCAAGCAGTTCGGGAAAATTAATTCCGGTATGGTTTCAGTTTTATATTACGTAGCTGAGTACATCGATCCCGAAGTTAGTTTAGCGGCGGGAGAAATAACGTTTGGCATGATTAGCAAGAACTGAAAATGAAACGGAAGTAGAAACGAAGAGGTCACAAAGAAAAATACACCGAAACATTGATGCTACATCAATTAGCTGTGTTATGTGCATTGTATAAGAAAAAAGAAGAGGACTGGCGGCCGGAGGGTGGGGTGTATTTTTATGGTTTATGTTAGAAACCCCACTAGAAAACGTAGGCCTAGTATAATCAACATCTACCCCTCTCATTTTTCAATAAAGTTAGCACCCCACACTCTTACACAGCTCCTTATTTTCTTTAGAATTTAGTGAATTTATTCAAAAGTGTGTATATATATATTATAAATGTATAGAAGTTTGAAGACTTTCAGTGCGAGAGTAGGGGAATTATTTTGTCATTTTCGAACGTACAATGTCTTGTATATTTTTAATATGTTGACGGTGCGACCATAAGGGTGAGCGCAGATACCTATATTCAGATTTAATTTAGATCGGGCTCTTCAAAGTTATCAAACTGCACGAGATCGCAGACTGTTGGTTATGGTATGAAAGATAACTCGTGTTCGCCTACCTGTAGCTGTACATTGTACCATCTAGCGTTAACCAGCTGTGACACCCCACCCCCTTCCAAGTCTTCAGTTTGAATACCTATCTCTATATACTTTACTGTCGATAACTTAACCTTTTTAATGAATACAGAATCATTTATGTGACAATTTTCCCATATTTTTCATACATTTTTAACCCAAACTAGATTGATTAAACAGTTTTTAAAAAAAACAAACAAATTTTATATCTTAAATATGTAAGACTTGTTTTGATATTTATTTATCATTTATTATAAAAATAATTATATATATATATATATATATATATATATATATATATATATATATATATATATATATATATATATATATATATATATATATATATATATATATATAATTTTGCATTCCAGATGTTCTCGAATCGTTAATATTACTCTCTGAATAATTTTATATGATTTCATTGATTTCAATTCAAAACACGAAGGGCGATAGCTCATGGTTAAAGCGATTTGGATTGATCCAGACCGGGAAGGGGGGGGTCAGGGATATTACAGTTATAAAATTAAACTAATCCTAAAATGACCTTGTAACCCCCCCACCCCCCACCCCCACCCCCGTAAATAAGTTTCTAAGATGGTTCATAAACATGAAATATAGTGCAATGGCCTATTCATATGTGAAGTGTTGATCCTCTCTCTCTCTCTCTCTCTCTCTCCCTCTTCTTTTTTTTTTTTTTTGCTTGTCAAAAAATAAGAGAAAACAGAAAATAGGTAGGTGTGGATCCCCAATCTATACCCAGAGCTCTCGTTCCCGCTACGCTCCGTAGCGTAATACGCCCTCTGGTGAGAGATCAGGATCCCCCCGGAAAAACTCCTGGATCCGCCCTTGGTGCCCCTGTAGCACGCAATAGAAAGAGAGTATTCTAAATGACTTGTAACACATCACACTAAGTAATGAGAAGTACATTCAAGCAGGAAAAACCTGCTTTTGACCTATCATTATAATTTTCATAATTGAAATATTTCCTGAGTCGTGTAATACATGGGTGAACAGAGTTTAAAAACGGTCATAATTTCAAGTAAAAATCTATCAGTCCCATGGCACATTGAAACCTGTAAAATGATTGGAATGGATACAAGATGTAAAATACCGTTTTAAAAAACTGGTCTGATGTAGCGATCTCTATATACCCAAGAAAAAATAGAAAGTCTTTCAACCAATGAGTAATGTTAAAACTTATGAGAATAGCAATGGCTACTTTCAAACCAGTCAGCCATTTTAGATTCCTTCTCCAAATTTTAATGGATTTTAGAAATAAAATTAGTATTGTTTGATAAATTATATGAAAAATATTAAAAACACCATGAAATGCAACTGAGAATGTCTTTTCTCGTGGAATGAGAAAGCTAACAATTCCTGTTGCGATGATGGCAGAGCAACTTGCGATTAGAGCAACATCATTCAAATCTAGTCGATATCTTGAGGCCAGAATTACAACTTCATTTTGCAATACATAGAAAATGGCGAGAATAAGAATAAATGATACAAATTTTGTCCCTATGAGACAATACACCCATATATGAAATATGCTTTTGAAAAAGGAAACATTTAATATAAATATACCTGCAAAAATGTAAAACGGACCATTCAAAAAAATAACCGCTATTCCTAAAGACATTTTTTGTTGTCTTGTAAAGGAAGTACCTCCCTCCAATGAGGGAATTCTCTGAAATTCTCTTTCTTCATGACGTCGATTAAAATCTGATGAATAAGACACATGGAAAGTTCTCCTTTCACTTGTTATTGGTGTACTAATGACGAGTACCGTAGATAGCACACTAAATTCCATGACAAAGGGTAGTCTGAAAATTTCTGTGTATCGAATTAATGTTTCTAAATTATTTTCTTTTATATAAGTACAGTTATAAATCTTGTTCATGAAATTAAATGTGTCAGAGCTTGCTTTTTCGAAAACACAAAATACTAACCCTGTTAACCAAACAATTAAATTTGTTACGGCCATCAAAGTTATAATACTTCTTACTCTAACACTGTTCACAAAAGAATTCCTATTACAATACCAAACTATGGATGATTGCAAGATCGTGAACAGAATTGAGACATATTTCCCTATGTTTCTCACGATATGATATTCCCCATCCTTTGCACATCTCCATTGAATCTCATTATAAATAGACATAAAAACACATTTGAATATCGCCAGTATCCAAAGAACCCCTATTTTGGTTTTGGTCACACCAGACATGGCAATTTTGTGTGTTATCCATTCTTGCTTCCTACGTAATATCATGAGTGCTGTATACAGCATAATCACAATTCCAACAATCTTCGTCGACATGCAAAGTATCCCCACTACCGCCTCCTTCTGTGACAGAATAGGAGTAAATAAAATCCCCATCAAAGTTGATCCTAGAAAAATGGGGAAAACGTTTCCTGTATTTTGTATTGGTCCGAGGAGTAACATTTTTCAGTTTTGGTATAGCATATTCGTCCACTATATTATTATTGATGACAATAATGAAATTGCAAGTGTTTTTTGTTTTTGTTTTTTTTTAAACAGATCTGTAGACTGTACAACTGTACTTCATTAAAGTAAAATGACACGGTTTTAAATAGCGCTCGTTCGTCACTAGACCCTTCCAACAAATAAGGAAGTTAACAGATGAACATTAATAATAACTTTAACAATATTTAAGGTGATTTTGTCGTTTGAAAGATGTTATGCAGTCTTACTGCCTGGTTAACTAATTTGATACATGAGCTTCCGCAAAGTTCTAGAAGCATCTCAATGATTATATATACCTTGCATTCAAACCCCAGTAGCTATACCCGAGGGTATAAATTCATAGATTAGATGAGTCATGAAGTCGATTTTCCTTGGTATATCCATTACACTGCATGGTAGTTTTGGAGATTATCAGGATCAAATAGAGTCTACGAAATACTGGTAACTTTAATACTGACAATTACTGCAGATCTTGTAATTTGTACAGTTGTATTAAAAAGTTCTTTTTGCATAGTATTAATGGTAGTTTATTTTATTAAATTCACCCCCCCCCCCAAAAAAAAAGAGCATGAAAGATAACAGCTAACAAAAGTGCACATTCACTATTCGATGAAACAGGAAGATATTGTATACCAATAATGCCTATGGAAAAAAGTCTATGCTATGGTTGTAAATTATTGGTTGAAAATGAACAACATTTTGTACTTTACTGTCCTGTGTATGACAATCTTTCAATATTATATTTTGATGATAAATTATACTGTGGTACTGATCCCATTTAAGAAATTGTTAACCCTTGTGATTATAATACTACAAAACGTTTATGTAATTATCTAGATAAATGCTTTGTGCAAAGAAAGCAAATTCAGGGACTATCAAGAATTGTGTAAAATGTCTTGCATGCTATAGCCATTATGTTATATATATTTTTTTCTGTTGTCTGTCATTTGATTTCTTTTTTGACTGTATACCAACATAGTGATGTCAATAAATTGAATTGAATTTATTTTATTATTTTATTTATATATTTATTTTGAATAACAAAGTGACTTTAATCATTTTGATATCTATTCAAAAATATTGGTAATGTACGATTTTTTTTTTGATTTTTTTTTTTTTTTTTTTTTTTGGTTTGGTTTTGGGGTTTTTTTTGTTTTTGTTTTTTTTTTATGTTAAAGAACATCTGATGGTTCAATCATTTGAAATGAAGAATACCTTGAAAAATTATCAATTGGCAAGATATCCTGTCAAGTAGTTTAGTATGACCTTAAGGAAGTTCAAAACACTGCACGCCAAAGAGTTCTAATTGTAGGGTAGTTTTATGCAGTTAGAGTGAACAACCCTTAGATGTAAGAGTAAATGTGAATCTACATTTAATGACACAATTTTTAATGGATTTGAGTATTCTTAAAATCATATTAGAACAAGATTAAGTAATTGAATACTAGTACACTATTTTCCATGTCTTTTCCCAAGGTAAATTTTGATAATATTCGGTCGGTAGATATATCGCTAGAACTTGTTGAAGTGCATGGTGAATTCACCCTAATTGAATACACTATTTCCATTTCTTTTCCCAAGATAGGAGAACAACAGTGATTTCTGTTGATAATACTTCATTTTTTTTTAAAAATAAATTTCTTGGGAAAATATGGCAGGTACCCAAATGAAAATGAACTAGTTATACTCAATATATACACCTTTATATGACAAAATGTTATCAAAGTCCAAAAAAAAAACCCATCAGTGTTTTAGAGCTTCCGTAAGTGGACACAAATAAAACCATTTAACATCCAATGTGTACCATAAGTATTTTATTATACATAGTAATCATGCGTTTGAGCTCTCGACTAAAATCACCTTTAAAAGTATTTTACAGACATATATGTAAAACTCTTGTCCATTAAGACCAAACAGAGTTCAGGACACAGATTTCATCAAAAGACCCTTAAGTGATCTTTGTCAATAAGGTGATAAAATAGCATCAATTTTTGTAAATTGTACAATAGGCATAAAAGGAACCACAGGTTAAAATTTTAATTTCTATATAAAAACACTAATACATATTCCTGAAATATATATTTATGAATGAAAAAATGCATCTTTAAAAAGTCCCCTTCAGATAACCAGACTTAAAATCGATACAACTGTGAAATTGGAGCGGTATAGGAAAATCCTTATCATGGCCGTTGAGAACAGCTGCATGACATGGTGAGGGCAGTTTAAAGTTCAAGTGTATCCTCTCAATCCATTTATAAATGGAAAAAAAATCATACTCAAAAATAAGTGAAGAGTAAATTTTGTCTTATAATCAGAGAAAAGAATACATTCCTATATCAAGCATACGTTTGTTCCTAAAAATATTGAACTATGTCCAAGGGGAATACACTGCTTTGGCAATGTAAAGCTAAAGTTATAATCCCCTTTTTTGTCAAAAGATATATTTTTCCTTTTTTTCTTCAATGCTGAACACTAGAATAACTATATCTCCTTCACTCTTCTCAGGCCTACCTTAGAAATTTCATTCCATAAGCATAACCAGGTTCTGACATGATAAACTATTTATACTTGTAGTAATCATAAAATCTGAGGATGGTATAAAGCTAGTACAGCAACAACCTCATCTCTCAAAACAGCTTTCAGAAGCCATTTCATAAAAAACTATTGTGCTCAATACAATGTGCCGGTATCTAGATAATGATTTTTTTTTTAATTACAATTACAAATAATTCAAGACTTGTTATTCCCTTTAAACTTCCAATTAACACAAAAAGCCAGACATCAAAATAACATCATTTACTAGATTAATTAATTGTAATGCTTGGACATGAAATGGAAATCTATCAACAACTGTACATGGACATAAAATTAACAATACACATATTTACAAAAAATAGTAAAAATAATCACTTCTTGATCAATGATATAGTACTTTCAATCAATTGATGTATCTACAATCATATATATGAAGAATATATTATCCAATACATGTATTATCACTTATGAAAGTCTTCTATTTGCATTCATTTAATTTCATATCCTAATGAGGTAATTCATAGCCTTACAAACATTAAGTATGCCCAGAGTAAAATTTTGTTCTCACAAAATATCTCAGCACCATGATAGATATATTTATGTTTTAAAGTTCTGAATTCTTTTCCAAAAAAAAACAACAAACAAACAATTTTCATATAGATACTGTACATGTGGAAAAGTGAATCAAAGCATTGAGTGTATTTGATTATTATGAATCTAAAGTGAACAAACATTATTGGGTATAAAAGACATTGGGTCATAATGCAGGTTTTTAGCCCCTTTTGGTCATTTTAATACATACATGTACACTGAGTGCTCAAAGCTTTCTAACACAAAAGAAAATTTGGCAGAGATCACAAAAAGACAGCACAAATTTTCACACAATTCTAAATATTTTTTTTTCCAAATGGAAGAAAATGGATTTAGTCCTTACTCACTAGGGAGTGACTCAAAAATAAAATGTGTTCTGAAGGATTTACTGTTTAACTGGAAAATTCTTGCTAAACTAAACTTTTAAACTGGATCCTAATCTGAGTGAGGCCAAAATTGCATATACACTTAACAGCAGTAAAAATTATCCATTATTATGATTGTAGTGTATTTCCTTATGATGAAGATGAAAGCCCTTTTCTGCTTGGAGAATCCATCAATCACCTGACAATATGTCAGATCATTGGGTATTCAGTGTAAAAATCATAAAAGAAACTGATTATTGAAGTATACATAAATATATGAATTTCAACAATTTAAATAATTCTTCAAAAATTGCATTATTTATATGAACAGTGTAAACATTATTCTATCAAATACTCAAAAAATACACACACTATGTCAACTACTTCATACTAAAGATTTCAAAATAAAACCTTTTATCTTTAAAAACACAATCAATCTTCTCTGGTATAAAATATGTCCTTTATCACTGATGTCCTTCATACTTTGTCAGCCACTCCAAACAGATCTGTTGAATAATGGATGACCATCTTCAGCTCCACACATCACAAGAGTAGCGTCCCTTGTTCTGCATCTGTTTTACATAATTGGTTGCCTTTTCTTTCTCCATGTTGCCACATTCCATGATAATTTTCTCTAATGTTTCATGTACATCTCTTGCCATGTTGCGAGCATCACTGAAATTTTTATGCACAATATGCATTTTGACATTTATGACATGCTAAAGAATATGAATGTAAAATATCATAATATGAATACTTCATTTCTAAATATCACACACACTTTGAAGATAAATTAAGTTCCTTTTAAAATACATGCATGCTACATTAAATCTAATACGGGAATTACTCTCTCCAAATGTATATATATTTAGGAACAATACAAAATTATTGACAAGAAGTTGCAAGTCTGTAATTCGCTTAGTAATCCAACCAAATATGCCGTTTTTAAAATAATATTTAATATTTGGTTGATAAATCACTTGAATCTGAAGGTTTCAAAGTAATTCATGTAATCAAATGTTGCTTACCCACACACATATATATGACCACCCTTCTCTAACATCTTCCAAGTTTCCTCCATATTCTGCCTGAGGAGATGTTGTACATACACCTTCTCTGGCCCATCCCGGGAGAAGGCGAGATGCACTTTGGTTAGGGTGCCATCGTTTGTGTATTCTTCCAGCTCCTCCTCATATAAATAATCCTCTGTCTTGTGACGACAACCAAAGTACAACACTGTGTCTCCCACAGGCTTACCTGCAAGAAAAACCATTAACATCTATCCTCACAAATTTTCTTCACAGATGCCTTTTGTAAGTAATAAGCTAGAATTTCTTCAAAGTCAACACAACAAATTTCCTTTTTTCCTAAATGAGTGTAATGTTTTACTAAATTACTACTGGTGTAGGTTTCAAGGGCTTTTAGCTGTGAATTTCCTAAACAATTTAGACATACTTGAGGTTATGTGTACCTAAAACAACTATAAAATATCACCATGTAATAAAATTAGCAATATAACACCCCCCCCCCCCCAAAAAAAAAAATACCATTAATGACAAGTCATAAAATCAAAAGTAATGTTACAGTACAAGAAAATAACTGAATGCAATAATTTAGAGTTACCCTCTTTCCTTAGGAAGTTCCTCTCTTGAATAAAACCCCTAAAGGGAGCTAACCCTGTGCCAGGTCCAATCATTATGACAGGAGTGTTGGCCTTGAAAGGCAGACGGAACTGAGATTTTCTGACGTAGATGGGAACAGTAGGTTTAATGCCATTGGTCGGCCTCTTTAGGGTCAGCCAGTTTGTAGCAACTCCTTTCATAGTCCGATTTGTCTTGGTTTTATATTTGACTACAACGGCTGTTATATGAATACTGGTAGAATTGACCTATAGCAATGACAAAGAATTGAAGATTTTTTTTTACAAATAAAGAATGATAACAAAAAACTGAATGGGTACTTAGTTTGCAATTAACTTTAATTTATCAAAACGCTACACACAAACTTGTGTAATGGGAATGAAAGGTGTATATGTTTTGCAATGAAAAAAAAAATTAAAAAAAAAATTCATATAAAATATTGAAGAGAAAAAGTATTCTTTGACCATTGAAATGATGCAAAATTTTGTGATTGCCATACAAACCTTTGGAGATGAAGAAATGGAATAGTATCTAGCCTGTAACCTAGGTAACAGTTCACAGATATGGTCTATGGGAGGTTTGACTGAGGGGAGGTCCTCCAATATGGCAGTGATGTTTCTCCTGTCCTTTACAACCCAATCACTGTACAATGTCTGTAATAACAAAATAATCCATAAATTTGATTTCTCAATTATTTACAATGTAATCTAAGATTAAAATATTCCTTTTCAGAACTAGCTCAAGCTAGTTGGAAGCCATCCATTACACACTTCAGTGACTATCACATCATCCAACATAGAGCACTACAGAACACTTCATAAAGATAAGGACACCTCTTTCCCTGGATGCATACATGTGATAAGTCAAAGACCACAAAACTGTACAGGAACCATAAAAAAACTGGAATTTGGATGAAAAAACTGTACACTACCTATCAAAAAACGATACAAAAAACGGTATAAATTATTGCCTCAATTCTTCTGATAAGGCACCTTATTTCTAAACCAACAAATATATATTGTTGCAAATGTCTTATTTTAAAAGTTGTAATGGAGAGTTGACTGCTTTAAAATTTCATATATTGTGTTTTATAATCACAATGTTCTTATGAACCGACTATGAATTAAGCTAGTTTAGATGACAGTTTGTTTGCCAGCATTAACGTGAGAGTCATTGTCTCAGCAATGCTAAATAACAGCAGCAAATACAATCATACATAAATTTCAGCGATAAAAACTTAAAACCATATCCTTTATTTCAGCGTAATCATGGTAATAAACATCGTATATTTTCTACCTACAGAGATCTGGGTCAGATTCATGTATATTAAGTCGTGTATATCAACTTTAGAAGTTGGCTTAATTTTTTTCAACCAAGTTACGAAACATTAACAGTTATAATTAAGTACCCCTTCAAAAATAAAGCTACCTAAAGGGGTATCTTGATACGGATTTATAGCAAGATAATTATCCCAGTTGGCAGTTCACACCTTCACACGCGATGGTTTGTGTACACTACACAATTATCAGAAGGTCAAGTGTCAAACACAGGTAACGTTTTCCAGTGTCTCGCGAGAGATCATGAGAGGAAAATGGCAGCATTTAGCGAGAAATTTAAAATACTGTACAAATTTTTATATTCCATGTATTTTGGTGTCCCGTCTGTACACGATGAATGGGCTTGGAAAAACTGTACATTTTCCGTACCGCCGGTACATATCACATGTATGTGGATGGGACAATGTGGAAGTGTGTGATGCACAGCTTCCTACTACCATGGGCTCATGGGTTCATCCTTTAGTTCTATTGATAAAGCCAGGCCTCTAAAATTTAGACACCAGCTGGCGCCTTATCAAACAAAATTAGTCACCAGTGCAAATTTTTAGTCGCCAGGCAATTTTTCTGAGGCACTAATTTTAAAGGTAAACAGAATATAGGGACCCATGTCTTGCCTAAGAAAATATGACATGTCCGTTGCTAAAAATAATTTCCTCTAGTTTTAAATTTCTTTTCGCTTTTTTAGAAAAATTGTTAAAAATGTGAAAATTTCCGGAATTCGACGATTACCAAGTCAATTTAAAATGGTCGCCAATTTGGTGACTTAATGAACAATTTTAGGCGCCAATAAAAAATTTTAGGCACCATGGCGACTAAATTAGTCGTCACTTAGAGCCCTGAAAGCACAGGACTGGCATGCCAGAGGTACATATTCAAACAGAGGCACAACCAGTCACTGTAACCTATATTGTCCACGCAATAAACATGTCGTTCAAGTTTACTTACATCAAAAATAAATGTATGTTTGCCTTCTATTTGGTATCCAGTTTGTTTTAAATACATTCTAGAGTAAGATTTACTCATGATTTTAGCTTTTAAGTGTGTACCTTGCCCTCTGGAGTAGAAGACGTCAGTTTCAACAGGAAATCTTTATCTTTCTGGTCTTGTGCATATTCTGCCAGTTCTCGTAGAATGTGTGTCCTTGGTGTTCCTGTGATATCAAGGTAGTGGGAGAGGGCAGTGCGGTATGTGGTGGGGCACGGGAAAGGGAATTTCTTACTGGCCTCCTCTGTAATAAAATTATTTTTAAGGGAATACAAGTAAGTCTAATATACCAGACTTATGAATAACACTCTAAAATGCTAAGCTTATGAATAACATTAAAATTCTACGATTCGTTACAACTGATTGCATATTTTTTACTCTTTGTTCTGATCAAAATAACTTTACTCACAGTACGGGATAAAATAAAAGGAAATGATCACTAAGCATACAACTCAGAAATGATTACTTTTTTTCAATTAAAATTGTACAGAATGAACATAAAATCAATGAATGAATCAACTTCCCCTAAAACACCAGGTACAATTTAGTTTTACTTGAAATATTAAAGAACAAAATAACCATCCCCTGAAAGAAATGGTGCATTTCATTAATGAAATTGTTGTTTATATAAAGAAAATAAACTTTTATATGCCCAAATAACTTATAAATGTTTGCATCTCAAAGTAAATGCAATGAAAAAAGGTTTTTTTAATACATAACATTATAAATTTACAAAAGGCAACCACATCAAAGCAAACAGTCTGTTTCATAATGTGCACACAAATGTTTACATTTCCTGTATGCCTCAGGTGGAATCAACTATGATTGGCCACAGCTGATCACATTAATGTGTAATTACCAACTTAAGGGTACCTGGTGATTAACTTTTGCTTTGTTAATATAAAACTAAACAAAACAAACTACCATCAACATTTGTGAGGGTGAACATTTGATCTAGATCCACATTTAAGGTCTTTCCTATAAGTTCCACTAGCTCTGGATCATTGACAGGATACACAGCGACATGATCTCCAGCCTCATATCTACAACAATATAGAAGTTAAGTCTTAGTAACCGAGTCAGATATACTGCAGATCAGTCTGATTACAATCATACTTTTACTAGCTCCCTTTTATTTTGATTGTCGCATGAAAATCAAAATAAAAAGGAGCTATTGAAGGTTTGATCTTCATCAGAACTGACTGCAGATCTGGTTTAAATTTGAAATATGCTTTAGATTCCATAAACTGTTTAGATTATATCAGACAGCCTGCTGTGACAAGTAGCTTATAATTATAGGCAAATCTCATTTCCTACAATACTAATTCTAAAATGGGAAATCTGTGGGCAAGAAGTTTAAATATTATCGTATACTGATGACTCACTCATGTAGAACACTGCAGTAATTTTGGTTCAAACATGCATCAATTCATTAAAAAAAAACATGATCATGGTCATTGTTACCTGATCTTTGACCCTGTGATGTCAAACTCAATATGCATACAGGATCTGTCTCCTCCTTTGTGAAGTTCTCTGTTCACATTCACAGGAGCCAAAAATGGGTTCTTAGCATCATATGGTCTAGAAAAAAATATTATATCAATAAAACATACATTTATATTAAATTTACATTAAGGTATTCCATCCCTAGTAACCTCAGATTCAATTAATTTGAATACATAACAGATGTGCACGGGTGGAATACTCAGTGTATTTAGACATAATTCCCATTTATTACTATTAGCATGTAAGAATGGAACGTGTCCTAATTCATGACCTTGACCTTTGTTGAAGAGTTATCTCCTTCTTTTTTTAAGTAATAAAAATCAATTTTAAAAAATCTATATGGTAAAAAGAATGTTTTTAATTGTCATTCTATTTCTAATGATTTAATGCATCTTTCCACCACAGTATGTATTGATATTCTTATTATTTTAATTCTTATTTTAAAAATTCGCTTGTCTCCATAGACTTCAATGCAATTTCTGTTAATTAATTACTGCTTAGTTAATTACATTTTTGAAACTTTCTCTTGGTAAATCCTTTTCTACTGTAAAATGCTTTGAATTAATATCAGAGTATTATATATGTGATGGATATTTAAGGATAGAAAATTAGGTCCTATTAGGGATGGAAAACCTTAAATAAAGTGGTTAGTTACTCATATAAAGTATATGTGATAATCAAATCAAAACCTACGGTTTCTGATTTCCAAATGATCCTAATCTGGCAATTTCTCCCTTGTAGCATTTCTCTATAGAAAGATCATCATGAACAGTAAGGCTATACTGACGTATACTGAAATAATAAAATATTATATAGATGTAAGTTACGGTTTTTATACAAAATATAAAATATGACTTGAAGATCATTACTATTACATGTATATGATGAAATATGGAATTACTAGTATCATATTTTTATTCCCAAAAGTCAATAACTCTATAATGAGCCTATGGACTAAGAAATGGCATCATATTACAATCTGTGAGGTCTTTGAACTTAGGCGATACCTGGTAAACAAATGAAACCTACAAGTAAGATATTCTCCACCCTCACTGACCTGACTTGATCCCCAGTTGGCTGAACACCAAAGTGTTCACACACAGCTGGCCAAAACTTCTCCCTCCATGTTATAAAATCTTCTTCAATACTGAAATCAAAAGGCATACAGGTATTTACTATAATACACAGATGAAATCAGGTAATGGTAGCTTAGTGACATAGCTAGGAGGATCATTCTAGGATTCATTGTGTACATGTATATAAAACTACTATGTGTTCTTAAAATGTCAGTAAATTATATAAATATATATGAATTACAGTATTTCTAGAAAACTCATGAACCAACAGAACCCTGCACAGCAGCATGCTCATGTCAAAACCTAATTACTGTATCACATAAAAGTGTTGACAGACATCAGTAACTCTGACCTTTGGTCAAGTAAGACCAAAATTTAAAAGGCAATTTTACATCCTCTTTTAATCATCCTTCACCTGTTTAGTAATAGTAAGTAAATTATTTCACCAGAACTCAAGTTATTGCCTTACATGACAAGATGTGTTTGTGAAACACTAATTCCCCTGTATGGCAGGTCAAGGCTTAGATTTAAGTTTTTCAAATGTAGGTCAAACGACAAAGTCAAGAGTTCAAAAATGTTCGCAGCTATGTTAAGGCTTCCCGAAGCTTTAAAATGCGCTCTAAACATAATATGTCATTGCGAGGTCGGTTTTGGTTTTAATTTATAAGTATTGAACTTTAGTACTTCCAATTTATATAAAGGGTTTCCTCGGCTATATATTAACATATTTGTTATGATATCACATGACTTTGTTGATCATGTGATGGTCATTTATAAATTTTTGAAGTGTTTCATATAAATCGCTTCAGCGTAGCTGATTAACACAATAATTATTAACATTTTGTTATATAAATAAACTCATCGTATCCTTGTGTATCCGAAATGTGCATGGGAAAAGTCATAGTATTACTTGGGTACAAAATATTTCCTGAGAAATTCAACTTACCTACAAATTTGAGGGTATTTTCCACACAATATCGTAATCTGAATTAAAACAAAGCCAACACACATTTTTTCCCAAGCAAGATTCAGTTAGAGAACAACCTCTTGTTAAAGATTTCCACAAAAATTCTCAGATTAATCCTCATTAATCACCTGCGCCAGATTCTTTTATACAAAATACACATGTATAACAAAATAAATTCTACCTTCAACCACGGGTATAAAACAGAGTACATTTCAAAAGTAAATTTTTCATAAGCATTTTGAAAATGCTGAATTTCAATCAAGGGTAGGTAAGCGGTGTATTTTTAAAATATTCGGACATACAAGACTTAAAAAACATTTAAAGACCCGTGGATTTTGCAGTAGTTATGTAGCATTTTACATGCAGTTTGAAATAAAGTGTAAAGTTCATGACACTCTCCCCGTCATAACACCTCAAGTTTGCAGTGACTTGACGTCATTTTCCATTATGACGTCATATTTTGGTAGTTCAGAGATGTGAAGGCACAGAGTGCACTGTGATATTCTACAGGAAGCCTTAACCTACCTGCATTGGTATCCAAAGAGATAAGGGATACATAAGTGAAATATGAAAGCCCTAGTCCAAACACTCAAAAGTTACAGGCAAGGTTAAAGTTTTCTTCAAATGTAGGTCAAACTCAGCAGTCATGATCCTGAGGTCAAAAATGTTGGTACCGAAAGAAGGTCTTTTCATAAAGGAATACATATGTGACATATGAAACCCCTAGCCCCCCCCCCCCCCCCCCCCCCCCATTCTAAAGTTATGGCCAAGGTTAAAGTTTGGTAAAATTTTGCAAAAGTATGTCAAACTCCAAGGTCAAGAGGTCAAATATGTTGGTCTTGTCACCACTCACAAGGAATACACATGTGAAATATGAAAACCATAGCACCAACCATTCAAAAATAATGGGCAAGGTTAAAGTTTTTGCAGACAAACAGGCAGACCAAAAACTATATGCACCAAATCTTGGTTTATGGGGGCATAAAAATGTCAATGGACCAATTGACACTGTTTAATATTACTATAATATATCTGCATTAGAGATACTGGGCCCTATGAAGCAGTAAGAGAAATGATATTAAAAATTACAGAAAATTGGTATAAGTATGTACATACTTGGCATCATCATCTCCCAGTCCTAAATCATAGATCCTCTCAGCTCCAAGCTCTTCTAATCTTTTGTCTACATATATCCCCATAGCATTGTAATGTTCATATGTCTTATTTCCTAATCCAAACACCTGAAATCAAAGGGTAAGTGCACTATTTATATAATCCCAAACCTAGCACAAATAATTGATCCTGTAACATTAACCTAATAGACGTTAATCTTAAATTATGCCTTATCTGAACAAAAGTTCAATTCTACACCTACAGCAAATTTGACCCCTGTTAGATCGGATTCCCCATTCTGTAGCCAGTTGTAGAATTCCTGAGCATTATCTGTGGGGTCTCCCTCTCCATAGGTAGCCATACAAAATATAGCTAAGGAATTCTCTATCTCTGGTAGACTACTAAGGTTGTCCTACAAAATGAAGTTTATGAGTAACAAACTGAAAAATGCCTATACGTCTGTAATTCATAACGTGAAAATTTAAGGAATTCAATTGTTTACAAATTACTGAGTTAAGAGTGCAACGATAAACCGTTTGACGGTATATTGCAGTATATTTTTCCTTGGTTCAATTCACGATACGCTAAACTGATATCACGGTTCGGTTCAATCGGTCTAGAATTATCCAAATCGTCCGTTTTGTTTCATCATTTACAATTTCAAAATGGCTTGTGTGCAAAACATGAGGTCAACGATATCGCACCAACGGCAATTCAACTCATCTCAAGCATCTTACAGACCTCAGATATAACAGGGTTAAGGACTTTAACTCATTCCTTTTGTGATTAAAAGTTACGCGTGTATTTCCAACTTGTGGAGTAGAATGTGATAACACTTCCAATTTAAAAGGAAGGTTATGAGGAAAGGCCCCTTTCTATAAATAAGTCATATCTGAACTTTGAATCCAGGCTACCTTAGTTCCATGTTTATATTCTTCATTGGTTTAGAATATTGTTGCAACTCAAAGATCTACATATCAATCCAAATAAAGTTAACAAATTGATATTTAAATTATCAAAAAATATAAACATTTGATATAACCCTGTCAAGTTTTAAAAAATTGAAAGACTTCTTTACCTTGTCATGTATCGTGATACGTATCATATCGTGAACTGAATACTGTGATACGTATCATATCGTGAGGTTAGTGTATCGTTGCACCCCTATACTGAGTTATGGTTCTTATAATTATGTTTACCATTTCACACTCCTCTGGATCTGCCACCATGCCCTTCATGCCATATCCCTGGGCATCTTTTGCCAAGCGACCTGCAAACTCTTCTGCTGTGCCAGTTTGTGAACCATAAAACACAATAACATTCCTACCCTGTAAATATGAGTAAATAAGGTATGTACAAGGCATACATTTGATAGGTTGAAGGGCACTCAGAGAGCAAGCCTCTGCAACCATCTACCTTATATAACATCTAATCAATTCTCTAATTTAAGCTACATTGATGCAAAACACTGCAGATCACTTAATACTTAATTTTCGTGACACCTTATTTCTGTGAGATAGTCATTGACTCTTTACAAGTGAGGCAAAATTTTCAAGAAGTGTGATTATTGCTCTATATAATCTTTAGGAATACTTATATACAGGAGAAAGAAATTTCCGCGAGCACACAGTCTCGCGTAATTACGTAAAAATAAAGTTCTCACGAATAAAAAGTGATTTACAGTATTTAGTTTACATACAACCACCATCCAACTCTCATACAAGTTTAACCTGCTTATATTTTTTAAATATTATTTTACAATGATTTTTTTAATTAACATGGAAATACACTGTACAAACATATCTATGGTGGTTAAAATTAAGCTTGAAGATTCACAAAAACATGAGTAAGGAAACATTTAATTGGCTATTCCACGTGTCAGATATATTATATGCTTACTGAAGATTTCATTTTGTTGATGAAGCTAGGATCATTCATTCTTCCTTGAACTGGTCTACAAGTACAAATCAAAAGACTAAATAAATAACCTGGTAATTTTAATTTGATGCTCAATAAATTATAATATAAATATTAACCTCGATTTAAATCAAATTATCTTTCTAAAGAGGGGTATTTTATCTTTGTATATATGCAATGATTTTTTCTTAAACAAAAGTGTATGCCCTTTTAACATCAGGACAATAAATTACTTGTAATAGTGCTAATGCACTTTTAAATTTGATGGATTTTTCATGACCTCAACCAGTATCTGCTCAATAACCAGGACAAAGTGCAAAATATTTCCAATTTACGCAAATCATGTCTGTAAAAAGTCCTCATCTTAATCACGTAGTGTTAATGCATAATTGTATTGATTGGCAAAAAATTCCCAGACAGCATGCCATGTTACCAGCAGTAATACCTAAACTACAAGCGATAATGGAAAAAACTGACTTATAACTGAATCTTTTTAGCCTCCTGCAACTATATCATTCCTTCACTAGGAAAATGCTCTTTTTTTTAGTCTCTTTAGAGCTTTGTACTGAGCACAAAATTGAACCCATTCACATTAACAAAGCATCAATTACCTTACCAAAGCATTACACAAAAGTACAACACTCCTACAACTATCCTAGTTTAGTTATTGGCAGTGTAACAGAGTATGTAATGACTTACTGTACGGTCAGCTTTTTAAAGGTTGGCTGTTCTTGTTTCTTGTTCTTGAAGAAAAACCAGTATGCAGCCATGCCAGCCAGTACAGATAGAATAAAGAAGTCCAGGACTGAGAAAAGTCCCTCCTCTTCCACTGGGACCTCCGAGGCACCACCGTCAGAACTCATGGCTGGGTTAATAACGTGTCAATTCACTATATAATCACTTGAATTTCTTGGTTTCCTTGTATATGTATATTTATAGTACTCTGAAATCTCCAATTATTGCTGGAAAAAAAATTAAAATGATTACAGTTTATAAGCCATTATAAAATATCAGGAGCATGCAATTTCAAATCAAATGTGACCAATTTATATACCGGTATATATTGT
The DNA here is from genome assembly GCF_033153115.1 of Saccostrea echinata. Classification (NCBI taxonomy): domain Eukaryota; kingdom Metazoa; phylum Mollusca; class Bivalvia; order Ostreida; family Ostreidae; genus Saccostrea; species Saccostrea echinata. The sequence continues at coordinate 7,972,235 of NW_026889803.1, forward strand.
ATAATACCAGTACAGTCTGTATATGAAAAAGGATGAGAATAAAATAGAAAAATAGCCCCCTTCGTTTTACATGATTACAAACAAAGGTGTGTTCCCCATTGTTTCTTCAATATAAACAAAGCCACTGAGTTACAGCCCTCTTTTCCATTACCACAGAGTTATAATTCACATCCTGTGTATCTAAGACCAAGTTCTCTTATAATAGTTGGAAAAAACTTAAGTACACTGCATTACTATAATATTAAACCAGTCTGTACACTGGAAGACAGTTATGATCAACAGTTCATGTTACGCATATCCACTTCCTCACAAAATTGATAAATCCCTGTGTAAGAAATTTTATTAAATGTTACGTCACTGATTACCAGTATTCATAAAACACTTGAAAATTTTCCCAACAAATTACTTTTTTTTTCTCTATGATCACGGAAAAAAATTCAATTGTACAATAGAATTCTTTTTTAATGGGTTTATCATGTCTATGATGTAACAGGGATAGCTATACATTTACTGGAAAATAATTGAATTGTACAGTAAATTTCCTTTTTAATGGGTTTACCATGTTTATAATGTAATAATTATATATTTAATGTGCAGTTTCAACAAATGCATCAATTTTTTAAAGAATCTTTAGATCTAATTATAATTGACACAATACAGGGATTTTACTATAAATATGTAATTGAATACATGCATGTCATCATGATGGGCTTCTACATAGAAAATGGTTCATAATATAAATTTTACCCAATGGTTACTTTCAAATCACATGCTGAAGGCAATCCTAGGTTTGGCAAGGTGTACGTGATAGCCTCTATAGGGCTTATTTTTTTTTTTTTTTTTTTTTTGGATCTGTGATCCACAATAAATATTTTAAATATTTTTTTCTCTTTTCCAAAATTATTCCAATACTGGCAATATTACTTTTCAGGTATCAACTATCAGTTGGTCATACAATCATTGACCTAAAAAATATACCCCATAATTGCTTTATCTGAATGTAAATAAAAATCAAAAGCCTGAAAGGCTTCAATGACGTCGAAGAAGAAAAACAATTTCAAAAGATCATTTTGAATTTTAAGGTAGCAATAAGTCAAGTGAGTGACTCAGGAGACATAATAAAAAAAATAGTTTAAACAAAATATCACAATTACAGTCTGGGGCCTTATGTCATGGTCCGAATGGAGCAGGGTTCGAATTGACCAGACACCGTCGAACATGTTCATGCTAAATATAATATTTTTTTCTAATTGCCAATGTCAAAGCATTGTATTAGTGATTGCATCTAAACTACAACCAAGCCTCTAGTCTGTTAAAATTACGATCGAGTTACGATCGGGCGTGGTATACGGTATACTGGGAAATGGAGGAAATGGAGAAAAACAGCAATACTGGTCAATATCATCGGTTTTTAGGATAGAGTTGGTTAGAAGATTGTATAAGTAAAGCTAAGATTTAGAAATTCAATCTTTTTAGTCTTGAAATATTCGTGTTTATGTAATTTTGTGATTATTTTACCTCCTGTTGTGTTGTTTTACGGTTATCGTTCCGAAATGTTATTCATGTCATTCAACGCACTCTTTCTATAGAAATTCATCCGCAACAACCATCACGTTTTTCTTGTGTGAGAATAAAATATAATATTGTTGTTTTGCAATAGAATTAATTGCGGATATAATTGATGCAATTTTATTTTCAAGCTATTATTCATTTTGAGCGTTTTCAAAGAAATTAGTTTATACCTATTGCTATTTTCTATTGCGGATGCATCGACTGACACATTCGGTCGCGTACATATCCGGTCGCGATTTCAACTGGGCGCTTGCTAGATGACGTTCGAGCTCCAAGAGCTCGACGTCATAAAAATTAAGGCTAATTTAGGAATTACTCTAATTCTTGGCCAAATTATTCGAGTTTAACCTGGTTTGGGTCAGTTTACGCTGTTTTATAATCCGCGAAGACAGCGTAAACTGACCCAAACCAGGTTATACTCGAATAATTTGGCCAAGAATTAGAGTCATTCCTTATAATTTAATTTCAAAATCATTAAATAACTATGGGTGTAAAATTTCGTTGCTTTTTATTAGTTCAAATTTGCCGGTCAATAATACAACTGTAGTAATGGAAGTAATGGAAGTGATGGGAAGCAAGGGGAGGTAAAAACTGATACACAGGCCTAGCAGCCTTGTTGTTTGTTTACATGTGGTAGGATCGAATTATTGTTTGAAGTTAAAGGTACATTTATTAAATCTGGAATTTTCCATGAATTCCAAGAACTGGAAATGAGAGGATTATATGGATTCAGCTGGGGGGGGGGGGGTCCTATACCAAACCAGTTATACAGAAATAATTTGTGTTCCTTTTTGGATATTAACCAATCAGAGGCTAGAATACAAACAAAATTAATTTTAATGAAATAAAACTGTCATTCCTCATTTTGCTGTGGTGCAATGATTTTTTTATGGATGTGGACACATACAGTAAAATGTATTATAATCTGTATGTTGGATTATGAAACACATTAGGAGTTATTTGCACCAAATAATTTACATTTTTATTTTCAGTACTGTAGTTTGGATATCAAATGGTGTATGCATCCATTTCTTTTTATTGTGTATATCTGATAAATTCCCAGGGTGCAATTCTTTCAAATGATATAATTAAAGTACTCTATTATGTGTTTTTTCTGTTAATTCTGTGTAAGGCAAAACAAAGGTACATAAACAATATTTTTCTTTTATTCACCCCAATTAAATTATTATAAGGTTTTATCTTTAAGGTGTCAATACGATACATTAGGTATGTTACCTTGTGTGTGTAAAATGACATTTTAACACATGTAGATAACATTTCATATTTGACTGTCATTTTAGAATTTATTATATGTTTGAATAATTCCCATCTCTCTGACTGGCTGAGATCCAACAATGTTAGAAAAATACTATTATATATTGACCTGCACATGACCTTCCAGGTCAATATAAGGAATTATTTATTGTACATTGGACCAAAAATAGATAGGGAAATTCCAAATTGATGCAAATAGTTTTGGAAAGTTATTTCACTTGCACCTGACTTCCACTCCTATGAACATAACATTAAGGCACATAGATTCTTGGGTGAGGGGTGGGGTGGGGTGGGGGTGGGGGTTGCAGGAGGCCTGCCCCTTTCCCCACCTTTTGAGAATGTAAAGATTTAATTTAAATTTTAAGGATAAAAAATTTCAATGAAAGCCCCCCTACCTTCGTTTATGGAGCTTTACATCCCACTAAATAAAATTTTGAGTTGGGAGAATTCTTTTCCTTTTTTGGAAGGGGAGGGGGGGGGGATAGTCAAAGACGGCATGGATTGCTTAATGAGTGTGTGTCATTTAATCATTGAATCATATAATAAAAAAAATTATTGCTGCTTTTTTTGGTCAATACGATGATTTAGCCACCTTCGAAGTACAATATTCACCTCGCCCTTTGGGCTCGATGAATATTGTACTCCTCAGGTGTCTAAATCATCGTATTGGCCTCAAAAACCAGCAATAATCATGATAATTGTATAATGTGTTCTGTTCTATTTAAATGATTTTTAAAAAAATGTACAATACAAATAGGGAGATAACTTATTCTAATTAAACATTTAACTTCATATCAAGTTTTAAGTTGATCATAAGGTATTATCTACTCATGAGAACAAGTAATCCAAAAACACATTGAAATTCAAAGTTAGTTGATGCTTAGCAAGTAAATGATTGTGGTTTACATTTTCGAACAAAATAGATTTTTTTGTCCCCTGATAAAGGTAGGAGAAATTAATTTGGGCCTGTCTGTCGACACAATACTTTCTTTTCCAGATGAAATCTCTAAAAAAGTACTCAAGTTTTTGCAATTACATATACATGTAATTAGCTTACTCACATGATTCCAGATGACTTAAAGAAGACCCCTTTTGATTTTGAGGTCAAAAGGTCAAAAGTCAAGGTTACAAATTCACACATTTTGAAAAATGGTTTTCAAGTAATAACTTAAGCTCTCTATAAGATACATACTACCGGTAAATATCTTAGCTTCCCAGGACATGAAGAAGCTAGTTCTTACTGATTTTGAGGTCAAAAGGTCTTTCTTTTTTCTTTAGAAATATGTGGTAGAAAGAGGGTATACTATTCTCTCATTCTCTCTCTCTCTCTCTCTCTCTCTCTTGGTAAATGTTAATGACAATCCAATTCTCAAACTTGATCATGCTGATTGGAGTAATTTGAAAGGATTGAGCTTTCATTAGCTATAAGGAGATATATATACACCAATTGTGAGAAGTGGCAGAATTAGAGATGGTGAATTACTAAAGGAGAATTCATTAACTAATAAAAGCTCAATCTTTGACCTATCTATCTGGAAAGAAGGAAATGCAAATGACCCAACTAGGATTTGAACCCAGGCCCCTTCAACTCTAGACACCAGCAGCGCTCTACCAAATAATTTCTGTTTGCCTTTGATTTCTAAAGTGAAAAACACAAGTTTTACCAAAACAAGAGTTTTCTCTCTTTCTTTTCCCAAATAAGTTTTTTTCTGAAAATTGACACATTAAATATATCTAAATAAAATATGAAAAATCGTTCAAATATGATAAATTTTGAAAATTGATTTGGATGTAGGCGGCAGAACAACACTATCGTTTGCAATTCTTTCTTTTTCACCGACAATTTATTTTAAACATGGCTGATTTGCCAAAGGAAGACATACTGATAGAAGTCATTCCAGAAAGGTTTTTTGGTATTTATACTTTTATCTCTATATTTGGTGACACTTATTTCAAGAATTCTTCAATTTTAATAAGAGGCTCGGACTCTAAATCAATGATTATCATGTTTTAAAATATTAAACAATGATCTTTTTTAATTTAATACTTAGCGATATCTGACCTTTATATGAAATGAGCAAAATCATCATGAGGATAATTGGTTATGATCTCATACTCATCCCCTGAGATAAGTGGTCACTGAATTTTTTTTTCTCACCCTTAAAGTTTACTATACTGATTGCAAAATAGTTTGACCCAGTCACCCTAATCGTTTTACTGTCAGTTCACCATGATCATAAGTTCCAGACAGTTTGATGAAGCTGATTTTTCAGACTAAGATTATTCATTTTATCTAGTGCAAATTGAAGTATTGATCACAGGTGGAAGTCCATAATAATTAATGAAGAATTAAGGAAACCACACTACTCAGATGATTAATGCACTGCAATTTCAGATATTAAACTGAATATGAGTATTTGGTTTATATTTAGACATTAATTCAACTTACCTTTGGTGTTTCTCGTTAAACAAATAGTTTTTCCATCCCCTATATTTAATCATTTGCTGAGGTGCTGAGGTCAAAGTTCATTAACTGGTACAGTGCTACGTGCAAGTTCTTTAAAAGGTGATCTCAAATACTTAACTCAGGGAAAACACAATTATACAAATATGTTTTTCAAATAAATTGCTGGAGGTCACTGACATCTGAACATGCGCTGACCGACAACCACAATATCACAGTTACACAACACTGACCAAAACCTACATCAGCTGTCCTGTGGACAACGTTGATCTATCTACACTAATCTGAAATACAAGTCAAATTAGAATTGAAAGAAATTTTAAAAATAAATACCTAGTCTTAAAGCTCTTTCGGTCAACTTTTAAAACCCATGAAGTCGAAGATGCATCCTTTTATCACATTTATTGCGACACGGTCTCCCTAATATACAGATTGTGAATGACGTCACCAATAGTTGTGTAAATTCTACCGGGGGGAGTAGTCATTAATTATTGTACTGATCACGTAATAATTGAAAGTATTGAATCATTATAATTTATGATTTTTTTTTAAATCAGACTCGGAAAAATTAGATAGAGACCGAAGGGACATGCTCCAAATATATCAACTATATGTATACATGTATGGCATTCGCTGAAAAAATTGGTAGTCCCATGTTTTATTAGCACAGTCAGGCATGCACTTATATTTTGGTAATTTTTCAACCTGGTATAATCATTATGACACAGGTTTAGAAATTTATCACAGAAACAAGTACTTGTGTTTGCAATGTGTTAAAACTGTTTACGAACAAGCAAACATAACGAAAATAACAAAAAATTGAGTGATGTATTCAATACTCTATGCTTTCGTAATCGTGCACTAAAACATTTTTAACGTAAAGGATGACTGCACTTAACGCCTGTTTTGGGGTCTTTTTCGGTTGCTTCTGCTGCTTTTATATCTAAACCTTATTTCACGTCTGTATGTTTATAAAAGAATCCTGTCAATTTTGAACAAAATTTTAAATCTTAAAATGATTTTAGACTGTACGTGATACATGTGTACAATAAAATGATTCAATGTTTTTTGTCCTTACTGCTTTCCAAATATAGTGAATTTACACTTACCTGCCCTTGATTGAACATTAGATATGCATGAGAGGTGGAGCTAACATTGTAAGTAGACTTACAGCGAATTACAAAATACCAGTAAAGTTTTCAATAGCTTGCTGGATAGCTCAATAGGGTATACAATTTGGTCTAATAAGTATCACAATAGTTTTGAATCTAGGTCATGAAGTTACTCAGGTGTATCATTAGATTTTACAGGTAAATGTGAGTTGAATTCAATGTTCAAAACGAAATTTACAATATGAGCACGTCAATGTAATTAAAGCAGATTTTATATCAATGCCAGATGACTTAACGTGTTCGAACACAATGTCCTAGTTAGCACAAAACATGCTACCTTACAAGTCACTTGAAGGAATTTAGTATTCACTAAAAAGTTACCTGAGGTAAGAAATCACGTGGTGAATTATAATATTCAACATGTCACAATCCTTGGTTACAACACAGAGAGCGAATGTAAGAAGAAGCAGTTTTTTCTCTTTTTAACCATAAGCGCATGTTTGTCTATTAATCTCCTTTTGACACATTATTATTTATGCAAATATACAACTACTGTTAAACGTAGAACAATAGACAAACATGCGCTGACTATAAAGTCAGTGAAAAAGTGGGTGTCCTCATTATTGAACGGAGATTCAAGAAATTTTGATGACCCCTGCCTTTGAAAACAGATTCGAACTTCGTAAATACACACTTTTATTAAACGTAATTACATACAGTTGTAGATTGGATGTTGACCGTTCTTGCAATGAAACGAAAAATGCTTGTTTTAAAATTTTATTTTGTCGCAAATTTCGCATGTCCTTAAGTGCAGTCATCCTTTGGGTTTTTACTAGAGTCTACGATGATATATTTAAAATTGCCCCTACCCCACCCACCCCACCCCCATTCCCCTTCAATATTTAAAAAAAATCGGATTTTTTCTTTCAAATTTCTAATCTCTGACAACTTTATTTATATGTCTCTGTTTGAAAATCACATAAATATATCAATCATATGCAATTTCTATTCACACTTGTTTCACGTATATGTATTTAAAGAGAGAAGAGGAGGGGGAGCAACTCCCCCCCCCCCAAAAAAAAAATCTGACAAAAAGAAAACAAAAAACTTACCAAAAGTGGGGGTGGGGGCAAATTTCCAAAATTATCTGACAAGCAAAAAGGGGGTAATTTACCGTCCAAATACGTGAATTTGCCAGTGCTCGACATACATCAAAAGGAGGGATCCAACCTCTAAACAAAAATTTACTATAGCAAAACACCATATACTCAGAAAAAAGTGGGGGATCCCCCCCCCCCCCGTTCTACGGGACTGCGTAATATTTTTTAAGTTGGTCATTCCAACTTTAAAGTTGGCTTTTTTCAACTTGAAAGTTGGTCATTCCAACTTTAAAGTTGGCTTTTTCCAACTTTAAAGTTGGCCATTCCAACTTTAAAGTTGGTAATTCCCACTTTAATGTGGGCTTTTCTAACTTCTAAGTCGAAAATTTCAAATTTAAACCAATGGCCAACTTTAATCTTGGCCTTTCCAACTAGATCTTGGCTTTTCTATCTTTGTACGGCTTTAATTATGCGTTATGTTCAGATACTTTGTAGCTGGACTCGTGTTGTCGTTTTAATACATGTAATTACAATGGAAAGAATGTTAAAAAAACACTGCTGTCATAACAATACAGTAGATAATTAATTACTCATTCAAAACGATGTCAATAGTCAATATTAATAAAAAGAAATAAGGAAAATCGCAGCACTGTGTCGGGTCCACTAAATTAAGAATTGCGTAGCTGATGGGTGTTAATTGCCTAAATGCACTTGGAAAAGCCAACTTTAACGTTGGAAAAGAAAGAACTAAAGTTGGCATTTCCAACTTAAAAGTTGGAAAAGCCGAGATTAAAGTTAAAATGTCCAACTTTAGAGTTGGAAAAGCCAACTTCAAAGTTGGAAAAGCCTAAAGTTGGAAAAACCAAGATTAAAGTCGGAATTTCCAACTTAAAAAGAACTTAGGTCGTGTCTTCGAGGGCGAAGTCATTTTAAGGAGGGAGGAATGCAATGGTTTGGGCCGTGGATATCGGCCTGGCCATGGGAAGCTCAGTCGGTAGAGCACCTGACTAGTGATACAGTCCCGGGTTCGATTCCCGGTCCAGCCATACATTTTATCCTTTCCTGTTACACATGCCTGATCCTTATCCAACAACAATAAACTGGGAAAAAAGTATGGGTGTTATTTATCATAGACCAAGCTACGATATATTTAACACTTATTAACGAATTATGTAAGTACAGATAATCAGAGATATCTCGGTCGGATTCCTAATTTAAAAAAAAATGGTAAAACTCCATTTGAAAAAAATCAAAATTTCATCTTAAAGACATTTTGGGTTCATAATAAAGCTTCTAATTTAGCAGTTGGAGTAGAGTTTGGTGCACTTCCCATTATTTTACAAACATGTATTTACTATTACAGATTTCAGAAAATTGTTTCAGATCAGGAGAATTCAAACTTGCTTTTGAAACATACATATTTATATAGAGAATGAAAAATTTCCAGGAAAGGGAAAAAAAAAACATGTTGGCAAAACTGTATACGAAGAATACTTGATGAAGTTATTCGTTCAAATTGCAATCCATTATCTATAAATAATTTTGAAAAGAATTGGAAAAAGTATTATGAGAATATAGTTTTCAGGGACATTAGAATTTCGAAGAAAAAGGTAATGGAAAATTGTCATTCTACAGTCAGTTAATAAGTCCACAAAATCTAAACAAGCTTGAAATTCAACCATATTTAACTTTTTTCATTTCCAAGAAGCTTCGTTTTTTTTTTTTTTTTTTTTTTTTTTTTTTTTTTCTCAGTTAAGAATAAGTGTCCACAATTTACACAGAGATTGGCAGATATTGTAATCCAATTGTACCAAGAGGTGAAAGATGTCATACTGTTGTTGAAGATGAACGTCATTTTTATTTGTATGTCCTCTTTATAAAATACTACGAAGTGAAAATTGTACACTTTTTAACAATACTTTCATATCTTATGAAATTTTTAATCCAGCAGATCTTTGTTAAATCAACAAGAAATATTTTTTAACTTCATACGTGATGTATTTAACATAAAAAAAAAAATCTATGTGACTGTATTTGTATACTGTATGTATGACTTGCGCCACATGTGGTTTTCGTCAATAAATAAAATTAAAAAATTAAATTTATTATGACCAGAACCTCCCATAAATAAGATTAATGCCTAAATCTATCAAAAACTGAAAAATTAAAATAATATTTAATCATGCCAGACAGGACGGTTGGCAGGTTTCTGGGAGGGGCACCCTACTTTCATCGAGAAAATTTTAAATAATTCATTACTGGTTACCATTATGACAAAATCGGGTGTAACCCTACAAAATCGGGTGAGTTGGCAAAGTTCTATATTTTCATTGAGTTCTAGTACATTCTTGAACTGTTGAAGTCGCTTCTTCTAATCTAGCAGCCCACCCCCCCCCCCCACCCCCCACACACAGTTCCGATTGCTTGCACAGACTGAGGGTTTCAGGCAGTTGATGTGTTAACATATCTCTTTAGTAAGAAAAAAAAATTATATTTATTTTAAAAAGAATTAAATTATTAAATATCCGAAAAAAATGTTTATAAAAGGTCATTTGTTTTTTTTTAATTAGCATAACCTAAACCTATTCCTTTTACTAATATATACAAATATAGTATATACTGTTAGTGTAGGTCCCTGCATGTACGTAGGTATTGTATAAGACACTTTAAATATTTTTATGTTTAATAACTTCTCCCCATTTCATTCTCAGCGCCTCCTTTCGGATACAAGGGAAGTTACTCGCCAGGAACGTGAAAACAAACATGTCGGCAATCAAAACGCTCAACCCCAAAGCAGAAGTTGCTAGGGCTGCACAAGCTTTAGCCGTTAATATAAGCGCAGCCAAAGGTCTCCAAGATGTTCTTAAATCCAATCTAGGACCCAAGGGTACTTTGAAAATGTAAGTAATTAAAAGCAAAACGAAAAACCGAATGTTCCAGAACACGTGGTTTGTTCATGTTTTGATTTGTTTCGACCAGTTACCATTTAAGTTTTGTGACAACTGGAAATCAACCGTTGACAGAGTACATATTTTTTCGTGATTAAATTTTTTAAAAATGTGTACTTAACAGATGGATGACTAATTAATCAATACCCCCCCCCCCTTATTTTTCCCGTTGAGGTATAGTATATAAATTGCCTTATCAGCCTATTGCTCTATGTGATTGTCCTCTTTGTTCAGTTCTATTCTCTTTAGAGAAGTGGACAGGCTTTCGCCTACATCCACTGGATGTGGATGTAGGGGAAAGCCTGTCCACTTCTCTAAAGAGAATATGTTCAGTTCTTGTTCACAATATAGGAGACCCAGGTTGAAACCTGATCTTATCATCACATTTTAAACTCTTCATCATTCATGTTACACAAATCTAAATGAAAGGATTAATATAAATATTACATGTTGTCTAAAGATTTTTGTTATTTAGAGTAATTAACTCTCTTTTCATACCAGGGATCAAATTTTTTCAAAAAAAAAACTAAAATGATCAGTTCAGAAAACTTGTGATTTAAACTAATAAAGAGAAACCCCAAACCTGAATCATTTATACATCCAAATAATTGTACTGAACAGGTTGGTGTCTGGATCTGGAGATATCAAACTGACCAAGGATGGAAATGTTCTCCTCCATGAAATGGTTAGTATTATTGAATCATTACAGAATTTAATAGCTGAAATAATTATAATGAAAAAACAATGTGTTCATGCAGTGTTGACATCAATCTGAAATACCTTTTACTTTTCCAATGCAAGAAAGCTGTCATTATGCAGTCTACATTTAAGTAGTCTAATGACTATTTATTTTTCTTGACCATGGCCTGATTATATACTGGCAGAGTTGATATTTTTTTATATTAAGAAATCCTGTGAAATGTTCTTTGAATAATTTGTGATGCACATGGATCATCTTTCATTGTTCACTCACATGATTTTGAATTTTGTAGCAAATTCAACATCCAACAGCCTCTCTGATAGCTCGTGTAGCTACTGCCCAGGATGACATTACAGGGGACGGGACCACATCTAATGTTCTGATTATTGGAGAGCTGCTGAAACAGGCAGATTTATACGTCTCAGAGGTACCTGTTCTACAAAGGGATTTATACACATGTAGAGAGCAAAAACAGCTCTTTTAATGTTTCATAGATACACTATAATTGAGACCTTTCCTGTGAATGACACAAACATACTGAACAGGAAAAGACATAGACCAATTATCAACCATGAATATACAACATTTTATTTAAATTTTTTTTCCAAGAAATTTTGCGTTAATTTTTTTGTAGATGACTTTATAATAAGATAATCTAGATGAAAATTTTGTAGATGTTTTGCAAAATATATCTGAACTAGGAAAAAATTGAAATTTCTAAGTAAACTGTTATGACTGTAAAATTGAAAAACTTTTATGATGATTTGCAGGGTCTTCATCCCCGGCTGATCACAGAGGGATTTGATTTGGCTAAAAGCAAAGCTTTAGAGGTACAAGATGTTTAGAATGTGTAAATGGCTTGTAAATGTCTTCATATTAAGTTTAATATTTCTTGTTAAATGTGATATTTGATATATTAAATTGTCTCCCCCTCATGTCAGGTTCTAGAGGAGTGTAAAATATCCCGGGAGATTGACAGAGATACGTTGCTACAAGTGGCCAGGACTTCACTTCGTACTAAGGTGCACACAGAACTAGCAGATCTGCTGACTGAGGTAGGCATAACAAATCATCAGTACAAAGCCAGTACTGGTGTATTCATCTTGCTAAAGGTTGATTTCAATAGCAAAATGCATAAAAGTACTTTTGTTTTGCATTCAAGCATAATCCAATCATAAATACTAATGTTGATGAGGAATTGATATTCTAAAAGAAAATTGTACATGTATAATTTTTGTAATGATATGTTTAATTATAAATTAAGAGATGAAAATGGGAACTAGGATATTTTTTATAGGCTGTATCAGTTTCACTGTAAAAGGATAATGTTCTCAGTACTGAATGCCTAAGAGACAGACACGTACATTGTATGGAAAGGGTTGAACATGAGGGTTTCTGATTGATTGTTTATTGTAGGAAGTTGTAGATGCTGTCCTAGCCATCAGAAAAGGAAATGAGCCTATTGATCTACACATGGTAGAAATCATGGAAATGATGCACAAAACTGACATGGACACTACGTAAGGAAATATGTAATATTTCTTTACAGCAAGCCTTTTTTAGACAGATTTGTATGTAGTTTGTATCAGGAATAAGCTAATTACTCCCTGTTGCAGTGTTTGAAACAACCATGCTCCTGACCGCTAGGGCACGAAAAGTTTGCCAAACAAACAAAAAAATGCAAACAAGTTTGTCTGTATCGATGCCCAATTGGATGGGTTTTAAAAAAATTTCTGCTTATTTAGATTTAAATTAATTTGACTAATCATACCAGTAGTGAGGTTAAACCTTACCAAGGGACAGAACTTTCAGATATGGTGTCGGAGTCGAAGTCATAATGATTAATCAATCTAATAATGAAAACTTCAAACTTGGATCAAGATTGTCATTAAAGTAGGTTATGATTTGAGGTAAATCTGTTACACAACTTCTTAGGGTGCAGCAAATGATGAAACAAAGAAAAAACAAAATATATGACAATCCCCCCCCCCCCAAAGTTTATAATGAAGACAGTTTTTAAAAAGAGAATTATTATCGGGGCTAGTACATGTAGATCTCTGGCAGGGCTGACAACTTTTACTAGCAGCAGTCCTGCAGTGCATGTCTAGCAAAATTTCAAACACTGCTTGTTGATATATAAAAAAGTATTTTGCAGAAACTTTGCACATGTGTAATTTGAAACTTTTTGTATGTCATTGTTGATGCAAAATTCAGTTTTTAATTAAATTAATTTAAACGACAGCTTGGTGAAGGGTATTGTAATGGATCATGGAGCACGTCACCCTGATATGAAGAAGAGATCAGAGGATTGTTATATACTTACCTGTAACGTTTCACTGGAATACGAGAAAACGTAAGTATTCACTGTAATGTTTCACTGGAATACGAGAAAATGTAAGTATTCACTGTAACGTTTCACTGGAATGCAAGAAAACGTAAGTATTCATTGTAACATCTCACTGGAATACAAGAAAACGGAAGTATTCATTGTAACATCTCACTAGTGTACAAGAAAACGTAAGCATTCATTATAACTCACTGGTGTATGAGAAGATGCCAGTTTTCACTGTAGATTGAAAAGACGTAAATATTCATTTTGACATTTCACTGAAACATGAGAAGACTTTAATAGTCATTGATTGAAAACAATTATTCGTTGTATCTTTCTCACTGAAGTATGCTAAATATAAGAATTAATATCTAACGTACCAGTGGAGTATGATAGTATTGTACGTATGAGAGTCAACTGTCTCAGTGAAATAGGAGAACACATAGCTATTCATTGCCATTTCTCAATTAAATAATAAAAAAAAAATTGTTTTCACCTGTTATGGAAGAAAACACAAGTATTTATCTTCAACATTCAATGACAATGTCAAAATGAATATTTATGTCTTTTCAATCTACAGTGAAAACTTGTATCTTCTCGTATTCCGGTGAGACACAAGTATTTATCCTCAACATTCAATGAATAGCACTAAGCAAAAAACATTGTGTTAAATGGTCCTGTCCTTTGTAGTGAAGTCAATGCTGGATTCTTCTACAAAAGTGCAGACGAGAGGGAGAAGTTGGTGAAAGCAGAGAGAGAATTCATTGATGAACGTGTCAAAAAGATCATTGCTCTGAAGAAGCAGGTCTGTGATGGGAATGACAAGAGCTTTTACGTCATTAACCAGAAGGTATGGATGTCTGATAATAGTGTAAGGTGATTATAAGGAAGCACTGTCTATTCAATTAAAGCAGATAAGAGTTCATAGCATGTGAAAGAGCTGTGTGTCAGTATGTTGAAAAGAAAACACTCGATGATGAATTGTATATAACCAGAACTTGGTCAAGTTTATAGAGACTCTATTGTTTCCTTCAATTCCAGGGCATAGATCCCATGTCTCTTGATATGCTGGCAAAAGAAGGAATTGTTGGACTGAGAAGAGCAAAGAGGAGAAATATGGAGAGGTAAATCAAATTAATTAGGCCCCGCAAGGATTTGCGGGTGCCCTATAGTAATCACTCTGTCTGTCTGTCCGTCTGTCTGTCCGTCTGTCATTCTTCCGTCCACAAATTTTCTGTTTTTTTCTAATAACTTTTTTTGTAGTTGACCAATTGAGTTCAAATTTGGTATGTTGGTTGAAGAGGCAGTAAGACATATTTTGATGCTAAGTTTGGTTCTCTGTGTCATCCAGTTTGGAGCTGGGGTGGTGGGGTAGATTCCTTAACTTTACATTAGAATGAATGCCAGGGCAAAGAGAGATAACTGCTGAGAATGTTCCTATTGTAAACTATGAAAGCTGCAACTAGTCTCATGGGATTAATCAACTTTCCTCTTGAAGAAAATCCAAAGCATTATCTGTTGCTGTCAAATTGAGATTAATTAACACCTCTGTCTGCAAATAAAGTTTGTTTTGAAGTTAAGGTCAATTCTGAATGATGTTTACATTCTCTGATATGTGGATTTAAATAATGTTCATACTTTATTTTGGTAAAATATACAATGAGTTATGAATTTATTGAATTCTAAAAACAAGATATACATAAAGATATGTTTGTTGTTTTTTTTTAAATTTTTTTTTTTTGTTTTTATTTATTTATTTATTTTTTTGGGCTGCTATATGTAAATTCAAGAATACTATTAATTTTAATGGGTAGTCCAATAATAAACTCATTCTATCATTACTGAAAGACATCTTATTGGAAATATGGAAGAAAAGGATGAGAGAGCAGTACAATTAATCCCTTGCTATTAATTATCTTAACTGGGGCAGAAAATTTTCCAGGCTTATCTTTATTTGTCATTTTAAGATAAATTAACCTTTGTCTGCAACTGATGTTTGTTTTGAAGTTAAGGTCAAGCCTGGGTGATATTTGTATTCACTGAAGGCTGGCATTTTATAAAACATGCTTTATTCTTGTTTAAATATACATTTAATTGAGTTATTATAGATATGTTTTTTACTGCCTTACCGGTATGTAAATACAGGGATACTCTTTACAGGTTGTTGGATATTTAGGAATTATCTTGAAATTTTATAAATACAGTTGTTATTGCATATTCTCCTTCATATATTTTTGTAATCAATTAAAATTCTCATTCTGTAAGCTGCACCCTTATATTTCTACCCCTCGGCGGGGCCCTTGCTGACTGGTCAGTTTTCTAGTTCTCTTTAATATCTAAGCAGTAGATTTTAATGATAAGGGATGTGAAGAATTCTTTTTATGCTTTTATGCATATCCTTCATAAGTAGCCAGCACTTATAGTAGGTGTGGATAGGCTATATAAAATTGAAATTACGGTTCTCAGGCCCGTGCGCATCCGTTATGAGGTAGCCGCATTCCAAATTTTATCGTATTTTTGATAAAATAAAATGTTGGTAATGCAGAGACCAATCCTGAAAAAAAGTTCTGCCCTCATTTTCTCGTAGTTTAGTACTTGAATATTGCTTCCGGTAGCCATTTTGAAGAAAACTTGGCTACTTCGTTTAAAAATACACTTGAAGATAATGCTTACGATGTTCACACGTTGATAAGCAATGGATAATGCAAACCTATTGATCAGACATGGAAAGTATATCATGAACAAAAAATTTTTATCATAACTGTATAGAAAATTTGGTTATTAAAAAAATACCTCCCTCATCTACTTTATCGTCAATAAAATGATAAAAAGAAAATAGAAGCAAAAAGAGTTCATTTAATCTTAAATGGAACCTCTGATCACATGTTTGTGTGAAAAAGTTTTCAATGTACATGTACATACATGTACTTCTATTCTCTATTAATCTCCCCCATTTTTTTCTCAACACCTAGACTGACCTTGGCCTGTGGAGGAATAGCCATGAACTCTGTAGATGATCTCACTCCTGATTGTTTGGGCTATGCTGGACTGATCTATGAACATGTTCTGGTGAGAATTTGGAATAATGCATATAGAATGCAGTTTCATGGTCTTTGGCATTATCATAATACATGAAGTAGTTTCAAGCAGTGAAAATGGGTTTACCATTTTTTTTTAAATTTTTTGTATAGGGAGAAGACAAATATACATTTATAGAGCAGTGCAAGAACCCCCTGTCTGTCACTCTGTTGGTGAAAGGCCCCAACAAGCACACACTGACCCAAATCAAGGATGCCATCAGGGATGGACTCAGAGCTGTCAAAAATGCTATTGAAGATAGTAAGTAATGTTAGATTCACCCTCATACATATACAAGTACTTGAAGTCATTTTCAGATTTTAATTTGATTTTATTTAAGGATGTTAAATTCAGGATATTTATTGAGTATTACAGGCCACCGGCCCAAAGTACAATCATATATTAAAATGATAGATTTACAATTTCAGATCAGACTCACATATTTAAACATATATATAATGTGGGAACATATGAATTTATGCTTTTCATTTGTCACATATTAAATTTTCAATGAACTTTTCTCTCTCTTTGAAAGCTAAAAAAGAAAATTTTGCAATATCATTTAAAACTACATCATTTCCATATATAAACATATTCACAGTGTTTTTATAAAATCTCAAGTGTTTCAAAATATTACATTTTACTCTAATATCCATATATAATTCACAATTTTCTACAAAGTGCTCTTCATCCTCAATACATGTTTTATTTGCTATTTGACAAAAGAGACAGTACCTGTTTTCTCTAGGAATACCCTTAAATCGACCGTGTTCTATTTCCAAACAGTGACTAGAAGTTCTTAATTTACAAAGTGATTCTCTAAAAGACGTATTGTTTATAACATCTATGTACCTTTCTGGTTCAAAAAGAATTTTGAATTTACAATAAAAATCTAATTTACTATAGGAGCTCAATGATGAGTGCCATTCCTGCATATAGTTATCCTGTACTCTTTGTACAAACTCTTTTAAAAATAATACATTATCACCTACACCTTGATAAAGCCATACATAATGGAAACCATATCTAAATAACATTGACTTCACTTCTGATGCCCAGTTACCTCTAATTCTACCAACATTGTTTAACTGAAGTAAAAATAAGTAACATCTTTTTGGGTATCTATTATCTTCCATACAAAGTATCTTTAACCAATATGCAATAAATTTCTTAAAATAGTGTACCATAAGGGGATATCGCCCTAGTTCTCCTAAGACAACTATTTCAGGTGTATTGTTCTTGAGTCTTAAGGAGGAGAAGGACACATGGTCACATGATTCTGTTAAACTACGTCATAGTCTCCGTTTATATAAGTGCAAAACGTGTAAAGCGTCAGTTCTTGTATAAATTTTTGACAATGTTTTAACTTTAATTACCATCTTGTTTAAAAAAAAAAACTAAAAAGTTTCAACATTCTGGTAAACATTAACAAATTATGAAAAAGATTGATCCACTCCTCTGTTTCCTTAACTGCGCGTCCAACAAGTCGGTGACGTCATACACGATCTGTTATTACAGCAAGATCATACTCGGTGAACACAGGGCGGTATTATTATGTAAAAACAGGTCATAATCGGTATATGATGAAATATTTCGAGAAACGGGGAACACAAAAATTATTTTTGCATGGCTGATGACGGAAATCTTATGTAGGTATATCTTATTTCGCTTATTTAGCTTATGTGCAACGTCACAGTTGGTTTTTCCCGTACTCGAGAAATGTAACATGATACGTTTTTTGTCATGCTTATGTCCTCTTTAACGATGTCCTGTGAAATATTGAGGTCAGCTTCATCATTCGAAATTTTTACAGTTCATCAATAATTTGAAGGATTTGCATTTCAACGTAAATAAAAAAATATTGAATGATAGAATTTTTTGTAAATTACGTTTTTTATTGTTTAAGTTGTCTTAAAAAGTGCGTAATTTTCCATATCCAGATGCAGTGTGATAGACAAAACTTGCTTTTTCGAATTTTCAATCTATTTATACTCTGTATTATTTTAAAAGATACATGTCCACTTTAATATTTTTTTATATATGCTTAAAAAATCCCATTATGGACAGAGTGATGAGTCCGGAAACATGGAGAATTAAAACTCCACTTAGATACTATAGGGCATAGTATTTGTCAATCAATATCTCCAAAATAAGGTAAGAAACCTAATGATATAACTGCTTTATGATATGTGGGACATACTTAATAAGAAATATACAAAATATGAAAAAAATTGAATGACAGGTATTTTTTCAGCCCAAGGTCCTTCTCCTCCTTAATACTCTTCTACAAAACTTCGTATGTATAGATTCAATACATTTAGATAACTCAAACCCCCATATTTCAGCACCATAAGTCAAAATAGGTACAATCATTCTATCAAAGATGCAAAAGATTTGTTTATATGATGCATTGTACATCTTCATAAATTATATACAGTAAACAATGCTTTTTCCGCTGACACACACAGAGACTTCATTGTCAATTCCCATGTCATTGTACTTGTGAAATATAACCCTAAATATTTGTAAAATGGTACAATTTCAATTTCTTTTCCATCAAAAAACCATTTCTCTGTACTTTTTGTTATACCTCCACGTCTAAACACCATGATCTTTGACTTCTGTAAATTAATTTTCATGCCATATTTATAGCAAAACTTTTCTAATACTTTAATTTGATTTTGTAAATTAATAACTGTATCTGCAAAATTTACTACATCATCAGCAAAAAGTAACTGCATAATGTTAGGAAATGACTCATCAATGTATATACCTTTACATTCCATTGAATCTAATAATTCTGTAAGTTCACCAATAAACATGATAAATAAGAGAGGACTTAACATGCAACCCTGTCTAGTGCCTATATTACACTGGAAAAAGTCTGAAATATGATTTTGATTTCTAATACATGATGTTAATTGGGAATACATTGACTTTAAAATCAATAAAATTTTTGTACTGACTCCTTTCCTGAATAGTGTATACAATAATATATTATGTTGTACACAGTCAAAAGCTTTTGAGAAATCTATGAAAAGGCAATACATTCTACCTTTGCTCTTACTAATATATTTATATGTACTTGCTTGAAGAACAAAGCAATTATCAATAGTAGACCGAGTCTGTCTAAAACCAGATTGTTGTTCAGACAACACTTCTCCATATTCTGCCCAACATGTCAATCTATTATTCAAAATTTTGGTAAAAATTTTACTAATAACATTCAGTAATGATATTCCCCTATAATTTTCTGTAATATTCTTATCTCTACTCTTATACATAGGGCATATGATAGCCTTACCCCATTCGCTTGGAAAAACACCTGTCTCTAATATAATGTTAAATAATTTTACAAGGTATTCTGATAATTGATTGAAAGAATTTTTATAAATTTCTGTCACTAAACCATCGATTCCTGGAGCTTTATTATTCTTCATTTTACTAAGTGCATCATTTGCTTCCCACAGTTCAATAGGTTTATCCAATTCAATTACTTCATTTTTTACTTTACCTTCTTCAAGTTCTGTTAGAAAACTGTTGGCCTCTGATTCAAAGACACAATCTATCTCAAACTTAGCAGACTCTAGTAGGGTTTTAAAATAATCTATCCACTCGGTATTTGAAATATTAGTTTTGAAGGTACCTCTTGTCAATTTCTTTATAGCTTGCCACATGTTTCCTGTATCATGTTCACTTAAACACCCTTCAATCTGTAACTGGTTAAACTGAGATTCTTTAAAATTATATAAATCTTTAAATCTTTGTCGTTGTAATTTATAAATATTCAGATCTTCTGATGAATTTGTTTTCCTATATGTATTTAATGCACAACTCTTTTTTCTCTTAGCTTCTTCACAGTCTTTATCCCACCATTTAGGCTGCTCTAGTTGCATAGGTTTCTTTTCCCGTTTCATTTCTAAAGCACAATATTGTAATATATCTGTCATTAACTGTACAGCATTATTCACATTTCTATTTCAATTTGTATCTACTGTGGACAAGCATGTTTTTACATAATCTGAGTTAAATTTTTCAATAAAATCTGATCTCTTTTCTTCTTTCCATCTAAACCTTACTAGACCTCCTCCACTTGACTCTTTATTTATGTTCACTAGGTTCGGCACTTTAAAAATGCAAATCACTGGAAATGGTCGGATATGTCTGATTCTTTTACAATAAGGTCTTTCAAAAAGGGAAATAACTCTACAGACAATAAAAAGTAATCAATAACACTTTTACCATTTGTAGATATGTATGTATAATGCCCTTCAGAATCACTTTCAGATCTTCCATTAACGAAATATAATTGTAGTGACTTACATACATTAATCAGTGCTTTTCCAAATTTATTTATGCCTTTATCACGTGATTTTCTTGGTAGGGAAAAAGTACCCTGTTCATCTATGTCTTCACCAATAACTGGGATATATTTTTCATTCTCATCAAAATCCAACATGTTACCTACATGTGCATTAAAATCCCCTGTACATATTACACAGACCTCTTCTTTAACGTTACTCTAACAATTCACTGTATAGTAAGTATACACCATTTGTATCATCCTTATCTTCATAAAAACTAGAATTTTCTGGTGGCAAATAACAGGCAACCATAACAACATCCTTATCAGTTCCAAACAATTTTTTATCAAACACTAAAATAATAGACATCGTATTTTTTACCCATCTTTTTACAAAAATTTCAATTTCTCTTCTTACATAAATTGCAATACCTTGTGGAGTTCTTCCATACACTGATCTTTTAGACCCTATATTACAATATTCAACAAAACCTGGAAAAACATTTTTACAATCTTGAGTACTACTTGCCCAAGTTTCTAGCAGACAAATAATATCATTTTGCATTATAAAGTTAGAAGCCTCTTGTCTTTCTAATAATTTCCTAATACCACCAATATTCCATGTAAACATTTTCACCTCTCTTACAGGGCATCGGCCTTCTTGTTATTTCCCATCAAACTCATCTGTAGAAGTATGCGTTGTGAATAATGCTTTGGATGCTCCCTCTGTATACAGTTCCTCTGAGCGCGGGTCATATCGAAATGTTTTTCCATCTGCCACGATCTTATCATAGGTCAACACTACATTTTTGTATTTACTGCGAATGTTGTCAATATGCTTTAGCAGTCCTTTTCTAACCCCTCTTGATTCTATGCTGAAGTCTTCACTTATCGAGATCGGGTTTTCTGGTTCGTCTTTCTTTTTCTTAAGCTTTTCCCATGCAGCTGCAAGGACTTGTTGTCTGTTTTTCCATCTACCAAATTTTACGATGATGCCCCTTGCTTTCGTACTATTTCTTTGTTTCCTTCCCAGCCTATGTGCCCTCTCTATGACCATTTTGTCCTCATCGTTTGCACTCTGAATACCAAGGGTGTCTTTAAATAATTGTCTTACTTTTTCTTCACAGTCAACCCATGTTTCTGCTTCTTCCTGGTCTTCTTCTATCCCCCATATGATCAGGTTATCTCTTCTACTTCGATCTTCAAGCCTCCTCACTTTGGCTTTGAGTATCCCATTTTCTTCTTCAAGCTGCTTCATGTTACTCTCCAACCTGTCGTTTGTGTCAATCACTCTGTCTAGCTTCTGGTTTAACTTTGTTATTTCTGTCTCTAATTTACTGTTTATATTTTTAAGCTCTTCTTTTAACTCATCCTTTAATTCGCGAATAATTTTTACCAAATCATGTGACTGTCCGCTTGGCGATGATGGTGGCTGTTTTTCAAACGGTAACTTTCTTTGTGTCGTATTTCTTGTAAGCCTTTGTTCCTCGTTCCCATGGCCATGGCCAGTCGGACCTGGATTAGCTTCAACGTCCCCCGACAACAGCAACAGACTAGATAGTAACAACGCTATACTCAATAACCTCCATTTCCGCCATTTTTGAAGCCATGCTGTCCACGTCAGCGGGCAAGAGTCTTTTCGTTTTACTCTCTTACAAGGGTGAACAAATAATCCGATACGTATTCGCCAACATTCGACTCCTATCATCTTCAATGCCTAAGCAAAGCCCACTATTCACTAACAATTGAATAATTTACCAACTTTGTGGCGTGCCTCAATTTTCCCACCATACTCCTCGGAATCCCAAGCCCGATCCCCATTTAAGGATGTATCAACTAGAGATTATTTCATGTACATGTATATTGTTTCAAAACTCATTTGTAAATGTTTCTGATTTCAAAGTGTGTCTACATTGTAGACTGTGTACTGCCTGGAGCTGGAGCTTTTGAAATAGCAGCATACCAGGAACTAATGAAGTACAAGAATGAGGTCAAGGGCAGAGCTAGGCTTGGTAAGGGCAGATAATCAGCATAATTCTTAGATCTCCCGGAAGGTCTTTCGATAAGAATGTCATTTTATGCATAATAATTGTGGCGGTCAGATGGATTCCATTGCTGGTGGCCAGATATCTCAGTTAGTAGAGCCTGACTACTGATTCAGGGGTCCCGGGTTTGAATCCAAGTCTGGTCCGTCACATTTCTCTCTGATCCTGAAACATAATTATATTAATAGAATCTGTAAACTGGTTCAATTTTCAAATTTTACTAAAAGTTGCATGAAACATGCTACTTATGTCACCTAATGTAAAAAATGTATAGCGGACTCAGTGTTTTTCCTCACTCTTTAAAGGTGTTCAGGCCTACGCTGATGCTCTCTTAGTCATCATTAAAACCCTGGCTCAGAACTCAGGTCTCGACCCCCAGGAATCTATTGTCAAACTCCAGGAGGAATACACAGGCCCAAAACAAGCTGTTGGCCTGGATATTAAAACAGGTAAGATATATTCATTTAACTGCAGTATTTTGCATTCATCTGGGACATTAATTTTATCATAATGATAATAAAATACAGAGTAGAAAGTCAATTGTTAAACTACAGTTAAACCTTGTTATCTTGAAGTCGATGGGACTGTGAAAAAACTGAGAGATATAAGAGGATTCGAGATATCGAGGGTAAAATGCTTAAAGAATAAGTGGTTGGAACTTCCAAATTATTTCGACATATCCATGGTATTCAAGATACCAGTGTTTGAGATACTGAAGTTCAACTGTATGTCTACATATAAAGCACAGTATCTCTTACATTCTGTTATTTTATGTATCTTTGAATGATAATGAAAGCAGAAAAATAATATTTCTATTCATCACTATGATTACATTATATATGAAGTTTTCTTCCTGCACAATGTAAATTCATAATTGGATAATTGTTTTTTCTGTATCAGGAGAAGCAATTCTACCATTGGATGCTGGGATTTTAGATAATTATAGAGTCAAAAAACAGTTACTCCACTCTTGGTAAGTATGAAAAGGATGCAACAAGAACAGCAAGTTCTTCAGGAGTTTAAAATAAGTCACAGATCCTTATTCTTCTGACCATTGGTTTTGTTATATGTAGCAAGTGTTTCAATTTTAGCCAAAAAAGGGGGATGGGGGATTTGGCATTTTGGAGTGAGAAACTTGACCTTTTGTTGTCCAATATTAATACAAGTATTAGACATCGAAGAAAATTATTTTTTTAACTTGAAATTGATGATCGTTGCACATGTATTAAAGATAACAATTAGGATATAATATTTCAATGTATTTCTATTTTACAGTACTGTTATAGCGACAAATCTTCTACTAGTGGACGAAATGATGAGGGCAGGAATGACGTCATTGAAAGGATAGCACTAAACATTAAACATAGAATGCATCAATTGATTTATCAGACTGAAATCCTGTGAAACTGAACAAGTATACCCCTTTGTCATTAAATGTTTGAACAAATTCTGTCTTTGTTTTTTCTGTTCCCTGATTATTTTAGATTATGTCTTCCAGGTCCGTAGGAAGCAGTTTCACTTTGAGGGGGCACAACCATACATTTTCAGTTGAGGGGGACCTATCAACTACCAAAATTCCTTGACAAGCAAAAATAAAAAAAAAAAGGTCATCAGATGTTATAATTGAGGGGGCACAAGGATATAGTAGCTATGTTTTCTTGTTTTCTATACAGGGGTTGAAATTTTCCTGGAAAACCCACTAGCCCAGGGGCTACTGATCAGTAAAAAACTAACTAGCCCAATTTTTTTTTTATGCAAAATGAAAACATAAGTTAAATTAAAGTTTCAAATGCTGTGGTGACAGAAACAAATTAAACTACAATGTAGTTCTCATTCAAAAGAAACCAGTCTACATAGATAAGCAAAAGTAAACTGACGAGAATTTTTTTTTCTGTTTTGCTAGTCTGACGGACTTATAATCATTACATTTGAATTAGCTAGCCCGAGTCTTAAAATGACTAGCCCCGGGCGTCGGGCTACCGTATATTTCAACCCCTGCTATAGTATTCTACATATCAGAACCCCCCCCCCCCCCCCTGGTTCCTACGGCCATGTCTTCTATAAATAAATTATACATGCATAGAAAATTATACTGAAATGGATTTATTCTCTTTATATATGTAACCTGCTTTACCCAAAAAAAAGTGCTACCAGTGAGAAGAATGTTCATGAATGCTTCAAGCGCTTATGAAAAATTCCAGAGGAGAGAATATTTATCTCAAATGTTGGAAGGTTATTCAAATCTTGAATAGCTAGAGTGTTCCAAGGAACGCTTGTGTTGCCTGCTATATAGCATCATTAAAGATGCAAATAAATCTAATAGAGGTCAGCTATTTAGTATTTTTTTGCTTCTAACATAACAGTTCATGCATTTGCCTTGGAAAAAAAAAACATCCATGGATAGTAAGGCTGTGATAGAATCAGAAATACGATTCTCCAACATCAAAGCTAAAATGAATAATAAAATTGAAAGAATTAGAAATAATTATTTATCATTTTACTATGTGTTTAATCCAACAATCCTTCAAAAGAGATTTCAGTCTGTCTTTACTGCAATTGTCGGACTACAACCATTAATTTTGGTGCACTGATCCTGATTTATTTACATAGTATTTAAAGTTCAGTTTGTGTGGTAACCATATCATACTGTTGAAAAGTACAGTGTCATGAGCTCATGAACATAAAATAAGGCTAACGCACAGCTCATGGCTTGGTCAATCGAGTGATTTCTATTGACTGTATTGATAAAATTGCGAACTCCTGTGCCTTCGTTGAGGTGAACTATGTAATCTTTTATTACCTATGTTTTGCTTGTGTAATGGTTTGGGCCGAGGATATCGGCCTGGGTAACTTAGTTGGTAGAGCACCTGACTAGTGAAGCAGGGGTCCCGGGTTCGATTCCCGGTCCAGCCATATATTTTCTCCTTTCCTGTTACACTTGATTGCTCATTTGGAAAGGATAAGTCACATCTGGGTGAATTAAAAAAAAATGACCAAACAAAATAGATTTATCAATTACAGGATCTGTCTGTGCTTCAGATCCATATTTCTATGGTCAGGAGTGCAACACATTTTTTTAAAGATTCAAGTTGTGTGACGAAAAGATTTCTATTCATGCTTAGAAGTATTCATTAATTAATAATGATCTTTTTGTATAATTTAATGCTAAATTATTGACAGTTTTATTATTAAAATCCTTCCTTTTTCAATTTTATCAATTCAGATGTGTTTTTATCTTTTTTGTGATTTTTTTAATGAATGTTAAAAATAAACACACTAAAACATTGTCATAAAATTCAAGTAATTCCTCCTCAACTTCACTGAAACAACAGAACAAGTTCTTATGTAATTTTCGCTTCACAATTCTACTTTAAAGGCCCCAATGCTTTTGGTCAGGAGTGCAACAAATATGTTAGAATTATAAATCATCCAATAAGAATAAAAATAAAGAAAAAAATGATGAGTAGAATTTTTCTGGTGGGTTACTGTGTTTGTCTTTAAGGGAAAATATGCTTTAAAATATATTTTATCTTCTAAATATACATTTAAGCTATAGTTTTTTGGCATAAAATAGGGTATAATTCCAGATAAAATGCAAATTTTAAATACTTTCATCTGTTTTAATTATGAAGTATTGGACTATAAGTATTGCACAATTTCATTACCACTTGATGTTGCCAACACTTTATGAATTTTTGTGTTCTGTGGTTTTAATTTTAAACTTTACTGCAGTCAGGAGTGCAACAAAACTGCTTCATAATTACCAATGCTTTTTAACTATCTTACTAAAACATAAGTTGAAAAAAAAATCTTTGATAGTATTTGATGTTCAAAACACAGTCACTATATGTCTATCAACAAATTACAGAAATATTACAGTCAATTTGGGGAATAGTTTTCATCATTTCACATATATTTTAAATACAATTTATGTATATTACACTTTGCAAATAATCATGTTTTAAGGTCTTCAAAATGTGAAAAACCTGCTGTAAACGATGAAAAATATCAACACAACAAATTGATTTACAAAGTAAGAATGGTTTATTGTGTGTTATAATTTTTAAAACAATGTTAAATAAAATACATATCAGATGTCAGGAGTGCAACACAATAATGTAACATAGGGTCACTTCAAAATCTAGTATTTTTTGTAAGAGAACTCATATATAACAATTCTTTTTTGGCTTAGATTTAAAGAACTGACTTGAACGGACAAAAAAGTGAATTTTGGGGAATTTTATTGCTTCATATTTTTTTCATATTAAAACTTTTCAAACCAGAATTGAAAAAATAATGTAAAATAACAATCAAAAAGCCAATTTTTTGTCACATGTACAAGAGAAGATACTCATTCAAGGTCTAGATTTAATCATTTATACCCCTTTTACCATTTTGAAGCATAAAAAACTATAATTTCTTGTGATTATATATTTTAGAAAGTCTTTTAATGCCCTATTCATGCCCTGTTCACACGGAGAGTTTAATTCGAATTAAACGTAAGTTACTGCGAATTAAATTTGATCCGCGTTCACACGGAGAATTTAATGCGAATTAGTTTAATTCGAATTAGTTTACTGCGCATTAAATTACTTCGCATTAGCTCCGTGTGAACGCTAAGCGAAGCTAATTCGAATTAAATTTTGACTCATGCGTAAGGGCAGAATTAAGTCACAGGCCACATGTCGATGGTCAAATATAGGTACTTGTGCTATTTTTGAGTGGAAAACAAAGGAAAATTATGTTAATCACTAAAATGTGTACAGACACTATGACATTATGTCAAATGTATATCTGCTCTGCACAAAATGACGTGATTTGTAAATGACGTCATAATAGCCTTACTGAAAAGCCTTACTGTAGAAATAAAATTTTAAAATTCGCATTAGTTTACTTCGCATTAGCTGTCGTGTGAACGCAATTTAATTCGCATTAGTTTGATTCGCATCATTTTACTTCGCATTAATTTACTGCGAATTAAACTCTCCGTGTGAACAGGGCATTAATTCGCATTATTTTAATTCGCATTATTTTACTTCACATTAATTTACTGCGAATTAAACTCTCCGTGTGAACAGGGCATCACACGGAGAGATTAATTCGAATTAAACGTAAGTTACTGCGAATTAAATTTGATCCGCGTTCACACGGAGAATTTAATGCGAATTAGTTTAATTCGAATTAATTTACTGCGCATTAAATTACTTCGCATTAGCTCCGTGTGAACGCTAAGCGAAGCTAATTCGAATTAAATTTTGACGCATGCGTAAGGGCAGAATTAAGTCAAAGACCACTTGTTGGTGGTCAGATATAGTAACTTGTGCTATTTTTGAGTGGAAAACCAAAGAAAATTATGTTAATCAATAAAATGTGTACAGACACTATGACATTATGTAAAATGTACCTGCTCTGCACAATGTGACGTGATTTGAAAATGACGTCATAATAGGCTTACAGAATAGCCTTACTGTAGAAATATACTTTTAATTCGCATTAGTTTACTTCGCATTAGCTCTCGTGTGAACGCAATCTAATTCGCATTAGTTTAATTCGCATTAGTTTACTTCGAATTAATTTACTGCGAATTAAACTCTCCGTGTGAACAGGGCATAAGGTGTAATGATATTTTCTTTTTTCAAAAGAAATTTTACTAATAAAAATTCTGAATTTTTTAATCCAATTGTCTATTCTATTGCCACTTCAGGATTTTGAACTAGAATGCATTTGCAATATATGATGATATAAGTGAAAAATATGTTATAAGTAGTTGAATTTTGCCAAAAAAATTCAGTTTGGTGGTCATATTTTTTTTAATTCACCCATCCAGCATTAATGCAGTGTCTACACTGAAGTGGGTGTTCAATAGTCACCCGCACATAGTGAACTTACTGCATTAATTAATACAAAACTGGGGCATTACTTAACCCCAAACACACACACATCGTTCGACTAATATTATTCCGGATATCGTAATGCTAACCGGACGATTGTACTTTTAGATTTTTCTTCACTTCCGGGAAGAATAAAAATGGCGACATAAATTTTCTTGAAAAATAATGTCAGGACGCCCTCCAAATGACAGGTATAATAACTTGCTTGAGAAAGTACACTTAGATAATTGCATCGTAAATATCAATTTTACGACATACAGATAAAGTTCGTGCTTTCATTACATGTTTGAGATAGCATACCAAGTCCACAGGCATAGTTCTGTATCAGAAAACACGTCTTTATTTCATAGAACTCTCTCCTACAATACAGAATCTTCAATGATTTTGTCTTAATCTGCCATAAAAAATAATTCCTCGGTATAATTTGTTTAAGTATTTTTGTTATCAGGTCAAGCATTGAAATTTTCCAATGGTACAGTGTATAATTATGTATGGCAAGCTTTATGGGTTTGTAGTCAGACTTTGAAACCGTAATTGCTAGGGCAGAAACTTTGTTAATAAATTGTACACCTTTCAAATGATAGATCCGCCATTTCATTTTTGCATACTTTTCGACATTGACAGAGTTATGGCGCATCAAAGGAACAATATTAGATTGAACGTTCTATCAGTAATGATATTGTCCTAGGGACCCGGTTTAATGATACAATTCGTTCCTTGTATTGGCAATGTAGCAAAATAAACACGGGCAATAACTTGAACTTAGTGCATTTACTATGATCAATCCAAAGAGTTTCGAGGCGAGAAAAAACATTGAGAAAATGAGTTGAATTTTCATCTTCATATGGATTATTTTTTTAGGTTAAAAGACAGATACAATCTCAGAAAGATTTGTTATGATTAATTTGTAGTTATTTTCAGTGCAAATCCTTTTATATACTTCAAAATCATTTCAGAGTGGATTCGCTGTGATTTGCTACATTGCAAGTATATGGGACGTATTCCAACCATGGTGAGGGCTTGTCCCGAGACACAGTTAGATTATTCTAACTAGAACGATATCTGAGGCAGTTCAAGTTTAATCACTACGTTTAGCTACTTAGCTTGAATATTACCTATGCACCTTTATTCAGCTACTCAAAGTAGCTTGATTTATCTATTTTACTGCAAGTTTTCACAAGTTTGCTTTTATTTAAAATAGACAGAAATTTACTACTATTAAATAGACATATTTCATATTTGTACTAGTTAGTTCCCTTTGTTAGCATAACAGCCATTTTTCTCAGAACTTACCTGTAGAAATTTTACATCTTTGAACATCTTTTGACAATTTTATACCATGCCTATATTGGCAAAGTATGGGGCGACAAAGAAAACATAGTGAACATCATACACATAGATTTTATTTATCAGATACTACCTCATAAAAATGGTAACATTATACAGTAAAACTCTGTTAAAGCGAAGTTCTGGGGACCTGCAAATTTACTTTGCTATATCCGTAATTCATTTTATCCGTATAACGAATTTGTTAAAGTATAAATAGCGAAGTCGCAATATAGAATTTTTCCTTTAAGTATGACTATAGAATGTATTTAGGGAAGAATAAAATACAAAATTTATCGTGGAGTTCAAAAGTTTTCGGTAAATAGAGTTTCAAATATATATACTTACAAAATTAATGTCAGTTCAATATTTTAAAAATTGATATTTTTGAAAATTTGCTACAAAAGATGTAAATTTTGTTATTTTTAACTTCTAGGGGACAGAGAATCAGTTCGCTATAACCGTAAATTTGCTATATCCTAATTGTTATATCCATAAAAAAATTTTGAGGAATTGTTAAGAAATTCACCGGGGATTGCAAAAAACTTCGCTATATCCGTAAATTCCCTATATCCCTGTTCGTACTAAACGAGTTTTGCTGGACAGTAAAACTCTGTTATAGCGAAATTCTGGGAACATGTGAATTTGCTTTGCTATATCCCTAATTGGTTATGTCGGTATAACAAATTCTTTAAAGTATACTTAGCAAATTCACAATATAATTTTTTCTTCCCCTCAAGTATTACCAAATGTATTTACTGAAGTGTAAAATACAAAATTTACCTTGGAATTCAAAAGTTTTTGGATGAATTGCGTTTCTAATATAAATGCTTACAAAATTAATGTCAGTTCAATATATTAAAAATTGAGATCTTTGAAGATGTAAATTTAGTAGGGATGTCAACGAGTACTCGGTTAACCGGGTACTCGATCGAACGTCCGAGTATCGAATACTAAAAATGGTACTCGGTTACTCGGAAGTGTATTTTTTTCTTATTTCAAAGTACATATTTTTATCAAAAACTTATGAATAACTTAAATATGCATACGGTAATTGACGTGTCGTCATCTACACCTGTAAAACACCCGTTATCGCCTGTGGCTGTGTATATACAGTAATTAGTGACCAATCACCTGGTACACAGCTGTTCTCACCTATATTGTGGTCCTTAATTTTTGGATGGCTTCAATGATTGTTTTCAGTGAACATAGTTTAAGTATGGTCTCTAATCTTAACTCGTTTTTTAAATTATTTAATTGATATGCGGTAGCGAAATCGGACATGCATTAGAAATGCCGCTACCCACTTCAAAAAAGAAGAAATATTTAGAAACAACTAAAGTTTAAAAAAATGTTGAAAGTCAGTCTGCGTCGTAAGTTTAGTGTATATGGGGGAAACAACCAACATATGAAATGATATTAGAGTAGCGATCCCAGCAACGTCCGTTCCTTCCCTTTCGCTAGTCTAATCACCACAAACCTGCATAACAGATTGTCTTCCTTTTGTGTTGATGAAATAGATCCTAAACAAAAACTGTAAACCATTTGTAATTTTTGATGTATTAATTGTGTCATTTGTGTTTATTTGGTAAGTAAATTTAATACCAAAAAATCATTTCCCTTTGACTCAACTGTTTATATACATTTATAAACGTGAAAAAAAAACAGCTTTGGGGTTTAACAGAGCTTAACTGGGCTCAAGAAAATGAACACACTTGTATGTATTTTCCTTTTTACCGAGTACCCGGATACTCGATCGGAAAAACGTCCGAGTAACCGATTATCAAAAATTGACCGATTTGACATCCCTAAAATTTAGTTATTTTTAACTTCTAAAGGACACAAAATCAGTTTGCTATAACAGTAAATTTGCTAAATCCATTTTTGTTTTATCCTTAAAATTTTACAAGGAATTGTTAACAATTTCACCGGGAATTGCAAAAAACTTCTCAATATCCATAAATCTGCTATATCTGTTTTCATACTAAATGAGTTTTACTGTAGAGGGAAAACAGTACCTTTCACTTGTTGACCCTACATTGACCCCACATTTGAAGGGAAATAACTACTGGAAATGTGAAACTCATCTGTTATCTATATATTTGTACTATGGACTTTGAAGGAGATGCATCTTGGAAAGTGGTTATTTATGCACTCATTGCACTGTTTTCAGAACAGTTCAATTGAAAATTACACCAAAGTGATTTTTTTTTTTTAGAAAAATCCTCATTGAAGAAAAAAGTATGATTTAGTAGCTAAATAAAGCTATTTTGGGCAACTTTGATATAGGAAATTAGGTAATTCAAGCTACATAGCTAAATGTATTGATGTACCAGACCTGTTTGGATAGTGATTGGTATTGCTGAGATAATGACACCACAATTTTCAGTTAACTTTTATATCCTGATTTTATTTGCATGATCATATAATGTAATTTTTTGTCATAAAATTTTCCAACTTATTAAAAAAAAAAGGATTTTTAAATTTTAAGGACTCCTCATAAATCAGGGATTCCAAACTTCTCATTGACAGATAATTCTCAGACAATTTTGCTGATTCCTTTTTCCTGAATTATAATATTCATTTATCTTGAGTCCGAAGTTGGGCCCCAACTCGGAGAGTTTTGTTTTTCAAATACTTAAAATGCATTACATCTTTGGAAGTTTTCTGTTTTACTCATAGACATCTAGCAAGCAAACTGTTATCATGATAAATATGTTTGATGATGTGACTGTTGGGGCAAGTGCAACTATGTATTTATTACTGGAATTGGATATCACCAAAAACTTTTACATTAACAAACATTTTTAACTTGGATCCACCTCTTCAAACAGCACCACACGAAGGTTGGACTTATTTCTAGACTGCGATGTCACATTATTTGTGTCTTAGCTGCGATTCAATATTAAACTAAGTGCAAATTTTTAAGACAGAGTGTTAATCTACAATTTATCTGTTATTTTCATTAAATCAAGGTAACTTTCACTGATTTGTAATCTTTTGTTAGTTATCGCGAGAACTTAGTTTATACAGCCATTTGCAATTTATAGGGAGATTGTGGGTACTGAAGATACTGCATAAAAATTCTGTTGAATCAGTGTGCAACTGCTGAGTCATAATTTTTCTCTTCACCAGTTTGTCAAAGATTGAAAATTCATGAAAGCTAGAAGACAAAGTGTTTGCATGATTATTATGATTATAATATTTGATAAACTGTCGTAAATTCTAACATTTATTTATAATGATTAAAAGTAAGAGTAAAGACATATTTTAAAAGTTTTTTTTGTTGGTGTGTTTTGGATGGGTAAAGTCATTGTAAGTCAATGTCACTCAGTAACACTTGTGCATGCATGGATTAAAATCTAAATTTTTTTTTTCATATTTAGATGTCACTCAGTAAATATTTATGATGCTGTACCATTTTGAACATCCATGATAGTGTTAATCAAAAATGTTTGTTTGTAAACCATTAAGACTTATTATTGTGTTATGTATCACAGGAGTGGTATTGTGCATATACACTCTATAACACATGAAGCTAAGACATTGGCTTTGCAGTGGTTGTTTTCAGTTCTTGGTCATCATGTTTGTTTCTTTGTATATTTGGAGGACGAATGATATGAAAAATTTTCTTATCTTACTGGTATTTTTATAGTAAGAGTTATGGGCCTTAGCCTTTAGAATTTTTGTAGCTTGATAAAGTGTGTTGTAGATGATAAATATTCCTAGAATTAAATAGAAAATGATAAAAGGTAAAGGTTTCATGTGACAGATCTTCACAAAATGTTTGTCATTTATTTATGTAAAGCATTGTTTTTTATATGTCTTGCATAATGTATGGCTAATAAAAAAAACAAAAAAAACAAGGCTTTACATAAATTAATATAACATTTCTTAAAAGAACATAGCTGCAGATCTGTAGCTTGCTAGTCTGAACAAATTGGGTTGGATGACCAGAGAGCTACAAATGTATATTTACTGCGCACAAAAAAGTTGTGCTAGATTCTGAACTAATTCCTTCAAATTCTTACTTCAACTGTACAAAAGCTCAATTTCAAAAACCCTTATCATCTACTCTCGTAGTCGACATCTGCATGAAGAGAGTTTGACCAAATTATCTTGCCACCCAAAATTGCACTATAAATAGGCGAAATTTTCGATGGTCTTAATTTCAGGCCCAGGAGGGCTATTAACAATGGTAATGGGGAATGTTTTGTTGTGGAAATATTTAAAGATTATGTTAGGAACACATGGATACTAGTATTTTAAGATGGTGGTTTGAAAAACATGGAGAAATAAATGGAGAAATGGCACACTTTTTTGTGTGCAATAAATATATACTTTTTTCAATGGGTGGCACTGTAGCTCTCCAGTCTATTAATTTTTTTTTTTTTCGGAGAACTACAGTTCTGCAGCTAAGTTGAAAGAGCACCTGACTGAAGATTCAAGGGGCCCAAGTTTGAATCCTGTTCTGGTCCATCGCATTTTACTCCTCTCTCGTTAAATATACATGCATTATTATAAATGATTATATGTTGTTCTGTATGTGTCTTAATTTTGCATTAGTTTACATTGAATTTCTGATGTCCAGAATTGCAAGGCTTGCAGTTTAACTAAACTTGCCTCAAAACATCTTTAAATGTCATTTACTCAAGTTCAAAAGATGGACATGATCTCTTCCAGTGGGAGGAATTGGAAAATAATGAAAATAGGTAGAAGTTATATAAAAATGCTATTAATTGGGTCAGAAAAGACAAATTTTAAAGATTTAATTCATTTAAAATTCAAATTTGTTCAAATCATAAGCCATAGGGCTTGGATGGGGCCACAGTAGGAGGCTTAAGTTTTTATCTATTTTAGTAAACATATACATATGTATAGGAATCTTAAAAACTCTTCAAAAGAGTAGGACATGCAGGCTACATTATTAATCAAATGAATAAGCAAGCATTGTCATGTAGTGTTGATTCTATAATTCATAGCCCCTTAAATAAAGGTAAGACCAACATTTGTGTAACTTTTTAAAAGGAATCTATATGGAAAATCTCAAGAATAGCAGGGCCACAGTAAGCATCTTTTAGTGGTGTAGATTTAGGTTTTCTTAAAACAAGGCCCCTTGATCAGAATTGGGCCTTTCTAGGTAGTCATATTTTATGTATGACTGTGCACCGAAAATCTTAAAAAAAAAACATGCAAGAACAGGAGGACCAAAATAAGTCGTATATAAACATATAATTTTATTTATGAAGCAGATCAGTGTATTGAATCATGTATATGTAATTAATGGACATTGTGATTAGGATAGGGCTCCAAAAAGGGGTGGGGTGTCAAAGTTTTACTTAAAATTTTAATTGGAAAATATGTTTTAAAAAAAAACAAGCAAACAAAAAACAAGCCCCCTTACAAGGGGAGATAATCAGGAACAGACAAAAATAGGGTGGGGTCATTAAAAAATCTTCTCAAGAATCATTGAAGCATTATTGTACTATATGGTTTGAAATTATTCAAAATGCGGCCAGTAAGGGGCCTTAGAAAGGAGTTTCTTTTAAGTGTATTTTGTACTTTAGTAATTAAATGATTTTTATGAGCATTGGGATCCATGGATGTCATTTAGTGTATTTTTTTTCTCTCTCTTTTCCTTTTTATTCTTCATACAAGGAATTCATTTATATTTTGAAAAAAAAGACTAGAAACTGAATCAGACAATCTGAATGATAATGGAAACCAGTACTTTATGCTATTAAGATGTTCAGGGCAGTTCAGAAAATGAATAAAACATTCAATGACGTGTAGAGGTTCAAAAAGGCATTCTGAGGAACATGTACATAGATGTGTATTGTTAAAGGCTATTGACCATCATTGCTAGGGTTTGCCTCTCATTATTACAGATATGTATTGGACTTCATTGGTAATTTCCTTTATAACGATTGCATTG
The DNA here is from genome assembly GCF_033153115.1 of Saccostrea echinata. NCBI lineage: Eukaryota > Metazoa > Mollusca > Bivalvia > Ostreida > Ostreidae > Saccostrea > Saccostrea echinata. The sequence continues at coordinate 8,008,313 of NW_026889803.1, forward strand.
TGATGATGTACTGTTAGAGCCACACCCTTCCTCACTCAAAGGTCAAGGATGTTATAACACAAGGGCAACAGATTGTCAGTAAGAGGGTACTAATGGGAGGGAAGGAGTTAGGGCATGGGAGACAAAGTCAGGGGGCTATCATGAAATAATATAAGCATTAGTAATTTGACTGTCAGTGCAAGTATTACAGGGGACTGACACTTGTATTGTCTTATCCATAGGTTTAAAATGGCTTGATGCACTTTGGGAGTATGCTCAAAGACATATAATGTCTTTTTTACTTTGCCTTTTGAATCTTAAAATTATCAAAATCATGATGACATTCAAGTGAAAATTATATTTTTTTTTATTAGAAAGTAATTTTATGAACTGTAACATATTGTTATTTGTGTACTAGATAGGATTTACAGATGTCATTTAGTACTGCCCATGTCCATCCACTCATTAAGAATCATCTTCAGTTTTAACATTTAGGTGTTAATGATGTTCAGTTTTCTCTCTTAATGGAGAAAACTTATTGGGTCTTTCCTTTATATTTTTCATTTATAATGTCATGCCATTACATGATGATGTTCAAATATCAGCAAACTGTTGCAGTTTATTATCACCCCACAGTGCTGTTAATTGCTTGTTGACAAAAAAAAATTGATCATTATCATTGCTCAGACGCTGAGTTCTCAGAGAAATCTCAAGATCGAGAAATCTAATTAGTCACATCTAGTATGTTTTAATACATGTAACAATGATGCTTTTATAATTATAATGTGATACTCCTTGGAAACAGTCGAATGAATATTATGGAAAATGATCAATTTGCACTAACATTTCTGCATAATACATGTATCATAAAGTGACTTTTACTAATATCAGAGAGGAATTCTGTGAAATTTCAATGCTTAAAAAAATTGCGCAATCAGAGAGAGAGAGAAAAAAAACACTTTTGGAGGTGACAGAAGCAGATGAATATGAAGAAAAGTGACAATGGAAAGTCTGATTAAGTTTAGAAATCGTGGTCGTGTATAACAGGAATAGCAGACATTGTCACCTCGCAGATGCTAAATCTGACAGCTATTGTATACTAACAAGAAAGGTTGGTGATACGAAGGATAGTGACAAAAGCAAGAGATAACCATGTGATTAGGTTCTTCGTACCTTGTAGGCACCATCAGTATATCTAGTATTGACTTTTCTCTCTCAGAGCTATGGAATTTTAAATGTCGCTGGAAGGAAAATTTTTAAGAATTTTTTTTTTTTGGCGAAAATGTTTTTTTCTTGGAATGAACTTGACTAATGAAAGAGCTGGTTGTTGACCGGGTATGGTCATTGCAATCAACAGTTCTAACAGGATTACAAAGGATTATACAATCTGAAATCGGAGACACAACTGTCATTACAGTGTCTTAGGCCTAACGATTCTCAAACTTTGATATTTTTTGCTATTGGATGGAATTAAAAAGAGATTTGAGCATTTTGATGTTTGCTATTGAAATTTAATCAAGTTCCTGATGACAGTTGTCAATGCGGGTTTATTTGCCTGGAAAGTTCAATAGCACATATCTCCTCTAATTGTATACTTTTTCTAAAGAAATATTGATGCTGCTTTGGCACAGGAGAACTTACACAAGCCATGAGCAGTATTGTTCTAGTTTCTGTTCTATGCTGCTGTGATGAGTTAAAGCAGAAAGACTTGTTACCATGTGGAGGACTAATAAGATGATGTGATTTTGGAAAACTGTCTTTGTATACAAACTTAAAATGCTGAAGATGCTTACATTTTTGAACCATTTTTCCATTATACTTGGTGCTTTGATTTTTGTTGGATTCTAATTGGTGCTTTGTGTTCTTATCTTGCCAAACAAGGTGCCTTATTTTGAATTGTTATTTTAGCCAAGGAACCATTAAGGATACATCGAAAAACAACAGTACCTCAAATAACTGTTTCATCTTTTTCTTCATTTTTCCCCTAATACCGTTATGTCAGATATCATCAACTAATGGTGCCTTAAAGATGGAGAATAGAAGAGTTTGATTTTAGGCTTTTATAGTTTAAATGGTACTTTTATTGCCAATTACTTTGCATAGTGAGTGCTCAAGATCTCTATGATTAAGACAGATTGAGACATTGTGGACATAAAAAGAGGCCATGTTCAATAATTTTGAGTATCGTGTGCAGCAATTGCAGCAAACTCAAGCACAGCATTTGGTACATGTAACTCCAGCCATGACAGCACAATCTGCTGTGCAGCAATGCAGCAACCAGGCTGCTCAGGTTCAGCTTTCACAGCAACAACAGTGGAATGCTCAAGTTTATCAAAATGCAGTTCATGCCTCTGCTTTCTGGAGAAGGTATAGGTCTGTAAAATTTAACTTATGTTTATTGTATTTTTCATACAAATTGTTAGGCCATTATTTACACGCTGAATTGTCTACAGATTTTTCTGTTTGCCCTGTCATGGCAAGGTGCACACGATGGATGTGACTAGTTGACTGGGGATGCTTACTCTTCAATGGCATCCGATCCCACCTCTGATGTTTTTAGAGGTCTGTGTTTGCTCTGCTCCCACTTTGCATTGTTTCAATGGACTGAATGAGCTTGATTACAGTTTGTTATCTCCATCATTCTTTTATTTAAGATATAAGTCCTGCCATAAATTCTTTTGTTAGAAAATTGTTACCATTATGTACCACAGCAATTGTACAAACTCTTGCAAATGAACTGACCTGTGTATATATATATGTTAAAAGAATTTAAGTTTGAATTGTGTTTTAGTTGGCCCACAATTAACCACTTATTTTAAAACTGAATAACATGCAGGGGACAAGGGCAATAATTTCATCTATGCAAACTGCATGGAACATGCTCTATTCAGTTCAAAATGCAAAGAGGAAACATTGACACAGGCTTCATAATGGGATTGCAACCCTTATTTTCTGAAAAATGCATGTCTGTATGTGCACAGTTGTAATCATGATTGTATACAAAAAAAAAAAAAAAAAAAAACTGTGGTATTTGTATTCATTGGTTTGTTTGGGACAGAAATATACAAAAATTTTCTCACTATGTTTCCTAAGATACTGGAAACTGTTCTGCACTTATAGTATGATATTTATTCTTTTAAAAAAAGATTTCTAGACAATTTTCTAAGGTCTTTAAGAGAGCTTGACCAGATAAGTGCACTTTTATATATTTCTTTTTATAGCTTTTCATTTTACTTTGACAATGTTTTCACCCCCCCCCCCCTTCTCAGTTTGGACCTTTCTCTATGCATGCAGAAAAGGAGTTGAATTTTGGTATGTCATACATTCTATAGTACTCATGTTATGATGATAATGCAGAACTGAGTCCGAGTTTTTTTAGTTTTCGTTGATAAAAGTACACCTCATGAACTATGAACATTTCATTAAATTAGTTCAGGTTCTTTGCTGTTGTTTTGTTTTGCTTGCAAACATTTAAAGCTGGTCAGTTGTGTTAGGCATTGGTTACATTGATGAGCTGCAGATTTGGGTTGCATGAATGTTGAGCTACTCTGCTAGTTGAAGTTGCTTGTGTGGCTACATTGAAATGAAAAGAAAACAATTAAAGCAGTGTTTGCTAAAGTTACATTTAGCTATAGGAAGTGATAAGAGATTTGAAACTCTAGTGCTCCTGTGAAATCTGTGGCTCCATTTAAATGAAAATTGCAAACTAGCATGGTTTGCTATAGCCACATAAATTTGCTAAGGAAGTGATAAGAGATTTGAAATATTAAATAACTGTTGGTAAAAGCATCTATTATTGACAATTTATATACATGTAGACATCTTTTGCATAATACTTATTAAATTTGGATTTGGTCAGGAGTAATCTTTAAGAAAAGTGATACTTAAATCAGGACAAATATCAAGATATTTGATAAAATGATAAAGCAGTTGTCTAAATATTGCTAAATTATGTTTGCGATTTTACTCTGAAATGAAAATCCAGATAATCAATTTATCTGATGGATGGCTTATTATTTGCAGGGATTCCATGGGTTTTGGAGAGCATATTACTTCCTGGCATTGTCATTTCTGATATTATTGCTTATTTGGTTTTGGCATCTGACACTTTCTGAGAAACCATATAATTAGTTCACAGTGTATTTTTAAAATTATACCAAACGGCATAGTGTAGGTAATGTGTGTAGTCGAAGCCATCCTTGATAGTGAACAATTGCATGAACCATGTAAATATGATATAGTGAAGTTGGCACCATACTGGATATTATTAGTTATCCAGGTTCAGTCAACATGAAGGGGTTGTTAATCTGCTGAAAATGATCAATTGCAATGTATTGGGTACATTTATTCAAAAATATGAACTTATGACAAAATATAAAATCTAGGGCTCTCAGTTTTTATTTTCTTTTTAATTAAATTGGATTTCGGACAGGCAGATGTCTGTGATATATTGGGAAAAAAAATGTCAGATTCTAAAATAAAATTATTTAATAAATGCAAGCTTGATCAGTTTGAACTATTAAATGGTTAACCATGGGTTTTGCAAAAAAATAATAATTGAAAGATTGTGTTAATTTAGGATTACTGCATATGTGTAATAAACACAAGTGGAGGTATATGATTCAATAAATGGTTTTCAATTAAAATCAAAGGTTGTTCATAAGAAATTAAATGTTCTCTTATTTTACTTAAAATGTCAGATAATGTTTAAGGAATTTTTTTCAGCTTGGTGAATGTCATTGGTGTATAAATCACACAGACTTGTCACATAGGCATATTTCATAAATTCATAATTGAGTCCATATTAAATTTTTCCCATATAATTAAGCCTGGACACTTAGAACACGCCATTCTATTACACCTAGATCATAGGTTTATAATCAGTGATGTCATATCTACCTTAGACATAATAAATTCATGAAAATCCCCGAATCCCCCCCCCCCCCCCCATACACACTACAATGAACAAATGGTAAATGATAAATGACAAAATGCATTCATCATGGAGTTTCTGACATTATGTATGAGAGAGAGAGGGGGGGGGGGTCACAAATAGTAGCTAGACCTGAACTGCTTTTCTGTTTGAATATAAATTTTAATACATGTGTGTATATGTTTTTGAAATAATGAATGATATGCTACTGAATCATCCTGTGGTAGATATCAGTTATAAATTTTTAGAAATACCTGTATATTTGAGGCAGGTTGGCTGAACTTTTGTACATATATATGGAATTAAACATCAACCAATGCACAATATTTATCTATCTCTTCAGAGGGCCGGCAGGCAACCCTCATGATGTGTCTTCTCCATATAAAAGGCCTCGTCCCCAAAGCCCTGTACAACAGAGACCTGGATACCCATACCCACAGGACCCTCAGAGCCACAGAAACTACCCTGGGGTGCCAGCAACTGCATCAGTGTATCCAATGTATAGACAAGACTTCCAGGTAAAGGCACATTTAGAATTATCTGTATGCTGCAGCATACCGGTAAATGGTAATAGAACCTGAAACACATGAAATTTTATGACTGAATATTTGTAGGTCACATGGTTGACCTTTTGTTATCTGTTGCCATCCATTAAGCATTAATCGTCCTATAGTCTCCCTTTGCTTGAGGGGTGAGACAAAAACCATCAAAATTCATCCTTTAGGTACAGAATTCAGGTCATTTGGTGGGACTCAGTTGATCATATATTGAAAATTCTTATCAGTGTACCTTTGTAAATTTTATTTAGCAAGCAAACTTTTTGCATGGGGCAATAATTTAAGCAAAGGTTAAGCTTTATAAGGGACAAATATGTGTCCCAAGAGCTCTGGCCCAAGGGTTGGGCTACATTGATCACATGCAGTCTTGCCTATGTGAAGCAGTTACCTGAGGGAGCCATTAAAAGTGACCTTTCAGGGATTAAATTTACCCATATAATTTAGTGGCCATGTGGGCTACTAAGCTTTCAAATTCTTTTGCTAGACCATATAGAAATAGAACATTTTTGTAATTTTATCTTATCATTCACACATGGGCATTTGCACAAACATTTTTTGCCACATCATGTGACAACAGGAAACAAATTATGCCATGTAAATGTGAGAACCCAAATGTACCAATCAAAACTCCATAATTTATTATATACGGCGTCATCTTACTGGGTCATAACCAGATTATCATGTACATATCTATTCAGCCGAATTTGAAATATTAGTTTTATTTTTAAAATCTTTAATGAGAAACCATTTTAACAATAACAATGTAATTACTAGGTAAACAACGGAAATTCTGGTTGCATTCAGGCCTGTGCCCTTTGAAGTTTTGTCACAATACTACCATTTAGTCGTCTTGGGTTAACATTGATTTTAATCCATACCTTTATTAAAGCTGACCTTTAAATAGAGATTCATGTTTTCTTAATAAATTATCTTCTGATTAAAGTGATTTTTATCTGCTGTGTGCTTTACAGTACTACATCACATCAAATTTTGAACATTTTAATTCATTCAGTAAATGACATATTTTCCTTTGGTGCATTGTTTCTTTATCTTTGAGAATTTCAACTTGCTGTTTTATTGATTACTGTAGATCACTAAATTACTGTGACACTTTTTTTCTCGAGATAGACATTTGCATTATATTAGCGAGACAAAATTTTCACAAATTGTAGTTACTGCTCTATACAATCTTTATGAATACTAATATACACGAAAATGGTATTTTTGCGGGCACGTTATCTCACTTATAATTACACAAAAATAAAGTTCTTGCAAATAAAGTGATTTACAGTAGTAACTTGCTTTTTTCTAATGCCTGACTTGATTGCAACAAGCATCCTTGCGACAATTTGTAAAAACACAACTTATTAAATGTTAATTTCTTCAGTAATTTATTTGCTTATAAGCCACTTCAACATTTGATGTAATTAAGCAGATTATTTTGCACTGGAACTTGCCACACTTGACCAGTTGTTTACATTAGTATAGTGAAACCTGTCTAATCCAAGATTGACTGAGGCACAAATTTTATCAGAATAGACAGGTTGTGGGATTGCAAAGTGTAAAGAATATTGAAAATGGTAAAGTGAATAAAAATAAAGGCCAGAATTCACAGTGAAACAGAATGCACAGATGTCAGATTAAACAGTTTTGACTGTAACAAAACAATTTGAATTTACATGACTGAGACTTGATATGATAAAACCTGGATATCGGTTATGTGATTGGCTAAGATGGCTGCAACAGGTGGTCTCACATGAAATTTGATCACCGACTAAATTACACAGATGACTGCTAAATAGAATTACATTATATAGGGAGGATTTATATATATTTTTATAGGGAGGAGTGACCAATCAGGTAACCACTGGATAAAGGTGACAGCTGTGACAAATGTAACTTGACTTAGAATTCACTTAACTCATTCAGCCCCAGCCACTCTTATCTACACTGTGCCTCAGCATCTGTTATCAGCATGTGCCCCAGAGAGATTTCAGGAGGATGCTTAGCGCTTGATGTAAACATGCATATGCTTTGTATTTACCTTTATATCTCAGTTATTATCCCACTTACATCCATGAAATTTTCACACAACAAAGAAAACAAAATTTAGAATTCATTGGTGTATTTTTTTTCACAAAGTAACAAATACTTTTACTGATAATAGTCCATGAAAAAAAAAGTTTGTGTTTGAAACCACTTATTGTCACAAATTTATGAAAGTTCTGGAAACTTTTCCAAGTGATAGGGCTTAAAACATTTTAAACACAAGTTCACATTGCATTTGTCACAGCCAGAGGTGGGTTCGGATCTAATTTTTTTGGTTGCACACTGCTTGCATGTTTTCTTTTTTGGCATAATGGTCGGCCAGTGAGTTTGAGTTATTTCTGCTGGTGCTTGGACCTCACCCTGCCTTTTTCTTTTGGAAGTGAATCCACCAAGCATTTGATGGGCTAGCTGCATTCTAAACTCCATCTGAGTCCTTTGTCTAGTCTTGTTCCCCTTTGTCTTGATTTCATGATTAGTTGATTCTCTCATGAGCAGGTAGGAGTTGACAACTGACACATCAAACAGGAAGAAGAACAAGTACTTCCACCACTTGAGAGCTTTTCTTGCTGTATTGTATGTAGACCTTAGTTGGTCAGCATGGTCTACTCCATTCATGTACTGATTGTACAGTTTTATGGACTCTGGACATGGTACATCTGTGGTGTTTCCATCCTTCTGTTTGCGCCCTACCGAGGTTGCTTCACCATCACTATTTGTTTGTAGGATGGTAATGTTTTTCTTGTCCCTCCAAACAGTGACTCTCATACTTCCTTTCTGCTTAGTTATACTTTTTCCTTGTTCCTTTAGTTTGATCTGTCCAATGTCTTTGGGTAGTCCCTTCCTATTGGCCCTGACAGTTCCACACGCATAGGTATCTTCCCGCAACAGCTCAAGGAATAAGTCTGGCGAAGTAAAAAAACTGTCGCAGTACACATGATGTCCTTTATTCATTATTGGTCTGATCAAGTCCAGAACAACACGTGAACCCAGGTCCTTTTCAGGTGCATTGTTTATTCGGCCAGTGTAGACCTGAAAGTCATTTACATAACCATTGTGGGGGTCAGCTCTAACCCATACTTTGATACCCCTCTTAGTTGGTTTCAGGGGGACGTATTGTTTGAAGCCAAGTCTTCCTGAATAACCAATCATCGCCTCATCAACTGACACTTCCCTATGCGGTTTATATTCTCTAAGGAAATTCTCTCGTAGTTTTTCCATTATTGGTCTAACGTGGGCCAATTTATCATGTCCTGGATTTCCTCGTCCCGGATTTGTGGTTGTGTCGGCAACATGAAAATACCTCTGTATATTTTCAAACCTTGTCCTGCTGAACTTTCCCTCTAGACATGATGGATGGAAAAGTTTGTCCTTATACCAGTACATGTCTTGGGCTGGTGCAGGAAGGACTCCCATAACAATTGCTGCTCCCAAATACGCTTTTATTTCCTCAGCATTGGTAGGGTACCATGCTCTGTTTGGGTTCAGTATCCGTGCCCTCTCTGCGTAAGCATTTGTTTGTTCAGCAATTGTTTGGTAAATGTCCTCTGTGAATAATAAATGAAAGAAATCAATTTCTTTTCTTGTTGTGTCCATCAATGTTAATGGTCCTGGATTTGGTCCTGAGAAGTTTTTTACGTTGATAGGTCTGAGGTGTATTGACCATCTCGCAATCTCGGCCAGAGGCTGGTCGTCATCGCTTGACGCTTCAGATTCAGAGTCTATATCCGAGTCACTGTCCGATATATCGGATATACTGATGTCAGAATCAATATTAGCTATTTCAAGCTGCTTTCTTACATTCCTTTCTTCAGCTTCAGTTATTTCTTCCACTGTAAATCCCAGAAATTCTTCATCATCATCGCTAGAACTAAAGTAATCCGCCATTGTGTTTGTAAAACCACGCTTCAATGAAACTCTATACTTTCGTTTTCCTTTGTCTCCTTATTTATGAATATTTATTAGGTAAAAGTTGACAAAGACTTCTAACAACCTTTCTGATTGGATATATTACAGCAGTTCTGCACCAAATCCCTATTATTTAGCCAATCAGAGGCCTTTTCTTAACCCTATGTTGGGACCGATCACAGTCGGCATCGGCCATTGAGAACATCGTAAACAACCCGAGCGTGGTCGGGATCGGCCAATAACAGTACGATAAATAGCCCGAGTGTAGTCGGCATTGGGGCTGAATGAGTTAAAAGTCTTTTCAACCAACCTTTCATGAAATCATAGTGTATGTCAAGTCCTTAGCAAATTATAAAATTCATGTCACAAGCTATTGACAAATAAGTTGATGAAACAAAATAAGAATTCACCTAAAAGTCTTTTTGACTAATCATTCATGAAATAATAGTGTATGTCAAGTCCTTAGCAAATTATAAAATTTATGTCTCAAGCTATTGACAAATAAGTTGATGACACAAAATATTTTCAGTTTTGTTTAAAATCAACATTTCACAACTTCTATGGTCAATATAATGACCTTTTCAGCAAATACAAGGTATCATTAAGTTTAATGTTGACTGATTTTTTTCATACAAATTCTTAGGCCATTATTTTCACTGAATTGTCTAGAATTTTTCCTTTTGCCCAATTATGACAAGGAGCACACGGAGGTATGACTGGTTGACAGGTGATGCTTACTCCTCCATAGCACCTGATCCACCTCTGATGTTCTTAGAGGTCCATGTTTGCTCTGCTCCAAGTTTGTATTGTTTCAATGGACTTATGAGCTTGATTACTGTTTATTTTCTTCATATTTCATGAGTCAGACCTGAGTTCCAGATCCAGGTGGAGCTGAGTTGGTCATGAGAAATCATGATACTCAGGTTACTGTCAAAGCCCATGGGCCTCTTGTTTGAAATATTATTATTAGTCCCCTAATGGTGAAACCTGAGAAATGAGAGATTTTATCTTTACCTGTGTGTTCGTATGTCAATAAAGTATTGAAGGAAAAAAAGAATATTAATTAATTTTATGCAAAATCCTGTGGTCCAAGAATTGGAAGTCAATTGAAAATGGAAAGCAGTGGTCTACAATAAGGGCTATTGGTTTGAAACATGAGTAGCACAATTATCTGCTCACTAAGTTTATATATAGTTTTGCAGAAAATTATCTTCAATATGTAAATTATAGTTTTTATATTTACGATCATGTATATGCATGTAACAAAATACATGTGGTCTTATTTTATCTGGAGAAGTTTTCAATATCCTTGTTATTGTATCTTTAAAACTCTAGAGATATATACATCTATTTTTTTTATAAATGATATGTGTAATTATCAGCATGTCTCTTCCCATCTAATTCTGATCTACTTTCTATTGTAATTATGTGTTCTCTATTGGCATATTTTGAACTGAGCTTCCAGGTTATTGAAATGGTGAAAATTACAAACGGACAGGCCAACTGCCACTTGAGTACATCATTTGTCTGGATGAGGTCTCTGACAGTTTTCAAGATTTTTACAGATCATTTGTACACGTACATGTATGATGATACTGTATATCAGAGATGAGCATGGTATTTGGATTTTCATTTTTGATAATTAATGAGAAAAATACCAGTTGTTGAACTTAGTCACTTTTTATGCAAAATATTGTTTATATAGTACATGTACATCATTTGTCAGGATACAGTTACTCCTCCTACAGTACAGTGTTCAAGATGAAATTTTTTTTTTTTTTTTTTGAGATCAGTTGAACATATATCAGAGATGTGCAAAATTGGTACTTGGATTTTCATACCAGTCGTAAGATAGTTATTTTTATGCAAAATTTGTTCATAGGGTAAATCAATATTGTTAGGATATGCCACCTCCTACGGTTTTCAGAGTGAAAAAGAATTTAGAATTTATGGGAAATTACCACTACTGGTCACAGAAAAGACAGCTTTGCCCTTTGCTCTTATTCTAATATATAGATGATCTATTCATCAAGGGTGCTTTTTTTTTGGGGGGGGGGGGGGGGTGAACCATGTGCTAAGATAGTATAATTAGTATTTGTCTAAATAAATATATAAGTTCAAAACTATTCTTTCTTTATTATCTGTTAATGAAATGTATGATATCAAAGAAATACATATGTAAAGTGTATGTGATGATTTCAGTAACATAATGTTCATTTAACCTTATGCATTTACATGACATTCCTTAGAAAAAAGTTCTAAAAATACAGAAAAGGTTTTTTTCAGTAATCAGATTTTTAAATAGTTAGACAATATGTGCTAGATATATTAATGTCCAGTCCTATTCTGTGATGTATGACTGGAGTGATTGACAGTCAACAAGCCAAGCTTGACCTCTCTGGGCATTCTGACCATCTAGGTCAGCGACTGCTCTGTGTAGTAAGATATTGCTCTACTGCCTTATGCCCTGTAATCAAAAATTCTAAATAAAGACAAGGTGAAGGTCGCTAGGTAGAGTGAAACAACACACAGTTTTCTGCTCATACACAATAAGTCACTTCAAGACTATGCAGACATTAAGCTGACAGGTCAGTTAGTTTACTATTCCATTCTGTGAGCAGTCTCATTCACTTGGGATGTATATTACATAATGTATAGAAAATATGTAGGTCACCTGAGAGGATTTCACTCTCTGACCTATTTGTACTGTGTTTATATATGCATTTCAGGGTGTGCTTTACATGTGTGTAATTCCTGTTTAGGCTGGTACATTATAATTAGCTCTTAGAGTGTGTGCACTCTGCTAGTCACCCAGGGGTACTGTCTTTTTTATCCTTTTTTCTGTAGGTTAATGGTCTACTTCGTTGTTTGTATGTTTACTTAAGGTCCGCTAAACATCACGGACTAAAATCCAAAAACACTGTTAAACTGCAGCTGACCTTATTCTTTAACTTTGCCATGTTAATGACATTTATAGTTTTACACGATAACTATTAAATGTCCTTAAAAGTTTTCTGATTCATTGAGAAATTTGGTTCAATGCATGCAAAATTTAATTACCAGTTAATTACAAATTAAGAATTGAGACATTCTATATAAAACCAATAAATGATCTATATTTCATTTTGGTTTGTTATAGGAAAATAACATGAGATATATTCATTGACCAAGAAATGTACCCTATCATGTTAGCTCGTAACCTTAGGGTATTTAATGTTTGAACTACTTCTCAATAGTGGACAGTGGTCAATATTGAGGTCACATTAGAATATTCAGTACAGAGGACTACACAACTACAAAAGTGCCTCTGAAATATGGGTGGATGATAAAAAATATGTATAAATAAAAACTTCACTGTGATGTCAATATGAAGAATTTCAGAAAGAACAGATTCAAGTAGAATTCAAACGGTATGATTAAATGTCAGAATTCTAGCATGAATGGCAGTGGCCATTTCAACCATCAGCATACTTTAGTAGAATTCATTATGAAAGAATAAGCAGGAAATGTGTGCATTAACATTGGCTTGTAAAAACCTGTTATTATGTGAATGGCTAAAAAAGAGAGAATTCAGGGAAATAGTTTATTTCTAGAATTAATATTAAATCAGCTAGGTTAGAAATGTGTACTAAAGTGACACAGCCTTATATTGTACAGTTAATTCTATCAAATATTTTAATATTTGAATAAAAGATATTCTTGATTGACCCTATATAACAACTGATCTTTTATCATTGCAAAGTTGGGAAGGGGGGTGAATGGGGGGGGGGGGGGTTAATTTTACAAGGTAGTGGAATATGAGTTATTGTGAGTTAGTCATGTTTTGAATGTTATTTTTGATAAATCTAACTGAAATATAGTAATCTGCAGGCATTTATTTAAAAAAAAAAAAGCACTATAATAATATATGTAGGGCAGCTCTTCAGAGTTTGTCAAGATTTTCCTGATTATACTGTGAAGATTTCAGTTGGAACCAGAGAAACAGGAGAAAAAGACACCATATCTATAAAAAGTTACAAAATTGGTCCAGGATTATATGTGACATCTAAAAAATTTAACTTAAAACAAAAATGATCAATATAGAAAAAAAAAATTGGTATTTTTCAATGTTTCTGTTGATTTCTCATATTACTGGTACTTTTAAAGTTTGAAGTGTAAGTTTTGTGTTTAGTCTGTGAAAAAAGAAGAACAGTTTAAGAAGGAATTCAATTAGTACATGCAAGACTTGCACAAACTTATGGAGAAGGCTTATTTAGTCTATGCTTGCTGTCTCATCTATTTATGTTTTATACATAATAAAATATGTTCATATCAAAACAAATCAAGACTTATATATAACTTAATATATGAAAGACTTGTACATGTGTAAATTTAAATAAAGAAAAAATCCTGAATACTTTGGAACAAAGAAATAAATTTAAGCCTTAAGAATTGATGTCATAGTTTCATCATATGCCATAACTATCAGTAGATTGTACCAGTGTATTTAGTTACATAAACTTTATCAATGCTTGATACAAAACCTGGAACACCCTAGACAATAAGCTCATTATTATACACTTGTATATGTATGACACTGTCACTTTTATTTTTGTCAGGGAGCTGATCAGCCGGGGAGGGACCGCTACAGGGAGGAATACCTTCAGCTTCCCCGCCGCCCAACCCTACTTCATGACTTCCAGGCACACAGAGCCAGCATAGACAGATTCAGGTAAATGCTCATATCTCTACATCTCTAAACACCCCACCAAATCCCACCCCACCCCCACTCCAATGGGAAAAAATATCAAAATCAACTCAGAAACTTGAAATAGTTTGTTAATGTAAAACATTTTCAGTAATTTTAATATTTATGATATATTTGAGATATTTTAATGCCTCCTTATATCAGCTTTAACAACAGTGTTAATTAGGTGTCAGACTAAAAACAAGAATTTTTTATGATTTTTTTTTTTCCCACTTGGAAAGGAAGCTATGATTTATTATATAACCATTAAAGGATCCAATTTCTGTGATAGAAACAAATATAAAGCTGATGGTGAACTCTGTGTGAACTTGGTACCTGTAGATTTTTTTGCATACCCTTTATTTCATCAGCTTATGTTGAATATGAAACAGATGTATGTGTCATAGACTCTTGACTTCTTGATTCAGTTTTATGTAAACATGACACTATCGTGATTAAAAGTTCACTTGAGCAGGTGTATTGCTTATATATGCACTGGCTCATTTTAAAGTAGGTCAGTTAAGGACATGAAAGAGGTATCCTCTGATAAAATGACATGTATTAAATGGACTAGGGCTATAGAGTACAAAAACAAATTAAGGTACATGTACTAGGGAAGTACAGTATAGCGGGAATTTTTAGTGGGGTGCTAACTTTGGTTTATTTTAGCGGTTTTCAAGCAGCCTGCTAAATTTAAATCACTGAATTTGCACCCTTTTGTATAACAATTTAATGAAAAGAAGTTAACTTTGATTTGTATGTTGTTTAACAATGTATCTTTCATTGTGTTGGTTTTACTCAAACTCTTTTATAAATCGATATCGAATGTAGATTAAACATACATGTACATGTACTACAGAAAAGTCATCTAAAAGATGAATTTTCTTTCTTTTACAACATCATGGAACTGTGTATCCGCCAAAATTATTGGCATACCTTTGAGCAAGCAAAACGCCAAATTTTGCACCCCCTAAAGAAACCTAATATATGGTAGTTGTTGAAATGAAGACAGGCTTGTTATTGTTAAGACGATTATTGAATTTTTTTTGTTTATTGTATTTTTCCAATACAATTCATTGCAAAAAATCCTTTAAATCTTCTTTCAATTAACAGAATTGAGCATATATAGATTATTGAATTTTGTAAAATATTTTTTTTTTTTTTAAAAAAAGAAATAATCTTAAAATAATGAAAAATACAATAAATAAATTGAAATTTCAAAAGAGATATATTTTCCCAAATAGAAGATGGGATGAGAATAAGTTGGTTGGTCTTGTCTGTTTATCATGTTGATGATTTTGTGTGTAAATTACTTCACTTTTGTTGTGCATATAAACATAACTATTATAGGATATGAAATAAAAAAATTATATTTTGTCATAGATAATTTCTAGTAGAGCATAGGTTCATATATAATGTTATGTTAAGGTCAAGACTCATATGGATCAAATTTGAAAAAAAAGGAGGAATAATGTGGAAAAAATTTTCTTCACATATATATGATGATGGAAATGGTTAACATGCATGTTATACATGTTATATGACAAGTCCTGTGTTAAAAATGTGTATGAAAGAAAATTTGTGAAGTCATGTCTACATATAATCCAACAATTATCAGTGAGAAGAAAGTATCAAAAATTAAGTCTATAAGATATCTACATACATTGGTTCTGTACTATGGTACTATGTAAACTTTAATAGCTGTATATTATATTATAAAGTCTGATCATATAGTGACTACATTAGTAGTACATTTAATTTTGTTGTAGAACTAGAGAGGCTTATAGTGGCTACAATCAAGATACAATGGGAAATATCCAGGTATCCCAAGGAGGTGGGGACCCAGGCCCCAGTACAAGCCAAGTGAACCCCACATCTGCAGGCCCTCAGACCCCCAAACGACCACGCCTTGTCATGGAAAGGCCAGAGTTACAGCCTCTACAAATAGACATTAAAAAGGTTTAGTTAATTTGCTTCTTTCAGTGATACCATGCTCTCTCAGCAATGGTTCATTATCACAAAGTATTTACAGAATTATCATTTTTTTTATTCATTAATTTCTGTTTTATTTGATGTCTTGCAAGTGAATCAAATATGTTAATACATACATCTGTTAACTGTAAGCCCCCCCCCCCCCCCCCAGCAGATGAATTTGGAGGTTTTCAGTAAATTCTAGGTCTGTCTATTTCTTAGGAACCAACCTACAACCCACAAGTAGAGGCAATATCACCAACCCTCCCTCCCGATGAGACAAGCCAGTCCTCTAAAGATCAGCTTCTACAGGCCATCAGCAAAGTGGACAGAGAAATCAGCAAAGTGGATAGAGACATACATAAACTCAAGAAAAAACAAGTATCTAACATTATTCTTTTGTTAGGATTTCCTTCATTAATTGTAAAAACTGTGTTTGTGTTTGCTATGTGGGAGAAGCATTAGAAGTACGTTTTATATTGTAGGAGCAGCTGGAGTTGGAGAAATGTAAGCCTCCAGAGGAAAAACAGAAGGTCAAGGACATTGTGATCCCAGAAACTAAACATCAGAGCATAGCTCAAATCATCTATGCTGAAAACAGGGTAAGCAGAAATTGTACAAATTGAAAACAATAATATTTATTTAATTAAAAAAAAAAAATAAGTTCAAGTCATTTATGTTTATGGAAAGCTAAAATATACATTTGATTTATGGTATTAAAAAGAATGCTTTAGTTGTAGTCAGCTGTAGCAAAGATAAAAATGACAAATTACTGCATACAGTGAGGCAAAATTTCTTCATGTTAATTTTTTGACTGAATTTATGTATCAAAAAAATATGACACAATCTATTTTTGTTAAGTGATATTTTGCTACCTAGAGCTACATGTATATATGGAAAATTAACCCATTTTAGAATTAGGCCATTGGGGATGGGAATGAAATGAGGCAAAAGTGTTCAAGTAAACAGTCTAAGATTTAGAAGTGGACAAAAAAAAAAAATGATGCATTATCACTTGTACATTAATTCATCATGTCTTTAGTTAGATTTAAAATTAAAAAATCTCAGGTTTCCTATTATTGATCTTAAAAAGATATAGTTTTTTTTAGACACTTGGGGTTTTGTAACCACCCACTCCTTGTCACAGCAAACCAATTAATCAGAGTAATCAGGAAGTTAAAAAATGACATTGGTTTTTATTGAGGGAAAAACTCCAATTTTAAACTAATTATTGGTTTCAGTGGACTCTGAAATTAAGAGTTGACTATAAGACTGAATATATCAAATGGCATAGATAAAATTGGGGGAAATGTTTTGATTTTGGGTTCATGGTTAAATTTTTCCATTATAATTTGCTCTTCTTTAAGAAATTTAAAGAGTTTTATTATTGTCATAAATATTCTGAGATGGTAGACGTTTATTGACTTTGATGAAGTAATATTTATCCCCTCCATGTCTGGTAGACTTGTAACCTGAAGAGACAGTCAGTTTATGTAATTCAGGATATGAACTCGGGAGACTGTTGTTGCTCATTATTTTTAATTGAGATTTGGCATTGTTATCGAGATATTTTCAGATTAATATAACATTTTTTGCAGAAAAAGGCAGAGGAAGCCCATAACATGTTTGCCAAATTAGGGCCGAAGATAGATCTGGTATGTGTTAAATTGGTAAGACAGCATTGGCTCCTATGTGCATCAGCTCAGTAACTAGGATGCTATTTCCGACATATTTTTTTGGATTCGCTGTTCTAATGAGTGCAATATTGATTTTTGTAGCCTCTGTACAACCAGCCATCAGATACGACAGTGTACCATGAGAACAAGAGAAAGTAAGGCCTCACAGTCCTTCAGCCTGTTGTAATCAGAGAAATAATGAATAGTCTGGCCTTCTGGGTTTTCTGTTTCAAGAAACATACAGCTGCCATGAGAATTATTCTTTTCTTCCAAGAAACTCTGAAAAGAAGCCAGGGGAAAAAAATCTATTTTGTTTAAAAGGGTTTTTTTTTTTTTGTTATGTTAAAATCAAATTAGCTTGTAATTCTATGAAGTCCTTTTTTCTTTTTTGAAGGTATGCTGAATTTAAGCCAAGGCTTCTTTTGCATTTTAAAAAGAGACAGCAAGAAAAAAGGATAAGGGTAATGGAAAGGCTTTCATTTCAATGTTACAATGATTGATAGCATTGCTAATACATGTATTAGAAGCATGTGAATTTAATGAATATTTAATGAGTCTTTCATCAATTTCTGCACTACATAACCCTATAGTATACTCAACTTTGATACCATGGAAATTTTTAACTCTTAAAAACTTCAGTTTCTATTGTGTAAAGCATCAAACAAAAAAGGAGAGAGAGATTATATTTTTAGGAAAAAGTATGATTTGTAAATATCTAAAACAGAGGAAAATGATGCTGTTTACTTATAGGAGAGGTATCTCACAGAAAGATATGATCAGTTGATGCAAGTCTGGCTGAAGAAGATAGAAAGAATTGAAAGTAGTGCTAAGAGAAAGTAAGTTTAAATGCAAAGAGCTAGATTTGAATTGAAATGTACATCTTTACATGTGCTTTGTTGCAATAAAATTATTTCTGCAAGGATAAAGCTAAAAAGAAAACAAAAAATAATGCAATAAAATCTTGTGCTTTGTTAAATAAAATCATTTCCACACAAAGATTACTGCGATGTTTAAGTTCAAGATTGTCATTAGCTTAAAAAAATATATATATTTAGCCTGTTATAAATTTAATGGAAACAATATTTTGTTCTTTGTTGAAATAAAATCATATCACAATTTTTTAAAGTCAACATTGTCGTTAGCTTAAAAAAAAAATGTATAATGCAAAAAATATTTTGTGCCCTTTGAAATTTAATTATTTCTATGAAGAATACTGCCATACATAAAAATCTAGAGTACTGTAAGCTCACAAAAAAAAACCCAGTATGAAAAGTTACCATGCTTATTTTCAGTACATTATTTCCACAAAGATTTTAAGCAAAAATTACTGCGATGTAAAAAAACAGATTACTGCCTGGTCAATTTTTTGGACTGCGTATAATACAACTGAACTGCGTTTTTTCCCCAAATTTTGAAGCCCCGAAAGGGGGGGTGCATATTTTACACCAATGTGTTTTATATTCAGCCAAATACGGTAGATAATTTGTTGTATTAGAATTCACATGATACCAGGTTAGTCTACATAAAATTGAAATTACGGTTCTCGAGCCCAGGCGCATGTTTTGAGGTAGCTGCATTGCAATTTTTATCATGTTTTCAATAAAATAAAAAGTTGGTGATGTGCAGACCAATGGGGGGAGGGGGGAATTCAACCCTCATTTTCTTATAATTTTGCTCTCTATTTTTAGGTCACCTGAGTCACTCAGGTGACCTATTGCTATCCGTTTTTGTCCGTCGTCGTGTGACGTGCGTCGTGCGTTAACATTTAAACATTTTCAGCTTCTTCTCTGAAACCGCTCAACCAATTTCAGCCAATTTTGGCATATAGCATCTATGGGTGAAGGGGGACAAAAATTGTGAATTTCATGGTCCCTGCCCCCCTGGGGCCTGAGGGGTGGGGCTAAAACCACCAAAATTAATGCAATCTTTAAAAATCTTCTTCTTTACTCCTGGACATCAAGCAGTCAAACTGTTGACATGATTGTAATAAGCATTGAGCCCTCTACCAAAATTGTGAAATTCATGGCCCCAGGGTCAGGGGTTCTGGTGCTAGGGCAGGGCTATATAGATCATATAGTGAAAGTGCATTATTTCTTTGAAAATCTTCTTCTCTACCCCTGGGTATTATTGAACAAAATTGAATACATATTTATGATAAGCAAGAGTGACTTTATCAAAATTGCGAAATTCATGGCCCCAGGGTCAGGGGCTCTGGTGCTAGGGCGGGGCTATATAGGTCATATAGTGAAAGTGCATTATTTCTTTGAAAATCTTCTTCTCTACTCCTGGGTATCATTTAAACAAATTGAATACATAGTTATGATAAGCAAGGGTGACTCTACCAAAATTGTGAAATTCATAGCCCCAGGGGCAGGGGTTCTGGTGTTAGGGCAGGGCTATATAAATCATATAGTGAAAGTGCATTATTTCTTTGAAAATCTTCTTCTCTACTCCTGGGTATTATTGAAACAAATTGAATACATAGTTATGATAAGCAAGGGTGACTCTACCAAAATTGTGAAATTCATGGCCCCAGGGTCAAGAGTTCTGGTGTTAGGGCTGGGCTATATAAATCATATAGTGAAAATGCATTAATGCTTTAAAAATCTTCTCTACTCCTGGGTATTATTTAAACAAATTAAATACATAGTTATGATAAGCAAGGATGCCTCTTCCAAAATTGTGAATTTCATGGACCCTGGATCAGGGGTTCTGGTGTTAGGGTGGGGCTCTATTTATTATATAGTGAAAATGCATTAATGCTTTAAATATCTTCTCTACTCCTGGGTATTATTTAAACAAATTAAGTACATTGTTATGATAAGCAAGGATGCTTCTTCCAAAATTATGAAATTCATGGCCCCAGGTACAGGGGTTCTGGTGCTAGGGCGGGGCCATATATATCCTATAGTGAAGGTGAATTATTTCTTTAAAAATCTTCTTCTCTGCGCCTGGGTATTATTTAAACAAACTATTAGTACATTGTTATGATACGCAAGTATGCCCCTTCCAAAATTGTGAATTTCATGGCCCCAGGGTCAAGGGTTCTGGTGAAAAGGGGGGGGGGGGGGGGGGCTCTATTGATTATATAGTGAAAAAGCAAAATTTCTCTGAAAATATTCTTTTCTGCTTCTGGTTAAAAAGCAAAGAAGCTAAGTGTATAGTTATGATGAGCATGATTACTTCTTCCAGAGTAGTGAATTGCATGACCCCTGGGTCAGATGTGCTGGTGTAAGGGTGGGGCTCTTGATAATGTAGTGAAAATGCATTAATTATGTTAAATAATCCTGTCTGCTCCTTAGTGTTAATCAGATAAACAAAGTGATTACTTACATGTATGATGAATAAACTTCTGGTCCCAGGGTGAGAGACTCTGGTGTTTCTCGGTGGGGATGGGAGGTGGGGGGGGGGGGGGGCTGGGGGGCTCTATTGATAATGTAGTGAATCTGTAGTAAAAACTGCATTATTTCTTTGAAAATCTTCTCTGCACCTGGGCATATCAGAGGCAAAAAGAGTAAAAGTTTTAATAAATATTTTTGAACATCTGGGCCATTTTGTCAAGTGTTCTGGTCCTGGCCAGGGCTCTATTAATTTGTATTCTACTGAGGGGAGTTATTCCCCTTTGCCATTTACTTTTGATAATTAGTCACTGTAAATAATGTACTTGAAAGGTTAATAGAATAAGAGAATTTTGCAAGATTTTTTATTGTATAATACAAAAAGTACTTTCATAGTTTTAATGATCAGGTAGACTTGTAAGTAATAGATAAATAAAAATGAGACAAAAATAACTTGTCTTATTCAATGTTCATCAAAGACCAAGAGAGTCCAATGTAAGAGATTTCAACAAGGAATTAAAATAGTACAGAAGTATTGATAGTTTGTTAATATACTGTATGGTGATAGTGATAAATGGGGAACAGATTAGAACCTAATTTATGAACTGTTAATGAACACTAGACTAATTATTTTGTTGAACCTGATCACCCTATTTTTCTTGCTTTTGGGCAACAAAGCTTCACTTTTCAGTTCATTTTATACTCTATGGATTCTCTAAATTGTTGTATTATACTCAGGTGACCGTTAAGGCCCTTGGGCCTCTTGTTGTTTCCTGTAACCTTTTTGTATTAATGTAGACATTGACGGTCATTTGACATGGACACTTTGTTCAAGAAAAATGAAAAATATGCTTATATTTAGTATTTTGTGAGATGTTAAATATGTCTTGAAAATGACTCCAGTATAATTATTAAGTAAAAAAAAAAACTCATGCCCACATCTGTGTTTAAGAAAATTGGCCTGAGCATGGTAATATCAATTTTTTTCTTAGCCTTATTATTGTTGATCAAAATACCAGATTTTCATTTTTTCTGTTATAATTTTTTTTTTGACATGATACATTGCTTTGTTTTTCAGAGCTAAAGATGCCAAAATGAGGGAGTATTTTGAAAAGGTATTCCCAGAGATCAAGAAAAACAGAGAGGATAAAGAAAGGTTTTCCAGGTAAACATGTCTTTGATAAAAATATGAAGGGAGATAAACTGTAATTATATCAGGAGTGTCAAGGCCATGTTAATTAAACTTTATTAAAGGATGTTGAGTACCAGGGTTACTTTCCTCAATGAACCCATTTTCTCAACTGATCAAAAATGAACATAGCCCTCTAGTGTATTTTGTGTGGACATATCACACATGCCAACTTTCTCATTCCAGAGGGTTCTTCCAAGTTCACCTCCCTTTAAATTAACTGACATGTAGTATATGTACCTAAACTGTTTATTAGATGAAAATAAAGCAGTGGGGTGGAAAATCTTGTATGATACTGTATGTGTATTTAAAATAAGCAAGCTTCATATTTTAGTAGCTTTGGCATGGACAACGATGTGCTAATTCATGATTACAGCTAAGAAATTATTTATGAATACAATACACAGCTTGGACATGTGTAGCACTAATTTATGATTATGCCAACAATTCCATACCCAGTGATTGCACTAAATTTTGAATTGCCAATTTATGTACAAGGACAGTATTTCTATACATACATATATAACTTACTCCTGATGAGGTGCTGTAAGGTGATGATATAATAAAGGTAATGATATGAAAATGAGTACCTTTTGTTGTCTGCAGGGCAGGGACTCGTGGAGGTAACAATGGAGTGTATGCTCGGAGTGAGGCAGAGCTGGAGCAGATCATGGATGGACTCCATGAACAGGAGGTTAGTTATTACATATACAGGATTAACTTGTTTGTGTAATAGAAGGACAATTCGTTACAGGTGTTCTTGTAACAGGTAATTACTGATCACAGGAGTCACATGTTTACATGTACATGTTATACATGTATATAAATGAAATGTAATGTGATAATGCTAAATATAGAATAAAATATAGTCAAACCTTGTTAACTCGAACTCGAGGGGACCAAGAAAAAACTTCAAGATAACCGAGGATTCAAGATATCATGGGTAACATACATAAAGAATAAGTAGTAGGGATTTCCAGATCAGTTCGACATATCCATGGCAGGGATTTATCAGTACCTTCTCAGGGGCCAAAATTCGGCCCCATTCCCAATTGAAAATGAGTTCAGTTTTTCCCAATTTGGCAGTGTTTTTTCCCAATTGGTGAACAATGCTTTTATATTTAATTATCTTGGAAAAACACAAGGAAAATTGTCAGATTGTCTGTAATTTTCATCTATTTAAGTCATTTAGCAAAGCTACAGTCATAACACATGTTTAAAAACATTGTAAAAACATCGCCAACTTTGAATCCAAATTTCCTCCGTTTTTCTGAAAATGGTGATATTGTGTAATTATATAGATTTATTAAGTTATTTCTACATACTCAATTGATCTACGAGTGAATGGTAAGGACTGTAGGCATTATTTCAAATAGAAAAATAT
The DNA here is from genome assembly GCF_033153115.1 of Saccostrea echinata. NCBI lineage: Eukaryota > Metazoa > Mollusca > Bivalvia > Ostreida > Ostreidae > Saccostrea > Saccostrea echinata. Next base: position 8,032,020 of record NW_026889803.1, read on the forward strand.
ATTTTCAATGCATTTATACATATTAAAAGAGGACTTTGAGAAAATATATACTTGCAGGAGGTTTATATTTTCCAGAAACAGATTCTGTAATGACCTAAATTGGAATCTCATACACACATGTACTACCCTAAGTTGTATAAACACTTTATACTCATTGAAGTCAATTTTACTTTTATTAATCTGTTATTCATAATTGATCTTGTATGAAGTTGGATCATATATAATTGTCTGTTTGGTTGCCCAAATTAGAGTTCATGCTGAAATATTAAATGAATTGCACCTGAATACATGATTTAAGCAACATTTTTAATTTTTCCCAATTTCATCAAAAAGCCGATAATTTTTTCCCAATTCCCCAAAAATGGCATTTCCCAAAATAGGCTGATAAATCCCTACATGGTATTTGAGATAACAGTGTTCGAGATACCGAAGTTAAACTGTTCATGTATGCATGTATATAATATCTGTTTAGGAAGAGGATAAGAAAATGAGAAGTTATGCTGTTGTGCCCCCTATGATGTTGGATGCTCGACAGCGTAAATTGCGATACATAAACAACAATGGTCGTGTAGATGACCCAATGGCTGAGTATGAAGAAGGGAAGTTCATTAATGTCTGGACAGCACAGGAGAAGAACATCTTCAAGGAAAAGTATTTACAACATCCCAAGAATTTCTCCTACATAGCTCAGTTCCTCGAGAGAAAGGTATTTGAACAGAAGATTTACTTTCCTGGCAAAGAACAGAGTATCAATTCTTCTTTGTTTGGACATCTGAATAGAAGTTCAAGTCTAATTGTTGAAATTGATTTCTGTAGAGCGTTGCAGACTGTGTACAGTATTACTACCAGACCAAGAAAACGGAAAACTATAAAAGTCTCCTCCGTAAACAGACAGTCAGGAAACAAAAATGGAAGAAACCTCAGGTAAGCACATGAGAACCAGATCAGATGAATTTTTCCTTTACTTAATCATCAGATGCCACATTGAATTAACCAAGTACCGGTAATTGAAGAAAGTAATAAACAAAAATTGAAAAAAAATACTTTTAAAAGTCAGATACATGTACGTTTAGGTACAGTGGACATCGTAAAGAAATTACAATCACTAAAAAGATATTAGCAGATTCAATGTACATGAGATGGTGTGAATAGATATACCATGTGTATATAAAATATGCTTATTGATTTTTTTCCCAGCAAACAGCCACCCGCCCCCAGGAGGATGGGAACAAGGACCGACCTGTGGAAGGGGAGGATGAGGTGGTGTCTTCTGCCACCTCAGAGCAGCAGGCGGAGCCCTCAGACAGCTGTGCTCCAGCTTCCTCCTCAAGTGAAGCAGATATCAAGATCAAGGAAGAGGAGTTCTCCTCAGATGACAATGAGGCAATGCCTGCAGTTACTGCAGGTGGAGAAGGGGATGGTGAGTGTGTAGTATTAATTGAAGTGGTTCACCAATTTCAAAGTAACATGGACCTTTCATTGTCATCTTCTTGCAAACTCACTGTCAGCTACTGCCCTTTATAAGTAATCTGTCCACAATTGATACCATAACAATAAAAATTTCAAGTATTTTTGGTGTAAAAATACATTTTTGTGTATAGTAAATAGAATGTATTGAATTTGTAGGTGGTGCCCATAATTGTGCCATTTGTGATATGCTTTTGGAGCACTATGGTCTGAGTCGACCTTTGACCCAGAGTAACTGTGACCTTTATGGTATGAAGGAAGAGAATCTCAAACCTGACATGAGAGTCTGCAGCAGTTGTCGCTGTAAATCGGTGCGGCGCAGATACACACAGTAAGAAAATAATTTTGTTCCACATAGCAGCTTTTGAAAACATGAATGTTTAATAAATTTTTATGATTTATGTCTTTTTTTTTTTTTGCATATTATTATTTAAAAAAAGAAGAAACAATTAATTTTGTACACCTTAGTATAAGTTGGACTGTATTTTAGGTGCCCTGTTCCTTCATGTAAAACTCCAAAGAGGAAGGTCAAGCGTCTGAGACCCCTGCCTCCTAAATGGTCAGAGCTGACAGCAGAGGCAAAGGAACCAGTCATAAAAGAACTGCGTAAGTGCAATACCAAACAAGTATTTATGTTGAATTTATATGATGAGAATGATACTTTTCAATGTTTATTCTTTCTCCAGAACTTACTGATGAAATCACAAAGTGCTGCTCAGCTTGTTTTAATCGGATAGCAAGAAAATTAGGAACCAGCGCAGTACCTGGAGACCAGAATTCACAAATGGCCCCCGAAACAACAGAAGCCACAGGTAATTAGGTCTGCCTTGTAGAAAAGTAAATACTCTTTTAGCCTGACTGTCTAGCTTTATATATGACAGGGACATCATAATTTACATGCTCTGATAATGCATTGTTGGAGAAATGTATATGTACATTCATAGGATAATCTTTAATAAAAACATAGACGTATTTCATTTTTTCGCAAAATTAATTAAAATAAACATCTTGTGCATTGAATTGGTCTTTATAACAGAGAGTGTAGAAACATCACGCTGGACAGAAGAGGAGATGGAAATAGCCAAACAAGGTCAGTTTTTACCTCTTTTATACAAGTGTGTAACAATTACATGTACATGTAAATATGTATATAGAGTGTGTACTGCAGGCAATTATTCAACCTAACACCATTAAAAGTGCACTGCTTTTTTTTATTTTACAAAACTTCCATGTGTTACGTGTACATATATATATAAATGTATATTCTCAAATATTGAGTGTCATTGATAGTATTATTTCTTCCTTCAGGACTAAGAAGTCATGGCAGAGATTGGGTAGCCATTGCCAACATGGTGCCCACAAAGACTGAAGCTCAGTGTAAAAACTTCTATTTCAACTACAAGAAAAAGCTCAATTTAGAACAGATTGTACAGGAACATGCCAAAGAAAAGGTAAAATAAACTTCTGATTGTTTCCCCTGTACACATGTATAAAAAGCTTGTTTGGTTAAATCTCACTTTACAAGCATGCTGAATTTTCTATTCTTAGAAATCCAGCACAGTGATATTTACAGCTGTGGGTAATTGTAAAGGCACAGTCTGTTTTGACAATAGTACAGTGTTTGTTTTCAATAATCGGTACCAATTTTAAAAAATGTTCTGTCAGAAGAAACATACTTTATCTTAATGATAATTAATTCCCTTTGCTCTCTCTCTCTCAGTAAACCCTTGCACATGACCAACAGCTTATTTATAAAAAATTTCAAAATGTTGTCAGAAAGATAATACACTACTTTTTTCCTATACCTACACTTAATATTAATTTTGTACTGTGTTAATTGTAATAATGAATTTTTGATTTGTAGAAATATTTCTGTAATAATTTACATGAGCTGTTATTTATTCGGTAACCTTTATTATCATCAAACAGGTTCTGAATTCTCAGGAGGTCGACAAGAGGACAACTTCTATTTGTGAGAGCATTGCATCCACTGTGACTGCCCCCTCAGATGTTGAGGACATGTCCTCAGGAATGGAGGATAATGATGAGGACAATGATTCTGACACCACTAGTGCGCCTAGTCCTTCTGTTCAGAGGATTGAGGAAGGTAAGGAAATAGCTAGGATGTGAAAAAACCTTATAGAAGATAACTCTTCAGATTTAAAGTTTTATTCAGATTTTTATATGTACACAGATATATTTCATTTGAAATCATTACTAGTTTGAATATTTCTTCGGGGTGTACAAATTACAAAACAGACTAAAATGTTCTGTATTTAGCTGAGAGAAAATGATATTTTTAAAGTTTATTAAAGCACATTATTTTTCATAGTTACCATGAAAGAGGACAAACATGAGGGGAACACAGGGACTGAGGTGTCTTCAAACTTCCAAGGCCCTACCACAATGGGTCTCCCCCAGAATCTGACTTCTAACAAGCCTCTGAGTGCCTCCCAGGGAAGCCTGAGGAGTGTGGATAATGACAGTAGTGCTACTATGAGTGCTGATGAAGCCCCTCCTCCAGGAGGTCAGCCCCCCAGGGAACAGCAGAGTATGTCAATTTTGTTAAATATGGTCATTTAATATCTTATCAAAGTGTACACATGTACGTGATTCATAAGTGTCTATGAAATTAAAAAAAAAGATATTGTATTCGAAGTTGGATCAATCATCAATTATTAATAAATAATTATGACCTATCATTACTCTTTAGATGAGCTAAGAGACTCCTTTAGTCCAAGAACTTCAGGAATACCTGCCTCAAAATTACCTATCCAGCAGCAGAACACTGGTGGCTTCCCTCATCAGCCCTCCCCAACAAGTCAAACACACATGCAACCTTCTCCAACAAGTCAAACTCACCTGCAGCAGATGATGCAAGGGGCCCAGTTAGGGGTTCCCACTCAGCCCAGACCTTCCACAAGTCCAGGATTACCAATGAGAGGTGGGCCACTTCCTCATCCGTCAGCAGTCAGACAGAGCCCAGTACCCGGCAGAGTGGCTTCAAGTCCAGCTCTGGAGGTGGATCACAGTCACCCATCCCGCCCATCCAGCCGTGACATCAGGGAAGTCCAGCCAGTCATGGGCCAAACAGGGAATCCAGCAGTATTAGATTATTCAGGCAGACAACCACCTCAGAGTCAACAGGGAAGAAACAGCATATATAATATTATGTACCAAGGTGAGAATGCTCAACACAGACCCTCTAGTGCCATGTCAGAGCCAGGATTTGTCAACCAGGGCCACCTCAGCAGAAGTATGTCACCAGTTATAACTGGTAACAAAAGTAACCAGTGCCAGAGTGATGCCAAGCGCATGTCTTGTGTCAGGGATCTCATCCACTCTGCTATTGAGAGGAATTTGGTCCAGTCTGATCGTCCTGCAGAGAGACCTCAAGAGAAACGTAAATATTTCTCACCTATTCTTTGAATGGCTTTAACCAAATTGTTACATGTAAATGCACAATTTTATTCTATTTCAAAATCAGAGTGAAATTACGTGAAAAATTAAGCTTCATGTATATATCGTCCAGAAATTTGAGAATAGTATTTATTGGATAATGCTTTAATTTATTTGACTTGTAGTGTATATTTATTACATAAAATATTGCTAGGTCCTGCCTCCTCAGAGCCAGTGTACAGAGGTCCGCCAATGGTCCCAGGTGCCGGTCAGTATAATGTACAGGATCTTCGTAAAGAAAAGCCCGAATATGGTGGACGGCATTCTGCATCTCCGTATCACATGCCACCAGGCAGAATGGAGAGAGAACCCCCAGACAGCAGAGACAGAGGAGGGGATCTCCCTCAGGATCTCTCAAAAGCTCCATCTGGCTATAGGGGAAATCCCCGTGATTTTGGTAGTCAACCACAGTATGAGTATAGAAGACCTGCTGAGGACCCATTGCCTAGATCTTCAGGACCTCCACCTGCCCACTCTCAGAAACCGTATTTTCATAGTGAGGCACTGCCATTGACTAATAGACCTCCATCTGTGGAACAGAAATCTCCACAGCCATACCTTCATGACAGACAAGCTGTGTCTCCAGCCATCAACCGACACATCCCACCAAGCACTTCCCCTTTCACAGGAATGCCTCCTAATATGGACCCACATGCACGTGGACAGCCCCGCCAGGCCATTCCACCACCCCCTCCATTGATAAATAGCAAAGGACCATCTCCAAAGCTGAATACAAAATCTCCCCCATCAACAGGTCATCCTTCTATAATGGTGTCTGGTTCTGTCATGCATTCAGGCTCTGGATCAATTACTCAAGGTACACCTGTAAGAACAGTTGCTCAGAGTATAAATCCAAGTCAGTTAGCTAATATGGCACAGCGACAAGAGGCAATCCACAGACAGACATTGCAAGTCCAACCAAGGATGCCCAGTGGATCAATAACAAGTGGCACACCTGTAAATAGAGAGATGGGGATTCGAGGTGCCCCTGGAAGCATGGAGGGACCTAGGATGCAAATGCAGTGGGAGCAGCAGCAAAGAATGATAATGGAACAGCAGATGATTAGGCCTCCACAGCAGTATGCCCAGCCAGGGATGCCTTTTCACTATCAGCCAGAGAACAGCACAAGACAAACTATCAGGTGTGATTTTGAAACTTCTCGGCAGATGGGAGGACCCCACAGGAAGCAGGAAAGTCAACCCTCACCAAGAGGGGGAAAAGAGACAAAGCCAGGCCCATATGCAGGAGCTTTAATGCAAGGATACCCTCAGACCAGTCAAGGACTGATCTATCTTCAACCAGGTCAGATACCTATGCAGCCTGATAGGAGGTTGTCACCACATCCATCCCATAATGCACCATCACATGAGGAGAAACCTAGTGCTTGGCCCAAACAAGGAATGCCTGGTCCAGGACAAGTTCCACATGATCGTCCAAGTATAACTCATGGCACAGGGCGCCCCAGTGTGATCACTGTAAATGATAGGCCAGACTACCCAGGGGATAGTATGCGGGGGACTCAAGGTGCTCATTCCCCTAGATATGATCCACTTTTACGTCAACAGCAGCAACAGCCAAGGTCCAGCATACCAGCTACTACTTTAGCAGCTCAGCAACAGGAGTATAACAGAAGACAAATGCAGGAAAAGCAGGAGCAGCAGGAGAGAGAAAATATTAACAAAAACAAGGCATTTAACTTGGAGGAGCAGATTAGGCGAGAAATAATGGAATCCCCGAAACAAGAGGAGAGAAGTCTTAGAGGTGACACAGATTCCAACAAGAGCTCCTCAAACAGATCCTCCCCAGGATTCAGGAATGCTACAAGTAACATCCAAACTCCAGCTGAATTCTTTAAAGTTTTTGCACAGGACCCAAGTGGAACAAATCGCTCTGGAAGTGAGAGACAGGCTTCCTTAACAGCAGCAAATTTAATTGATGCTATTATCATCCATCAGATTAATAACTCAACGGAGGAAACTTCCACTACTTCCAAACCTGAGGCATCTTCTGGTGTCTCTGTGGTATCTTCAATGCCTCGCCCAAAACAGGAGCCACCAGATTCAGCACCACAGCCAGTACCACACTCCACTCCCCCAGACCAGAAGTCACCACCAGCCATGCATGGCAAGAAACGTTGGGTCCATGAGTCCCAGCAGAGACCTGTGCAATCCTCGCCAATGCCAAGCACACCACAGGTATACATTATAAACCTAATTTAAGATAAATAATCTAATGTGATATGAAGAGGTGATTGTGTATAGAACCCATAATATGTTTTCTGTTTTCAAGTCTGTCGTGTTCACTTACCTAGACATGATGATCAACAGAATTTTTATCATGAATTTGCTAATAATTGTCGAAAGAATTGTAAAAGAATCTAACTTGGCTGCTGTCTGTTGGTAGAAAAAAAATAATGAGAATTTATATGTATATCTTGTTTCCTTAGAGTGGATCGGGACAGGTGTCTGATAGCGAGAACAGTCCAACCACATCCAGTATGGAAGCTAGGACCCCCAAATCTGAAGGCTCTGGTGGGGAGCAAAAAAGTAGCATGACCTTGGGGGAACACATCACCTCTATCATAATGATGGATTATGGCAATACCAAGCCTTCTGCAAAAAACAATGTTCTTAGTCAGATTAACGGGAGTCCAGATGATTCTCGTAAGTATTCCCTTGAGTAGAATTTATCATAGAATAAAGAGTAAAAGATGTACAAGTATAGAGGCCTTTTTAAGGTGACATTTACAACAGTGCATTAGTGTATAAACACCTGTCTTGTGTTCAAATTTAATTTTAGTTGATTTAACATAGATTTGGCCAACCTTTCTGAAAATCTGCAGAAATAATCTAAGTTATGGAGGAGTGTATATATATGTATTTAATAGATGCTAAATTAGCTACATGAAATGTACTGTATGATATTCTTCATTTATGTCATCATAGCTAGCCAGAATTTCAGACTCTGATTACCTCCCTTTAAATGGCAGCAGACTTGGAAAATCATCACTAGTTACAGTCATGTGTCTATAATATCTGAAGTACTGCCTAACAACTATATTTTGGACAATTTTGTAGCACCAGTAAGTAAGTCAGGCACCCCAGTCAGTGCTATTCCAGATCAATCATCCCCAGGAAAACCTCTGACATCCCAGGGTCAGTCTGATGGGGTGTCACAGTCCACCGACTCCCGGCCTCGAAGTTTTTCTACAGGTGCCACAACTCATCCAGGGTTTGTGCCATCAGTTCACGGTCACAAGTGGAAGAAAGCCCACATGCATGTAAGTATTATTGAATTCTGCTCATAGTTGACTAAAAGATTATTAAAAATTGTCTTAGGAAATCATTGTTGAAACTATTTCTTTATTATCCATACTCAAGAGAACAATTCAAAATTTCAGATTGAGAGGGATACTATTTTTTTTCAAAGAAATTTAGGAACTGAAGAGTTTGCAAAATCATTCATTTTCAAAGAAACCATGACTCTTCAGTAGTTAAATTTGTTTCTAGCAGGAAGCTGTAGGATCTAGAAGTTCATCCTCAGGCTCAGGAGAGATCTATCCAGACAGTATGACACCACACCCTGGTGAGGGGGACCGAAGTCACCACCCTGACCAGTCGCGCTCCCCTCACATCACCAGTGGCACCGAGCCGGTCTCACCACCCGGTGGGTCTTCTGTTAGATTTAAAATGTAGCTGTATTGGAATATTAGTAAGATGGAGAATCATTAATGTTGCAAAAAATAGGTCTTGCATGTACATGTTGTTTCGACAACTTTTCTGTCTGAAAAGAATGTGTAACAAGAAGAAAGATGTGCCATGAATCTTTTTCTATTTGTCAATATACAGATGTTACCTGTCTCTCTGTTGTTTTGTATCAAATAATGGGTACATGCAATTTCATAATGAACATTGCTGTGAAAAAAATACTTTTTCTTCAGAAAGAAATAATTATAAAATTTCTTTTCAAACAAATGAGGCTTTATAAAGAGAAAGTAAACTATGAATTGATAGCATGTAGAATAATTGTTATGTAAATACCTGTCCAGACTAGTACACTGTTGAATGTGTTGCATGCTTGTTATTGTATATGTGTCGTTTTGCTCCCATAGGAGCCCCAGAAAGTAGTGAGGCACTGCCTGCCAAGACTTCTCCCCCTCCCTCACCTCGCTCTCGATCTGGTTCACTGAATATTTCTTCAACCGTAGCTGCCAATCACCAGCATATTTCCAGTCTATTGTCTAGACCAAACACTGCTGGTATGTCTAAAGAATTACTAAAAACAAGGTACCAGAAAGACTTTATTTTATTTACTTGATTTTGAAAGAATATAAGCATTACATTGCATTTGTTTAATAAGCCATCAGCAAAGACTTCCTGCATTTTATCTAAATTTCCCATGTTTACAAAATGCATGTAATGCCAAGACTAAGTTAAAAAAAACTAAAACATTTTAAACTTAGATTCTGTATTTGTGGTTAAATATCTACTTCTGTTTATATTTCAAGGTGTCAAATTGAATGTTTCCTTTAAAAAAGCTGAAATGATGCACAGAATTGAGATTGTTATAAGAATTAGACATGAAAACATACTCTGGAAACATTTCTATAATATTGGATGAGAAATTTTGCAGCAAATTTTGTTGGTTTAATGAAAGGTTCCTAATGCAAAGCTGTTGTAACCACCACCATTTGATGACATTTTGCAAGGAATATTTGTAATTTGAAAACACAGTTTTTAAAATTGATATCATGAATCAGCAAAGAGGTTTAATCAGTATTTGAAAAAGCAAAAAATGATATGAAATATTTCAAAATTCTAATATGATAAAATAAATATGTTTTACTGTGTACATGTATGTACATGCTGGCACTTACTGTATACAGGGTTATTTTCGCCCCAAGTTATTTTCGTCCTTTTACACTTGAAATCAATTTTACCCCATTTTAAATTCGCCCAGTCACAGTTCTGTTTAAGAAATTTAACTGTGTTCTTTGAATTTGCCCCGTTTTAAATTCGCCCAACTGAAAGTAGGGCGAAAGGGGCGAAAATAAAACGGGGTGAAAATTTCCCTGTATACAGTATTGTTTATGTACTAGATTTTCATGAGGACACTGTATGTGCAGGCAGTTTGAATTTCTTTACATATGTCTTGTCAGATTTAGTTATACTTACATTTAATCATTTGGTTAAGGATGAAGTCTTTTTGGTACCTAGTTTTCTTGATTCTGACAAAAATTCTTTTAAAAATATCTTTATCTTTACTTGCATGTATCTTCTGGACTATCATTATTTATTTTTAACTTCTAGTAATTACTTAACATAACCAAGTTTTATTTGCCTATGTATAATAGGATCAATTGGGAGCAGCAAGAGAAGGGTCTATGGAGAAATTTTGAAAAAAAAAACAAACAAAAAAGTATACATTGTGATAAAAAGAAAAGTGATGGGGGGGGGGGGGCTTATTTTAAGGGAAGAATTTTTTGAAAAAATATTCATGGTTTTCAACTATAAAGACAAATTAGCTAGCGACTTCAAAATGATAAGAAGAGGAAGTGTTAAATCAGTAACACATTGAAGTGTCTTTTTTGTTATTTAATTTCATATTCTTGTCGTAGATAGGATAAATTACCAAATGTTGCATACATGTATATGTGTACTTAAAATATGCTACATGTATATATATTTAAAGTTGCAAAGCATATAGAGGTACAGTGTACTTCATATTTGCAATATCCAAGAATAAAAAAAGTGATAGTCATAATATTTTTGTGTGCAATTTTAGAATATAAACTTGCATCAGAGTAGCACAGGAAAAATTGTGACATAAAAGTTCTAGAATTTTTATGATGTGAGCGAACGCAGGAGCTTCATTGAACTGAGAGAAATATGTTTTGAAGTGCCTTTAAAATTGAGATTTACACAATTCTTTTCAACCAATTACAACTTACTGCTAAAATAATTTATGAAATTAAGGTCCCTTTTGGCCTTACTTTTTATTATGTCAGAGTGATCCCTACATCAAACTTGTATCAGAATTCTTCACACAGAAAAATGATCAAAGTTCATTGTAATAGTTCACTCTTTATTGATTGCCTTCAAAAGGATGTGAAAATGCATACTTTTTATGTACATCTATATATATATGTATCATGTAGGTGTTCACCTTATGTGGACAGTTATGGTATACAAGATGTTCACATCATATTTTTTTCAAGATGAAGTTTATGTTACATTGATAAAAAAAATGCCACCATTGCTAGCCACTGAGTTTTGCAAACATATAACATTATCTATAGAATAAAATTAAAATGATAAGAGAAAAGTACATGTTGTAAATTGTGTCATGTTTGATATCTTTATATGTTGTAATTTGCATGTTATTTATGTTTTATTTCATATTCACATGCATTTTTCAATCATATTAAAACATGTTTTTTGTATTTTACAGGTGGACATCAAGCTGAATGTTCTGTATCCTCCCCTCAAGTATCTGAAGTGGCTTCTAGCTCCAAGCCTGACAACAGCCAGCTAGGAAACCTATCACCTCTAGATTATGTTAAGAACAAGATTGCAGAGGTTCTGCGGGATGAATATGATACCAAATCACAGTCTGGTGTGTCTTCCATGCATCAGAGAAGCCATCAGCAGAAAATGGCACAGCCAGGCATAGGTCATCTACAGAGTTCTACAAGTGCAGGAATGAATCGCTCCATGTCTCCAATGGCAGGAAGTCACCATCAACAGCAACCCGAGCCTGAGTCTACTCAGCAACGAGGCTGGGAGAATCAGCAGAGAGAGATGCACTCTCAGCAACATGGGGACAACCAAGCAACATCACAGCAACATCAGCATGAAATCTTTCCATCCAGTACCTCTTCCTCAAGTGAACAGCATCAGTATCAAGACCCCATCAGCAAGCATCTCAGCTCCAGTGATGAAGTTAGTGATAGCTCCAGCACATCCTCACAACCTGTCTCACAAATGTCTGCTGCACATGCTAAGAAACGCATGTTTGCTCGTGGAAGAGTCAAGTATGGAGCAGATGATGCACAGAGCAAATATTCTCAGCAGAAATCAGCACCATCTTCTATGTCAGAAGTTCAGAGAGCATCAACAACAACAGACAAGAAGGGTCCTAGATCAGAGTACGACTTCCCAGATAGTCCAGATGATGATCCAGTGGTGAAAGGAAGCTACATGGCTCTATCTAGCACAACCAGAAGTCCTCGTAGAGGAATTGTGGATAGTTCTGATAATCGCTCTTCAGACCGTGGTAATGACTCACAAGTCCAAAGTTCAGACTCAAGATTTGGTATGGACCATGGAGAGGCACAGAGTTCAGAAGCTCAGTCATACATAAGACCAGAGCAAAATATTGACAGTCGCTTCATAAGGAAGTCAGCAAAACATGATACCTCAGAGGTGGATGAAAGTTCTAATGTGTCACATCCAAGTATAGACAGCACTCACTCTGACAGAATGATTATTGATGAATCTGTAGGTGCCATTGATAGCTCCTCTGCAGCAGATGTGACCTCTGCATCACCTCAGCGAGACAGGTCAAAGTCCTCAAGGTCATCTAAAGACAGCGAGAACAGCCCACGCAGTAGTACTGACGTCCAGGACGGAGGAGAACGCATGTCACAAAGTCGCACCCCAGACAGTGCTGTAGGGTCATTCACACATAGATCTAGGTCACCAAGGGGAGGGGATTCTCATTTTCCTGTTCTTGATACAACCACTCACCCTCACTCTAGTTCAGAATTGCCAACTTCCGCTGGATCCAATATCCCCACCAGTACCACTGCTGCTTCAATGCCATCTCCCTATTCAGCAAGCGGGCAGCAGGTGGGGTCGTCAGGGGATGGGGAACTTGGATTTCAACAAAGGAACCATGAACCAGCTCTTCTTCTGTCATCACAATATGAAACTCTGTCAGATGATGATTGAAGGTCAAAGAAAACAAACAAAATGTTCAAGGACAAGGATATTACATGAAAAAGCTGTGTTAATCTGTATTATTTCTTCTTCAAGACATGTGGGCTAGATTTCAAGGTTAAAGATTATGAATGTTACCCCCCTGCATTTAGTGTCATTATTCCATTCAGGTTTCCATGCTTTACATGTTACATTTAATGTTTAGAGTATCACTTGTGCCTGTGATGACTTTTTTTAGAGTAGATGTCATACATCTGTTGTACTCTTAGAATATTTTTTGTAGTTTCAGAACACACAGCCACAAACTTGATGGCATGTGCGTAATGACTGTTGTATTTTAATGTGTTAGAATACTAGTGTGTATCAAAAGGAATTTACACAAGCAAAAAATTGTTGTGTTTTGTTTTCTAGGTCAAGTTGGAGCCAACTCTCAAGTTGTGGTGTATAGTTTTGTGTTTGTATGGATATTGTGAGATTATTACATGTTAATATCTGAGTAAAAAACAATTCATTTAAGGGTGATTTTGTATAATGTAGGGGGTGGGTGAAATAAATCTCATTTCATTTTTTTTTTTTTTTTTTGAGAAACACTGAATTTGTTTACATGTACCTGTATCAAAAAGTGGATGAAATTAAATCTCAGATGGCACTGCCTGTGTTGTATGTATGTTCACACATGTTTACATGCATATTTTGTTCATGTATCATTGTCAAAATATTGTGTGTGTGTTTTAGTTATCCTATGTATAAATATACATTTAAAACTGTCAGTCTGTGTGTGCATTTTTCAAAAAAAAAAAAAGGTTGAACACGGCTTTAGAAAGAAATGTTTATTTATTCAAAGAAGTGGTTTTATGAAACTTCATTGTGGTTAAATTCAAAACACTTTTTTTGGTTCATATTTGTAATCTTGATACACAGGTTTTAAAAATATACAGTGCAAGATGATATATCACTTAAAAATCTTTAAAGATATTTGCTTAAATAAAAATAACTGAAAGAATTTTGTTTTGAAGTTTTATTTTATAAAGCTCATTTCCACAAAGACTAGCTCATACTATACCTACAGATCCTATTTTATGCCATTGTTTTAAACGATCGAAGATATTATTTCCATGCAACTACAGAATAAGCCTTATCTTAATCAGTCTTGCAATGATGATATACATGTACATGTATTTAGAATATATATTTCTCATCATGCTTTTATTGCTCATAATGAATGGATGAGTGGCCAGAAAAATTTTGGAACAAGTCTATGTGTGGACTAGCTGGAATAAAGCGTTCTACATTTACTGGTAATCGTGCTTCAGATTCTGCATCTGATCTAGTCAAAAAAAGTAACCAGGGAGATTCCAAAAAAGTATTCAGGGAGATTCCAAAAAGTAACGAGGGAGATGGTCCATTTGAGCTTGCGAATTTCCAAAGTAGTGACCAGACCAAGGTCCTGGGAGATGGTCCATTTCATAGTGACATAATGGTATCTGGATAGAACTTGCATAGATGATACATTAGAGATAAACGCTACCGTGCTTTATATGCTGCATTTGGCTTTATGTGGATGCGGTTCTCGTTTAGGACGGGCCCTTCTTTGACCAAACGCTATAAGATTTAATTATGGATTCATACTTTTATATTCTAGAGACTGCAGCTGACTGATTGAGACTTTACCTGCAAAAAATTTGCTATGATGCATCTATTGCTGTCTTTTGTGTCCGTGGTGTATGGTTTTCCATTTTTCATTCCCAACTCGACCACCACGTCATAACTATACTGGTCGTTTAGGTACACGGCTTTAGGTGTGGGTTTTGTTTGATTGTCTCACATCCCAAATGCCGTGCTTCTGGAATTTCCTCTGGAGATACATGTAAATAAAGAGAACCAAAGAATAAGAATTAAAACTAATATAGTACAAGGATATGCAACAATGACAGCAAAAAATATCATTATAAAACTTGAATTTTTATTACAATACTATGGTGGCATATTTCTGCCCCCTGTATGTAAGTTATTTTTCCGTCAAATATGTCGACATGCAAGATAAATATGTTAACATGCAAGATAAATATGTCAACATGCAACATAAGTATGTTGACATGCAAGAAAATTGCAATCAAATAAGAATTATAAAAAATTTTTAAAATATCTCAAAAATTGCCCACATGTGACTTCCAATATGCTAGATGCTACTTATTTATGTCGACATGCAAGTTATTTATGTTGACATGCGAAAAAAATATGTTGGCATGCAAGTTATTTATCTCAACATGCAACTTAGTCATGTCAACATGCAATTTGTTTATGTCAACATGCAACTTAGTTATGTTGACATGCGAGATAAATATGTTGACATGAAAAGGAATTGTGAAAAAGTTTACAGTGAATATGATCGATTTGTGATTTCATTTTGGATATATACTTTTTTTTAAAAATATGATCGATTTTCAAAATGATAAGATTTTGAACTATGTGATTAAATTTAAATGCAAAAGAAATTATGTGATACACAATATAAACATTGCGAGCGTGCAGATTCGTTACTATCCAAGACATGTGCAATGAGGCACGGTTCTGTTTTTTTTCTGTCATTAAAATTGAAGTTGATTTTAATGATCGAAAATTTATTTAAGCAAATGTTGCAATTTAAATTATTTTCTATAATATGACGTGGACAACAAAGTATGAATTGGATTTCCTTAGATAAAATGTCCTGGCGATTCAGAAACGTGACCGTAGATTATAAAACGTTTTTAGGGCTCCTCTCTGCGGGCTACCTATAGTAATTAATGTGTCCGTCCGCCCATCTGTTCGTCCGAGGTCTAAGGTTAAGGTCATAGCAGAACTGCATCTGAAAAATGCATGTAAACTTAAATAAATTGCATGTCGACATAAATATGTTGCATGTCAACATATTTATCTCGCATGTCAACATTACCAAGTTGCATGTCGACATAAATAAGTTGCATATCAACATATTTATCTCGCATGTTAACATAAATAAGTAGCATCTAGCATGTTGGATGTCACATGTAGGCGATATTTGAGATTATTGAAGATTTTTTATAATTTTTATTTGATTGCAATTTTCTTGCATGTCAACATAGTTATGTTGCATGTTGACATAACTATCTTGCATGTCAACATATTTATCTTGCATGTCGACATATTTGATAGAAAAATTACTTGCACACAAGGGGCAGACATACGCCACCACACAATACCTTTTTTTCGCTACTATTTCATGCTAAAAATTTGAACACTGGAAACTCCTTAACATTAAAAATGTTCATGTTTAATTCAATAAAATCAAGATGTTAAGTTACAATTCTTTATTACATTTATTAGAAACACAATTTCTCTCAAGCAATTTTTTCTGTTAATCCTTATAAATTGTTTTGTGCATATTTCTCGGAGATACTGACCTTTGCTTGTCAAGCTGTTGATGTACTTCACAAGGAGTGGAACAATGTAGAAATCAATAACATCCATCTTTTTGCAAAATACTCAAGTCGAAGCATAGAAATCTGTTTTAATGAAATAAGAAAAATTATCCAAAAATTTGTAGTAGATGAAAGAAAAATGAATTGATATCATTAAAAAATTTAATATATTGCATACCTTAGAATTTTTGTTATAGACAACACACTATTTATCGAGTTTGATTGTGACGTCACCTAATGAAGAGGGGATGTGACGTCACATCTCAAGTAGAGGCGATGATTGTGACGTCACACCCTTTTTATTTATCTAATGATTACATTGATCTAGTTTTGTTTTTCATACTTGAAAGTTTCATACATGAACTTACATAGTTTTTTTTGAGTGTGTGTGTTTCGCAAGGTGTTATGAGTTTGTAATTTGAAAAATAAACTGCTTTGTTTGTTTATACGGAGAAACGGTTGCGACAATGCAGAAAAAAATACATAGCCCGAGTAAATGGCTTATATAAGTTTTTCTGCGATAGTTGCAACCGTAAATCGAATTAACAAAGAAAGAAATTTTATTGTGTATACTTATATTTGTTAATATTATTATTCGCATTAAGAGGGTGAAAGTACGTAAAATATTGTATTATTGATCTGTACTATACATTGATGCAAGAGCTGTCGTATTTGGCTGTCGTATATTATCCATCGTGTATGACTAACCCTCTTTCTTTGTCAGATTGTTTTAGCTCGATTGAAATTTGTACTTGAAATTGCCTTTCTTGAAAAAGATTTGGATCCGCCCCCGGAGGACATAGTTTGACAATCCTCTTTTCGTCGGTAACTCAGATATTGTAAATACTGTTGACTCACTTCAATAAATATCAAAAAGTTGAAAACGTTTTAACTAACGTACATTTCTAACCGACGAAAGGTCAAGAGGTTAGAAAATTGATTATGATTATTTTCTGTGGAACAATGATTTAAAATCTAATAAATTTTGTTTACAGATGAGCTAAAATAATGATAAATATCAGTCATACTGAAAGGAACTCTATATGATAGAATTATATAGATTGGATAAAATCACTTTAAAAGGTACCCTTTTTAAAATGATTTGTGGAATTAGGTGGAAATTCAGAGAACTCTAAATCCGGGGGGGGGGGGGGTGTACGCTCATATTATTGTTTTTTATTATCATACAGATCTAAGCTTAACCTTATATGAATTTACGCTTTCTTTTTATCATACACGTGGCCATAGGTATTTTAAATGCACGAAATTCGTTTATCGATCCTGCACTGAACTATCCATACAATGAATCGATAAAGTAAAAATAAAATGGAATAAGGCCTTTAAAAAGAAGATTTTTTAAAAGAGCTTAAACAATTTGGCTGATAACTTCGGAAGGGCGATTGGTTCCTTTTAAACCTATTATTTCACACACACACTGAACTTTGCTTCCGGGATTGTGTTTTATACATATAGATAAGACACTGCAATGCAGTGGAACATATTTTTTTTACAATGCTGACATTGATTTTGGTTTGCGCTTTTATTTCCTTAGGTAAGTACATGTACCTATTACTAATATTTACTTTTTTCTGAAGATTTTTTTCTTTTCTTTTTTTCTTTCTTTTTTTTAAAATAATTTCTAATTAACTTCATCAGTGTTTGGTCACGGAGACCATCAGCATTCCCTATACTACCCGGAAGTATCCGAGCATGAGGCCAAATCATTCCTACACAAAAGACATGCTGGACATACTGCTCTGAGTTCTACCGCGTCTCCGGACCCAGCCTACTGTACACAGCTATTACCGGGATATGAAACTTGGTGTGAACTTCACATACCCTATTGTCAAGTAAGACTTAGATAAAGAGTATTTTTTCAAAGGATTAGAGTACTATATCAAATAAGAGCAAGAAAATATAATGTGCTGTTACATTTTTGTCGAAATGAATATATAGAAATGTTCTTTTGTACAAAAGCTCACACATGAACAAAGTGATACCCGTACAGTTTACATGATTCTCTTATAATGATTCTTCAAAACTACAATGTTTCAAGAACGCAAAAACATTCGTTGAAATTATAAGTTGTTTCTGGTCATACAAGATATCTGTGGTGCCTGCGTTACTCTAAAATGTCAATTATTACTACATAAATAAGGAAAGCTGACGATGGAAAAACTCGTTTGTCATACAATATGATGACCTTATCGTCTATAGTCATTAAAAGATCCAAATACATGTATGAAACAAATGTAGCAGACTCTGTGGTGTTTTTTTTTCTATTTCGAGTTCACTGGGTTATATTGAGTCGACCTCTGAATGAAAGTAACTATCGTTAATTGATAAAACGTCGTTGATATTTCTGAATGTGGTTTTAAAGGCTTTAAAGTGTTTTCTTATGTAGAATTTTTTGAATAAATTCTGCTTCAATGAAAAATAATGATAATTTTAAAAAACAGATCAGCTATTAAAGGAGCATAATTTCAGACCATTAGAATTCCAACAGTTTGTCCTGGTCTCCGAAGACTACAAAGATGTTGTCAATGAGGAACTCCTGCATTCTTTTCATTATCAACATCAGAGTGATTGTATGTAGAATATGAGTGGTTTTTAACAAAATAAAATCGTTGATGACCAATCACAATGTATGACAATTTCTGATTTCCGTTTTTCTTGAAGAAGCATGCAGTTGTCTACGATATCAAAAAAGCCTAGTTTTAATTTATTGTGAGGAACGGTTGTATAAAGTGTAGAAAATTAAGTCGTGCGTTTTGAAATTACAGACTTTGGAAAACTTAAATTTGGAAATTTAAATTTACTTAAAGTTCTTTGGAGTTTTTTTTTTTACAACACTTCTAGAATATGCTGTAGCGCAGTACGTCTGAAGTTTATCATTTACAGCAGTTAATATTTTTCGAGGAATAGTCAGAATAAGGCTTGGTAGAGGCTTTGCTATACTCAGCAAAGTATCTTTGTTTGTAATGTGTAAAGTGAAATAATGTTCACACGCATTTTTTAACAGGTAACAGGCACGGATCTAGAGTGGTGTCGATTGGGGGGGGGGGGGGGGGGGTCCGGACTTCACTCCCCGGAACTTGCGGTGGTATTAAATGTACATAGGAAAATAACTCAAAAATGACCTTTGAACCCCCCCCCCCTTAAAATCGTGAACCCCTCTTAAGTTGGGAGGAAGATTAATGCATATTAAGCTTAAGAAGTGCTGGAAACGACTCATCACCCCACCCCACCACCACCACCACCACATATACACCACGAAATCAGTTTTCACGTTAGGTAAAGGATTTTTTTTTTTTTTTTTTTTTTTTTTTGGATTTTCAACAAATTTCTGGGTTGGATTTTTTTTGACTGGGGTGGACCCAACCCCACCCCAAACCCAAAATATCCTGGATCCGCACCTGGGTAAATAATAAAATTTAAACATGCTATTAAATAAAATCAGGTAAATTCCCTGGAAAATAATCCCAATTTACCGACCCAGATTTTTGGACTGTTCCAGAAAAAAAAAAATAAAAATTTAAGCATTTTTTCAAGAATAGCGGGAGGAGTAAACTCATGATTTTCTTCATTCACCAACAATCATGGCAATGCATTTTAATATTGCGCATAAAAAAGATAAGCATGTGTTTTAATTAATCCCTGAAATCTCAGTCAGGGCAAAATGCAATAAAAAAAAAATTACCGCTCTAACATTTATTCACAGGTAACAGGTTTATAAAGTGAATTCAGTTTTAAAGAAAGAAAAAAACCGAATACCCGACCGTGGACAGCGCTGGAAAAAAATGATTCTAGATTATCTTTGTTCCAACATCCGGGAAATATATAACATGACTCGTGTCTTTAAGTTCTAAAATATGCTTTTATTGAAATTCTTTTGCTGAATTCTGTTAAACTTTATACACAGGACCACAAGTTGTCGAATGACTAGGGTATATATAAAACTTAAGTTTTTCGGCTCTAAGATAAATAAAAAAAATAGGTAAAATACATAAGTAGTATAAAAGCTTGAACCACCACCGTTTCTTTTTTTCCTCCCTCTTTCTCTTTTTTTTTGGGGGGGGGGGGTTACTTATAAATGGTCAGAACAACTCTATATATAGAAATCGCGTCATCATTGGTTGATAATTGCCAGGCCTATGGCACTTAACACATGGGTCAAAATAATATATTAAACATTATTTAAGGTGATACGTGTTTATCCATAGGGAGACAATCACATGATTCTCTTATAACAATTCTTCAAAACTGCCACCTTTCAAGAGTGTAAAAATATTCGTTGAATAATTTGTTGTTTCTGATCATACCAGATATCTGTAGTGCCTGCTTTCCTCTAGAGATATCAATTTTGATATCCAAGAGAAAGTTATTTACAGGTATTTAAATGCGTTTATTTTAAGGAACAACAAGAATATACAAGAGAACAGAGGTGTGCAACCTTGACAACACCTTGTGCACCAGGCCAGTTCTGTATGTTGACCACCCCCTGTCCAGCGCACTTCGCGCATGCTTGTGTTGGTAAGGCTGATTATTGTAGACCGTCTTAATACATGAAATTTGTAACTTTTTCGATATGTTTTTATGATTTATGTGGTTATAGACATAAACGAATGTGACAGCAACCCTTGTCAAAACGGAGGGACGTGCCACGATGGTATAAGCAAGTACACGTGCACGTGTTTACCTGGCTGGACAGGGACCAACTGTGAGATAGGTGAGGGGATCAGAAATAGAAACTGATGTAATATCTATACATATACATGTATACTGATCACAGATTGTGAAAACTTAGATCAGAAATCAAAATCCTGAATAAATATTTTTTTCAGTACAAACATTTTATTTTTCTAGATATTGACGAGTGTTTGAGCTTCCCCTGTATGTACGGGAACGACTGCATTGAGGATAGAATCAACAGCTATAAGTGCGTCTGTAGTGAGAGATACGAAGGAGTTCATTGTGAAACAGGTAAAGTGCCTGAGGCGATACAGTTTCAACTTTCTTGGCTTATTATTTAAAAGTTGTTTTCCTTTGCATTTATGGCTTACAGATTGCAGACCAGGTCCTGTTGACGTCATGTTCTTAGTTGATACGTCATGGAGTCAAAGTGAGGCCATGAATAGATCCATTGCTTACATGACCAAATTCATAAAACATGTTCCCATAGGATCTTACGACTTTCAAGTGTCCCTCGTGTCTTTTGCTTCCAAACCAGAACTGGTCTTTAATTTCACAGCTTATCGGAGTAATTCAAGTCTCCTTGATGCAGTTTCTTTCATAAGGAATGAAAGGGGAGCGACTAAAACATCAGATGCACTTTCGTTTATTTCACAGGTATCTACCGTTTAATGAAAATATGTACAAAAGCATTTTTGACTATATTTCTTCATTTTGTCATTATGTGAATAATCATATTAAGTAATATGGTGTGCATTTAAACAAGATTGATTAAAATACGGCAGCCTTCTAGGGAATAAAATTTGATTTTATAATTTCTTGTAAATTAGTTGAAACTGATTCGTCGAGAAATATTTGTATTTAAAAATCTACGCCCTCCAGCGTAATAGAACGTAGCAACAGTCGACATTGCTTGACGATGGGTGATACTGTATTTCAAAAAAATTTTGACTGCGTAAAATTTATGCGCACACGGTTCACCGTTATCTATTAAACATTCAATATAAAGCAATAGGGCCTATTGCATTTCATTGAGGGTAACATTAAACATTTTCACCCCTCTACTAAACTGCGCATATGTTGACATTGGTTTTCTTTTATTGAAAATTTTCAATATTACTCTCAACTGCGTGCAATACAGGCCCGTAGGAAGCAATTTCACTTTGAGGGGCACAGGCATACATTTTCAGTTGAGTGGGCACTATCAACTCAACTACTAATTCCTTGACAAGCAAAAAAAAAAGGTCATTGGGCCTTATTATTGAACGGGCACAAGCATGTAGTAGCTATATTTTCTATGGTATTCTATATATCGGTAAAATTTTTGAGAGGGGGCACGGCCCTCCGTGCCCACCGGTTCCTACGGCCATACAATATTTATATAATACTAACTCCATATGTATCCTTTCTTAACGATTTCAGGAAATCCTAAATCCAGCAAATGGCGCTCGTCTGCTATCTAACATCAGTCACTATGTAGTACTTTTAACTGACGGACTGTCAACAGATCGGGCCCAAGCTATTCAAAGAGCACAGATCCTGAAAGCCACATATTTAGGATTCAAGATCTTTGTGGTAGGTGTCGGTGAAGATATTGGTCATGAAGAACTAGTGCAACTCTCTACGGACCCTTCGTACACGTTTGCCCCTGATAACGACGATCTCTTGTTCGCGATGTTAAAAGATGCAACGGACTACGGTTGTACAGGTAAACTTATTTGATGATTTTAGGGAAAGCTACCGTATTACGTTTTCATATTCATCTTTTGAGGGGATTCTGGACCTTAAGAATTGTTGGGACAAGTCTTGTTTGTTAATGGTTTTAAAACGCGTTTTGTTGGGATAAGTTGGGATTTGCTGGCACGTAACACTCTTGTTTGAACTTTTCTTCAGATTGCAATAGTTCCTCTGTGACTGATGTTGTTATCCTCTTCGATACTTCGAAAGACTCGAGTCCACTGGTGGAAAACTCCCTCCATTCGCTGAAAGTGGTCGAAAAACTGTTTGATTCCTTTGACACAACGAATACAAATGTTAGCGTGGCAATGATGACGTATAGCAATGATACTCAAATACAGTTCGACTTTCATCAAAGATCAATTCCAGACACTAAGGCTAAATTGTACACAGTCTCCATCGAAGACAAGAAAGGAAACACAGCTTTCGCTCTATCGCGTTTGCAAGACGAATTGTTTAACAGAAGTTCAACAGGCAGCAGACCCAATGCAAGAAAAATTTGTTATCTATTCACAAATGGAAATTGGGCAAAAACTGATATATTACGCATAAAACAACAAATAGTGAATTTGCATAATGATGGAATAAGTGTTAATATAATGGTACCTTTTGAGATTACAGATTCAGGGCTACACAGAACTTTGGAGAATGCTAAAGAAGCAGCATTTGACCCGTATAGGGTTTATATGATAGAGGATAATGGGAACTCTATATCCATGGCAGTAAAATCAGCAGCAAGAGACACAAAATATGTGGAATGTCCACCTAATATTTTCGATTTGAAAAATTAAAAATGATAATATATCATTATAATATTTAATAATAGAAGAACAGTTTGTGCCAAAAGTACAGAAATATTAATTATAATTATTCTATAAAGAGTTTATTGCTTTAAAAACAAACCTGATCTTGTTGAATCCACACTTTTCAAAAGTTATGTCCCTTGGCCGCCATCTTAGGGGAAAAATCCATAGAATCCTCACTGTGGCCTTTGTAATTTTCAGGTTTGTAACTTTGTTATTTGACTGGTAAAAGCTTTGCATTTTGTGTACTGATTGCCCCAAGATGGGGCCCCAAGACGCATTGAAAGATAAAAAATTAAACAGAGTGGTTTCAACAGAGCACGCCCAAATGTTTGGTAGCATAAAGAGGAGAAATGTTGATTCTTTCCCTTTTGAGCTTTTGATTTTCATTCATACGTTACTTTCATACATCTCACGGAACTCGAAATAAAATACAAAGAATCTGACATATCTGTTTCAGATTTGGATGTTTATTAGAGAGATTCATTGATGGCAAACTAACAACTAATCTTCATGATAAATATAATCATATCAACTCTTCTATCGTCAACGTTCCTTGTGGATGTAGCAATTTACCATTATCACCTGCAAATGGGTTATGTCCTATGGTTGATTTGATCTGATAGAGCATGTTCAGCGTACGATAAATTTCTAAATCGAGTCAGGGTACTGAAAAATAATTCATGTTACAAGGGTAAACTATCAATAATTGCGTTTAAAATCAACTCTTCGCACATTCTTTGTTGTTGCAATTTATTTGTAAATATAACCCGTTGTCAGGTGGAATGTTAACTAATGTTTTCAAGGCGAATTATTACGCCATTATTTTCATATAAAATTTTGTCTACCGATTACTTAGATTCCCTGATCAAAATAAAACGAAACGGGCGACAGAGGATTTAATTCTTAATGGCACCTGATCCGATCTACAATGTTTTTAAGGGTCCGTCTTCGATTTTTTAATTTTTAATTAATTGGATTGTTGAGCTTGGTTACTGTTTGTTATCCTTAAATTTCCATTGGCAACCCTAATTAATATACTTATGGCAATGTTTCTATATCTAACAAAAGAATGATACCTTGTTTTCTAGCTAATCAGTTGAAAAATTTCTGCTGAAAGTCGAAAACGTTCTTTTTTTTTAATTCTAAAAACTCCCGTCATCTGAAAACAATCTGTGGTCTGCTTTATGTGCATTCAACAAAAACGTTGTATTAATGCAATACTGTGTTCTATAATGTTAAATTTGTTTGATACTTATTTGGGTACCATGATCTATCCTTGCTATTCAGTTCAGTAGATGACATTTCCTTATATCCAACCTCTCTATAGATATCAATACAATTTTTGTCAATAAGACGACAATACTTTGCTGGAATTTTCTTCATCCATCTGAATGCATTGACAGTTGAATTTCCTCTCTTTGTACAATATTCACAAGGTACAATTGGTCCAGATGTTAAAGATTTGACATATTTCTCAACATTTTCATCGAAAATTGCAAACAAGAAGTCATATAAACGTTTGGTTACATCTCTTGGGTTGATAGCGAGATTTTCATATACAAGTCTTCGAATTCGATGAGGATAATTTACCAACAACTGTTTTTCATACTGAATATTTTCACTCATTCTGTTACAAAAACTCATTGAATATTTATCAAAATTTACCACACTTGCTAATTTTGTCACCAGTTGTGATTGTAAAATAGCCCTTGGATCACGGACTAAATGTACCACTTTTAAAGATGGTAGCCGCTTAAGCAAGGTCTCCACAGCGGTCATAGGAAACCGAATTGTCTTCAAGGTCCTTGTTTTCGCTTTGATACATTTCTCTTGTAAATATGGTAAACATTTGGTTACGTATTCATTTAGTGGAGTTCTTTGCCGAGAGTTCTGTATGCAGTTATAATATGCATCGTGTTCTGGTGTGAAGATATGAATAAATTCATTGGACAAACTGAGTAAATCTATTTCACAGAGATTGCATGTAAACCAGTTGTATAACAAGTCAACCATCATATCAGTAACAGTCGTATCGGTTAGAGTCAGTCTACAAAAAAAAATAAATGGATGGAAGAAGATTATTTCAACTTTGCAGTTCTTTAATGACCAAATATGCTAATAAAGATAGACACTAAATTGTTGAATGTTAATTATCATCGTCATAATATGGTGATGGATATTTCAAATAAAGATTTAAAATGCCACTTAGTGTCAATATAGAGAATATTCAGGTAATTTCTCTGATGAGTTTGTAACCTAAATGTCGATGTCATGTTAACTACATCATCTCTATGACATCATAACAAATGTCACTATGTAAATTAGATATTACATCCTACCGTCTTGATGTTCCGTTCAGAAATCTAACTGGTATATCTTTTTTGATTGCTAGTTCGATCAGTCCGTGTAGGGGTTCAAAAATGTAAAATTCTCCGTGGTTATAACGAATTATGTCACCAGTTAAAGATGATCCGCCCCTCATATAACCAAGCACGAGCGTCATGGAAACATTACTGTCTAATAAAGAATAAAAAGATAAGAGATATTTTAGAAAAGTAGTTCTAAAATGAAAGTGATTAGAATATAATGCTTAATTCAACAGTTGTAGCAGAAGAGGGAACGTTTTTATAATGGAAAAGGGAAACTGCCTTTATGTAAAATACCTGACTTTATGTAAATCATTTATGGTATGGCATCTTTGTATGAATAGCCATGATTTTTATAATTTTTCGAGAAATGTTTATTCATAAATACTTTTCAAAATTTCATTACCATTATTTTTCCTTCCCGTGGCTGATTCTCTCTCATTCTCACAAGTGTAATGAAGCTCCATTTTCACTGTGTTAGGCATGACATAAAAAGACACAAATTGTCATATGAACAAAAGTTATTTGGTAGAGGGAGGACTTTCGTCCTCTTGTTTACCTGATTTTAGAAGATCTTCAGATTTTTAATGAAGAAAGAACCTCTGAATAAGATGAAATAAAAATGGCGGATAAGTAAATAAATAAATTGAAAAAAAAGGCTAAATTGTTAATAAAACATACATGTAATAACACAATCTATTACAAGAGAAAGCACCGCATTCAATACATCTTATGTAAGCCATATTGAAACAGGTACTTCTAGTTTTCATCTTTTGTGTCGTGCTAGGTCTTTCTATTATTCATACGGTGAGGATATAATCATATGACTGAAAGAGTATGGAACATAAAATCTTACAACCAGTTAAATATGTAAGCTTTTTCTGGATTTTAAAAATCCTAAGGAAAAAAATCAAAAATATGTTCTCTTTTTTGGGGGGGGGGGGGGTTACAATAGAAAAGGTTGAATACTTTTAAAACGGGGTTTCTCAGAAAGCATAGAACTGATAAAAATGTATAATCAAAGTTTCTATTTTATGTACATGTATTTCATAAATAAATATCTGAGGAAAAAAAATTGAAATTGTGTGCGACAATAGGATTAGGAAACCATATATTAATGTGATATTTATGCCAATTATATTGAAGATTTCAAATTAAGATCACGTTGCTCTTAAAGATTGTATTTTGATTAACATTAATTTTTAAAGATATATATATATATATATATATATATATATATATATATATATATATATATATATATATATATATATATATATATATATATATATATATATATATATTAGAACGTAAACTACTTATATTTTATGAAATACACTTTGATACCAATATGACCGTTACCTGACATATTCGTTATCCGTGGTGTTAATCTTGCAATATTTGTCACAGTGATAATTACCATGATAGATACTGTCAGTATGATGTTTCTTGCTTTTACCATTTCTTTTCCCAAAATAATTTAAAACGCGGTGTTTTGCGTTTAAAAAAAATCATTTAAATATTTAATCACATGAGAGGAAATTGTGCAACCAATCAAATTGAAATCTTGATGTCATACCTGTTAACAAATCGTGATCCCTTTACAATTATAACGGTCGTATGATGATCATAATTCGCACGATTTTTTGTGATGTTTACTGTGTGCTGAGACAAATAAAATGGATGGTCTAATAGTAACGACACTGAAAAGGCACATTGAAAATCTGACTATAAACACTGGCAGAATTTTAAAATGTGATTTTAAAAATCATGAACAAAGTGCTTATTTTAAAAAAAAATCGGTCACTCTGATCCAAGAGATTTTGAATTAATTTGTATGAAAGACTTTTTAAACGATTTAAGTCATTGATATTGCGTACACCCAGCTAATATCTAAAGAAGGAAAAACATATTTTCCATCTTGAAAAGGGTGACAACCTTAAAACAGCCAAAAATTAGCAATGTTTTTTCTGAGTGCCAATTTAATATTCATTTCTAAAAAGAGAACTTCATAAAATTGAAAGTAAACTGAAATATATAATATATATAATATATATATATATATTAAACTGAGTTTTTATCATTATCATTTTCTCTCTGTCTTTGAGTCTAGTTTTATTTTTATGATGAAAAAACACGGAGGTAACAAACAAAGATCAATCTTACATTTCCAGAGAACTTTATCGAATATACAGAATCTTTCAAAATCTGAAATATCTGCGCGTGGATCTAGAGGGGGGTCGGGGTTCCGGACCCCCCCCCCCCTGGGAATTGCAGCGTTATTAAAAGTATATACTGAAGCAAATAAAAATAACTTTGGACCCCCCCCCCCTAAGAAAACGTTGACCCCACCACCACCACGAAATATAGTTTTTTCACGTTGGGAAATGAATTTTACTTGTTTAGAATTGTTCTGGGTTTGATACGTTTAGGAAAGGAGTTAAGTTTGGGTTTTTTTTTTCTTTGCTTGTCAAGAAATTTCTGGGCTGGAATTTTTTTGACTGGGGTGGAATCCCCCCATGGAAAAAAATCCTGGATCCGCGCCCTGTCGACAGGTCATATCCGCCGTGAACACTCCGTATTGATCAGATAAACGAAATAACCAGTAGCCAAAATTAGCATAAAAATAATTGCTTAGAAATTAGTATTACATTCGAAACAACGATATGCTTTATTTAATTGCAAATAAGACCGTTATACCGACCTAAAACTTGTGAAATGCTGACTTCGAACGAGACTTCCATACAAATTTATAGTCAGAAAAATATCCAAATATGAAACAGATGTGGAAATATGAACATAAATACTGTATTATTACGTGCTAGAAAGTCGTCAATACATATCTAAATATCGAATTAAATGCCACAGCAAGATTTTTTTCTCATGTAGAATTTTTTGAGAAAAAATATGTATCTTAGGAAAATATAAACAGGTCATCCTCTTTACGAGTATTATAGAGTTTAATTATTAACTTCCCATACAATCTACAATCAGCAAAACATAGATGTGGCAGACTCTGTGGTGCCTTTTATTTCGAGTTTATTAGGGTATATCAGAGCACAACTTCTGTCTATCGGAAATCCAATAAATTGTTGGAAGATTTGGTCTCCAAATACTACAAAGACATAGTTAATAAATAAGGAACTCAAGCATCTCTTCCATTTAACTTCAGAGTACTTTTCTGTCGAATCAGAACAAAGTTAATTTGTAGATGAACAATCACAAGATATGAAAATCTCGAGTTTCATTTTTTACTGAGGAATCAGTTAATATCCATGATGTAAAAACTTGCTTGGTCTTTAAGTGATCATTAATCGTGAGGAACGGTTGTATAGGTTTAGAAATGTCATCGGCGTTTTGCTGATTTTTAAATAAACGTGTTTTTTTCCTCACATTTTCCAGTTATTAAAAGATTTATAATTGATTTTCCACAAGATTTCTGTGAGTCTATGAAAAAAATATTAATGCTTTATGACCACGGACATGAACTTAGTTTCAAGTAAAATATCGTTATTCATCAGAAGGATTTTAGAAGTGACTTTAAGATTAAAATATTCAAGGGTGAATTTAAAAAAAATGACCACCAAACTGAATTTTTTTTTTTGGAAAAGTTGGACTACTTATAACATATTTTTCACTTATATCATCATATTGCACAACATTCTAGTTTAAAATCCTGAAGTGGCAATAGAATAGACAATTGGATTAAAAAGTTTCAGAATTTTTATTAGTAAAATTTTTTAAAAAAAAAAAGAAGAAAATATTATTACACCTTAGAAGACTTTCTAAAATACATAATCACAAGAAATTATAGTTTTTTTATGCTTCAAAATGGAAAAAGGGTATAAATGATTAAATCTAGACCTTGATTGAGTATCTTCTCTTGTATATGTGACAAAAAATTGGCTTTTTAATTGTTATTTTACATTATTTTTTCAGTTCTGGTTTGAAAAGTTTTAATATGAAAAAAATATGAAGCAATAAAATTCCCCACAATTCAGTGTTTTGTCCACTTAGGTCAGTTCTTTAAATCTAAGCCAAAAAAAAAAAAAAATGATATACAAGTTCTCTTACAAAAAATACTAGATTTTGAAGTGACCCTATTTTACATTATTGTGTTGCACTCCTGACATCTGATATGTATTTTATTAAACATTGTTTTAAAAATTATAACACACAATAACCCATTCTTACTTTGTAAATCAATTTGTTGTTTTGATATTTTTCATCATTTAAGGCAGGTTTTTCATATTGTGAAGACCATAAAACATGATTATTTGCAAAGTGTATAATATATATATATATATATATATATATATATATATATATATATATATATATATATATATATATATATATATATATATATATATATATATATATATAATTGTATTTAAAAATATATGTGAAATGATGAAAACTAATCCCTGAGTTGACTGTAAAATTTCTGTAATTTGTTAATAGACATAGTAATTTGAACATCAAATAGTATCAAGCATTTTTTTTCAACTTATTTTTTAGTAAAGATAGTTAAAAAGCATTGGTAATTCTAAAGCAGTTTTGTTGCACTCCTGACTGCAGTAAAATTTAGAATTAAAACCATAGAACGCAAAAATTCATAAAGTGTTGGCAACATCAAGTGGTAATGAAATTGTGCAATATTTATAGTCCAATACTTCATAATTAACACAGAGGAAAGTATTTAAAATTTGCGTTTTATCTGGAATTATTCCCTATTTATGCCAAAAACTAGCTTAAATGTATATTTAGAAGATAAAATATATTTTATAGCACATTTTCCTTTAGAGGACGAACACAGTAACCCACCAGAAATTTTCTACTCATCATTTTTTCTTTATTTTTATTCTTATTGGATGATTTATAATTCTAACATATTTGTTGCACTCCTGACCAAAAGCATTGGGGCCTTTAAAGTAGAATTATGAAGTGAAAATTACAAAAGAACTTGTTCAGTTGTTTCAGTGAAGTTAAGGATGGATTAATTGAATTTTATGACAATGTTTTAGTGTGTTTATTTTTAACGTTCATTAAAAAAATCACAAAAAAGATAAAAACACATCTGAATTGATAAAATTGAAAAAGGAAGGATTTTAATAATAAAACTGTCAATAATTTAGTATTAAATTATACAAAAAGATCATTATTAATTCATGAATACTTCTAAGCATGAAAAGAAGTGTTTTCGTCACACAACTTGAATCTTTAAAAAAAAAATGTGTTGCACTCCTGACCATAGAAATATAGATCTGAAGCACAGACAGATCCTGTAATTGATAAATCTATTTTGTAAAAATGTTCTTTGTGTCTTAATTTTCCAAAATAAAAATCAGAAAATCATATAATGATAACAGTTTTTTCATGCTTGGAAGCAAAACATCAAATGTTGCACTCCTGACATTATTGGGTATGCACATATACTTGACTCTCATTAATGCTGCTTGTGATTTATTTAACATTTTTAAGTTTTAAATTGTATGTCAGTTATTGTTTTACACTTCGAAAATTCTTTTTTGTCTTAATTTTCTTTCAGAATTTTACAATTGATGTTTTTTTGGCAACACTACATTTTTTTCTGTTGCACTCCTGACATGGTATAACATTTTTTTAAATATTAGCCATGACCACAACTTGAATAAACAAAAGTTACTACAGTCCAAATTTGAAGCTCAATACTTTGGATATTATCGGGAAAGTCTTTATTTTCAACATAAACCATTATTATTTATTTAACAGATCTCCAAAATGTCACAAAAAGGTGTTGCACTCCTGACAATTTTAGCATCATTTTTGGGCATAACTTTTTTGTTAATTGAAATATCAACGAGATATTTGGCAGGTATTTAGACACTATCTAAAGACATATGCTGAGACATAGAAATTTATTTTCATTGCCTGTATTTTTAGTGTGGATTGATAAATATGCGTTTGGTCATTTTTTTTTTTTGATTCACCCTTAAGTAGGATTCGATTGCGCTAAACAAAATATAGATTTTCAACTCATCATGGAAAACTTGATATTTTTAAAGGTGCGAGAAAAGCAAAATATGATAATTGAGTAGTTGTAAAAAGATATCTTATTTTTTCATTGCGATAAACAGCAAGTTTATTCATTAATCGAGATTTAAAACATGACAACAAATAAAATGAAGCAATGTTTTATTTCGAATTCTAGAGTAAAACGATATCAATTTGCGTTTGCATACTCAGACAGCAAACAAAAAAAGCAAAATCTAGTGTAAATATTTGAACATATGACGTACAACCATTCGTGTACTTGATTTGCCGTGACATGACTTTTAAGGTTTCGTGACTCCTCGTGAACCTTACGTTCCTTGGACGTTTAAATTCAACTCTTTTTCACACGATCTATTGCAATGTCTCTATTGTTTCGCATATATTAAAATCGGTTCATGACTGTCAACGACCAACACTAGGTTTCTTAAAATTTATGTTTCTAGTAAATATTGCTTTGAAATTATTCATGTATTATAATGTATTGAGGAAACATATGAAAATAGGAAATATTAGTCTTGGCTGCATAAACTTCACTTTCTGAGCGTATGTAAAGTTTATTGGATATTGAATGGGATTGAGTATTTTTTATTACCAAATGATATTTAAACCTCCCGTTTTTTTTTTGTGTTGTTTAAAAAAAAAATTGCACCCCAACTTATTGTTAACTATTATTGTCAAATTGTCAGCGCACAGTTCAGAATAGATTAAAAAAATCAAACTATCTTCACAAAAACAATGACAGATGAAAATCTTTAAGTGCTAAGTCTAGGGAAAGAGAAAAAAATATTTTTAATTTTGCGAGGGCATATACTGGGCTTTAGTTCAGGATTTATATATACAACATCACAACTATTGATGAATATTAATTCCCCCTATCTCTGACATGGAATTTTAGACATACAGGCAGACCTCGTCTTAATAACAGCCTGCAAGTATGTTTAATCATAACTCATACAGCAAAAGTGTTAAAATATTTACATGAATGACATATCTTTAGGTACATTTCTCATTTATTTGTTGAGTTCTAAACGATTTTTTTAAATATACGTTTTCCTCCGATTGAAACTATTACTTGTACTACCATAAAATGACACAACAATCAACAAAAAACACTTGTTAAGTGTTAATACCCTAAAATACGCTAAAAGAGCATTCAGAAAAAGGACTATACTGTTAATATGGCATAAGGAATTTTTATGTTTTCTAGAAAAGGTTGTGCAAACACCGCAAGAGTTTTACCTTAAAGACAAAACTTTTATATGCGAGCTGCCTTGGCCGATATTTCCTAAATATTTTTTTTTTCTAAAACACAAAACTAAAAACTAAATCAATTTTTTTCAGCACAAAAACAATGAATTTGCAACTAAATTTACCATGAAGAAAATACTACAGAAAATATAATAGATATATTTTAAAAGGTAACGGTACATTCCAACAGCTTTGCAATTTAATACACGTCCTTACGAATGTCAAATTTTTCAAATGTTTCAAATTTTGCAGAAGAAATTAAAGTTTTTGTCAAGTGATTACGTTAATAAACAGATTTAGACATCTTATCTCTATGAAGAAGTGCCTTGCATTAAATGTGACATTATTCATTGTGTAACTTATCTTTCAGTCAGACACGTGTTGCACTGAACAATTTGTTAGGCGTATGCTAACCAAAAAATAAATAAATAAATAAATCAAATAAAATAAATACTTGTGCATGCATATGTGCCCTTTTTGAAAAAAAAAAAATAATATACTGAATAGTAATCAACTCAACACATTTTTGATATACTGAATAATTAATTAAACAGAAAATTGAAGAAATCTCTTATAAATATTTGTGAAAATGCTTGTTCAATCTTTGTTTATTCCAGTGTGTCTCTGAAACTCTCTGTCCGATTTGAACATAAGTTAATTCACTAGGGTCTGGTTTGCATTAGAAATGTAAAACAAAATCAAGCACTTCAAAACCATCTTATTAGGTTTTGGGTTTTAAAACTATTTTTTATACTCTAATCTCCGGACTTTTATGGAAGGGGTCAGTGAGGTTCTTAATTATTTTTGGCAAGATAGCTACTGGAATAATAATACGCCAATCCTTGTGACCGTTGGTATTGACAGCATTTATTTTATCATCATTAATATGATCAATTTTCTATATATTTGTGAATTTTCATTTTTCCAAGTTAAGATTTTATCATATGTACCAAATAGTTTAAGTGTTTTGAAACAAAGTAAATGATAAAGTACCTTGTATAGATTTATCGAGATTTTAGATTTACAAGCCCTCCGTATACGTATATTTACCATACAATGTAGAGAGAGAGAGAGAGAGAGAGAACTGCAGATTTTTGTGTGCAAATAATACACACCCTTTTGAATGCAAGAAACTGTAACTTTTTGGTCTTCTATTTTAATTTTTTTCAGATCAGTGACTACAGGTCTGCAGCTTGACCCTCTAATACAACAAATGCGTTTGTGCAGAAAATAATTCTTGGTTTTCTAACTAAACCTTAAACAATCTTGGCCAGAAGTAGTACAAGTCGGAGGTATAGAAGAAATATACCCAACTAGTTATAATTGTAACGGGGACCGTTACAGATGTTCCCCAAACGCTCCCCAACACCCTTTTGGTGTCTTATTTCCTGTAAGCTTCATTAAATAAGCCAATGAAGTATATTGATAGTTTTTTGCATTTCACGCGCGCGCACGTGCATGCATGTGCAGGATGACCATGTCATCTCATCTATACTATTAATGCATCTTTATATTCTCAGTATTAAAACATTTCATCAAAAAAATAAATAAGTTCCAGCTATATCAAGTATATTGGTCATCTTAGCATTGCACGCATGCGCACCTGCATGCATGTTCATAATGACCATGCCATTTTGTCTACACTTATAATATGTCGGTTTATTCTTAGTATCAAAGCTTTTCATAAAAAAATATAAAAGTTATGGCTACATTAAGTATATTGGTCATTTAACACATTGTACGCGCGCGCATGTGCATTCATGAGCATGATGTCCACATCATCTTGTCTACACTTTTAATATATCTGTATATTCTTAATATCAAAGCTTTTCATAAAAAAATATAAAAATTACGGCTATATTAAGTATATTGGTCATTTAACACATTGCACGCGCGCGCACGTGCATGCATGCATGCATGCATGTGCACGATGACCATGTCGTCTTGTCTACACTTTTAATATATATAAAAATTTTGAGTATCAAAGCATCTCATCAAAAAGTATAAAAGTTACGAGTATATCAAGTATATTTGTCATTTTACGCTTTGCGCGTGCGCACACGTGCATGCATGTGCATGTTGACCATGTCATCTTGTTTACACTTTTAATATATCCTTATATTCTGAGTATCAAAGCATTTCATCAAAAAATATAAAAGTTACAGCTATATCAAGTATATTGGTCATTTTACGCATTGCACGCGCACGCACGTGCATGCACGTGCGCTCAAAATGACCTTGATTCCGCAAATCTACATAACATGCCTATTAACCCTAAAAAGGTTTCACCTCAATCGGATGAGTAGTTGACGAGATCACTCGCGGACAAAAAAGTACCCAGGAAGAAGAAGAAGAAGAAAAAAAATAATAATAAGAAACAGAGTAAAAACAATATGTTCCCCAACTTCGTTTGGGGAACATAATTACTAAGTAACCTAAAATACCAGAGATTACGACTCAATCAAAATTCATTTCTCGAATAGTTTAGGATAGACGTCGTATGTACATGTATTTCATACATGTATGAATAATACAAATTCTTTGAGAAAGATAGGTTGATGGAAGTATGTCGTATTTAATTTTTGACTTCAGACTGCTGTGGTAGGCGGAGGGCTCGTATTGGTGTTGGCTGTAGCTATTCCTTGCACTGTGGAGATTGAAAAAAATTTTTATTAAACATAAATATTTCAAACAAAAATGGAAGATAACAAAGTTTTTTGTTAATTAGTCATTAGTAATGACTGATTTAAAAAAAACTTTGTTATCTTCCATGACTCATTACCATTAAAACAACTCTTCATAGTAAAATGTTTGCCCACATACTTCAGGAAAATGAGATTAGAGCAATTTTATTTAAGCAACCCTTACTATGAGATATCATGCAAAAAGGGGAAAAAATGTTTCTGATATACAGTGTATGATTTTATTCTTACTTCGAAATTTACGAGTCATAAGTAAGTAAATTTCACTTTAGAATTGATACTGCACCGTGTAACCAATTTTTTGTCACACATTAAGATGGTATATGAGGGTGGACTTATTTGCACATAAATTTTCTTCTGAGAAAAAGAGATATACATGTACTTTAAAGATAAGGCAAAGCGGCTTTCAGAATGGTACCCAGCTTAATGTACTTAATTGTCTCAATTTGTAGCCTTGACCCGCAATAACAACTATTTTGATTGTATCCTTTCTGTTCTCTTAAATTGTCAGAAACTGGAGAATTAACACCCATTATAATTGTAACTTTTCACTGAAAATTCCATTTTAACTATGTTTATACATATTTACTACCAGGTATTCCTGGAGATATTGGAAACTGAATCCAGTTGTAAGTAAGATACTCACAGTATTCGCAGACATATGGATAATGTTGATGAACAAGCCCCAGTGGGTCCTGCTTTACACAGGGTATGTCGTCCCAGTGACCTGAGGCGTCAGAGTACAATATGATGGCACAGTCTTCCTCGGCATCCAACAGGAAGCGCTTCCGTCCGTCTGGCTCCCCGGGCCTCCAGTGGGTAAACGTGCTTGTCTCCCCTGTCACATAAATTTCATCTTAATTTTTAGCAAATGATTTCTAGAGTTTACTGTCGGGAGTGATGATGATAACAACATTCCGCTGTATAATTCTATGGTGGGGTCACTTATAAATCTTATTTTTGGAACCACCCGACTAATGTAAGAGTATATAAATGTAGTCTCCATTCTATGCAAGAGGAATGTACCTTCTAAAAAAGAATTATAGAGCTGAACACTTATCGTGAAAAAAATGACCAGATGCAGAACCCTATACATATGTATACTAGTATACGTTATTGACAGTATGCATCCATTGAAGTGCCGCCATCTTTGATTGTAGTTTAAATTATGATACACCTGCACACAGGCTTAAAACCAAATCATTTCATGTGAAAATTGTACAAGTATATTATTTGCAGCTCCAAAACATTCATGCACGTCTACAACAACTAGTTCCAGACAAAATTAATGCAGCAAGAGTTATAGTTTCAAAGTCAAAGAAGTTATGCGAACAAAGAGAACGAAATGCCTATAGTGCGTCATAATTGAATCTTAGTCATAACAAAATTTTCTCTGATAGTTCATCTAACATTAAAGTATACTTTAAATACGTAAAATCTCCCCAATATGGAAAAATCTCA
The DNA here is from genome assembly GCF_033153115.1 of Saccostrea echinata. NCBI lineage: Eukaryota > Metazoa > Mollusca > Bivalvia > Ostreida > Ostreidae > Saccostrea > Saccostrea echinata. The sequence continues at coordinate 8,069,375 of NW_026889803.1, forward strand.
CCAAGATTAAAATTATTTGCCCATGAAATAGCATTAACACACCAAAGAGGACAAAAATAATCATGTTTTCATATTATAACACAATTTTCCCATATGAATGCTCCATTTCTTCTTAAAATTTATTCTCAACATTTGCTTAAAAATATACATTTTTGATTAACAATTAAAAACATGGAGCAATGACCCACTATACCTTAAAAATACACTTTTATTACTCAACATTCGTATCTTGAAGTCCATTTAGTCAATGGTCATATCACAAACAGGGGTGTGCAATTAAAAAAATTCAGCACTAGCCCACGGGCTAGTGGCAGAAATAATGTTACTAGCCCCAAGTAAAAAGTTACTAGTCCAAATGTAGGGGAAAGGGGGGGGGGTAACAAAGTTCTAATATTAAAAGAAAATAAGTTATTGTTGAAAAAGTCAGCTAGGGTTTTAATGTGATTCTTTATAATTCTCACTAGTAAAATTAAATCATGTATAAATTAATAATTATGATAGAAAATAAAAATGAATTAAAATAAATTATCCTATCTAAAATGAAATGACAATCATTTTTTTTCAGCTTAAATCATTAAATACGCTGGAGTATATGTTATGTAAACCACATAACACTTATCTTTCAATTGATTGAGTGATCGTAAATAATTTAATGAGATATCTGCATGCGTATTTACCATAAACAGAGGAATAGAGGAAATTCGAATTAGATAAAAACGATCGTTTTTGGAAGTAAATAAGTCAGGTAGTACTGCAAAATGGATAATATTATGTAGATTTACGAATAATAGGCGCATGCTGCCGAAAAATTTTCATTGCTTAAGAATTTTATAGCCAAAAATGAGAGAAAATACATGTATTACACTGGTAGTTTTAATTTTTACTGGCCCAAGGGGCTACCTCCGTGCAGAAAACTACTAGCCCGACCCCCAAAAATAGTAGCCCCGGGCGTCGGGCGATGCTAATTGCACACCCCTGACAAACATGACTAAATGCTACTATTCACCAGGACTTTTGTACAAAAGAACTTAGACCAATCTGTAATTTTGTGGATAACATTTTATCATACTTTTTTTGAAATTCTAATCTCTTTAAAAAGAATTTGAATGAGATATTTATAGAAACAATTTTTAACAGATTCAACATTTTAACAGATTCATGAATTTTTCAAGAATTTACAGTCAGCTAAAGTTTTTGATCTAAGTCGTAAGTTCTTTTGTAAAACAGGCCCCAGGATTTTTATTTCTAGGGTTCGATCCTCAAGAATACCATACAATTTTTTTTAAATAATAGAATAATTTTTGCAGAGAAATGTTTTTCATAATTCAATAATGCGAATTTTAATCTCAATACTTAATTGACAAATTAAATATGATTATAAAATATGATTATATATATGATTAATTGATTTTAGATATAGATATAGATATAGATATATATATATATATATATATATATATATCTGAAGCAAAATGCATTCTTCACGCCTTGTTCGCCCATCTCCTTTAGTATAAAGCAATGACCTAACAAATGGTTTCAAACATGTCAGACAAAATACGACCCAACCCCAGGTTGTATTAACAAACAAGTTTATTATTATAATATTATAACGACCGGAGAATTTGCGAATAGCTGACGTTTAACGAGGTCGCTGAAATCCTTGAAACATCAGCTTATTTGTCAGTAGAGTACACCCCTTTAAATATTGATTGTACTCATAGCATGCGCTTAGGTATCGAATCAATTGGGAGATATATAATATGCAGGTGACGTAGGAATATTAGTAGACAAATGAAGAAAGATTGTATATGATTATTGAATCATAGACAACGGATTAATGTTGTAAACGACTCACTCTAATATTAATTTTATTAAGGTCATGCCTCATGATTAACTTATATTATGTATGAAGAAAAAAAATATACACATTGCAGACTATGGCCCGTAAAATGATTATCGTCTCATGTTATTTGATTTTGTTTGTCTCTTTGTACTTTTCTGTTTGTTTAAAAAAAGAATTATAAACTTGTTGGCAGCTTCATGTAAAAATTTCACCTAAAAATGTGATCATTTTTATACCTGTGGTCCATGTCCACTTCCCCTCTACTTGACCATCAGTAAACCCTATCCACACACCATGGCCATGAAATGGAAAGGACTTTAATGTGGACATAATGAAGTTCTGTTCGTCCATACTGTTGACGGCAACCACATGACCCCCTCTTGATTTGCAGTCACTCTCTGCTTGGTGAAAGTCGATGGCTCGGTGAATCTTGAATTCGTAACAATGACCTTGGTAGGCCTTCAGAGTGGTGCCTTGGTGGAGATTTGTGGGGCAGTTTGAAATATCATCACCGCCTTACAATTAAAAGATTCCACATGAGATACATTATTTTTTGTTCTCTTTTATCTCCTCTTATCGAATCTTGTAAGGAATTTTAGCACATTCAACCAAAACCATTCAACCATAAATTACATCATGCTATAATTATATGTCTATCATCAGACACTTACAGACAAGGGTCACCATCAGGCAAGACAACAAAAGCACTAGTTCCATCTTGGAAATGAGACAATGAACTCTCCTGTTCAAAGTGTAATTACACGTATATATATTATTTCTTATCTGCAGGTTACGGTAACCAGGACCAAGGTCATATACAGCACTATCCCAACATGTGCATCAAAACTGAATTTCATCGGATGGCAAAAAATACTATAGTGTTTGAATGGCTGATGTGGAACAGCACATCTGGACAACGAAAGGATTGTGAACGATAGTATTGTTTCGCTGCCTACCATCAGGTCAATTCTTAATTCATGTTGCAACATTTATTTTCTGAAATTATGTAGATATTTATGTCATTTTTCATAAAATTTAAATTATTGACCAAAGGACAGGCGTTACAATTGTTATTTAACAATTCATACCAAAACTTTTGTTGTTTTCTCGGGGACAAATGTTTATAGACTAAAATAAACCGAAAATAATTATGATAAACAATTACATTTTTTCGAGTCGCCCGCGTGGCGCAGTGGTTAGAGCGAACTAGCTTTCGCTCTGGAGTCGCGGAGTAAGGAGTTGTTCTTTACGCCGCGGGTTCGAATCCCACTGTGGGACGTGGAGACCGGTCCTTCGGATGAGACCGTATAAACTGAGGTCCCGTGTCGCAGTAGGTCTGGCACGAAAAAGATCCTTCACTGCTCAATGGCCCTGAGTGCCGAGTATAGGTCGAAATTTGCAGCTCTCCACCGGCAAGTGGTGGCGTCTCCATATGAGTGAAAAATTCTCGAGAGGGACGTTAAACAATAAACAAACATTTTTCGAAATAAATCGGATATAGTTATATAAATTAAACAGACTAAAAGATCTGAGGACAATTATTCCTATCCATGAGTATTTTAAAATCCAATACGTCTTCAATTTTACATCCTCTTATCTAAAAAGAGTTGCCATGAGAGCAATTAATGTTTTGACGCTGGGAGTTACTCGTCAATTACTAATAAAATCTGCTTTGCATTAAAAAAAAACAACTTTAAGGTCAAGATCTAGTAAATGACTTTAGACTAACTTTTTGGTGCTAGATCCATTATGACGTCATAATCATTTTCAACTTTCTTTTTACTTTACGGCTCTAATAAAATTATGTAGAAAATGAAGTATTTTCATGGAATCCAATATGAAATCATGTGAAAAGTAATCCCGATACCTATATTCAATTTAATATTATTTTAAAGAAGAGGCCAAGAACATACAAATTACCGTTTTCTGAGAGACTGTAGGCAATCTGGATACATTTCATTTGTCTGATTTGGAAAAAACTCCCATATTCATGACAGGTTTTCTTAATTTTTCATTGAAAATGATAGTTTAAAAAATGATTTTTCGTCTTATTTACCTACAAATTATGCCCCGAAACAACTTCTTTGACCAAGCTAAAATTATAAAGCATCATTAAAGGAATTTATTTCTCAAATTTGAGAAATCTGTATGCACCTTTCATTTACTAGATCTTGACCTTAACCGCAAATTTGCAACACATTTTGAATTATGTGTGTGTCAAAAATATAGGCCTGAATCGAGAGTTAGCCTTCGCAGTTCTTTACAATAAATTCTCTTCGTATTGCAATTGTAGCTGTATAAGCCTCATGTATTTCTAATACGTATAGGTCTCTGAAAGATTTATTCAAAACATTCATTTCCGCTTTAATCTTAAAATATAATTTGTAAAGCATCATATCAATGTCACTGCGATGGAACACGAGGACTTGCTGGTAGGGCAGCTGAAGTGGTACTCATTGTAGATGGCGCCATAGTCGGAGCTACAGACGGAGCTGAAGTTGTTCCAGTATCTTCAAAATGAAAATGTATCTCTTAAATTTTCGATTTCAAATTTAATGCTTTAGGATTAGAATTTCATTACGAAAGTGATATCTTCGAAACTGAAAATAAACGTACCGTACTCGCAGATGTAGGGATAATGTTCCCGCACAAGTCCGAATGGGTCTAACTTCTGACAGGGGTAGTCATGCCAGTGGCCTGATTCGGAGTATTTCATGAGAACACAGTCCTCGTCTACTAAACCGTCAAGGATAAATCTTTTGCCTGCATGTGACAAGTGGGGTTGTCCTGGTGCCCAGAACGTAAAGGAGCTATTTTCTCCTGCAAAATGACAGTAACAAGCAACAATGTTTTTTTGTTTTTTTTAAAGAAGATGGGCGTGTTTGGCGTGTGATCTGCAGGAATAAGGTGTACGAAACATTTTTAGTTTAAATGTCTACGATTTGGTCGGCTGACCACAGCTGGACACTCATGTACATGTACTTTACAAAGTTACACGTATGGGAAAATTATGGGAAAGTTACATTTAGTTTGAAATACTTTGTCAAATTTAACATTTCAGTCCGCTTATCTTAATAATTACTACATGTTAAACTTACATAAATAATAAACACCTATAGGGCATAGTTAAATGCAATTACAAGTACATGGGTATATTAAAGTATCAGTAGGTTGGAAGAATTGCTTTCGCTTTCGGTGCAACAGAAGCAGAATTTATCTATTTGAAAATAAATCAGTACATAAAATTAAACTGACAAAAGAATTGATTGTTTGTACTAAAAAAAAAAATAATAACGCTCCATGCGAGGATCGAACCAAAAATATATCTCTTTCATTGCACTGGACGGGTACCGCATACTACTGAGCTATCACCGCTACATATACAAAATGGTTTTTAAAGCGACAATGAAGCACCGCATTTACACATTGGAATTTTTTTGGAAAAAGTTCATTTTTTATCATCTCTGGGTCTCCTCTCCATTTTTTTAAAAATGTTTGTTAGTTTCTTTGAATAAGAATGCATACAAATATAACGTTTCAAAACCATGGAGAGATGACCCAGAGATAGCAAATTTTTAGAAAAACGTGTTTAAAAATGTAACATTTTGTACGAAATGACTCATCTAGCCAATTTTCAAGTTCTTTTTTAGCAAATCAAAATACAATATCGGGAAAATATCTCCCTTTCCTATTTCACAGGAACCCGATACATCAAAAGAATGCTAAAATTTCATGTGACAGATCAATAAAATTTTCACTTTTCAATTGCGCCCAGATTCCTGCCGAATGCCAATCAAAAGCGCCCTCGTTCTTTATATTACATTGCTGACTAGAATCCACCGGGAACAATATTATCGAAATACTACAGTATCCTGTTAATTTTTCGGTCAAATACATTATAGTACCTAATTTAGTTTCCAGTGAACATGTCTGATCGAATTTTTCTGACTGTCTGATAACATTACATTTTACTTATTGTCAAGGACCAGTGGGCAAATTTTAAGCAAACTTGGCAAAATTGAAGGAAGTTAATTTATTCCACGGGTGCTTGTGGACAGAACCAGCATCTAAAGGAAACTTACTATAGCAAAACACTATACTCAGAAAAAAGCCCCCTCCCCTCCCCCCCCCCCCGCGTTCCTCGGGGATTAAATTAAGAGTCAAATTAACCATAATGCACTAGTCAGAAATATCTGACGTTTTCCTGGCTTTTTTAACGATTTGATATTTTACGTGCTAGGAAAACGTTAGAAAAACTGGAAATTTTCGATACTTGCAAACCGAATTAAATGCCGAACTCACAATTTATCAATAGCACAATGCTTCTAGTACTCACAAATATCGATGAAAAGAAAACATCACTCCTCATTTCGATACGGGACTTGCAAAATTTGAAAATGCACGAAATGAAAACAAATCTCGACAGTCAGATAAAATGTTTTCATCGGATTGTATATTTATAAACGAACCATAAAAACGATGATGGTGAGTACTTAAAGTATTGTTCAATAGATAAGTTGTGAGTTTGACATTTAATTCGGTTCGCGAGTATCGAAAATCAACCCGAGAATGCCGCCTCCGGTTGGAGGCGGCGAATTCCCAATTTTCGTAATGGTGCCGGTTCTGACGTTTTCCTAGTAAAATATCAGATCGTTAAAAAAGCCAGGAAAACGTCAGATATTTCAGACTATGCATGTACATGTAGAAAAATAATATTCTTTGGAAAAAATAATCTTCCCCAGAACTGCAAGGAAACGTTAAGATTAAGATTTTCATAATCCCGGAGTTTAGTAAGAGTTCAATTAAGTTTGGTCAAATCATGACCTTTTGGCGCTAGAGTGGAGCCACAGTATGTGGTCATTTTTTTCATTATAGAAACATGCAGATAGAGAAAAATTTGCTAAGATTTTCTAAGAACAGCAGGACCACATTAAGTAACGCATGAGTGTTATCGCCGTTTGGGACTTTTAATTACTAGTATACTTTAATTCAACCAAATTTTAATACATGTAATAAAACACCTGTAACCCATGTGAATGTTCCCTCATGGTTTGTGTCGGATAATCCAATCCACACACCACTTCCATGAAATGAGAGTGCCTTGAGTGAGGACATGAGGAAATTTTGTTCCTCTGCGTCGTTGATGACCACTAGAGTCCCTCCTCTAGAGCTGCAGTCACCCTCGGCTGCTTTCCAGTCCACTTTGTGACGAAGTTGAAACTCATAGCAATGTGTACTGTAGACTTTCAACGTGGCGCCATTTTTTGATTGTGAAGTACAATTCTGAGTAACTTCGCCATCTGTATTTATCAGTGTTTTAATAGATAAAAGATTACCAACGAAAAAGTCTCGTCATTTAGCATCTATATTGTTTGGTTATGAAATAAAAAAACAACAACTTACAAACGGCGGTCGCTAATGACAGCACGTACAGGTACAGCATCGTGCAGAAAGTACTAAAGATTCATTTCTTATCTAAAAGGTAAAGAACATGCATATTGCGCATTTTGAGTGCAAGTTGTTCCATGCATGTACTGTATATATGAGTGTGAATTATGAAGATAACGAACAGTGTTATTAGGTAATCAATGTCAAAAGTCCATTGCATGAAACAATACAGATTGAAAGCAGAGCAAACAAGGACATCTAATATCATCAGAGGTGGGATCAGGTGCCATGGAGGAGTAAGCATCCACTGTCGATTGATCACACCCGCCTTGTGCTCCTTGTCATGACCGGGAAAACAGAAAAATCCGAAGACAATTCATTGTGAAAAAAAGGTCTAACAATTAGTATGAAAAAGACCGTCAGCATACTACAGTAGATCAGTAAATTTTCGCGACACCTTATTTTCTCGAGATAGACATTTACTCTTTATTAGCGATACAAAATTTTCACGAATTGTGGTTACTGCTCTATATAATCTTTAGGAATACTAAATGATAGGCTGTATTTACTAACAAGGTTATTGTATCGAACAGAGAACTTGCGAAATGATGACTTTAAACGAGACTATTGATATTCTTGTTTCATTAACTTGTTTGTCAATAGCTTGCCTCGTTTTAGAAATTGTTCGTATGTAGAGTATGCTTTTGCGTATCAAATCAACTGGGAAACATAAATCCCATATGCAGGTGGCAAGGGTATATTGCTACATAGGTAAGGGAAGTTGACGATAGAAAAGTTAAAGTTATCAAGTTTATCATTAAATGTGTGAAGATTACTACATCTTTTCATTGATATACATGTATTTTACAAAAAAAAATATGATATGGTAAACTATGTGATAAATTGGATGACTTCAGCTTTTCTATTGTCAGCTTCCCTCTTTAATATTCCACTATCATCTGCATATGGAATTAATTCTATGTTTCCCAACTGAGTCGATACCCAAGAGCATCTTCTGCAACTGCACGAGTAAGATGAATTGTTAAACTGAATAGACTACAGATAAATAAGTTGGTGTTACGGGGTTTTCAAGATAGCCTTTCGCAAATTCTTTGGGCTTTATAATGACAGATATGATACTGGATGATTAAATAATTTAAATTGCATAATTGTACGTTCCTTCTGTATGTTTATTCTGGAGTATCAACATTTTTCAATCTATTTTTCTTGGAAAGTCCAAAAATTTAGTGGAACTCGTATTGGTAAACATAGAGCAAAAGAAAAAAATGTGTTATAATATACATAAAGAAAATGTTTAGACAGTTTGTATTCTATAGCATCTCCATGATCGAGACAGAGAAAGAGGAGAGAGAGAAAGCACAAAGAAATTCACTATTTATAAGGATATCCACCCACTTTCGTAATAAGCCATTATCTTGATATCTCGACTCTACCAGAATACAAAGCAATTAAAGGGATCTTTCTCTCTGAATATAGCTTGCTTTTGTTAGTGCATGGATTTCTCTTTTTAAATATTGAATTCACAGCATCCCTTCATAATAAAATAAAAATGATTAATACATAATTTTATTAAATACATGCATATCACAATTTAACATCCTTTTTAGCCTATTACGAGCTCTCCCACTGAGCCAACGATAGCGCCTGATGTGGTGGTGCCGGCTATGTCAGGTTCTGGAGTCGTGACAGAAATAGGCCCACCTAATGTGGTGGTACTCGGCGTTGATGGCCTCATGGGTGTTCCTAGTGTGGTGCTTGTCGGAACGGGCGTTTGGTCTGTCAGTGGTAAAGTATTATGAAAAGTACATGTACGTGTACATATATACGACATAATTATAGCAAAATCAAGAATTCAAATACATGTAGATCCCAATGTTATTGGTTGTAAAATGTAAAAATAGAATGACTTTTTAAAAATCTTCCGAATGAACAAATATCAACCTACTGTATTCACAAACATATGGATAATTCTCATGCACAAGACCTAGAGGATCCAATTTAACACAGGGATAGTCATGCCAGTGACCAGAGTCCGAGTACTTGAGCAGGACGCAATCTTCGTCTATCAGATGTGGAAGATGAAGGCCTCCTCCTGTTAAAGTGTCCAAAATCAGACGTTTTCTACCACCGATACTGGGTAAATCCACCACTCCGGGCTGCCCTGGTGCCCAGTATGTGAAGGATGACGCCTCTCCTGCAAATTGATCAATATTGCTTTAATATGTACATTGTCCTATATGATCTGCATTTGTTCGCGTCTCTCAGGGAAGAGGGGCAAATGGATGTTTTCAATTTTGGAACCATTTGAAAAAGTATGACTAATATTTCATGATATTGATCATAATCCTTTCTAAATTATGTCTACAATCAAATACGACAGTTAAATACTGATGTGTTTAAAAGCTATCTACCATTAATCCAAGTGAATTTCCCTTCCTGCTGAGTGTCACTTAATCCTATCCAAACCCCCTGACCATGGAATGGAAAAGATCTTAATGCAGACATGATGAAAAATTGTTCCTCAATATTATTGACAACAGCCAGAGTTCCTCCTTTGGAACTGCAGTCATTTTCTGCTACATTCCACTCTACATGTCGGTGGATCATGAACTCGTAACAATGACCATTGTATGTCTTCAGATGTGTTGATCGCTGAAGATTTGGGGGGCAATACTGTAGCTCATCACAATCTGTAAAAAAAAAAAAATTAAAAATGCTATTTTTCGTGCGTGTAGTTTTGATTTTGTTTTCAATTAAAAAAATATATTATGAAAATGGGAAGATACAGGATAATGAGATTGGTTGTTTTTTATGTGTGTTTCACTATCTTAGAATTGTTAATCTGATAATTTTAAAGATTTAAGTGGCTTTTTGTTTTTCAACATTTGTTTGGACAAATATTGGTTCATTTTTAATGATATTTTAAAGGCATCTTTGTAAATATAATTGCGCCACTCTTTCATCATCCATACCATCAAGACTTGCAGAAAAAGTGTCCTTTTCGATCTGTATATATAACAATTACTAAGAAAAGGTCTGTGACAAAAAATATCCAACAGATATTTGTCATAGTAAGCTGACTTGCTTTGGCTAATTTATATCAAAGCCTATACATATATTGCATGGGGCTATCATAATGGTTCAAGACTGGAATTGAATACGAGGCAATTTCTTGAAAATATTTCGAATTTAAAACTTTGTGCAGTAAATATCTTTACAATCTCAGCTGTGAATATTTATACTGTTAATTTATTACATGAAATTCTTTAAATATAACTTTACTCTCATTATATACAACTCTTCGGTTTGATGGCTTGTGAAAATTTGTGTCCGGGCGGGCTAAAATATGATTAAATTGACTAGCTAAAAAAATTGAAGCACTTACAGACTGTGGTAACCAAAATTAGCGATAATACGAAGATCCACATTGCGTAAGGATGTGCCAACCACGTACAAATGTATTCTATCTGTGATCTCTAGATCATTTCCTTATCAGTATAGTTTAGTGACCTAAGCTCTGAATATTGCAAACAAAACCTTTTCATTGAACTGTTTCTAGGAGAGGCCCTCTGCGTCATGGTTTTATGAGAGTTTGACTTTGTTTTAGTATTACATTCGTAAAAATGTTTTTTGAATCTTTAAAATCATTCGAATTCAATATTTTCTTTGAGGGTTATTAAAAGAGTATTTATATAAATACATGTATATGTCTTTAAAAGGTAGCTACTATTTTTACATTCAAAAGTAGCTGGTTACCACTATAATCAATCCATTCCCGTAAGAAAGTGTTCGTGCATCTGAGAAAAACAATGAACAAATATTGCTCCAGATAACTACAAAGTTTATGCTGCCTTATGGAAATTACCCAATCCTCATGTACATACATACATACATATACATACATACATACATACATACATATATATATATATATATATATATATATATATATATATATATATATATATATATATATATATATATGACATATGGCTTTAGGAGACCAAGGAGGATATATTTTCTGGCTTAGGGAGACCACTGGATTAAGGCGACCTTTTTCGGTCTCCCTATTATTTTGACCTCATCAGTATTGCAAATGTCTTTTTATAGATAAATAAACAGTCTGCCATTAAATATTATTAATCTTTAACTCTGTTATTTAACATTCAAAAGTTGTCTAATTTCTATCATCTTCCCTAAAAAAGAAAAGAATTTATAACCTACGTATAATTTCAAAGGATAATTTTTCTGCATTTTGGAGACCATGAAAAACATGCAATTAAACAAAAAATCTAGCATATATATTTTTTCCGCTTTTGATTTGTTCAAATGAGTGTTTCTTTAACTTAGTTTTCCATGTTTTATGTTAAAAACCTAAAAAGGAAAAATATTGTAAATTTATGAACCATGTTTTGAATTCTTAGCAAGTGCTTTCCGTCATTTGTTCCGAATGCCATCGGAATGCCCCTTCAGTTTTCAGAAAATGACCTCTGAACACCATGGATGTTGAGAAATTTGGGTAAGTAACTAAAATGATACAGTAATAAGTTGTAATTAAGAATACACAAGACAAACATTCGTTTGGGTTTTTTGTTGTTTTTTTTTTTTTTTGCCTAGTAATTTAGCTTTCAAGAGAAAAAGTATGATTTTAAATAATCGTTAGACTATAGTTCGGTATATAAAATCCTGAAGGAAATTCGAAATAAAGTTAAATGATAGGCCCCTATATTTTTTTTAATTCTTTTATGCAAGTCCACAAACAAATTAAATATTTAAAGATTAGGCCGAACGTTGAAAAAATAGTCTCGCAAGTTGACGCAGCTATTTCGAGCTTAAAAATTTAAATTAAACTTTCTGTAAACATCATGCAGGACATGTTCATCATGATATAGTATAAATGAAACAGACCCTGTAAGAAAAAAATAGCTGTAATTTAATAATTGTTTATTAATATAATGTGGTCCTCTGCTAATAGAATATATATGCTGTAAAAAAAAATCTGAATCAGGGTGAAGCAGATTTGATACAATACATGGCTGAAGGAAGGGGGGGGGGCAGGCCCCCTGTAATTTTGCTGAAATTTAGGTATACTATAGAAAACATTGCTCCTTTATGCTTGGGCCCCCTCAATAATAACCTCTGATGATCTATTTTTCTTTTGCTTTTGGGCCCCCTCAATAATAACCTCTGATAATGTATTTTTCTTTTGCTTATTAAAATTTTTTTTGGTTTGTAGCCTCCCCCAACCTGAAACTGAAAAATGTTGTTTGGTTGTGCTCACCCCCCCCCCCCCCCTCCAACTAAATTACGTACGGGCCTATTCTCCATCCCTGAGGTTTTCTTTCACCAAAGAAAGATGAACTGGTAACAGTTCAGATATATATAGCAATATTTACGGAAGGGAATATTCTCGTTTAATTATGAAGATGTGACAGTAACTCAGTCAAAGCCACAGTGAGTGTAACATTTATTTAATATTATTGTTAATGTTTACAAATAGTGAAATACTGATACTGTGAAATTTTAATGGATATATAGAAAATATAAAAGTACAAACATTTATTGTAAATCACATACATGAAAAGCTTCTTTTTTTACGCAATTGGAAATTCTTCATTTTTTCATGAAATTATTTTATTTCGTATGTATGATAATTTATTTCGTATTTTAATTCTGTCAACAAATCATTGTCGCAGCCTAGTTCCCTTCATTATTTTCAGCAGTTCAGTGACAGAGATAAAATAATCATTTGAGGTTTATATCCCCCCCCCCTCCCCACCAAATGAAACTGAAAAATGTTTGGTTTTGGTCCCCTTCAACTGAAATTGATTCTTACTTACCATGCTTACAGGCTTAACTATGAAGATGTGACAGGGAGTGTAATAACAATAATTTTTCAGACGGATACATATTAAGCTGATATACGTATAAAATTTTAATGGATAGATAGAAATTAATAAACAATTACAACCATTTATTATAAACTACATAAAGATAATTTTTCAAGCAATTTGAAATTCTTCATTTTTTATGATAATATTTTATTTCGTATATATGTTTATAGGTTTATTCGTATCAACAAATCTGTGTACGAGTTAATAACGCAGCCTGGTCCCCTGCATTTTCAGTGAACCACAGAGAACCAGAATAAGATTGTAGGGAAACAAGCCTTGTTACAAGGTTTGAGGTTTGTTTATTTCATATTTTAATTTACACTTTTAAAAATTATTATTATTATGCAAAAATCTGTGTGCAGATGAATATTTACATTTTAATGTTATAAGTCGTTTTGTGGTTCATATTTGCGGTGACTGTCCCACGTGTGTTTACCTGTTTACATTCACCTACTGACCTAGAGTCTTCAAAATATACCTTCTGTAATCATGACTGTTGTAATCTTGTTTTTATGTTAGTTTACCATATGTAACTTGACTGTTGTATAGATTTATAGCGATCACTGCAAGCTCTTAATATTTAGGTGAAGAGAAATTTCAGACTATCAATCACAGGCACTTGTTTCATATACGGTGCACCCCTACTTATTTTTACCACAAGGTATCTAACTCAATTTCAGGCACCCCCGCTTCAAGCTCGTATTTTGTTCATGTATCATTATCAATCATTAACCTACTTTAAAATGACATCGTTCGCTTCAAGAGACTTTTTTCTTGTCAAATAAATCGTTTCAGACATCTCTGGTCGAGTCTCTTTATTGTAAAGCACTCATTTATGCCACGAAAATTACCTCGATACATTTTAAGACTTTAGATTGGATACAACTTCCAGTTGGGGGTAGAATAAAACCAGAGACTTCAGAGTATTCCATTCCGAGGTCTCTGGTTTTATCCTTCATTTATAACCCCAACCGCATTTTTGTATCGAAAATTACCTTGATACATTTTAAGACTTTAGATGGGATACAAATTTCATTTTTTTCACAGGTCACGAGGTTTCAACTTAAAAAATAAAAATTCTCACTGTTAAGATATGTTGGAAATTTTAGCTTGATGTGTTGATAATTTGCCAAATTATTATGTAATAAAGGGGACTTTATATGATCACCCGGCGCTGTCGCTTTAGTTCAGTCTTCACAACAATTCTTTTTCAGCACATGCCCTTCGGGCATGTAGACCTATCATTTTTACCCAGCCCATTCAAATTTGTACATGTCCTACTCAAAATTCTTACATTTACCAGTATTGTGCAACAAAAAAAACCCATTAGGTATATAAAGGTTTTATATTAATTTTTTCAGCGTCGTAAACCAACCATGGCCTGTGATTGCCATTTTCTAAAGCGTTTTTGTTCATAAATAACTTTTGAGTTGCATGCTGGTCATTTGTTGGCCGGTTTAGCTGAACTGAATTTCAGAAATGGGATCATGACTGTAGTGCCACAGTATGTGGCATGGATGAACATCACGTAATTTAGCAAGCAACTTCGAGAAAACAAATAGGTTAAACTAAACACTTCAATGATTAGATTGACAATCATTTGACAGGTCGTATCGAGAATGTAGACAGGCAATCCATCGACATTACATATAGCAACGTTTAAGCGAATAATGGGGGTAGGACAGAGTAAATGGCAAGTAAAGATCGTACAATGAAAGAAGATTCACATATGCCCTCTTCGGACATGTAATTTGGCAATTTTTACAAGCCCGGCTGCAAATTTAACAGGTCCCTGGCATTGGACTCCCGGGTTATTTGGAAGACTGTTAGTTTAGTTTCATGAGGTCCGACAACATTGATTCTCAATGTCTGCTCCCTCTACCCCATACACTTATCTTGATAAAATTACATAAATTATATTATTAATTATATAAATTGATATAAATTATATAAACCGGTCTTGTTTATATAATTTTACAATGTCATAAACAGCTGCTTAAGTGCATATAATATTGTACTAAATGGATTTATATATAGGATTAGGGAAAGATCCTCACTTGATTATGGCAGCATATTTAGCCCGTAGGAGTTTATTATCTACCACACATGATCAATGTCACTTTTGGATGTGAATGACTTTTGACACCCTAACTTCAGTTCAAATCAACGTTAACTTTATGTGACGTCTCTCTGAATCTTTTTTGGCATGTAACTTGGGTAAAAACAATTAAGTATTCTTGATGCATTTGATTTCTCTTAGCCCGTTTAAACATATCCAAGGTCTATACCAGTTTTTGCAGGGGCGAAACTATGTAGATCGAAGTTGGAGAAACCCATCCCCTTTTTGACGTATTTGGTTTTCGAGGGGTGAAAATTTTCAATATTACACTCAACTACATGCAATATTTATTATATTATACTGAATGTTTTATACAAATACAAATAATAGTGAACCTTGAGCGCATAAATCTGTGCAATCACTATTTTTTGGAATATCACCCGTCGTCAAGCAATGTTGACTGTTGTGACACTGGGCGTGGCTTCATTATTCAGCGGATAATAGTGCTTTTTAACAAATATTTCTTGACGAATCAGATTAATTCATCTAATATACCTGAAAGTACAATATTAATTAATTGTCATCATTTTCCTATATTAGCATTTTTACTGGTAATGGTTTTGAAATGATAGGAACATGCACTGTTCAAAAAGTCTTAAAATTTTGTTTTGGCTCAATTTCTTTGTTAAATTACTGTGTTGAACTAAGGCAGGTCAATTAAAGTAACATGATCCTATAGATTCCATGTACATTTAGTACTGTAAAGTAGACAAATTTATTGTTCTCACAAGTAGTTCTCAAACATTGATTTAAGTTGGTCTCCTGAAGGATGTAATAATGCAATTGGTCTGCTTAAGGTATAGTGTATAATATAGACATGCATATTTTATTTTGAATTTGTATTATGTCAATCATTAGAAATATATGGATCTTAATTAAAAAACATTGTTTTCATTAGAATTTAAGATATGTATAATAGGCATATATTCTTCATGCTTTTCCATAGTTAAGTCCTTTTTTACAGGGTCTCTGCTAGTATCATGTGGACCCCAGTGTAACAAATCTATGGAAAGAGAGAAAATCTCAGCTCAAGGGTCAACATGTCTTTATTCCAAGAAAGGTAAATTGATAATTTTTTCTGCTAAAATACTCTTTTATAAAATTATAATATCAATGCAAAAGAGTGAACAAACAATGTACCTAACAACATTTTGAAAATGAAAGTGCAATAACAGTTAATAATTATGATCAATCGAATGAATGTTAATAATCCAATCAAAGTCCTTGTTGTATATCATTTTTGCTAGGGCTGTGTATTGAGCAAAAAAAAAAAAAAAAAAGAAAGACATTTTTTAATGCGATATGCAATATATTGAATTCTTTAACAATTCTATCAAAAAAGTCTTATAAATCATTATGCATGAATTTTATAAAAATAATAATTGTTTTTTTCTCATTTTTAATTTTTTGTCTCACCGTCTTTAAAAATTACACTTCAAATTCAAACTTTTCTTGACTGTAAAATCAACATGTTAAGTAAAGTTGTCTATGTATTTTTATGATTTTGTAATAATCATTTAAGATGTGCTACCTCCTTAATGATTATATCATTTTTGATCAGTTTTAATTCAAAACAATTACCGGTAAATATAATCTTTGGTGATTGAAATTCCCAAGTTTTTCACAGAATTACATAAAAAAAACTGCCTGCCCAAAATGTATTGGAATTAAGTTATTTTTAGCTCACCTGAGCCAAAGGCTCAAGTGAGCTTTTCTGATCAAAATTTGTCCGTTGTCTGTCGTCGTTGTCGTAAACTTTTCACATTTTCATCTTCTTCTCAAGAACCACTGGGCCAATTTCAACCAAACTTGTCAAAAAGCATCCTTGGGTAAAGGGGATTCAAGTTTGTTCAAATGAAGGGCCACACCCTCTTTCAAGGGGAGATAATTAAGAATTAGTGAAAATTTAGTGGTATCTTTTAAAAATCTTCTTCTCAAGAACCACTGGGCTGTAAATTTGAAACTTAGGTGAGACCTTCATTACATAGTGTAGATTCAAGTTTGTTCAAATCATGACCCCCTGGGGTAGGGTGGAGCCACAATGGGGGATCAAAGTTTTACATAGGAATATATAGGAATAAATCTTTAAAAATCTTCTTCTCAAGAACAACAAAGCCACGATTAGTCATATTGATATGGAATCATCCTCAGGTAGTGTAGATTCAAGTTTGTTCAAATCATGACCCCTTGGGGTAGGATGGGGCCACAAGGGGCGATCAAAGTTTTACATAGGAATATACAGAAAAAAAAATTGAAAAATCTTCTTCTCAAGAACAGCAAAGCCTTGTTAAGTCATATTGATATGGAAGCATTCTCAGATAGTGTAGATTTAACTTTGTTCAAATCATGACCCCCAGGGTTAGGGTGGTGCCACAATTGAGGATCAAAAACTTCAAAAATCTTCTTCTCAAGAACAGCAAAGTCATGTTTTGTCATACTGATATGGAAGCTTCCTCAGGTAGTGTAGATTCAAGTTTTTTTCAAATCATGACCCCTGGGGGGTAGGGTGGGGCCACAATGGGGGATCATAGTTTTACATAAGAATATATAGGGAAAAAAAACTTGAAAAATCTTCTTCTCAGGAACAGCAAAGCCATGTTTTGTCATATTGATATGGAAGCTTCCTCAGGTAGTGTAGATTCAAGTTTGTTCAAATCATTACCCCTGGGGGTAGGGTGGGACCACAATGGGGGATCATAGTTTTCCATAGGAATACATAGGAAAAAACTTCAAAAATCTTCTTCTCAAGAACAGCAAAGTCATGTTTTGTCATACTGATATGGAAGCATCTTCAGGTAGTGTAGATTCAAGTTTGTTCAAATCATAAACCCCAGGGGTAGGGTGGGGCCACAATGTGGGATCAAATTTTTACCTAGGAATATATAGGAAAAAATCTTTTCATCAACAGAAAAGCCATGTTTAGTCATATTGATATGGAAGCATCCTCAGGTAGTGTAGATTCAAGTTTGTTCAAATGATGGAGGGGGGGGGGGGGGGGGGTTAGGGAGGGTCCACAATGGGGGATCAAATTTTTAACAAGGGAATATATAGGAAAAAAATCTTTAAAAATCTTCTGCTCAAGAACAGTAAAGCCATTTGTAATATTGATATGGAAGCATCCTCAGGTAGTTCAAAATCCAAGCCCCCTCCCCTTTAAACTTTTCAATACTGAAGTGATTTGTGCTTTTTCCTAGCCAATGTGCTCAGGTGAGCGTTGTGGCCCATGGGCCTCTTGTTTTTGATACGATATATTCATTAATCTAGATACGTATCGATATACAGGTAAACTTCGGTATCTCGAACACCGGTATGTCGAATACCACGGATATCTCGAAGTGAATCAACGGTCCCAGCCGTTTTTATTATATTTATGATTTTAAAAAACCCCGGTATCTCGAACATGGAAATCTCGAATACCTCGCTTATCTTGAAGTAGATTTACGGTCCCAAGTGCTATAAACACATGCGTTATCTCGAAGTCCAACAAATTCTCACTCCACTGAATTCACACCTTAATACACAATAATCCCATTATGCTAATTTTACGGTCTGTTGAACGTTTCCGTTAGGTCTAGCACAGGCTTCATGGGACCATTGCTGATAATCACACCTTATTAGTCCTAAGCTGTTGTTTTTGGTAGTTAAATTTAATTACGCAGGCCAGGTGATTTGGAGGTGTTAATAAATTGCACTCTCAGAGATACTATGACACGATAATGAAACAGCAGCTTAGGGACGATTACTGTACTAGAAATTTAAATTATCGAAAATACACGCTTATACACATCATTACATATCAAAGTAAACACTGAACACATCAAAGTGATAATGACCTCAAGAAATTAAACAATTAAAGACATTATTTTGAGTATAAAAGTCAGTACCAAAAATCAAATCTTCAGTAAATATCATGTCCGATAAGGCAGTCTAACGAAGGACCCGGTAGCCAACCAGGGGGGATAGTTAGATTATCTGACCGTAGTGGAAAAAGAAAACTTAAAGTTCATACAATCGAAACAAAGTTTGCTTTTGTTTATTCATATTGGCAATTTCAATAAATTATTGTAGAACGATAATTCCTGTTGTTACATTTAGGCATGTGGGTATATGTACATATCCTGTTAAAGTCTTTGTGTATCACATTATATCATGATATACTTCAGACAAATTAGTACACCCGTAGTTTTGAATACAATTCATACATTGATTTCTTTTGCCACAATGGTCTCTTTAATATTGCAATAATGCATTTGTCTTCCTAATGCATGTATAATGCAGGTACTGTATATATTCTATGTCCAGCTTATAGGTGAGTCATAAAAAGATTAGTATTTTGAAACCAGGTTAAAACATCAGAGCATTGATTTGAAATTGTCAATTGATTCTGGCAAAAAGTTGTACCAATTTATAAGCGGGTCAATAGCAAATCCCTCCAAAATAACCTCAAAAAATACAACTGACTTATAGGTGGACCACCTTATAGGCAAGTATATATACGGTATAGTTTTTGTTGAATTTTGCTAACAGCAAAACACTATGAATAATGAATTTTGGAAAAAAAAGATTATTAAGTTTAATGATGCATGTATGTAGTATAGAAATATTGTTCATATGCCTGTACATGGTACAAATATGCATTTTACAGAGTGTACATATGCCAGAATCATATGGACCGCAGACTGGCCCTGGTGATTCCGTTAAAAAAAAAGAGGAAAAATCAGTGCTTGTGCTCATTGGTCATTGGACAAAGGTAACTAGATTTATTTCATGAAACTAAACATGTAAATTACTAAGATATTAAAATATCACAATTAAAATACATGTACTGATTTATATATATATATGGATATCAGTTGGTCTCCTTGATGGAGTTAAATGCATTTGTTATCCCTTTTAAGTGGATCATTTAAATATAATGCAGTTTATTTAGAAGCTCTTTATTATCTGCACTCTTCACTTTTACAGGGTGAATGCCAGAATTTTTTCAAGAACAGTCTGAATCTGACATGGAAAAATGAAGAAAAACAGCCTTCCTGTTTATAAATCTACATTCTGACAAAGGGTAATTTTGTTTAGTTCAATTAGAAGTGCACATTTAATTTCAGTTGCTTTCCTTAATGATATATTATAGCATTTTTATTCCCTTATGAACAATATGTATACTTGTAAAGCATGTATCACAAAATCTTCTGCAAACAAAGTTTTGGGTGTAGAGTGTTTGTTGTTTAACGTCCCTCTTGAGAATTTTTCACTCATATGGAGACGCCACCACTTGTCAGTGGAGAGCTGCAAATTTTTGTCCTATACTCAGCACTTACGGCCATTGAGCATTGAGGGATCTTTATCGAGCCAGCACCTACTGTGACATGGGACCTCGGTTAATACCTCTGTCTCATCTGAAGAACGGGTCTCAACGTCCCACAGTGGGATTCAAACTCGCGATGTAAGGATCAGCTTCTTTCTCCGCAACTCTAGAGTAGACGCTCTAACGACTGCATCTGCTCTACTTTGGCAACTTAGGGAGTATATAAGCATAGGAATCATCATGTCCATCTGTCTGTTCATGTGTTTGGCCACTTTTATGATTAGTTTTTTTGTTCCAATTCTGGCTGAGATAAATTGATTTAAGTCATCTAAATACAAACAAATTAAGGGAAATTACTATGGTATTGGAATGAACTTTTTGGAATACTGTCTAATTGTTCCATTGTAGTTGGTTTCTTTAATGTTGAAATAATGCATCTGGTCTTCCTAATGCATGGCATACACTGTATGCATGTGTAATGTTAAAGTTGGCTGAATGTAAAACAGTTCTTGCGTTATGACAAAGGTAAATAGATTTAGTTCATGTAACTAAACATGTAAATTATTAGGGTATTAAAATCTCAAGTTTTGAATACTGATTTACATGTGGAGAGTAGTTGGTCTCCTTAATGCAGTAATAATACATTTGGTCTCCCTTATGCATACTGTATATTATATAAAGGGGGAGTTTCGATAAGGTCGCTCAGCGGCCCACTTTTTTTCATAAAAATAAATTTCAATTTATTTTTTCAAAACTAGTTAAGAATTCAAGAAAAATATATTAACTTTTGTTATTTACATTTCAGAGGTTAATATGAGATGAATTCACAACGTAGCTGATACATACTTAGATGTACCCTCAGATCCGTTAACATTAGGCTTATGGGAAAATATAAGAGGGTGGCATTTAAAAATCGATGTTTAGAATATGAAGTGCATGAGGGACACTCACCTAATTTTTTTCAGTAATTAGATATACTCTGCACACTAATTTCTTGAAATATGATGAGTGTCACGTGTGCACTTCATATCCAAAAAAATGAAAATTGCATAAAATTTGCATATCTAAAATTAGAAGCTCCTGGTTTCTTGATTTGACTCTGTGTTAAAATACTAGGCCAAAAGTAGCATTTTTTTTTAAATCAAAGAAGATTCTCAATTATATTAACAGTAGAAAACATTATCGTATCCTATCTTCATTTCGACAGTTTTTTTTGTCGCCAACGTATAACGTTAACGTCACATTTTTAGCTCACCTCCTTGAAGTTGGGGGAGCTTTCGTAATACCGTCGGCATCAGTGTTTCAGGTAAAAGTATTTGAAGCAGATTTTTTTTTCAAGTATATCTATGCCCTATATTAATCAGAGTCACATGATCCAGCGTGTTTCCTTGTCACCAGTCAGGTTTCAGATGCTGGATTTTTAGTCAAAGAATGTCCAAGTAAATGTTTTAAAAGCAGGTTTAAGTTTTTGGAGCAGAGCAGCTGAAAGCACTTGTTGACCAGACTTGCTTTATGATGCACACTACTATATTGCTTCAGATGCTGGATATGACCTACATTTCATTAATAAGTGAGCAGGTTAAAGATTTTGAAGCTGGTCTCATTTTTATATAACTATAAGCCCCATCGTGACCAAACTTGCATTGATGATGCATCTAGAATTGCACATTACCAGACATGGTTCAGATGCTGCATCTTTCTTACATTTTCCTACTGACTGAACAAAAAATAAGTTTTCGAGCAAGTCCATTCCTTAATGTTATTCATCATGCATAGTTATATTTTTGACTTTCTTGTAAATAGAAATCCACGCTCCGACATGCTAGAGAGGCGCCCATGTATTTATGTGTGGTTGATATAGGAAACGTGGCTTGTTTTAAGTCTGGATGTCTAGGGGCATATGTCTGCTTGATTACGGATTAAACACATATCTTTGGCGTTTTCACATGTATTTCGAACTGCGCTCTGTTCTAGCAAATCATATATAATGAATTCTAGAACTCTCTAAATGAGAAGTGACTAGAAATGGTGTAAAAACTTAAGTATCTCTGGAGATTTGAGAAGCGAGAGGAAATAAGTCCTGGCTGGGATTCTCTCAGTTACGCTGAAAACATTATGCAGATCTATGTGGGCAAATACTTATAAGTTTCATAATGAGAAGGAAAATTTAATGCATTATAGATTTTTCCATCATATTACGTATCATGATAAAATACTTTTGACTGTAATCAATATCATTCATATTATCAAATACATTGCAATATACAGAAGCCAGTAGGTGCAAGGTAAAAAAAAATGTTATCTGTCAGCCGCCAGATAAGTTTCTGCCATTGAAATATCTGGCGGCCGCCAGATAAAATTGTAGTGTTTTTGCCAATCAAATTGTAGCACCCAATGATATACCTCAATGCACTTGATTGACAGAGGTACACAGACCAGGTATTTTCGAAGGCGGTGCTTAAAATCTCTGCCTTTAAGGAGGCTGGGGGGTCAACAAATTAACCATCAGATATAACTTAATTTTTTAGACATGATATCTTAAGCTGTCAACTATTATTTGGCAAAGAAAAATTTCATACATTTTTGTTTTAAAATTTGATAATTTTTGTATATCTTTATATAGAGCTCTTCTTCTGAAGGGGCCGCCGAATAATTATGTGGCGAACGCCAGATAAAATATTTTTCTTACCTTGCACCTACAATGTACTGGCTTACCTAGCAATATGATGCTTTTAAGTAAACTTTTTATTCATGTATGTATTTAAAATATTTTTTAATCTTTTTATTTCAAAACATGTTATTTAATTTCAATTTTATGATACTAAGGTATATTTTTATAAAACATGTAGTTGTATAACCTTATTGATGAAAATGTAGTGCATATAACTGTATATGACGTTTTTACATTCACCTATCTCATGTCTACATATCTTTTCATTTGCATTTTTCGTATGGGAAAATGTTAAATATTGATTATATAGTTTATGTATAAATTGTCGATTAATTATGA
This sequence comes from Saccostrea echinata, assembly GCF_033153115.1. Lineage (NCBI taxonomy): Eukaryota > Metazoa > Mollusca > Bivalvia > Ostreida > Ostreidae > Saccostrea > Saccostrea echinata. The sequence continues at coordinate 8,092,955 of NW_026889803.1, forward strand.
TGTTAAATCTTTCTATATATTTTACGTTTCATAAGTTAAATCCATCCTCTTTTAAAGAAAAGTAACATTTGACACACCAGAAAAATATCGCACCTTAAAAAACATTCGCATAAGATAAACACTATTTTCCGTAAAAAAATTGTTGAGATTGGTTAATTTATGTCTTTATTCATATTTATCCTATTTCATTTACGATTTTGACAGTTAAAAAATCCACTTTCCCCCTATGAAAATGTCTACTCCCAAAATATACGAAATGGGGGTATACTTAAATTTTCAATTATCACGTGACCGGAAAATGCGTAACATAAATTATTTTCATATTTTTAGGAAGTTTAGAAGTTTTTCTACAAAATATCAAAATTTCATAAAATTTCGTGAGGGGCCGAAAAACGGCCTTATCGAAACTCCCCCTTTAATGACTGACATGTACGAGGGTTGATCCAAAAGTTCATGGAATTTCTTCATATTTTATTTATTTATTAGTGAAAGTGGTTGAATACTGATTTACATGTGGATAGTAGTTGGTCTCCTTAATGCAGTAATAATACATTTGGTCTCCCTTATGCATACTGTATAATATATAAATTTAATGACTGACATGTACGAGGGTTGATCCAAAAGTTCGTGGAATTTCTTCTAGTGTTGTACCGATAATCAGAAAACATCGATTGTCGACAAAAAAAATGCTACTGATTCCGATGATCGATTATAGTTTTTCATAATCGATCATCGGAAACATACTTCTAATACATTTCTGGTTTAAAATTTATTTCTTCTTAATGAAAGAAAATGGCATCTGCATCTGATACTAGCCAACTAGCACGAAGCAGAGGTGATTAAGAACCGAAGATGCATATATAGGGCCTAAAAAAAATTATTTTTGTTTCCTGTAATAACCCGACCGACCCATTCAATTTACCCCCGGGTGAATTTTTTTTCTGCCAAATCTGTGTTTGCTCTTTGGTTTGATCAATCAGCTGATTCTTTTTATTCAAAAAATATTAATTGTATCTTTTATTTGAGATATAAAATATGCAACTTAGTCAACATTTACCTTAAATATAGAGTGATCAATTCCCCCCACAGCTTTTTGAAGTTCGTTTTCTGCCGCTAGGCAGCCATGTTGGGTGTCCACTGTAAATATTTTTAGGTCTAGAAAGTGTAAAAGAAGCAAAACAACAAAGAAAATAATATATTATGTATTTTATATATTCATGTTAAAGAAATAAATGAAATTATTGTAATAGTCTGCTTTTTGTATACAAAACTATGAAGAAATCCGATTATAATCGGTGAAATCGCATCAGAAGCAGTAACCAATTCCAACCGATGATCAATTATGAAAATTAACCGATGTCTCATCACTAATTTCTTCATATTTTTTTTTATTTATTAGTGAAAGCGGTTGAATACTGATTTACATGTGGAGAGTAGTTGGTCACCTTAATGCAGTAATAATACATTTGGTCTCCCTTATGCGTACTGTATATTATATAAATTTAATGATTGACATGTACGAGGGTTGATTCAAATGCTGATGGAATTTCTTCATATTTTATTTTTTTATTAAGTGAAAGTGGTTGAATACTGATTTACATATGGATAGTGGTTGGTCTCCTTAATGCAGTAATAATACATTTGGTCTCCCTTATGCATACTGTATATTATATAAATTTAATGACTGACATGTACGAGGATTGATCCGAAAGTTCATGGAATTTCTTCTTATTTTATTTATTTATTAGTGAAAGTTGAAAAAATTTTGGTTGAAAATTACAAATAAAAATATAGACACTTCTTGAATTTTTTTAATAAAAAAATATTTTAAATATTAATGATAGTAACTCTATGGCAGTTGCCATAGCAAAGGATGTTTTAAAATGCAGGGGAGACATTTACTCGTTCATTATCATTTTAATTCTTAATACGTGATATAAGAAAAAACCTGCGCTAAGTGGCAAATAAAATGAGAATTTTGTCATTATTACGATTGCTTGACCACTAATATATCTGTCTGTGAGAGTTTTACTGATTTAACTTGATATTTAGATTATTAGTTGATGATTTCTTGTTCATCTTTTAATTGTTAGAGAACGTCACATTTCAGTCAAGTTAAAAGTTTTGTTAAAATCTTAGGAACACTCTGACTTAAAGGGGTATACTACTGATACAGGCTGGAGAAAAATGCATTTAGCAACTGATTTTCCAGTGGCGTGAGAAATTTAAGAACAATAGAACTTCCATGGAGGTTGATTAAAGGTGTGGCTGCTTTTGGAGGGTCTGTTTTTCTCGTAGACAAATTAAGCGTTGATGGATGTTGACCACTGACGTACTGTGCTTGACTTTGCTACTGAAATTGGAACATCATATGGAAAGATGGGGAGTATTTTTGAAATATGAGTGTAATATAAAGATAAGTCGATTGGTGGATACCCAGGCTTTTCTTGAGAGAAAAAAAGAGAAAAAGGCAGAATATTCTGTAGAATTACTTAGTTGAATTGAACATGAGGGTGAGATGCTCCTATAACATGACATGACATACTTAACTTGACGTTACGTCGAAGTCTCCCCCGGATTTTACAACTATCAGTGTTCAGAAAGCTCATGTGACCTTATTGGTAATTGGAACGTGGTGAAATTTTCCAGTATTGTTGCATAATGACTCTATATTATAAATATGCCTATTGTTTGCTTTCATCAAATCACAATAAAATTTTAGAAATAATTAAATCCCATGAACTTTTGGATCAACCCTCGTATTAGAAAAAAGATGGATCTAAGATTGAACAGGTTATAATTCACCTGAGTCATTTAAATTACTTATTGCTATCTGTTCTTGTTCAGTCATCATGTGTCAAGTATTGTCTGTAAACTATAGAACATTTTCAGCTTCTTTTCTGGAACCAGTTTCAACTAATTTCTCGGTTGAAGTACTGTATAGGGTATTAATTTCAGGGGTTGTAATTTTCATGTTTTTCTCTCCTCTGACACGATCGCGGTTTGTTGAATTCGCAGAATCGGTATATAACTAAGGTTACATGTACCTCCCTTCAATGTCTATATCTGTTTAATCCATAGCATAGCTAGAAGGCATTAATCAGCGTTATGTATTCACTTCACGAACAACAGGGTAGATTTATATATACATCAGCAAGTTCAATAGTTATTTGAATGATTTTTTAAAACCAAAATGTCGATAAAAACATGATAATGCAGGTAACAAATACACATCGTAACATAGTTACGTACGGGTATTCAAAACCCATGACCCTAGTGTTTTGATTGATGAAACATGTAGCGTTGGCTATTAAAACAGTTTTTTTTTTTAAACAAATACAGGTTATTATCTGCTGGGTGATCTAAATTAATGTCAAGCATTTTAATTAAAATAATTGAATGACAAGTACGATTCGTAATTACTGAAATGACCATGCACTGCACATATATTTACCTATGATATCGTAGTCTATTCTCAAATTTCCAAATATAACATGTAGGTTATTGAAAACTTATTCACTGTTTCTTGAATTCACGGATTTATTCACACCGTGAATATAGCGAATATTAACACCGCGAGTTATTTTCCCCCTATACAGTATACAGACTTAATATAGAAATGATTTTATCGACTTTCTCAATCTATCATGAATTTAAAAATGTAAATATAAGCATTTAATTGTAAATATTAAACATTTAGCATCTCATAACCAGAGTTGGAAATTACTGACTGCCCGAGGCAGTCTGTTTTTCAGGTAGGCAGGGACAAACTTTAGATTAACCTCGGTGGTCGGGGTCATTTAAACAGGTAGTTCCTGTTTTCCTCCTTTTTTTTTCAGGGTATAGTAAGTCTATAGAAATTAAGTAAAATATAGTATATCAAAGGAACACTTCTAGTTAAAAATATGAGATGACCTATAGGACCAATATTGGTTACTGTCTTTAGAAAAAGCTTACCGATATATGTTCCGGTCACTGACTTTAGGCCACATGTGTGTAGTTTCTTGTTTCTCATGTATTGCTTTAGTTCTACATTAATGGTAATCTAACAACCAAGCTTTAAGATAAACGTGATGACTTTAACTTTTCAATCGTCAACTTCCCTTACTTATTCAGCAATATACCTTCATCACCTGCATACGGGGTTTATATCTCTCAGTTGATTCGATACACAAGAGCATCCACTTTTGCCGAACTTCTTGTGCTATTTTACCCGAGAAAAAAATCGAATGAAGTTGTATAGATACCTGTATCCATAGTGATCAAACTAAGAAATTTGCATGCTTGCGTTTGAAATAATACAATAACTATTAACATTAGTTCCTTTAAATTTTAAAATGAAAAAAAGTGTATTTAGGTGGCTTTCAATACCAGTACCATTGTCTTGCATGAATGTTAAAAATGTTTGACACTTTTATTTATGATGACATTTTAACGACACTAAACTCTCCTAACCATCCTGTGTTCCTAAAACCAAATACATACAAACTTCTCTATGTGGCTTGACTTCGATATAATGATACAAAACGTGGTTATGTTTTACAGTGAACATCTTTGAGGAATGTTTACCTGGGTAGAACTCACGTGACTACCAGTATTTTAAATAATTTATTCCACGGGTGGGTTCAACATAGGTCATACAGGTAAATAGCTCTTGCTTGTTAAAGGAAAAACATTGAACTTTTCATACATTTTTAATATTTTAAGTACAAGCCTAATCATGTACAAATTTCCTACTTTCACACAAGTTTTATAAATGTATAATGCATTTTTTGTCAATCGCACAAGTTTGTACAATGTTAGGCTGACAATAAACAAAAGCTTTGAAATGAATGACCGTCCTCGATTTACTATAAAAAATCACGAATTTCGGCTGACCCCTACCACATTGTATGGCTTTGCTCTTTGTATATTCATGAATTTCAGTGATAAAATTTGTTGAATCTTATGGTTTAGATATCAATTAATGATCTGAGATGGAAAATTATGCTTAATTTAATTCTTCATTTTGTCACATTTTACCGGGGCCCATAAGTGCACTCGTTCTTTAGTGTTTATACAGGTAAAAAGTTTGAAAAAATAAAAATGTGCCAACAAATGGTTTCGAACCAGGACACTAAAAATGTTCATGGTGAGAGTCTGCGGTCTATCGTTCTGGGCTATGCTGACTATGAGGACATTTGTAATAAATATAAACCAGTATGATTGAAATAGGTTTTCACGTTTTTTGTAGTTTTTTTTTCTATGAATTTCGACCCTAGGCACCGCTAAAAGAACCTTGTTTTAAATAATTGCTTACTAGATCAAAATCTATCAAAATTTCATAATTTAATTTAGGGGCAGGCAAAGGGTGATTATATTGCATCCATCGGGTATAATTTTCTTATCAGAAAATTGTAGAGATATGCAAAGTTAATTAATGACAACATTTATTTTTCCTTTTTGCCTAATACTTTTATGATTTTCACTAATAAATTGATTATTGAAAAAAAGCCTTTAATATGACTGCTGATTTTATCTCCATCTGTTAATTTTCAACACCTTTTCTCATGATTATAGTAGATAGAGAACAGATTATGATTTCTAACATTTACTAGCTTTTACAGATCATTTCCTTGAGATAGGTGGAACCAACAGTCAAATACAGACACTTTTTAGAAAAGTAAAAATCTGGCTCAGGTTAAAAAAAAAAAAAATCATTTACAGTTTTAACAATTAGTAATTTTACCTTAATTAACTGGAAAAATCTTATTTGACGAAATACAGGTCAAGAATGAAGAGTTTAAAGCCTTAAGTAGGGATTTTGGTCACGCAGGTAGGTTAGGCTTCCCGTAGAATATCACAGTGCACTCTGTGCCTTCACATCTCTGAACTACCAAAATATGACGTCATAATGGAAAATGACGTCAAGTCACTGAAATCTTGAGGTGTTATGACGGGGAGAGTGTCATGAACTTTACACTTTATTTGAAACTGCATGTAAAATGCTAGGTAGCTATTGCAAAATTCACGGGTCGTTAAAGGTTTTTTTAAGTCGTATATGTCAGAATATTTTAAAAATACACCGCTTACCTACCCTTGATTGAAATTCAGCATGTTCAAAATGCTTATGAAAAATATACTTTTGAAATGTACTCTGTTTTATACCCGTGGTTGGAGGTAGTCACCGTAGAATTTATTTAGTGTGTATAAAAGAGTCTGGCGCAGGTGAAGAATGAGGATTAATCTGAGAATTTTTGTTGAAATCTGTAAGAAGAGGTTGTTCTCTAACTGAATCTTGCTTGGGAAAAATGTGTGTTGGCTTTGTTTTAATACAGATTACGATATTGTGTGGAAAATACCCTCAAATTTGTAGGTAAGTTGAATTTCTCTGGAAATATTTTGTATCTAAGTAATACTATGACTTTTCCCAAGCACATTTCGGATACACAAGGATACGATGAGCTTATTTTTATAACAAAATGTTAATAATTATTGTGTAAATCAACTGCGCCGAAGTGATTTATATGAAACACTTCAAAAAATTATAAATGACCGTCACGTGATCAGCAAAGTCATGTGATATCATAACAAATATGTTAATACATAGCCGAGGAAATCCTCTATATAAATTGGAAGTACTTAAGTTCAATACTTTTAAATTAAAACTAAAACCAACCTCGCAATGACATATTATGTTTTGAGCCCATTTTAAAGCTTCGGGAAGCCTAAACATAGCTGCGCAATCATTACAGGTAATCTGCAGGCCCTCTCGAGAATTTTACACTCATATGGAGACGCCACCACTTGCCAGTGGAAAGCTGCAAATTCTGTCCTATACTCTGCACTCATGGCCATTGAGCAGTGAGGGGTCTTTTCATGCCAGCACCTACTGTGACACTGGACCTTGGTTTATAAGGTCTCATCCAAAGGACTGGTCTCCATGTCCCACAGTGGGATTCAAACCTGCGACATAAGGATCAACTCCTTACTTCGCGACTCTAGAGCAGACGCTCTAACCATGGCGCCACGCTTGTTACTAGCTCAGTTTTAAAGAAATCATTCAAGATATTTTTTATCAAACTTAATGTGCTGATACATATATAATTAGTAAGACCTATTCAACTATTTCAAAAACTTTTGACCTTTCCTGTGACCTTGACCTCACTTTCCTTCAATTTGCATTTTGCATGGTTTTAAAACCATTTAAAATATTGATATCTAAGGCTATGCATCTATACATAATTTGGTGAGAATTTATCATCTATATCCATTTTTTTTAGATTTCAATTTCAATTTTAAAGAAACTTTTCAAGATATTCTCATCAAACTTCATACACTAACACAAAATTTCATGTTGCATTACTATACACTCGGCAGGCATACATGTCCTATGGACATATTTCTAGTGTATTGCTATTTCTGTTGTTTGTTTACTTCCGGTCAGTAAGTGCCCTCTAGGGGCAAGCCCCAGTCCTGTTTTCTTTTCCAGGGTTGCAACAGTGCCCCCTAGAAAAACAAGTTGCACCATCCAATCAAATCGTGTTTTGTGCTGCTTTATGCCAATGAAATTAAGGCTGGACAGCATATGTATTATATTCTGACCAATGGGGTTGCCGTATTTTCAAATAATTAGGATAGACTTACCACTTCAGCATTCCTTTCATCACTGAAGTGATATACATGGTCAAAAATTGACTAACTTTCATTTTTGTGTCAACTGCAGAGCAGAACGACACTTAGAGTTCACTTTACCTGGTGTCTGTCTGTCCGTCTGTCACACCTTATATCTCCAAAATTTTGAGAGGCAGGGTTTTGATAATTAGCATTTATATATGTTTTTGAGCTCATGATACTATACTTTGAAACTGTATGAAATTCAGTTACCACACAAACTTATATTTAAATACTATGAAAATACATTGGGATCAGTATTCCACAATGAATCGTGTTGACTGACAAAGTGACAATTAAAGTAAAGACAGTCTGAAATTCCTTTCCTCCGAGGATTGTTGGAAGCACCTACATGTGTATTAATAAAATGATAAATAGTTATTCCTCATAATTTCAATTAAATTATTCATTTGAGGACTGGGGAACCATATTTTCTTTGATTGCCAGATTCTATCCCAGTCTTTTACTTTTGGATCCTTTTTTTCCTTGCAGGCAAATGCATGAACCTCCATGCTAATATTAAATTAATAGCTGACCACTCTTAGATTTATTTACCTCTTTAATGACGATACCTAGCAGGTGACATATACATTCCTTGAAACACTCTAGTTCCTATTTGATTTTCACTAATATAAAGATTATTGAAAATTAAGACTAAGGTGCTCTATAGTGATCAGTCTATTCATTCATCTGTCTGTCAAATACATATATCCCATGTTCAGAGTACAGGTGACTCTAAATACTTCAAACTTTATATTTTTTAATTAGATACATGTAGCTGCTTTGGAACATCTGAAAGGTCTATTACATTATCACTAGTTTTACTAGTTTTCTTCATGTAAGTTGAATATATTTTAAACTTTTAAATTTTTATTTTTTCCAGGTAAGAAAGAAATTCAGGAGTTCTTAAATTGCCCTTGGAGTTCTTGGATTGCATCAAACTGCTAAAAGACCTCAACAAAAACAGCGTCTTGAAAATAAAAATGAAAATATTCAGTGAAAAAAAAATGATGAAAGAGCCACTAAAAATCTTCAAGCCTTTGAGCTGAAATCTGGAAGTCAATCTGTGGACTTTACTAGTATGTCATAATTACTAAGTCATCATTTGTGTATAATAAATACACTAAACTGTAAACACTTGTTAAAATGTGTATAATTTTTAGATATAATTTGTAGCTCACAGACTTCAATAGTTTCATGTAATGTAAGTAATAATGAAAATTTCCTGTTGTCTAGCTAGATTAGAAACTATTATTGTCCAATTTTGGATATTGTGAAATAATTCATCTAGTATGCATACATGTGTGTACACTTACGTGTAAATTAATTGTTATAGCAAATTCAATCGATCATTAAGTTGAATGTTGACTAATGTTTTTCATCAAAATTGTTTACACTGAATTGTTTGTGGATTTTTCCATTTGCCCAGTCATGTCAAGGAGCACATGGCAGGAAATGCTTTCTCCTCCATTGCACCTGGTGTTTTTAGAGGTCTGTGTTTGCTCTGCTCTAATTATGTATTGTTTCAATGGACTTTAAAGCTTGATCACTGTTGGTAATCTTCATATTTCATATACTATTAGAGTACTTGAAGAAAACTGTAAAGATTTAACATACAGTATAATGCATGTATATTGCACTTTAAGTACAGTGTATGTGGTTAAGAAATGTTAAATCGTCTCATAGTGCATTGAATTTGTTGAAAATTAGAAAATGTGTTGAATTTTTTTTTAAATAATGTTAGATTGCAGATTTTTTTAAATCATGCAAGTAAGAAATTGCTAAATATTTTTTAGCTTTTCTGGACAGTCTAGATGAGTTCTTATTATATACCTAGCATTGTCATCCCAGTTAAAATTTAAGGAGCAACGTTCATTCCTAAGCTCTACCTGGACAAAATTGCATGGATTAAAGCACATTAACAGATTTACTTCAGATGCTTGACCTGATCTACATTTTCCTCATGTGTTTTTTTTTGTTTTTGTTTGTTTGTTGTTTTACATCCCTCTCAAGAATTTTTCATCCATATGGAGATGCCACTACTTGCTGGTGGAGAGCTGCAAAATTTGACCTATACTTTGCACTCAGGGCCTTGAGCAGTAAGGGATCTTTTTTGTGCCCACATCAACTGCTAGGCGGGACCTCAGTTTATATGGTCTAATCTGAAGGACTGGTCCCCACAACCCCAGTGGATTTGAACCTGAGACTTAAGGATTAAATCCTTACTCGCGACTCTAGATTACAAACTCTCTCCTTTGCGCCACATGGGGGACTCCACAAGATTAAGTGTTTTGAGCAGTCCTATTCTCATGTAATTATAAACTCTATGTTGAACAAACCTGCAAAGATGATGTATGTACATGTAAATGTTTCAGGGTACCAATCCTTGATTTGACTTAGATTTTCTGGATTAATGACCAGTTTTTTAGAGAAGGTTCATTCAAAGTAACAATATACTCTTTGGTGATCAGTAAACATAAACAGAATAGTAATGATCCATTTAGCTGATACTAGGTTAGTGTCACATTGTACTGGTATATCATGTATACTGAACTGTAAATAAGAAACAACTAAATAGGTAAAATCACAGCATGAATCATTGGATTATGTAAGAAGTGCACTATCTTGTGCTTTGGTATGGTATTAATAATAAATGTTAAACTATCATTTTTTTTTTCAAATTAACAAAGGATATGCTTGAGTGACTGTATTTTGACTAGCAGTAAAAATAAAATGATTTTTAAGCATTTGAATTATTTTGATTCATGGTCTCTGCAAGTTTAATGATAGCAAATATGTATTTTGAACATGGCATCCACATATTGCTATACTGGATGGGGCATAACTTTTACTGAATCTTAATCACAACCTTGAAGTTTTATGTAGTACATGTACTCTTGGTTTCAACTGGTCAAATGTATTCTTAAATCAGAAAGAATTTAAACAAATATAGGCATAGGTCAGAACTTCATCAATTAGTTGGAAAGCGAATGCACTCAGTGACTATATGGTTTAAAAGAAGCTTGGTATAAATAGCAGGAAAAACTACTTGAAGTCCACTGTGAACTTTGTGTCCTCAACAAAACAATATGGAGTATACTATACTTGGTTTAAAGAATAATCTATGTCTGCATTCACTTTTAGGTTAAACTGTTTTGGGCATTGAGAGTTTGTTGTTTAACGTCCCTCTGGAGAATTTTTCACTCATATGGAGATGCCAACACTTGCTGATGGAGAGCTGCAAATGAGCTATGCTCGGCACTCAGGGCCAATGGGCAGTGAGGGATCTTTTTCATGCCAGCATCTACTGCGACACTGGACCTCTGTTTGTACGAAGGACCGGTCTCTACGTCCCAAAGTGGGATTCAAACATGTGAGAAAAGGATCAAGTAACTCCACGACTCTAGAGCATTGGCTCTTTCCACTGCACCACGTGGGCGACAGCATTGAGAGTTAAATGTGGATATCAGAACAAGCTACTCTGGGCTTATACTCTCTATATATTGATTGATTGTATGTTGTTTAACATTCCTCTCAAGATTTTTTCACTCAAATGGAGACACCACCACATGCCGGTGGAGATCTGCAAATTTTGTCCTATATCGGCACTTACGGCCATTGAGCATCGAGGGATTTTTTTCGTGCCAGCACCTACTGTGACACAGGACCTCGATTTATACGGTCTCATCTGAAGGACCGGTCTCCCCATCCCACAGTGGGATTTGAACCTGCGACGTAAGGATCAACTCCTTACTTCGCTACTCTAGAGCAGACGCTCTAACCACTGCGCCACTGGGGCAACTACTCTCTATTTAAGTCACTTGTGCAATGATAAACTTTAGTTTAATTCAATGTTTTGTACTGATCATGTTGAGTCACATTAGCACAAATATCTTTCTGCTGACCTTGACTTATGACCATCCGCAACTATTCTGGTTGGAAACAATATGTTAATTAATGCATAATAAGTGAAATTACTATGAAAGAAAAATGGTCTACTTAAACCACAAGTTATATTTATAAAAAATATACACTGGTCTCCTTAAGTCATATGAGAGAAACATAAAATATTAAGGAGACCATTTTTTTCATATATTTTTAGGAGGCATTTATTATGAAAAAATAAAGCAAGAGTCGACTAAATGGTGTTCTATAGATCTTTGATCTGGTATTTCTTTTTAGAAAAAAGCAAATTTAAAAAATTTGTATATTGTCTCCTTAAGCCATATATAATGGTCTGGTCTCCCTAGTCCTTAAATCAGAGTTATATATATATATATATATATATGTGTGTGTGTGTGTGTGTGAGGGTGTGTGTGTGTGTGTGTGTGATGGATATATGCCGAATACTGTTCTATATGTAAAATTATCAGACTGTTTGAGGCCCGTTAGGGCCGAAAACAGTCTGATAATTTTACATATAGAATTGTATTCGGCATATATCTTACTTAAAACATTGCTATTTAAATGTCCAAAAGTTACCTGGAGGAGTCCAATAATTACACAATAGGAGTTCAGGCATCAATAGTTTTCTACCTGAGACCATCTAATAAGTAGACAAAAGAAAAGAGAAAGTTTTTTTTTCTTTAGACAGTAAAATCAGTGAGTTAACTCTTTTGTTTCATTCATTCAATGGCAGTCGTTTGGCTTAGCAGGAACTATGGACAGTGGTCAGGTGATGAAGGATTTTTTTATGATTCAGAATTTTTTTTTATTAAGTGCGTTTGACACTGATACAGATACAGTGTTGGATGATATCTTCAAAATGTATTTTGAGTAAAAATGCGGATTTTTATCTAAAATTTTGATTAGATGATATAATGAAAATCTTGGGTTTTAAAATTGTGGTCATTGGCGAACAAACCTCGTTAAATGAAGAGATTCGCAGACTGGTTCTCTATCAGAAATGGATTTAAATTGGCTTATTCACAGTGCTGTATCGAAAACGCTTTGCAAAAAAAAAAAAAAAAAAAAGAATGGAAAGTGTTACTTTTGAAGAAGGTTAAAACTCCAGTTTCTTCTTGGATTTGCTATTTTTAACAACTTAATTTCCTCGCGTTCGCTTTCTCTGAATTTTTTCTCCCTAACTTTTTTTTTGGTTTCTGGACAAATTAAACCTTGATTTCACTTTAGTTGTTGTTTTTTAACTACTGTCCGATTTTGTTATCACTGCCGTCCGATAATATATTATTGGACTGCTAATTATTATTATCGGACGGCTACAGGTAAATTTTTAGACTGCAAGAACAAAGGCATGACGTCACAGCAATGTTTTATATATATATATATATATATATATATATATATATATATATATATATATATATATATATATATATATATATATATATATATATATATATGGTTCACATTCTTTTAATTTTAAATTACTGTTCTTTGAATCAATAAACTACGTACATGTCAGTAGTCAGTGCACGATTATTTATTTGTTTTTTTTTCTCAAGTTGATGTGTGGTGTATTTTATTACTAAGTATGTAATAAACACAATAAAACATACCCTTTTCCACATCACATCCTTTATCAGCCATCGACCAATATCAGCCATCGGGCTGATATTGGTGTCTCGGGCTGATACAGGATGTGATATGGAAAAGGGTATGTATCACTCTCTCTCTCTCTTTATATATATATATATGTAGAACATTCTATCGTTAAAATGATACATGTATTGTCCTACGGACCCGGTTTAACGTTTTCGACTGATACATAAAAAGAGTCTTTTTATGTATCAGTCGAAAAAGATATATTTATAAACAGCTTATAGAGAAAAAAGGGTTAAATTATCGATACAATATAGTGCATATTAGAATACAAAAATAGGAAAAAGGTGACTTGATCCCAGATTTAAAAAGGAAAAAAAATGGAAAAGAGGGGGGGGGATACCCCAAGTGCCTGTGTATATAACCATGATTATAGCTCTTTCAGGAGCGGCTCCAGTATAGTTGTGAAAATGTATTTTCGTTGTGGTTGGGGTCCATGTTTTCTATGGGGGGTGGGGGGGTCCAAAGTCATATTTTATTTGTTTCAGTATATACTTTTAATAACTGAAAATTCCAGGGAGGGGGGAGAGGGTTCCCAGACCCCCTCTAGATCTGCGCATTTATTTGAAGATACAGATGTCTTGGTATTAAAGGAACTTTTTATAATTAAAATATAAAATGGTATAGAATTTCATGCATAAACATAGGTAATCAAAGATTACGAAGCTCACCTCGACGAATGTTATCTACATGTAAAGCAAATTTCACATCATATTTTTTATCTAGTTAGGGTACATCCCAAGATCAATATCCATGCAAGTTTGATTTAATTATAGACCTGCTCAAAAAACTTTTGACCTGTTTAGTAATCAAGAAAATTTTGGTCAGTTCCAACATCCAAAGCAAGTCTGGAAGTTTTTATCCTTAGATGCACCATCTATGCAAGTTTAATCATAAAAGGCCATAATATTATATAGCTACTCAAAAAAAATTACCCTGGTCACTCATCTGGAAAATGTACGTCAGATTCAGAATCCAAAGCAAGTCTGGAAGTGTCCATCCCTAGATACAACATCCATGCTAATTTGGTTAAAATATGGCTAAAATTCACTCATGTGGAAAATCTAGGTCAGATCCAGCATTCGAAGCAGGTTGGTTAGTGTACATCCCTAGATGCATCATCCATGAAAGTTTGGTCGAGGTAGGGCTTATAGTTACTTGGGAATGGGACTACTCCTAAATCTATACCTGGTCTCACATGTGGAAAATGTAGGTCAGATCCAGCATTCGAAGCAAGTGTGGTAGTGTCCATCCCTAGATGCATCATCCATGCAAGTTTGATCAAGTTAGGGCTTATAGTTACTTAGGAATGGACCTGCTCCTAAAACTTTAATTTGGTCACTCATCTGGAAAATCTAGGTCTGATCCAGCATCCGAAGCAAGTTTGGTCGTGTCCATCCCTAGATGCATCATCCATGCAAGTTTGGTCCAGGTAGGGCTTATAGTTACTTGGGAATGGACCTGCTCCTAAAACTTTAACCTGGTCACTCATCTGGAAAATCTAGGTCAGATCCAGCATCCAAGCAAGTGTAGTAGTGTCCATCCCTAGATGCATCATCCATGCAATTTTAATCCAGGTAGGGCTTATAGTTACTTGGGAATGGACCTGCTCCTAAAACTTTAACCTGGTCACTCATCTGGAAAATCTAGGTCAGATCCAGCATCCGAAGCATGTGTGGTAGTGTCCATCCCTAGATGCATCATCCATGCAAGTTTGGTCCAGGTAGGGCTTATAGTTACTTGGGAATGGACCTGCTCCTAAAACTTTAACCTGGTCACTCATCCGGAAAATCTAGGTCAGATCCAGCATCCGAAGCAAGTGTGGTAGTGTCCATCCCTAGATGCATCATCCATGCAATTTTAATCCAGGTAGGGCTTATAGTTACTTAGGAATGGACCTGCTCCTAAAACTTTAACTTGGTCACTCATCTGGAAAATCTAGGTCTGATCCAGCATCCGAAGCAAGTTTGGTAGTGTCCATCCCTAGATGCATCATCCATGCAAGTTTGGTCCAGGTAGGGCTTATAGTTACTTGGGAATGGACCTGCTCCTAAAACTTTAACCTGGTCACTCATCTGGAAAATCTAGGTCAGATCCAGCATCCAAGCAAGTGTAGTAGTGTCCATCCCTACATGCATCATCCATGCAAGTTTGGTCCAGGTAGGGCTTATAGTTACTTGGGAATGGACCTGCTCCTAAAACTTTAACCTGGTCACTCATCTGGAAAATCTAGGTCAGATCCAGCATCCAAGCAAGTGTAGTAGTGTCCATCCCTACATGCATCATCCATGCAAGTTTGGTCCAGGTAGGGCTTATAGTTACTTGGGAATGGACCTGCTCCTAAAACTTTAACCTGGTCACTCATCTGGAAAATCTAGGTCAGATCCAGCATCCGAAGCAAGTGTGGTAGTGTCCATCCCTAGATGCATCATCCATGCAAGTTTGGTCCAGGTAGGGCTTATAGTTACTTGGGAATGGACCTGCTCCTAAAACTTTAACCTGGTCACTCATCCGGAAAATCTAGGTCAGATCCAGCATCCGAAGCAAGTGTGGTAGTGTCCATCCCTAGATGCATCATCCATGCAATTTTAATCCAGGTAGGGCTTATAGTTACTTAGGAATGGACCTGCTCCTAAAACTTTAACCTGGTCACTCATCTGGAAAATCTAGGTCAGATCCAGCATCCGAAGCAAGTTTGGTAGTGTCCATCCCTAGATGCATCATCCATGCAAGTTTGGTCCAGGTAGGGCTTATAGTTACTTGGGAATGGGACTTGCTCCTAAAACTTTAACCTGGGACGCCGACGCTAACGCCGACGCCGACACCGACGCCGACGCCGACGCCGGGGGTATAGCATAAGCTCATCTCGACTTCGTCGAGGTGAGCTAAAAATGGTGGTAGGTATCAGTGGCCAATCTTTTTTCCCAAATATACGAAGCAAAGTGGCCCTATCCCTAGATTAAAAAGAAATTATTGTGCATTCATTGTTATATGAATATAAGAATACTAAAGCCAGTACAAAAAAAAACATCAAAATGAAGCAAATACAAGAAAACTGGTTTCAGTCAGACTGGTACTTAGCATAGCACAATTTAGCTTGCTACAATAAGAATCTGAAACATGGCCTAAGAGGCCTAATACTTTTTATAGAACTAGTACATGGTCTTATAGGCCTCATACTTTTTTATAGAACCAATAAAAAAATGTTTCTCAGAGAGAGAGAAGGGGGGGTCTGATTTGAAAATACATTACATACTGAAGACATTAGACATGAAAACACAATTTATTATATGGTGATCATGAGTTACTCATTTAAAAATTACATTCGTAACATACATTCAATGCCTAAAAACAAGTTTTCACTATGTATGTATTGTTGGTCTGCATCATTTATAGCAATAGACATCACTTTCATCCTTCTTTCCACTGTACAAGTGTTTCATACTTTGGCAACTACACATTCACTTTCGCTGCTCTGTTATCATTCACTTTCTTTCAAGGCGAGATACTGTTTCATTGATTCTTCAACTGTGACTTTCAGAACATTCAAAAAGGTCAAACTATGTAAAAAACAATATAACAATAGCCATTCCAACACATGAAACTGCTACATAGGGACTAAGTCTTTCTCCTATCCGTGCACACTTCCAAAATATCCCAAGAATTCCTGTTTTATTTTTGTCCAACAGACGTGGGGCTATGGATCTAATGTATGCACATGTGCATATAAGCAACAGAACAACTGTCAATAAACTTTGAAAATTAAATAATGCAGACATTTTCCCTGTAACACAGACTACTTCCGGTTACGTGTCTTTCTTTCTTAGAGTAACTTCCCTTGTGCTATTTTGAGGAGTGATGGGTCTAAAACGTGACGCAATATCCCTCGTGACTTTACCAATATTAATTCGCAGTTATATTACATTGTTGGAAATACTGCTATTAACATATAAGGTATATACCAAAGTATTTAATTTTTTTATTTCTAGAATTATATTAATATCAAAAGAAACTTTAAAGAGCATTACTTGCACTTATCGACAATCTGCTTACGAACTACTTTGTTTTGTGTATGAATTTGATTGTTTATATCAGTGGTCAGCCATTTTGTTGACAGAGGAGAGGAAAACTATTTTACGCCTGAAATTTCAACTCAAATTACAGCAATCATGAAGTGGGAATACAAAGAAGAACATCCTTTTGAGAAAAGAAGAGCCGAAGGCGAGAAGATAAGAAAAAAATACCCAGACAGAGTGCCCGTATGTTTTTTTCAATTAGGGAAAAATAATGTGTCGTAATGCAATGCAATGTCAGAGGAAATTAAAATAATGTTATGAATAATTGCAAAATTTTATCATCCTTCTGATAAAAACTAACTTTATGTATGTCATGTGAATTTAATGCATGCGAGTCTCAAGTCTCAAAGTCCGTAGAATGTCTTAATGCGCAATCGAAATGGTTCTGCTTTCCTAGGGTAGTCTTTCTGTTTGTTACATATTACATGAGCATGGTTATCTTTATATACTTAATAGATGTTATCTGGCATCCATGTTAATTCAATAAGATATTCTATATGACAAAAACAAATTGTGTGTCTTAAGTTTTTATG
The DNA here is from genome assembly GCF_033153115.1 of Saccostrea echinata. Lineage (NCBI taxonomy): Eukaryota > Metazoa > Mollusca > Bivalvia > Ostreida > Ostreidae > Saccostrea > Saccostrea echinata. The sequence continues at coordinate 8,110,779 of NW_026889803.1, forward strand.
CTGTTTTTGCTTTGTCAGCAGTTTATTTTTATTTTATTTTACAGGTCATTGTTGAAAAGGCACCAAAGGCACGCGTGGGAGATTTGGATAAGAAAAAGTATTTAGTTCCTTCAGATTTAACTGTTGGTCAGTTTTATTTCTTGATCAGGAAGAGGATTCACTTGAGACCTGAAGATGCCCTGTTTTTCTTTGTGAATAATGTCATTCCTCCGACCAGTGCCACCATGGGATCCCTGTATCAGGTAGTCTATTTAAATAATTTCAATGAGTGGTAGGATAAATGAATAAAGAACCTTTGAAAATAATAATAAATCAATAGAAGGATACTTCTGAAGCAAAACTGGCATTGTTTCAGATCTATAACCTATTTTTCAGGCGTATCACTAACCTCAAAAAGTTTATTTAGCTGTCAGTCTGTAACCCTGTTTTCTTGTCTTTCTCACATTTTTTTTTTACTTTTTTCTGCAGAATCAGTGAGTCAATTCAATTTAAACCTGGCATAATGCATCATTTGGCACATGTGATCCAAGTTTGTTCAATGAGGGATCACCTTCCTCTGAAAGGAGGGAGGACAATTAAGAAATATTAAAATAGGACAGAGTCATGTACCAGTATAAAAAAAAAAGTCTCAAGAATCAGAAAGGAAAAAAATGTTGAATAAAAGCATTTTACCATATATAGTCTATTAAGTTTGTTCAGATTATGTCCCCAAGGACTTTCAAGAGGCCAAACCAGGGTTTGATTCATTGAAACATCTGCATAAAAAATGTAAATTAAAGTTTTCTTCTAAAGAACATGAAAACCAGAATTAATGATTTAAAAGGCAAGTATCCCTACAGTGTATAGAGGTTAGGATTAAAGCAATTATGAATGTGATTAAAGTCCTTCTAAAGACCAGGAAAACTACAATTGGTCATCATTAAAAGGCAAGTACATGTATCCCTATAGAGTATAATTTTCATATTGTAGTCCCAGAGGTTAGGATTGGATTACCCTAAGAGGACAAATTAAGCTTTATCATGTTTATATAGGAATATTCTAGGACAGAATTCTTCTCATGAACTGCCAGGCATCAATTAAATCAATATTGATTTGAAGCATGTACTATAGTGTCATAATCAGGCATTCAAGAAAGATAATTCATACAGATTATTTTAAAAATCATGAAATTAATGAATTGATCTCTTCACATCAAATCAGTGGGACCTAAGTGCCATTAGGTTAGAGCTTTAAGGCCTGATGATTAAACAGGGACCATTATACAGGGTTATTTTTGCCCCTGCATATTTTCACCCTTTTAGACTTGCAAACAAGTTAGCTGCATTTTAAATTAACCCAGACAGAGTTTTGTTAAAAGAGATAATGCTTTTTTTCTTGAATTTACCCTGTTTTTAATTTGCCCATTTGCAACAAGGATCAAAGGGTCAAAATGAAACAGGGAAAAAATTTCCCTGTAAATCAGTATTCTTGTAAAGAGCAATGTGTGTTTACCTACATGTTTCAGAAACTTAGCAGAAGTAAGATTGCATAACTGTACAAGGAATAAACATTTACTCATCTTTTATGCATGAAATAAAATGTAACGCAAAGTGGTTTGTCATGTATTCTTGGAAAGTTACCATGATAATGATGCTTTTATAGATTGTCTATACATAATGATACATGTATTACCTAATACAAAGATAAACAAATTGTACATTGCTCATTTTTCCTACAGGAACATCATGAAGAGGATTTCTTTCTTTACATCGCTTACAGTGATGAGAGTGTATATGGTGCATAATGTTTTCAATGCTTGGTGATACATCAGAGAAATTTAAATGGTTTACCCACTGGACTTATGAGAAGTTTATACATGTACTTGTTTACAAAGCTTTTCAGTGCGACCTTGTACATTTTGGTTGCTATGTCATAATTTGCATCAGGTGAGAATACAGGCAAAAACAGAAACTTTATTCCATGGTGTCACTTGTTTGCTTTCCATTGTTAAATGTGTTGAAATAATTATTAACTGTTACAAATAATTCATCCTGTTAACTAGAGGTAGTATTTATATTCAGACAAGCATTTGTTTGAACTCATCAACATTTTTATGAAAAACAGCAATTTGTACCAATTTTTGTTAGGAAATTTTCAAGATATGAAAAACTTTATTTTCATCATCATCTTCTGATCTTTAAGTCATTTTTATGACTTTTTTTTATGGTAAATTTGGTGTTTGTTTAATGTACATACTTTTATGTTTATTATTTTTATTAATTGTATTATATGTAGAGTGTAAATAAAATCACAGAAAAAATATCTTGAATATGTTTTGGAGAAAAACAGAACTACTTTTTCATCGATATCTTTGAGATGGCCTGCAAGAGGAAGTAAAAGCATTATTTTTATACTATCATGGTTGAAAAGTGGATGGCATATAGTGATGAGGGTATCCGACCTTCTTTATCCTTATCATTTGGAGGTACGCTTCCCTTATCTGCAACTCTTCCTATAGCACTGAATAAAATTTAATGCGACTTTCACAGAATGTTTTTTGCAAAGTGCCATTGTGATTTCCTATTTTATGTTTCGATATGACACATACATGTATTTTGTGCTTCCCATAGTAGACCTGGACACTGCCATTCTTTCTATAATATTGGGGTACCCATCTCATATCCACAACTCCTCCTATACAACTGAATAAAATTTAGTGATACTTTTACAGAACCTTTATTACATAGTGCATTGTACACCACTGTCTTACGTTTCCATTGGACAGATACTTGTGGTTCATGGACACTGCCATTCTTCCTATAGTATTGGGGGTACCCATCTCTTATCTGCAACTCTTCTTATACACTGAATAAAATTTTATGAAACTTAGTGCCATTGTACATCACTGTTTTACATTTCGATTGTACAGATCTTTTTGGTTTCCCATAGCAAAACGTATGGTAGCAGGGTTCTCATTTTGTGAGCTTAGTGCTTACAGTACCTTTAGCTGAAAGTGTGAAAGACATGGTGACACTTTACAGTCCCCCCCCCTCCCCATTCTGGGTGTGAGATTGGCTTGGCATGGAGGTCCTGACTGTCAAATAGTAGTGTCCTAGCGAGAACTTGAGGATCTAAAAATTTGAAAGGTTTCAGACTAGATCATGTATAAGTTTAATCTCAAAGATAAAGGTAACTTAGATACACAGTAAAAAGGTGTCAGGATTATAAATGGAACCTTTCAAAAGAATGTAATGTCTAACCATTTTAATTCAAAGGGGTCAATGTTCGTGTGCAACAAAGTTTTACTTGATTGAGTGGACATTATTTTGTTGGCAATTCATTTAATGTACAGAAAATTTAATGAACTGATGATATATTCATGGTAAGATTTCACGGGATATAAATTGATTAAAGGATGTATTCATTATAACAAGAGAACTGACCTGTGGGAAAGAACAATTTTTCTGGAAAAGTCATATTTCAGTGTGAAAGTTCAGTAGTGAATGTCTATCGTATGTACATACGCATGTCTAAATATTTTTAATTTGCATATTAAAGCAAAAATTGTTTATTTTGAATTTTAAAATTTACACTCAAAGTTAGCTAAAACAGCATTTCCCCAGTTTTAGCACTGAATTTTGCAGGCCTAGAAGTCCTTCAGCACAGTGCAGCATAGCACATTTAGTTGAACTTTTGATTCTTTACCCTCGTAACATTTTATTAGTTGTGATTCGAATCCACCTTGTGCCACACTTTCTTTTAAATTTTTTAAATTCTCATCTTTTTTGTTTATTTTTTTGCTTAATGTCCCTTCTTAAGTCCTAGAATTTTCACTCATATTGAGATGCCACCACTTGCTGGTCGAGGGGTGCAAATTTAGACCTATACTTGGCACTTAAGCCTTTTGAGCAGTGAGGGGGCTTTTTCATGCCAGCTGAACTACTGTGACACAGGACCTTTGGTTTACATGGTCTCATCCGAAGGACTACATGGTCTCCACTTCCTGCAGTGGGATTTGAACATGTGACGCAAGGATCAACTCCATACTCTGGGATTCTAGAGCAAACGTTCTAACCACTCCATTACACAGGCTACTTCTTGTCTTTTAAACACTTTTTTAATTTAACTTTTTATAGGGACTTGTGTATTTTAATTCCTTCCATTTTTTACCAGTAATGTATATACATTCCTGACATAAAAGATGTTAATCTAACTAAACTGCAATTAAGCAGAACTGTACCTCAGTGGCACACTTTGAGGATAAGAACCATTCACTGTGTGTTACTCAATACAGGTATTTTCATCTGCAATGAGCTGTAATGGATTTCTATTGTATATACATTTGATCAAATTGATACTTTAGAATTTAAAGATACATACCACAAACAAATTTTCTTATCTCCCACACAGAAAAGTTACACTGGTATTTTTTCAATATTTCTTCCAATGGAAATGTAATTAAAAAATTTTAATTGTGTGAAATGATAAAAGACACTCTTGAAAATATCCCCCAGAAACTCTGCATTAAGAACTTTATACTTTTCTTAAACTTTTCAAAAAATATATTGAGCTGTAAAGATGCATTTTTCCACTAAATTTCACTAAATTATGTGGCTTGGCCTGAAATATTAAACTGTTTATCTAAACAATATCACTTCTAAAGTGAGAGAGACACATATTTTAGCAAAGATATTTGAATTTTGGAAGAGAAAAGTTTGTTTTGTGTTATTTATTCTTAAATAAATGCAATGTACATATATGCTTTCATTACATCTGTGCTTTTAGTGTTTTTCTGGATTGTTGAACTGGAATCAACTAATAATCTGCATGTGCTTTTAGAGTTTGTCTGGATTATTGAACTAGAACATATATACATAGCACTTGTATTATTTGTGCTAATATACTTGGTATTCCTTATTACGTGTAATATATATTTTTGAAGTCAGTGGGCCAGGTTTTCAAATAATAGGGCTGCACTTCACTTCCTTGGAATTCATTTACATAATATATCCATCATCAATGGCATGTTTAAACATTTTCACAGAAATGTGTTGTATAACAAATGCACATCAAGGAGGGAATATTAAGCCCTAAGAAATTACTATTACAGTGAAAATATCAAAAAAGAACATTTCAAGTTAAATATGAACTGAAAATGCATGGATATTATCATGGTACAAGTACATGGTTAATGTCTGAAAGGGTCCTCCTATCTGTACATACCAAGTGCATTAACTAGAACTAAAATCATATATAAGAAACAAATTACTACCGTATATCAGTTTTTTTCTACGAATCAGAACCTTAAACAGTATATTAAATTTACGTGAATCAAATTTTCCCTATTGCAAGTTATAAACCTATGAAGGAATTGGGAGGGAGACAGTATTTGTACATATAGAACTCTTAATTTTTAATGTAAAAATTCAGTCAATGAAATTTATGCTGATTTATTTTCCGGGATTCAGAAATTGTCGCTAACAAAGCGGAAATTGGATACACATGAAAAAATCCTAATATACGGTATATGCCTGTAGCCCAAACTCGTAGACCGAAACGGAAATTGATAAGCTTTGTGAAGACTTAAACCAATCCCCGCTGTTATTACAAGGTCATTCTTTGTGGTCCCCCCTTGACCAATGTTGATTCCACAGCATTCAGAATATGTTGTTAACTAATGACCTTAAGGTAAGTTGTGGTCTTGAATCAAGGTCACATATTCCAGATCAAGGTCATTATACCCCTACCTAGATCACCCGAGTCTTCAGTAGGATATGTATTACATGTGTACCTCATTCCAGTAGTCAAACATAGGTACCGGTAATCAAAGATTACGAAGCTTACCTCAACGAATGTTATCTAAAAGAAAGGCAAATTTCACATTATATATTTTTTTTCTAGTTAGTTTACATCCCAAGAACGATATCCATGCAAGTTTGGTTTAAGGGTGAATTAAAAAAAAATGACCACCAAACTGAATTTTTTTGGCAAAATTCAACTACTTATAACATATTTTTCACTTATATCATCATATTGCAAATGCATTCTAGTTTAAAATCCTGAAGTGGCAATGGAATAGACAATTGGATTAAAAAGTTTCAGAATTTTTATTAGTAAAATTTCTTTTGAAAAAAGAAAATATCATTACACCTTGAAAGACTTTCTAAAATACATAATCACAAGAAATTATAGTTTTTTATGCTTCAAAATGGTATAAATGATTAAATCTATACCTTGAATGAGTATCTTCTCTTGTACATGTGACAAAAAATTGGCTTTTTGATTGTTATTTTACATTATTTTTTCAATTCTGGTTTGAAAAGTTTTAATATGAAAAAAATATGAAGCAATAAAATTCCCCAAAGTTCACTTTTTTGTCCGTTCAAGTCAATTCTTTAAATCTAGGCCAAAAAAGAACTGTTATATACTAGTTCTCTTACAAAAAATACTAGATTTTGAAGTGACCCTATGTTACATTATTGTGTTGCACTCCTGACATCTGATATGTATTTTATTTAACATTGTTTTAAAAATTATAACACACAATAACCCATTCTTACTTTGTAAATCAATTTATCGTGTTGATATTTTTCATCGTTTACAGCAGGTTTTTCATATTTTGAAGACCTTAAAACATGATTATTTGCAAAGTGTAATATATATAAATTGTATTTAAAATATATGTGAAATGATGAAAAATATTCCCTGAATTGACTGTAAATTTTCTGTAATTTGTTGATAGACATAGTGTTTTGAACATCAAATAGTATCAAGCATTTTTTTTCAACTTATTTTTTAGCAAAGATAGTTAAAAAGCATCGGTAATTATGAACCAGTTTTGTTGCACTCCTGACTGCAGTAAAGTTTAAAATTAAAACCATAGAACACAAAAATTCATAAAGTGTTGGCAACATCAAGTGGTAATGAAATTGTGCAATACTTATAGTCCAATACTTCATAATTAAACAGATGAAAGTATTTAAAATTCACATTTTATCTGGAATTATACCCTATTTTATGCCCAAAAAACTAGCTTAAATGTATATTTAGAAGATAAAATATATTTTAAAGCATATTTTCCTTTAGAAGACAAACACAGTAACCCACCAGAAAAATTCTACTCATCATTTTTTCTTTATTTTTATTCTTATTGGATGATTTATAATTCTAACATATTTGTTGCACTCCTGACCAAAAGCATTGGGGCCTTTAAAGTAGAATTGTGAAGTGAAAATTACATAAGAACTTGTTCTGTTGTTTCAGTGAAGTTGAGGAGGAATTTCTTGAATTTTATGACAATGTTTTAGTGTGTTTATTTTTAACGTTCATTAAATAAATCACAAAAAAGATAAAAACACATCTGAATTGATAAAATTGAAAAAGGAAGGATTTTAATAATAAAACTGTCAATAATTTAGCATTAAATTATACAAAAAGATCATTATTAATTAATGAATACTTCTAAGCATGAATAGAAATCTTTTCTTCACACAACTTGAATCTTTAAAAAAATGTGTTGCACTCCTGACCATAGAAATATGGATCTGAAGCACAGACAGATCCTGTAATTGATAAATCTATTTGGTAAAAATGTTCTTAGTGTCTTTGTTTTCCAGAATAAAAATCAGAAAATCATATAATGATAATAGTTTTTTCATGCTTGGGAGCAAAACATCAAATGTTGCACTCCTGACATTTTTGGGTATCCACATATACTTGACTCTCATTAATGCTGCTTGTGATTTATATAACATTTTTAAGTTTTAAAATGTATATCAGTTATTATTTTACACTTCCAAAATTCTTTTTTGTCTTAATTTTCTATGAGAATTTTACAATTGATGTTTTTTTGGCAACACTACATTTTTTCTGTTGCACTCCTGACATGGTATAACATTTTTTTAAACATCAGCCACGACCACAACTTGAGTAAACAAAAGTTATGACAGTCCACATTTAAAGCTCAATACTTTGAATATTATCAGGAAAGTCTTTATTTTCAACATGAAGCATTATTTTTTATTTCACAGATCTCCAAAAAATATTGAAATTTCAAAATGTCACAAAAAGGTGTTGCACTCCTGACAATTTTAGCATCATTTTTGGGCATAACTTTTTTGTTAATTGAGATATCAACGAGATATTTGGCAGGTATTTAGACACTATCTAAAGACATATGCTGAGACATAGAAATCTATTTTCATTGCATGTATTTTTAGTGTGGGTTGATAAATATGCGTTTGGTCATTTTTTTTTTAATTCACCCTTAAGTAGGACTTATAGTTACTTGGAAATAGACCTGCTCAAAAAACTTTTAACCTCTTTACTGATCAAGAAAATTTTGGTCAGTTCCAACATCCAAAGCAGGTCTGGAAGTTTTCATCCATAGATGCACCACCCATGCAATTTAATCATAACAGGTGATATTATATAGCTACTCGAAAAAAAATTACCCTGGTCACTCATCTGGAAAATGTGGGTGAGATTCAGAATCCAAAGCAAGTCTGGAAGTATATCCATCCCTAGATACATCATCCATGCTAATTTGGTTAAAATATGGCTAAAATTCACTTGTGGAAAATCTAGCTCAGATCCAGCATCCGAAGCAGGTTGGTTAGTGTACATCCCTAGATGCATCATCCATGAAAGTTTGGTCCAGGTAGGGCTTATAGTTATTTGGGAACGGACCTGCTCCAGAAAATTTAACCTGGTCACTCATCTGGAAAATCTAGGTCAGATCCAGCATCCGAAGCAAGTGTGGTAATTTACATCCATAGATGCATCATCCATGCAGGTTTGGTCCAGGTAGGGCTTATAGTTACTTGGGAATGGACCTGCTCCAGAAACCTGGTCACTCATCTGGAAAATCTAGGTCAGATCCAGCATCCGAAGCAAGTGTGGTAGTATCCATCCATAGATGCATCATCCATGCAAGTTTGGTCCAGGTAGGGCTTATAGTTACTTGGGAATGGACATGCTCCTAAAACTTTAACCGAGACGTCGACACCAGGGGTAAAGCATAAGCTCATCTCGACTTCGTCGAGGCGAGCTAAAAAAAGTGCTTCAGCCTATCCCTACTGAGTTGCATTTATCTTGGAAGATGCATCATACTAGATCCTGTTCAACTCTGGTAGTTAACATTTTGATATTAATTCACAGAAATAATTAAAACAAAATTTTGTTCCAAGTTTTTAATAGCTTCTTTTTTTATCATGTGTTTAAGAACATGAAAGACCATTTATAGATTTATCACATTTGAGATTCATTCTGAGTTAACAAAAGTTAACTTTAAAGTAAAACATATAATCATACAGACAATTTCAGTAATATTATTAATTAAAAAACTGATCTTGTACTCCAGTAATCACAATTAGACCTAGTATCTTTACTCCTTGAAGTTAGATGTACATGTATAACTATGTAAAAAATATTCTTCATTAACAAAAAAATACCGACAAGACCTTTCAAAACAATATAAGCTATACATGCATCCCTCCAAGGCAATTTTGGACATTCTTTCTATTTCAAATGCATTCAAAAAATTCTGAGATATTTATGACACTTCATAATGACTAGATAACATTGTTTACTAAAACTGTTGTTGCTACATGTATATACAATTAAAAGCTTCGTCGATTGAAAAAAATAAACTGAATTAAAGCTGTCACTTAAATAGGAATAAAACAATTTTTTCACATTTAGACTGCTTATACATATATACAGAATACTAGTAAATAGTCTTTCATAGTGTATAAAGATGATAAAGCACCATATTATATGATACATGTCTATTTTGTTTGAGATAAACTATCAGCAAATCAGGGGAAGATTTAAACAAGAGGCCCATGGACCACAATGCTCACCAAGTCACTATGGCCCTGCTTTTCATAAACAGATTTTCCCCATATAATTCTATGATAAACCATTGTGGCCCTACCCTACCCCTAGGGGGTCATGATATGAACAAACTTGAATATACTACTTGAATATGTTTCCATATACACATGACTAGTCATGGCTTTGCTCTTCTTGAAATGATTTTTCCTACATATTCCCATGTCAAAATTTGATCACCCATTGTGACTCCTACACACCCAAAGGGGCCATGATTTGAAGAAACTTGAATCTACACTACCTGAGGATACTTCCATATGAAAATGACTAATCATGGCAAGCTGTAATCTTGAAAAATAAGATTTCTCCTGTATATTCCTCCATAAAACTTTGAGTGCTAATTGTGGCTCTGTCCTTCTCAAAATTTGAACAACTTGCATCTAAACTACCTGAATATATTTCAGTGAAGACATGACTAACCATGGCTTTACTGTTTATGAAAAGAAGATTGAATTTTCCTAATATTATCATGTAAAACTTTGACTGCCAATTTTGGTCCCACCCTACCCTCAGGGGTCATCATTTGAACATCACCTGAGAATGTTTCCATATAAATATGACTAAGATCATGGCTTTGCTGTTCTTGAGAAGAAGATTTGTTAAGATTTTTCTTATATACTCCTGTGGTAAACTTTGATTGCCTTTTGTGACCCCACCCTATCCACAGGGGTCATGATTTGAATAAACTTGAATCTACACAATGTAATGAAGCTTTCACTTAAGTTTCATCTTTTCTGGCCCACTGGTTCTTGAAAAGGTTTTTAAAAAGATCCCATTAAATTTTCACTAAATCTTAATTATCTCCCCTTGAAAGAGGACATGGCACTTCATTTGAACATAAACTTGAATCTCCCTTCACCCAAGGATGCTTTGTGGCAATGTTGGTTAAAATTGGCCTAGTGTTTCTGCAGAAAAAGATAAAAAAGTGAAAAGTTTGTGACAACAGACTCCCTTCGATCAGATAAGCTCACTTGAGCCTTTGGCTCAGGAGAGCTAAAATCATTTGAACTGGCATCTCAAACATACAATCAAAAACCACACTCCTGCAGTCATTCTCTTTCAGTGGATTTTCTTTATCCAGAGGACTTTTTTTTGGCTTTTATATCACATTACTTCTGTTACATATACAAGTATTTCCATACTCATAATTCCATGTAAATAGTGTTAAACTCAGCTAACACTGTATCAAAACATCAAATTTTCAAATATCATGTAACTTGCTTTTGTAAGAAATAAATTCAGATAATTTCCCCTATGTTGTAATTCAATGAAAAAAAAAATGTTAACATCATTCACTCTACATTTCACCTATTCAAGTATAAAGCATACATTTACATGTTAACAGTGCACTCAACAAACTGTACAACACTATAGATGAATTTTGAAGAAATGACACATCTAAAAAAATGCGGTTGTTTATTAAGGATCCACAAATGAAATCATGATATACCGCGTCCCTTTGGTAACAACAAGGCCTTCATGATAATGAGTTAGTCGTCCCGGATGCATCAACATCCATCCTTTTCGTGTTGCTGTCACGCTGCAATTGTATCGTATAAAGCGACATCCTCCTCCCTATATTGGAAATTCAAAAAGTTATTTCTTTACTTCTGTACTTCTAGTTCTGAATTTCTTGCAATACATCGGTTTAAAAATGTAAAGAAAAAGAAGTTGGGACTACCAAATAACTTCAACATAACCCTGATATTTGAGATATCAGTGTTCAAGAGAACGAAGTTCAACTGTATTTAGTTTGCCATATATTCTTTCAAGATAAGAAAAGGAAAACATATACATTTTGGAAATGAATTTTGAGAAACACATGTATAAAACATAGGTAATCAAAGATTACGAAGCTCACCTCGACAAAGGTTATCTATAAGTAAGGCAAATCTCACATCATATTTTTTTCTAGTTAGTGTACATCCCAAGATCAATATCTATACAAGTTTGGTTTAAGAAGGACTTATAATTACTTGGAAATAAACCTGCTCAAAAAACTTTTAACCTGTTTACTAATCAAGAAAATTTTGGTCAGTTCCAACATCCAAAGCAAATCTGGAAGTTTTCATCCTTAGATGCACCATCCATGCAAGTTTAATGATCATAACATGCCATAATCTTATATAGCTACTCCAAAAACATTACCCTGGTCACTCATCTGGAAAATGTAGGTCATATTCAGAATCCAAAAACAAGTCTGAACGTGTCCATCCTAAGATAAATCGTCCATGCTAATTTGATTAAAATATGGCTAAAATTCACTCATCTGGAAAATCTAGGTCAGATTCAGCATCCGAAGAAAGTGTGGTAGTGTCCATCCCTAGATGCATCATCCATGCAAGTTTGGTTCAGGTAGGGCTTATAGTTTCTTGGGAATGGATCTGCTCCAAAGACTTTAACCTGGTCACTCCTAGGTCAGATCCAGCATCCAAAGCAAGTGTGGTAGTGTTCATCCCTAGATGCATCATCCATGCAAGTTTGGTCCAGGTAGGGCTTATAGTTACTTGGGAATGGACCTGCTCCAAAGACTTTAACCTGGTCACTCATCTGGAAAATCTAGGTCAGATCCAGCATCCGAAGCAAGTGTGGTAGTGTCCATCCCTATATGCATCATCCATGCAAGTTTGGTTCAGGTAGGGCTTATAGTTACTTGGGAATGGATCTGCTCCAAAAACTTTAACCTGGTTACTCATCTGGAAAATCTAGGTCAGATCCAGCATCCAAAGCAAGTGTGGTAGTGTCCATCCCTAGATGCATCATCCATGCAAGTTTGGTTCAGGTAGGGCTTATAGTTACTTGGGAATGGACCTGCTCCAAAGACTTTAACCTGGTCACTCATCTGGAAAATCTAGGTTAGATTCAGCATCCGAAGCAAGCATGGTAGTGTCCATCCCTAGATGCATCATCCATGCAAGTTTGGTTCAGGTAGGGCTTAAAGTTACTTGGGAATGGACCTGCTCCAAAAACTTTAACCTGGTCACTCATCTGGAAAATCTAGGTCAGATCCAGCATCCGAAGCAAGTGTGGTAGTGTCCATCCCTAGATGCATCATCCATGCAAGTCTGGTTCAGGTAGGGCTTATAGTTACTTGGGAATGGATCTGCTCCAAAAACTTTAACCTGGTCACTCATCTGGAAAATCTAGGTCAGATCCAGCATCCGAAGCAAGTGTGGTAGTGTCCATCCCTAGATGCATCATCCATGCAAGTTTGGTCCAGGTAGGGTTTACAGTAACTTGGGAATGGGACTTGCTCCTAAAACTTTAACCGGGATGCCGACGCTAACGCCGACGCAGACACCAACGCCGGGGGTATAGCATAAGCTCATCTCGACTTCGTCGAGGTGAGCTAAAAATCTTCATGTACAGTGTATATTTTTAAAATCTTTAATGAAAATTAATCTAAGCATCATATTATAAGTTTTTTTGATAAACTGATATCAACAGCTACATCGCCTGCACTATTACAATCTAACCTGAATATACTTATTCAGATATGCTTTTGTCTGCTGTCCTTCAAAGAAGTTATTTGAAGATAGGTACCAGGCAGGCCAATTATAATATCAATTTTACCATGTAAAATATACTGTACATTATACTGACCTCAAAGTCCACTTTAGGTGTGTTAAGAGCAATGTTGATGGTGAATGTTGAAGAGTCATGATGTGGACGTAATCTGTCTTGCTCGTCTGGTCTATATCGTACCACAAAGTTCATTATTGCTCTAGGAGGCTGAGAAAATTACAGAAATCTTTACAAAACATTCCACATGTGCATACTTTTAATTTGCAAAACTCTTGTGAATGGTAAACATCATAATAAACTATTGTGGTAAGTACTGAACATTATAAAATTATTGACTTTTGATAAAGTTTACTCGTGACTGTAAGGACCTGGTCAGATATTGGTTAACCGAGGCAGAAGACTGAGCATAACCAACACCCGACCTGGTCCATATACTCGTGACTATATGGACCTGGTCAGGTATTGGTTAACCTCGGCCTTCTGCCTCGGTTAAACATTACCTGACCAGGTCTAATCATGAGTAGACCGAATTAAAAAGTCAATAACCATTTTATTTAAAATCAGGAATTTTACATCTGTTATTCATTTTTAACACTATAGATATTGTCTCAATCAAAAATAATAGTCATGATATAAAATGTTTTGTTGCAACATATCATAATTACATACATTTCATCGGATTAACGACTGTTTATCAAGATGGTGAATAATATTATATTGCAAATACACAATCATTAACTATTAAAGGAACTTAGTCTCTTCGATACTGGTGTCTGCATTATTCACATTACGACAACACATGCTTTAAAAATTTCATTGGTTGATAAAATTGTAAGCAAATCTATGGTTGGTAAAGACAGAAAACCAGAGTAAACCTCTCGAAACTTCATTTTGAGGTGAACTAACTCTGAGGAAAGAGAGTGTGGACCAATCAGAGAGCATCAAAATTCTTGATCATTAATGTATTAACTTACATGAAATTGTTTGTTTTTTTATTTTGGTCAGATTTTTATTCTTCTTTCATCTTTGACTAAATGTTTACACTAGACACAGACTTACATCACTGTGGTATCCTGCGAATGCCTTCTCCTGTAGAGGAGATACATACACCTTAAGGAAGTGTAACCACTGCTTCTCCAGTCCTATCTGGTTCATATGTGTGTCTACGGTGGGGACATTCTCGTACCCTGTAGCCAGACGGGGATCCTATAGATGGGAGGAAAAAACATATAAAATCAGATTTAACAAACAAACTTTGACAAGACAATGTTGGACTAAAAAGTGTTTCCCGAGAGTTAACATGAAGAGACACATCTCCCAGAATAACTATGAGGTCTGGGTACTATAATTAGCCTGAATTACTTTATTGTGGTACTCACCTCATTTTTGCCACCTGACCACTGATTAGCATGCTCCATTTCAGCCACGAGATCATCAGCAAACCTGTTGCTCACAATGGGGAACCAGAAAACATCTGGACAGGGCTGAAAGGAGTTCAACAAATGGTTTAAACTTGATATGAATTTAGTGATAAAATAGTTTAGAGTATTTTTATTGATAAGAGTTTAAAAGTGGGTGATTCATAATGAATATTATTTTTTGTAATAATGTAATAGGTATATATTCATGATAAACATTATTTTTTTTGTAATAATGTAATATTATAATACCTGCACCAGTTGATTGATACCCTCAACTTCTAGACTTTTGGAATAATTTTCATGAATGTACTTCTGTTCCCAATCCTGAAATAAATTAAGAAAGTATCTATTTAAAATTTCTTACAGACACAATTAGAAATCAGATTGAATTCTTATGTGATTTAAGTTTCTTAAATGCAATAATCAGAAACAAGATAGGGTGTCTTTAACACATAAATGACTGAAATCCTATACTTGACCTACAAAGAATTTGGTAGTTTTTCACCAAAATAATAAATTGGTATGCTTACGTAGGGGTTTTGAATGATTTGATAGAGGTCATTGTGAAGATGAGAAGTCTCCATATCATCGTACTCAACAAGATGACCATGGATTTTTCTGTTGGTGGCATACATAAAAATACCCTGTAAAGAAATATACATACAGTAAAACATGGTTATAATGAACATAATTAAATTGAATTCATGCTTACAGTGAAGTGATTTTCATTCCCTGTAGTTTTAAAGCAAATTTATTAATGTACCGAATATTATGAATCAAAATTATTCCTCACTGGCACTTCACTATAAAATGTTTTATTGTATACACATGTACATCTGTCAGAATGTGATTCAAACACTTTAAAGTTTATATCTGTTTCACAAACTGTTATTTTTTCTCTTTATTCACCATTTCTATTTAGTAATTTATAAAAAGAAAAACAATACCTGAATTAACTGTACAAAAAACACAAACCCTTTGCCTGAGTCCTCCACAGAAGGCCATGTCAGCTTCCTTTCCCTCTGCCACAAAGATATCCCGGAGATCTTTCATTAGAGAGCCATGAATGAGATAGGACCCAGTGATGTAAGGAACATTCCATAATCCTCTGAAACATCAGTAACAGAACACTGTAGAAATCTATAGCAAGCATTAAACATTTATTCCTCTAACATCTCACAGCAAATTTAAAGGTGTCATGAACCAAAGAAAATATGGTGTTTGATACATGTACTTTACATTCTGGTGTTTATAGCAGAAATGTCAATCTCATTTCAACTTACTTTTAAACATGTGCAAACACAAAACATGTACCATATATTGACTTCCTATGACCTTGTACATGTATAGGAATGCATAACCGTACTCGTCAAGAAATTCTTAACCGTAATCATCAGTTATACTGAGTAAATAATCATTCATGAGTCAGATAACTTGTCATATAGAACAAGAAGTCTGTGAGCCAATGCTCACTAATAATACCCCCGCTCTGATGTGAATACACAAGTTCAGTTACAGACAAACACAGTGATAATCAGGAAATTGACATTGGATTAGTAAAAAATGAATCCCAACATATGGCATGCCTAAACAAACATTGTGTTAAGATTTCAAGCACCTGCGATAAGTAGTTGCTGAGAAAACTGCGACCAAAATTTGTTATGTATGGTACAGACAGATGCAGGGATAAACAGGAAGTTGACATCAGATTTGTACCAAAATGAATCCCATTATATGGCATGCCTAAACAAAACTGTGCTAAAATTGCAAGCATCTGCAATGAGTAGTTGCTGAGAAAACTACGACCAAAATTTGTTATGTATGGTATGGACAGATGCACGGATAAACAGGAAGTTTACATCCGATTTGTACAAAAATGAATCCCACCATATGGCATGGCATGCCTAAACAAAAATTGTGCTAAAATTTCAAGCATCTGCGATGAGTAGTTGCTAAGAAAAATACGACTAAAATTTGTTCTATATGATACGGACAGACACACGAATAAACAGGAAGTTGACATCGGATTTGTACAAAAATGATGAATTCCAACATATGGCATGCCTAAACAAAGAGTGTGTTAAAATGTCAAGCACTTGGGATGAGTAGTTGCTGAGAAAACTGCGACCAAAGTTTGTTATGTATGGTACGGTTAGACACACGAATAAACAGGAAGTTGACAACGGATTAGTACAAAAATGAATCCCACCATATGGCATGCCTAAACAAAGAGTGTGTTAAAATTTCAAGCATCTGCGATGAGTAGTTGCTGAGAAAACTACGACCAAAATTTGTTATCTATGGTACGGACAGATGCACGGATAAACAGGAAGTTGACATCCGATTTGTACAAAAATGAATCCCACCATATGGCATGCCTAAACAAAGAGTGTGTTAAAATTTCAAGCATCTGCAATGAGTAGTTGCTGAGAAAACTGCGACCAAAGTTTGCTATGTATGGTACGGACAGACGAAGTTGACATCCGATTTGTACAAAAATGAATCCCACCATATGGCATGCCTAAACAAAGAGTGTGTTAAAATTTCAAGCATCTGCAATGAGTAGTTGCTGAGAAAACTGCGACCAAAGTTTGCTATGTATGGTACGGACAGACGCACGGATAAACAGGAAGTTGACATCAGATTTGTACAAAAATGAATCCCACCATATGGCATGCCTAAACAAAGATTGTCCTAAAATTTCAAGCATCTGCGATGAGTAGTTGCTGAGAAAACTACGACCAAAATTTGTTATGTATGATACGGACAGACACACGGAAAAACAGGAAGTTGACATCGAATTCGTACAAAAATGAATCCCACCATATGGCATGCCTAAACAAACATAGTGCTAAAATTTCAAGCACCTGCAATGAGTAGTTGCTGAGAAAACTGCGACCAAAATTTGTTACGGACAGACAGACAGACAGACAGCTAGACAGACGGACAGACAGACAGACACACAAGGGTAAAACAGTATACCCCCCTCTCCTTCGGAGCGGGGGTATAATTAACTCTTCCATGAATATTCAAGTCTCATTCTTGTTATATGCAATATATTACATGTAACTGTATTCACTGTATTTACAAGTATGCCTGTAACTGTTTATATATGTTAAGGATTATTGTAGGATTATCTATAATATTACTTCACACTCTTCACCAAATACAGATACAATAAATGATCTAGATAAAAAACTGACAAACACATATCTATGCATTATCTTACATTTTCCTCTTTTCCACAATGTCTATGTAGTCCTCAGATCTCACATACCAGCCATTTCTGTCCACAGCTCCCCAGAAATTGGACCACAGTTTGTAAGGGCGGGTCAAAATGGGTGCCAAAACAGTCCTAAATACAGGTAATAAGGCAATATGAATGACTTAATCTTTCTGTTAGTGTTACAGTATTTCTAAAAATTGCATTGATGGATAATTTTGTGAAAAGGGCTGAAAATTATTGTTTTACAGTTGACAATGTCTCCAAGGATTACCTGTTTTGCTCTATAAGATCTATCAATGTATCTGGGTCAGTGATTTGAGCATAGACATCCACAGAAAACAAATATTGGTCATTCTTCTGTTTACACACCTCACTGAAATAAACATTACTTTTCTTTATTGGAAGAAAAATCCATCTACTAAACAAGATCTTCATTATTTAATCATAAAGCCAATCAAATTTCAAAATATAATAAGAAGATCATATATTTTATTTCTAGATTGAAACAATAGACTATAGTAGACTTAGCAAATTTTCTCTAACTTTTAGATTACAGTTGGCACACGGGGCTCAACATTAACGTTTGAACAATTGTCCTTGTCTGGTTCATTTAGTGATTGGACAAGTATAACTCCAAACACTTGCCTGATCAGACAAGTAACTTTTTTACCATTATGGAATCGTGTGAATAAATCCCCACAGAATTCATACAATGCAATATGCAATATCTGTAACAGATTTATTTTTCTGTTTAAATACAGATGAACTTTGGTATCTCGAACACCAATATCTCAAATACCATGGATATGTCGAAGTGATCTGGAAGTCTCAACCACATATTCCTTTAGTATTTTACCCTTTTTCTAGGTCCCATGGAGTTCAAGATAATGAGGTTTGAATGAAATTTTTTATGTCAGTGTTTGTTTTACTGCTACTTCAACCATAATAGAGTTCGACAATTTTCTTCATATTAGGGGTGAAACGATACACCTCCTTCACGGTTCGATACGTATTGTATAATTTTGTCTCGGTTCGATTATTTTCGATATGATACATTTTGATAGAAGGAAACAAATTCAACGTTGTTTTATGCTTTCTTTTTCTAAATCTAGTCACATATTTTACGAATTTTATTTGCAAATTGACTAGAAGAAATTGATTAAAATTATTTGACTGTCAAAAATTATTTTACAAGCTATCAGTCATCAAAAATTAACGTTTTCTATACTTATTTATACTGAGTAACGTGTTTTACCTTATGCCAAACCCGACTGAATAACGATCCCGACCGAAAAATGAACCGAACCGAAAATTAGAGATTTTGCACCGTGTATCAAACCGAGAAAAAATACCGCGGTGAATCGATACCGCGGTGAACCGTTTCACTCCTACTTCATATCTGTTCAGAATCAGACAAGTTAAGAAAGCATTCGGACATGTTACATTTTTTGGCAACTCGTTCAATGGATAAGTGGATATTTTAGTTAATGTTGAGCCTTGGCACAGTACATCATTAACACATGATGCATTATAGTTATATACAGTTGAACATCAATATTTCAAACACTAAATACCAGGGATATGTCAAAGTGATTTAGAAGTCCCAACCACTTACAAGTATTTTACCCCAATATCTTGATTCCTCTGATATCTCGAAGTTTTTTCTCGATCCCACTGAGTTCGAGATAATGAGGTTCGACTGTATACTGTTTAAAATAAATTCTTACATGGCCCAGTTTCTAGCAGCAGGTTCATGGATTCCATCAGATGGCATTAACACAGTGGTAGATCTGTACAGGTCATTGTATTTTTCCAGGAAATTAGCCACATCCTTGTTGTGGAACTCCACCTATCAAGGGAGATAAATCTTATTCTACACTGACACATATTTGTAATAAAGTTGATTCAATTGTTTAAATTTGATTTCGGTTTAGTTTTGTGGATTTAATTATGTCTACATTGGGTTACCATAGAGGTGTATGGAAAGTTAGCCTTTTTAAAAGGAGTATATACAGATGAGTATATAAGTGACTGGTTAGGCCAGAGTGGTCAGATTAGGGAGCCAGATGCCACGTTCTTGCAGGTTCTATACCTTCTAAAGTTGGTTAATATTTCACTTATAAGGACTACTAACCCCTTCACTACACGGGTGGCCATTGGAATATGGAAAAATTGTTAGACTGGCATATATTTATTTTCCCTATCTGACTATGCAGTAAGCATGTTTATTTTGTTCAGTTTGTAAATTTGTAAGTATGCAAATTTGATATGGTTTTTCTATGTATAAATTTGATTTTGAGGTTAGTTAAATGTATAATATTTTCAGTGCATGAGGGGCGTTTGGTACATTTTTCTTAATGGGGAACAGTTCAGAGTCATGTGTGACGAGAACCAACATTAAGGAGAGGCATGTGGGTATTGAAAAATGGATTTTTTTTTAAGTGTAGGGACGAACTACATTCGTTTCAACCGGGAGTGGGGGACCATGGAGTCCGGGGCTTAGGTTGGAGATTTGCATCCTGTTGGAGAAGGTAGTCAATTGTCCGCCTGCTTGTTTGTCAAAGGGAAGGATCAGCAAGTGGTGGCGGGAAACAACAAGAGTTCCTTTCAGAGCGACTAGTGAAACATGTGAATACATTTTACTTGTGAATTAATATCTTGAAATTATAATACATCTGATGCGCTATGTGATACAAAGACTTTAGACTTTAATATAATTCAAGTATCAGATATTTGATAATTTAATAACTTTATTCAAATTTATTTTTGTTTTGGGTGTGGTGTGACGGGAGGGAGAGAGAATATTTTTATTACTTTTTTTGTTTATTTTCACAATAATTTTTTTTTCGTTAACTTTCATCTCAGCTGTACAAAATCTTGTTACCATTGGCACATTTTGTTAATAAATCTAATTTCACAGACACCTTTCAGATTTCATGAATTCCCTGATAAAATGTAGAACAATCTGTTTAAGAAATAACTGTCTAGTTTTTTGGTTTTATGTTATGATCAATCAGTTTGCTTGTGTGATAATTTGCATAAATGCTGAATGCATTCATGCCTGAAATTATTCTGCAAGCAAACTGATAGATCATCATCACAAAGCCAAAATACAGAAATTTTTTTTTCTTATAGTTACATTTTTACCTGATCCTTGATGCAATAGAAAAAATATTTTCATTCAATATTGAATAATAAGCAATCTCAGCAATCCTCGCCCAGCGTGTACTGTGTAGCAACACAGAGAAAGCAGCCAGTTAAATTCTTTGATGTGCTGAGCAAATCGCTTTATGAGATTAAAAAGCTATTACCTTATTTGTAGTGTTATTTT
Source organism: Saccostrea echinata (assembly GCF_033153115.1). NCBI lineage: Eukaryota > Metazoa > Mollusca > Bivalvia > Ostreida > Ostreidae > Saccostrea > Saccostrea echinata. The sequence continues at coordinate 8,132,155 of NW_026889803.1, forward strand.
TCCTCTTTAAATGAATACTTTTTACTAAAGGAATAAAAAAAACTCTAAATCAAAAAACATAATTCAAAAAGTGTTAAGAAAAAAAATTATAATAACTGTATCACATACATTATTATGAATGAAAAGGTCCATTCTTGACTTTGGATATTTCAGTTCGGCTATTCTTTCCAGGAACTCTTCTGCAAATGGTGTTGGTTGTTCAAAGAAAAGTGACAATAAAACAGTAGGGAATTCTTCATCCTGAAAAATACCAGATAAAATGTATATCAAATGGCCAATAAAAATATAAAATTGATTAAAAAATTATCTAACATACCAATTTGCCCATTTACTAGAGAAGACTAACTTCTTTTACATCTCACAAAGAAGGAAAAAGAAATGAAAATTTATATTCATTAGGTTACTTTTAAATCTTTGATGCTGATGGTTTCTTCCTTGCAGGAAAGACATCCACTCTGTGAGGTCCAACCATCTACCAGATAATTAGCAATTCTGTTAAACTGAGGCTGAAAAAGGATGACCAAACATGGCAAAATTAAATATTTAGTAATACCAGTTTTTAATGCTACTTTTGAAAATACTCTATTTTACTACAAATCAGCAGAGACATGTAGATGGCTTGAACCGATGTTGGTTGTCTTACCTTGATTGGGCCATTTCCATGCACCACAATCGGAGTAGTCCCAGTTTTAACATTGTAGGCAAAACTGTGGTCACTCTTGAATTTGATAGTAACATCATCTAAAAGGGAAACAATAACTCTCTGTCAGGAAACTCAAGTATGTGATAAAAGGTGCATAAGAAAGGAGCAAAAGAATTTCATTTAAGGATGGGGAACAGCTCTTCATTACCTAAAGCTCCATTCAAGTTTTGGAAAAGATCTGATTTTACATCAAGCTTCATGTTCCATTTTTTCTGAAATACAAGGTAAAAAAGGTCAAATTAGTTTGCACTTGATTTGCACAATTCCAGTATCAATTTATAGCAATTAACCTTTCAGATATGCACATTTTGGGACAAATAGAAATTTATTATGTATATCTATGGCAATGTATCTGCACAAACATTCCATTTATACAAGGGGTTATCAAAAAGTTTGTGGACTGAAGCGATAAAATAAATACTACATAGGCTGTGCCTACAATATTTATAAGGAACATAAAAATCAAAAGTTTAAGAAGTATTGAAAATTTTAGCTTGATACATTAATAATTTGCCAACTTATCATTAAATACAAAAGATTTCATACAGTAATCTGGTGTTATCACCGTTGAGTTACATAATGTTCGACAACATCATTGATTTTCAATGTATGCTTGACTCTGCCTAATATATTTTTCTGGGCAAGATACCATGGTGTTAAACACTGACCAAAACCCACCTTGATATATATATATATATATATATATATATATATATATATATATATATATATATATATATATATATATATATATATATATATGACTTTAAAATTTCCTGAATGGTTGATTTCAAAACACAATATTGTAAGTGGATTTATGCAAAAGGTAAAAATCCTCTCTTGAAATTGGCACTTTAATCCACTTGTCTGAGTTCAATTTCTATCACACACCAGCAACCTTACTTTTCGATGAGACTGACTCTGGACACCCAGACAGCAAATCAGCATTAAAATGTGTTTCTCTACTCTCAAAAAACTTTGTTTCATTTAAAAACAGATAATCTGGACTTATTTTGTCTCTCTCTGGCCTGTTCAAACATTTCCAAAGTCTATGTAAATTTTTCCTAAGTGAACTTAGAATAAAATGTGGAAAAAGACAAACAGCCCTCCCCTTTTTTCCGGTGGCATTTTTGACCTGTAAATTTTTTGACTCACTGTTGAATTTACAATGAGATCACACAGAAATGAAAAATAAGATAAAAATTGCAAATTTTACGGAGCAAATTTTGTCACATCACATAAGTGAATCAACGTGAAAATTGGATGACAAATGCCTCATATCAAAATATTAGACATGCTGAAAAAACATGTTGTATTTTGAGATTGCACCACTTGGTCATACCACTGCTTCAAAAAATATTGACAATTTATCCACATATAAACCATATGTCTAATAGTTTATTCTGTAGACAGAAAAGGTGATGCTGAATAAATATGTAAAAATTCATTAATGTACTCTAAGTGGTTTTAATTTTATGGAGACCAGTCCACGTACCTTTTGACAACCCCTCGTATGTAAAAAAAAAAAATCACATTAATGAGCTTGAAACAAGTGGAAAAGATTAGCTAGAACACAAAAATTAAATTACACTAAAACATGCCTATAGCAAAGTGCTAGGGACAGATGATCTTCGGATTTTGATTCACTATAAATGTAATTCGTTATATCCATTAAGTTCACTACATCTTTAAAAGGCATAGGGAATGAAAATAACTTTGCTGTAAGCAGCAATTCATTTTCGCTATATTTAATAGTGCGTTTTACTGTATTTTGAGCACTAGGTACAGTTGCTTATTTCACTATACATAAGGATGTATCATTCATTCATGAACATGTACATCCTATTTATAGATTTAAGTAAACACAAAGTAGCAGAAGAAGTGGTCAGCACTGACCAGTGACTCACCCTTAGTGTGTTGTCCAGGAAGATGTTGGTGAAATACAGTTGGTCATCGTCCGTATCCTTTATGTCACGGAGGGTGATTATCTCATAAAGGTCCTTAGCATAACCTATGTATCCTGTCAACACATTATCATGGTATAATATTATATTACTTATATATATGTAAATATTCTGACAAGCTGCTCTTCAATAAATCAGTTAATGCATGTTGTTACCATGGTTACATATTAGGCATTAAGAATTATTACAAGAACTTCTTCTAAATGATGAAACAAAATTGGATTAAAATTTTTTAATGCTCTCTGTTTTTTTTGCTTATTATCATTTAATTTCAAATAGCAACTGAAAAGTGTTCTTACATACATTATGATAAATTTACTACATATATGGTAGTTGAGAATGAATATGGGACAACTCATTACACACTACTTCTGTTAATCTGAAACATTTTTTACAGTATGATAACCCACCTCCTGAATTTAGGTAGCGTTTTTCGTTTTCCTTTACCATAGGATATGATGTCTACAAAAAAGACCCAATAAATATATTTCATAGCCAACTCTTACTCGAAATTTCTTTCAAAATAAATACCAGTACACACACTCTAATACTGCATCACAATATCTAAATACTAATTAAAAGTTGTTATTCTAAGACTGCGTAACATTAACTGGCAAAATTGGAAATATGCAACTTACGTCATTTCCATCTGTTACAGTGAAAAGATTTAAGATAGACAATGAAATGGGCGGGTACAATTCGATACGGACGTCTGAGAAAACATTGGATTGAATTTCCAGTTTGAAATTCATTTTCAATCCACCTCTGTTACTCTAGAACGCACAGTGTTACTGATTGATCCAGAAGACAAATATTTTCAATTTTGGAGAGAGTTTGAAATTTATATAAATCAGAATTTTCTGTCCAGTGTTTTTAAAGAAATATAAAGGGACAAATATTTGATTTCTGTTTGGTATGTGTATGTGTGTGCTGGAGGGATGGGGGGGGGGGGGGGGAGGGGCTGAACGATCTTGGAAATAAAATAAGAAAGTTAATTTTCTTTTAGTTTGAACAATCCCTCCCTGTTTTTTGTTTGTTCAACATTTTTCAGTGAAGACAAAACTAAAAAAAAAAAGACTCTTGTCATCCTAGAATACATGTTTATTCTGTCATGAGAAGGCATGATCTGACTTCACAATTTTTGACCCCCCCCCCACCCCCCTTTTTAGAATCAAATAGCTGTCCCCTGAAAAAATAATCACTGCCTTCTATACTTTTATGTGTCCTTAAAATTATAGGCTAAAAACTCACATAAATATGAATTTCAAACAACATGTACTTGGGAATTGAAATTATTTGTCTTTTGGATCATACATTCACACCTCAGGTTTGAAAACAGCTCAGGTGGATTGAAAATGAACTTCAAACTAGAATTTCAATCCAATGTTTTCTCGGACGTCCGTGTCGAATTGTACCCGCCCATTTCATTGTCTATCATTAAATGTTTTGACTGTAACAGATGGAAATGACGTAAGCTGCATATTTCTAATTTTGCCAGTTAATGTTCCGCGGTCTTAATATTAAATAATGAAAATCTCTGTTCATTTCAAGTGACTTGTACATCAATCTAGTATCTTTCTTTTAGTAAATATGTAAACAAGGCATGTTTGTGTCTTTTACTTAGAACAGAAGCTTAAAAATGAAATATATTTATGGTTTTTATCATGACAAGCTTTATCACTTTGTTCAATGAAATTTTGTGACACAATATGAAATCAGTCAATAGATGGACATACAGCTAGTGATGGATCTGGCCAGCAGAATCCCTCAGCAGAAAATACAACCCGGGCATTTAATTTCTTGAATTTTCCCAAAATTTCTTTCTTCCCAGCAGTCAGGACAACATCATAGCTATAAAAATAAATCTCTCTGTGAACATTTTACACCCAGCTGTTGTACCGATAAACTAATAAAACTTGTAAAACTAATGCAGCATGTTAACAAAGTGTGTAAAACATATGTTTTTTTCATAAAATTATAAAGACATTCATAAGTACTGTAAATGTATAAATTACATTCAATGCATATCATTTCATTCAATGCATATAATCTACATGTAAGTTTTCACAATTCAGTAAGACATATTTATGATTAAAGATATTAGATAGGTACGCACAGTATTCAAATACATATAAATAATTAATTAACCAGAAATGACTTGATATCAGTGAAATAAAGCAGCACTTACCTGTCTGTAAACATAAGAATGAGGTCATCATGGGCCTTGTATTTCTCCAGCTCTTTTTTAAGAATATTGACCTTATGACCTCCTCCTGCATGATTGGCTACATCCCCACCCCTCCAATCTTGTCCCATTCCAAAAACCTGACAAAACACAAAGGAATCAAAGAAATTTAACAGAAATATTTTCTATAAAATTATATATCACTCTTTGAGGACCTGCTGTATTAACATAATAATACATGTAAGTGCCATGGATTCTTAAGAATTTGGAGTACATGTACCTACTAATAAACAAGTATTCTGTCACAGTTTGAAAGGTATTGTACAGATGATGATAATTGAGCTAGGAGCTAATTATATATTTTTTTTTCAGATAAAAAAATTCAACACTGATGCTTTAGGAAAATTATACAGTTGCTAAAGAAAATATAACATTTGAAATTATTTCAATCTGACTCTTCATCTATGGGCAGAAAATTTTTGAAATCTAGAAAAAGTACATGCTACAGTGTATGATCATGCATGGTAAGCTATGGTGAAACAGCTACTGGGCAAAATGCTATTTCACATACATGTACTTTCAATCCCTTTATGACAACAGATTTATTGAAACATTCTGTAAGAATGATGTTTACAACAAAATTTAGCTCAGTTCAAAATTTAAACATGTAATTTTGAAAATGCACAGACTTGAGCTAATTTCAAAGGACAGTAAGTTAATTCTGTTGGCTCAGAAGTCCAGTAGTTTTGATGCCAATGTCAATGTCATTACTGACAAATCTGTCCAAAATAATGATTATGCATATTGACTCACTCATTGACAAGCTTTTCAGGGAAAGCCAACATTTTTTAAATTTATGCTCTAAAAATAGGTTTAACTCTCTCAAATTGCTACTTCAATCTCTGATACATGTTTCACTTCAGAATGTAAACTGAGCCACTTAATTTCTCTCTGACTGATATGGGTTTTAATAAGTTTGTTCTTGGTACTTGTACCTATAAAATGATTATCTGACCTGAATACCAATCATCAGCTGTCTCATCAGCTTTAGTGTCAGGGGTTTGAAATAGGTTTTGCTTTTTTAACTTACTGCATAGGAATACAAGTGCATTCATTTTTCAATCAAATTGTTATACAATGTAATATGTAATTTATTTCAAATAATATAGAATGACATAAGTACCTCCACATCCAAACCATATTTATTTGTTGATCTGAGATATCTTCTAAGTCCATCTGTAACATCTGTGGCTATTGTTATCAGCTTCAGCTCTGTTGAATTTAAATAGAAACAGTTAAAAAACCACAATATATAATCGCAATCTTTGTCTTTGAGTTCTCTTTGTCTTGTCTAGTTTGAAACCAATTTAAGAACAATTAGCATGATTATTACAAAAGTCATCTAGCAGAGCTCTGTAATATCTCTTGAAGGTAGGAACAGCATACACTTATTTCATGACCATGATGACAATTGGGAAGCAGTCAAACCATTTTCCCAACGTTGAGAGGAAGACCCGGGAGAGTAACAATTTGTCTGAAGCTTTGGTAACAGCTTCCCAGATTTTCCACACTGTCAAGGGAAAACAGTTTCACAAGCCCAAGTAGCCATGAATAAGTGCCTAATGTAAGTAGTATGTCTAATATTTCAATTTATGTAGTAGGTTAGGTTATAATGAAGATATTGTTTCATTACAATATGCATCCCTCTGTAGACAAATGACTTAAATACATGTATATAATTTATACTCTAAAATATCCCTGTTTTAGAGTAACAAATTATAGTTGAACTTTGGTATCTGGAATCTGATATGTCGAATATCATGGATATGTCAAAATGATTTGGAAGTCCCAACCAATTATTCTTCAGCCATTTCCTTGGATATCTCATTTTTTTCTTTGTCCCTTCAAGTTCAAGATAGGGGGTTTAACTTAACTCTTTTGAGCAATATAAAGTTTGAACAGCTTAATAAATATCATTTCACAGCTTTTATACACATTAGTGTTAAAAATGTAATTCAAACAATATAAAAAAGTAAAAACTTAAAACACTCATTCAACATGTTCAACACAAGTCTGGAGCTAAATCGTGTAAATCGAATTACTGGTCTTAGGGCTGAGAATTCTTGAGGAAAATAAAGGTTTGAATATAATTTAAAATATGATTTCCACCAAATACATGTACGTAGAAGACAAAAAAAATCTGTCTTTCTTTCCTTATATCCTTTGTCTTAAAGTACAATAGATAGAATAGATAAATTCGGAATTCGTGAAGATGCATTATGTCACGTAGACCATTATTCTCACCCTTATCTTCCAAGGAAGCCACAGAATATGAGCCATAAATCAAGATAAGCGCGTTGATATATAAACTGATTTTCTTCGTATTTTCCATGTTGAAACGCATCGATGTATACATCTATAATTCTTTTTCTAATTCATTGTATATATATTCAATCCAATCCGGTTCCTCAAAGTCGATGATGTGGCAACCCACTAGCTTCTCCAGCAATGTAACCCGACACCACAGCCGAATATTCCAACTTCAACTTTGACCCACATGTGCATTTGTTTGGAATCCGAAAGTTCGTTCGGAAGTACTCTAGGGTTTAAATTGCATTTATAACATTAGAGGAGTACCGAGAGACGATTGCTACGTAAAAATCAAATGGTCTTTGTGTCTGATCCGGAAATGTGTAATAGTAGTTGGAATGTTGCATGGTTGTTCCTGACTGTTACAAAAATTTAACAATGAACTATGTAACTACTTATGTTAATATACACAATATCCTGAATGTAGAATGATTCTATCTGACAAATGATACGGAAGAGCGTGACTCCAGATCCAGGATTTTTTTTTCAGGGTTGGGGGGTGGGGGTGGGCTGTTCCACATCTCACCTGGGAAATCTTTTAACATGCCCCCCCCCCAAAAAAAAACGAACCCCCCCACACACAAACAACCGACCCAAATTCCGTTTGGGGGGTGGGTCTTAAGTAAAGTTTCTTCTGATAGATGAATTTCTATATCATTGGCGGATTTAGAGGGGGGGCCAGGGGGCCCGGGCCTCCCTTTTATGTCCAAAATATACATAAGATTTAACAAATCATTTTTTTGTGTGACCGTAGGCCCCTACCCCGACCCAAAACTCCCCCCCCCCCTTTTCAAGATTCCTGAATCCGCCACTGTATATCCCATATCCTTACCATTTTTATAGGGATCCGCGTTTCCTTGGCTCGTCCAAGGTCATTTTTTTGTTACTTTTACATAGAAATTTAATAACTCTGAAAATTCCGGGAGAGGGGGGGGGGGGGGGTTCGGCGACTCCCATCCAGATCTGCCCATGTATGGATACAATATGGAGCGTTAGGATGGGCCCCCGTGGGACTTTATCTGGGGGTTTGTAGCTGACGCGTTGTTATATATATTGTGAAACAGAAACATTAGCAAAAAATTACTGTAAGGCGACTTGGGGCCGCCTTGAGGCCCTCAGTCGGTCTACCATGAACAGAGCCCTGGTGGTAGTCCATGGGTAACGCCATCGGAAGGTCCTGGAATTCCATGGTTTTGATTCATACATAAAAATTTGTCCTAAAATATTCGATGTTCCACTGTGTGCATGGTTTATGAAAGAAAAACTGAGTTTTGACAATACTTTTAGCTCCACTAAATCGGTTTCTTTAAATGCATTTCCAGTATAATGGAGATATTGCATTTTCAACAGTGAAATGCTGCAAATCGTATCATCCATTAAATAAAACACAAATTGCAAAGTTATTTAAAGCTGCCTTTAAAGAAAAGTTTTAGATCTGTATTAACAAAATTAAGGATCAGTGCCCATCCATTGTATATTGAAACGGGCAGATACTGTAAACCCCCTATTCCTAGAGAAAAACGTTTATGCTATTCATGTAAATTATTTATTGAAGATGAAAAACATTTTGTTCTATACTGTTCAAAGTATGACCAATTTAGATGCAATTATACTGATATATTTAATGTAAACACATATACTAGTGATAATCCCATTAGAAAAATTGTCAATCCTACAAATATTACAACTGCTAGAAGGATATGTTGTTTTTTGAAAAAGTGCTTTGACACCAGAAAAGAAAGTCAGCAATGAATACTTAGAGATATGTGAATATACTCTACATTATTTTGTTCAACTCACATTTGTCATTTTGTATATGTATGTATTATTCTTGTTAATTCGTTTTATGTCATGACTGTATGCCGACATGGTAATTGTCAATAAAGTGAATTGAATTGAAATAAAATCGACATTTTTCATAGGTGTTATGTTTACAACAAGCAATGCAAAGTACGACTTCGAATTTTTTAAAATCAATTTACAAAAAATATCAAATTAAATCTTTCCCATTTGACATTCAGAATACCACATTAAGGTTTTTAAATGCACCTACATCCATGACTTCATCGCAATAATTAATAAAAAGACAGGAGGTAGGGACTAAAGAAAAAACAAATAAGAAAATTTATAAACAGAAAATTCAATGTTTGATATGGCATGCGTATATTTCACAAGTGAAATAAAAAAATATATATATAATTTTCATGAGTGCGATATACAACAACAAAACATCGAATACCCTACATTTAAAACGATGTAAAATGCTTGTACATGTATATATTTTTAATATTATCAATTGTTTTGAAATTATAGTACTCGTGCAAGACAGTACATTTGGGTATTAAAATTATCAGGGAAATTAGTAGATAACATATTTAAATAAATTTTCTACGGCTTTAAATTGATATTTTAATGGAAATTGACTTTTAATATCTAAAAAAAAAAAAAGAAAAAAAATGAAAAAAATGAACTGTATCAAAGATCCACATGAAAAAAAAAATGAAAAAAATGAACTATATCAAAGATCCACATAAAAGCTGAAAATTTTATGGTCAATATATATAGGAATAAAAAAATCTGGAAAGTCTTCTTTTTTTTTTTTAATTTCATAATTTTTAGTTTTCATCTATATTATCGAACTTTCAATATCATTTTTTGTCGTTGAAAATTAGGTGTATTTCTTTGTGTTGCTGCGCAAAGGGCGCTACGCCACTACCATCTGCAATATCATATAAAGTGCTCTTCAAATAATGGCATCTTCAATTGTATATTATTGCGAGCAATGATGATACATGTAATAATTTATTGATCAATTTCACAATTTGCGTGTAATAATTGTTCCTCTCGTCGAAGGGTATTAATGAAAGCAACAACTGAAATGATCCACACAATTAATAATTCAATTAAGGATATAGCAAACAATTAAATTATTGAACGCAATAATTGAATTATTATAATTGAAAAATTGGAGACAAAATAGTGAAAATTTTAGACTCTGCTTTATTTTCCATCCAAGTTCAAGTTCAATTTATTCACTCTAACCAATTAATGGTACATGAGGTTCTATGTACAATATATACAAAAACAATATACAAGATACACGTGAAAAAGCGGAAATACATTCAAATTATTAAGTAACAAAAAAAAATAATAATGGAGGACAGACTTGTTCATATACCCTATCTATGTAGCTGCATAGTTTGATTAATACCTTGGAGTTAGCAGTTGACACCAATTCTGAAAATTTGTAGAAATTTGGTCTATTACAATATTTACTAGGTAGATACTTTTTTCTGTATTCTGAGAAAAATTGACACTCTAAAATATAGTGATACTCATCTGCTATTTGTCCATTATTACAGATATTACAGAGTCTATCATTTTTGGGAATTCCAAACCATCTCCCAGTCTCAACTGGGAGACGATGATTTGCAGTTCTTAATTTAATTAGAATTGTTCTAAATTTTTTAGGTAGTAAGTCTAAATATTTGTTTTTCCAAAATATTGCCTTTTAACTAAATAAATGTCTAATTAGAAAAAAACATCTTCTCATCAATTTAGAATTGTTGATTTTACAAGGGAATTTTCAAATTCCCACTTAGCCTGAGTGATTTTTAACCTTTTCTCACCAGTATTACACATTTAAGACGAAATGGGAACACACCAATTATTGTTATCTTCAATCGCATTAATGATATTATTAATCCAATTAACGTCCGTAACAATTCTTTTAGAGAGAGCAACTTTTTAATTAATGATATATATCTTCCATTCAACACATCCACATTTCATATAACGAACTCTATTTTAATTGTTACTATCTTTAAAATGAATTAAGGCATGCAGTAATATTTGAGGTAATGTTAATGTGGCGTTCCACTGGGTCCAAGTTGTTATACATTACCTTGGAGATAATGATTATCTTTCACATGTCGTCCACAAAAATTTTTAGTATCTTCACATACATTTCCATTGCATAGATCATCCACTATAAAATTCACGAAAATTCAATTTTATATATACATATATATATATATATATATATATATATATATATATATATATATATATATATATATATATATATATATATATATATATATATATATATATATATATACATGGCCTGAGGAACCGGGGGGGGGGCACGGGGGGCCGTGCCCCCCCCCCCCCCCAATAATTTTGCCGATATATAGATTACTATAGAAAACATAGATACTATACGCCTGTGCCCCCTCAATAAAAACGTCTGATGCCCCCCTTTTTTTTTTGTCAAGAAATTTTTGGTAGTAGATAGTGCCCCTCAACTGAAAATGTACGGCTGTGCCCCCCCCCCCCCCCCAATTTGAAATTGCTTCCTACGGGCCTGTATATATATATAATATATATTTATATGGATACTGTAAGCGTCAATTAAATTTCATTTTTTTTTTGTCGTTTCCTTTTCAGCTTTTTTAAGATTTGCTAAACAATTTGTTGGTGACACTAATCGAATTTAGAGATGCAAAAATACATGAACGATACTCATTGTTGAAAAGAATAATATCTGGTTAAGAGGATATTCACTGAATTTCAAGTATCCCGACACACTTTCACTCTTTAATTAAACGATCTAGAACATACATTTTATTTACGGAGAGGAACCAGTAAGTTGTAAGAACTTGTTTCCGATCCATTTGCTTATGTCAATAAAATATGTTCAACTTGAGCCCTACTTTATTTAAAATGTTTATAAATGATTTGCCATCATATTTACAAAGTTGTATAGACTCTGTCAAGTTACACTAAAAAAATATAGATTGTTTAATGTATGCAGATGATATAGTAATTTTTTCATCATCACCACAAGGACTTCAGCAAAGATTAAACTCTTTAGAGAAATATTGTGATGAATGGGGTATGATAGTAAATTCTAATAAAACAAAAATTATTATTTTTAATAAATCTGGGAGAACAATTAAACATAAATTTCATTACAAAAATTTCAATATTGAATGTGTATCAAGTTATAAATACTTAGGCATCCATTTCACAGCCTCGGGGACTTTCTCAGTGGCTAAACTTGAGTTATACAAAAAGGGACTAAAAGCGTTCTTCAAACTACGAAAAGATTTCCTTAGCTTAAATCCTGGGATATCCACCAGTCTAAATGTCTTTGATCACACTAGTAAACCTATATTACTTTATGGCTCAGAAATATGGGGAATATTTAATGTTAATAATTCAAAAATAAAACAATCTGATGATGTATTGATGCAACTATGCTACAAAAACTTTATAGGTGAAAATTTACACATCAAATTCTGTAAAAATATATTAGGTTTGAATAGGAAAAGTATGAACCATGCCTCTCTTTCAGAACTGGGTAGATATCCTTTACATTATGATATTGTCAATAGATTACTTATAATACTGCTACAGACTAGAAAATTTAACATCAAATTTTCCTTTATTAAAAGATGCATTCATATGTAGTAAGGAACTTCATCTCGCCAAATGAACAACTTGGTATTCCTCAATAGAAAAATTATTAAGAATTCTTAATATTCCAAACATTATGTCATATACTAAGAGTAAATTTGTAACTTCATTAAAACAATCCCAGATAAAAAAAAAATACTTATTGGATTGGCAGTTCTTAAATGAAACACTAAAAGAGGGTAAACTTGTCACTTATTTGTTTCTGAAGAACAATTTCAGACTAGAAAAATATCCAATTTTATTTAAACCTGAATACAGAAAGCCAATTTGCAGATTACGTGTATCAGCACACAGACTCTTTATAGAATTAGGCAGATATAATAACACACCTAGAACAGAAAGAATATGTAAAAATTGTATGCTTAATCCAACTGAAAATGAAGAACATTTCCTTATTCGCTGTAGCAAATTCACAAAGGAGAGAGAAGACCTATTTAATTTAATCTCATCCAAAGTAAAACATTTTACAAAATTGCCTGATAAACAAAAATTATTCTGGATTCTACACTGTGAAGAATTAGAAATTTTGAATTCTCTTGGAAGATTTTTACAAAAAGCATTACCGTAAGTCAAGTCTGATGCATGTGAACTGTTTTATGATATATTATGCAAAAAATATGTACTTTAATATGTGTATGATATAAATATGTAAATTTGCATATATATTATGTATGATATTATTTGTGCAGAATTTATGTACATGTATATGTATAAAAAACTATCTGGTTTATTCCTTCTTTTTATGTCTTTCTCCCATCAATCACGCAACTCTTTCTCTCTTGTGTGTATGTATATTGTATTACATGTATATGACTATATATAAATATTAATTCACAATGTACTTGCTTTTTGCCCCATGAGGGCCCTTAATCGGTAAATAAACTAATTAATTGAATTGTTCAAAACAATGACATAGAAGCTCGAACCCCGCTAAAGATTTTCAATATTATCATATTTAGGAAGTAAGAAACCTTTCAAGATAAAGATATTCCCCCAAAATGATCTTTCGAAAGATTCCTTATGAAATATGAAAATGCTTGCCCTTTCAAATAAAATATTTAATGCTTCTTCACACATGTAGAATTTTGTTCATCCGGAGAAAATTCTGTTTGGCTCATAGTACCCTCCCTTTCCCGCCCCCAGCCAGTTCATATCAAGTCAGATCGTGTCAGTAAATTTGAAGTTTCCAAGCATTTGTCCAAACCCTTTCTTACTAGTTTGTAACTCGTTCTATCTAGTTTTGAATAACCAGAGACAGTTCAATCGTCCTCATCTCTTTTGAACGTGTGCAATATCGTCTCGACTCGTGGACTATTCTTTCTTTGCAATTCCTCATGCATCTAGTTCAATACTTGAAACTGCATATATATACTCAATTTCATCATACCTTCAAAGAAATTCAACCAGATGGCAGATCAGGGTCTCATCCAACAGGCTCTTAGTTTTCATCTCTCGTCCTTGCTCTGCTTCATACGCGAATCTACAGGGGATGGGGTTGGATGGATTTGTGGGGTGTCCGTAACCCCTGGGATATCAGAGTTATTAAATTTATCAAATTTCTATGTAAAAGGGACAAAAGAATTAGACATTGCATGCCCCCCCCCCCCCCGAAAACACGGACCCCTCTTGAAATGGTAAGGATAGTCATGTATCATGCCGGTAAGGAAATTGACTAATAAGGAAATCGTCTTCTCCCCCCCCCCCCCCCCCCCAAGAAAAACCACCACGAAATAGGTTTTTTTTTCAGGTTTGAGCGCTAGCAACTTTTTTTCTTTGTCAAAAAAAAAAAAAAAAAAAAAAAAAAAATTCAGTCTGACGTCTGCTAAAGTTGATGTGAGCCCCCCTCCTTTTTTTTTTTTTGGAAAGTTCCTTGATCTGCGCATGTGTTTCTAGCAATACTTGTATTAAACCACCATTCAACACATTATAAACAGCAAGTCTAACCAGAATTCTGTTGAAAATATTGAAGTCACGAAGTACATGTACACGTATGTACTTTATACGAATTTCTCGAGCCAAATAATAAACAGAAAAATGTACAGTTCCCTTGTACGAACACATTGCAGTCGGATTGGGCTTAATAAGAAATGCTTGAGGACAAAGACTTTTTTTAAGAAATCAGTAAAGTATACTTATTCAAACTGGTAGACATGTGAATATGTATGAAAATGAAGTAATTTGTACACAAAAAAGTAAACCAAATTATTTATAAAAAAGTCATCGGAACTAATCAACAAATAACGATGGACAAAACAATTTTTGACCAATATAAATCAGTATTGTTTCTTCTATTCAATTTCACTGATTACAAATGAACTTTAAATCCTACCTGTACTTTCGGTATCAAAGCATCGTAGAATATGTATAAAGGAAAGAAAATTAGCTAAACTCAAAGCCATCATAATATATCTTGTATTTCCTTCTACGTATCAAACACATGTATGCGATCAATTTTGCTTAATGAAGTATGACTTTACAAGACATCTTATCCAGCAAATTGTGCATGGATCAAGAACGTATGAAGTATACACGAGTGCGCTTATATATTGATCGGAATATTTAAAAAAATAAAAGAATACTTGTAGTTCGTAGTATTCTTTATTCCCTTCTCATGCTTCTGGTCAAATGCCCCCCAGGTCGCTTTAAAGGGACTGGGACACAATTATTTAAAATTTTCTAAATAATGTCATGACTGATATGTTACTAGAGCATTTCACACCAAAATATATTAAAATATTAAGCGTGTTAAGAAAATTCTTTTATCTGGAAATAATTAAAACTCCGATTTACGGGATACGCTTGATTGACACATATCCTTGCACTTTCACAAAGTAAACTTTATCAGGTTGGGAACAATTCCCCTGTAGAGGGATCATCTCGCTACAGCGCGATTATCCCTCTCTAGCGGTATAATAAACATTACCATAAACAGGTGTTTTGTTGTTTTGATTACAAAATAATCAAAAATCTCGTGCTTTTTAAAAATCCGGGAGAACGCTGCATTGAAGCTTGAATTTCCTACATAAAACTGATAACCTGGGCTAGAAATTTAAGACAATCACTGCTGCATGTGAGAATAGGAGGCGAAAATCAAGTGTAAATCGTGCATTTTTTTGCAACGGTTTTAAAATTTACAGTTATATATGTTTATGAAGCAATATATAATATGAATAGATATCCAAATTATATTCGTTAAGGTTTTAGCTTTCCCTTCGTGCACAGAAGGTAATAATTACGTTCTCCAGAAACCCATGACCATTGCTTAAATATTTGATCTTTGGTGGACTACAAGAAGTACGGAAGCGCAACAGGGTTGTAACATTTGTTTAAAAGTCATGATTAAAAAAAAAAACAACTATCAATGACATATATACAAGCTGGATACCCCATTAAATAATTAAATATAATTGAAAACAAATCAATTTAAAAAAGTTTAAATTAAGTCTAACCGATATTGACAAAGTACAAAATGTTGATATATAGTAACTCTTGGACTTGCAGTAAGCGTGATATTCTCGACGCATAATAACCGTCAAATGGTGATCTAGATTTTCATTGGTTGTCTTAGCTCATCAATATTCATAGGAACATAGTCAAGCATAACTGATAAACGGCACAAAACAGTTTAGTATGAATTATTTTTTCATAACACAGAGAAAACAAAAATGCGAAATTGTTGAGTGATCACTGCTTTCCACGTGTTGTGTTAGTTTGAAGAAGTATAGGCCCTAAGTGTTCGTACATGTACTTCAATGACAAATTCTTAACGTTTTTTTCCGGTGGCAATGAACAGTTCCACGTTTGAGGACACTTGCGCGGGAATCATGTTGGGATCCTGCATAACAAATGTAAATTTTAATAGTGCATCAGATACTTTCCAATACAGAGATTGCATAGGAGAACCCAGGCCCGTAGATTTTTTTTTTCAAAAAGGAGGGGGGGGGGGGCTTCCAAAAAATTTGACCAAAATAATAAATAAAAAGTGCCCAAGGGAATAAATGCTTTTAAGATACGCATTTATTTAGAAGGAAGATTTACTAACACCATGTGAAATACTTCGTAATTAACATTTTATTATTCCTACAATGAAAATTATTATATTTTTATTGAGTTAACAAGGGGGGCCGTCACGTATAAGCAATGATTTGCAGGTTATATGGCTTCCTGTAAGTCGAGTCATACTTGAAGGTCACCCATAAGACTATTTAAATTAAATGGGCTGTGAATTGAAAATGGTTAATGTTGATAGCTTTTACCATGCATCTGTTTTTGAACTTCGGTATAAATCTAAAGAAATCTAGTCACATAACCTACCTACTGTATTTGTTCCTTGCAATTGTTGCCCCCCCCCCCCTCCCCTCGCCGCCGAAAATTTGTGATTTTTTCAAAATAACATGTACAGTTATATCTTGAGAGCAATACAATAGCATGGTCTAATGGTTTTTTTTCTTCTTTTTTTTAAATTGAGTTATTAATGTAGGACGAGAAACTGAAAATTACACTGATGGTTTTTTTTTTCATTCACGGGTAAAATATACAAAAGAATAAATATATAGAAGATCATGCAAACATTGACGAGTGTAACAATGAGCTCATGAAATGAAACTCCTGCTCCCACATGTGTATAATGATTAAGTCCATTTGTTGCAATGGGAAAGTCCAATATCTGTCCGATAAACATATGAGGAGTTGCTGATAAGAGATGGGTACCCCAAATCGTAATGGACGGACGGACAGCTTTATAGACAGACTAACTGACGGACACCTGATCACTATATATCCCCCGCTTTTCAAACGGGGTTATTAAAAAATACGTACATCTGCAATAAGCAAGTTTACTCGTACTGATATTTATCACTTGTGGTCCTCCGTAGAAAGTCTATACAATTGTGCAAGATCTTATTCAAATTTCCAAGGTATGCAGCAGTAGAGGTAATATTTTAAAGCAAATATATTGAGATGAGACAATAAATATTTAACAAATGGGTTGACATGCTTCCGGATTTTCCTTTTACGGTAGTTAACACGTTTACAGATGGAATCGGAATATAAATCTCGGGTTTCCGAGATGTATTTTCTCCCGATAGAGAGGGATAATCGCGCTGTAGCGAGATGATCTCTCTACAGGGGAATTGTTCCCAACCTGTTTATCCATAATACTTAGAAAAATGAAAGCAAAAACAACTCACAAGTATATTTTCAGTCCGTGCTCACTGCTCTCAATCGATAAACCTTAAAAACAATAATGGTAATAAAAATAATAAAAGTTAAAAAAAAAAAAAAATACACAAGTAAAAAAAAAATGTAATTTGTAAATTAGAATTGTTAACTCTTTTATTAAGGAGGGAAAAAACTCAAACTTCCGGTCGCTTTGGCATCGTTGGGTAAGACGTCGAATTTGCTAATTTTGGCATTTATAGAATTCTTACTTTGGGTTCTTAGAGCTGTTATCACTTGCCCTGATTTCTTTTTTCATTTGCTTAATCGTTAGGTACATTAAATTACTTCGATTTTACAGCAACACTATGTACTGAGCAGCTTCTGAGACTGGTATCTTTGTTCAATTCAGTAAGCATGGTGGAAATGGTTGTATATTCTAAACTATATAGCAAAGCAGAGTAAATATATATGATAAGTGAGAAAAAATAAAATAAGAAATGTGAAATTTATAGAATAACGTAAAAAAAACAGAGGAAATTCGATTCGAACTCTTCATAGTGCAGGGATCGACATTAACGGTTGTCCGATTGCCCGGGACAAGTAAATTCTCAGTTCGGGCAAGTGAAATTGTCGACGTACTTGTCCGATCGGGCAAGTGAATTTTTCTCATACAAATGTACATATTTATTTAGTTTACATTAATTTATAAATAACACAATAAATTGAACACTTGATATCCACACGCACCTGGATGACAATGTTTTTGCATTCGGAATTCCTTGCTTGGAAGCGTTTCTGGGTTATACCGTTCATTTAAAAGTCGGGTTCGTTATTTTCTTTTGTAGTAAATACGCTCTACGTCTAACAAAATTCTGTTAACTTCTTATTAGGAAATTAGATTATTTATTCACGCACATAATATAAGTACAGTGTAACACGATGTATCCTGATCAAGATAAGATGTATGTTTCGTAGCAACTATCTTCCTTTAGCGTTGCTTCACAGTTATCTCCGAAAGTCACGATTCACAAGAGGGTCGATCCTATCGAAAATATTTATTTCAAAAATATGAATTTTATGAAAAGGAAACGGAAGGTTATTGCTGCATGAAAGTGTGTGTTAAAAGGTTAAATTCGCAAGTACAGTGGTATATATTTATGTACAGATGCAGCATCAAAATTTTTTTCAGGTAGCTCAACTTGCCAAATTGACAGTAGTGTATTTGGTCATATTTTTTCTTATCATAACATTTACAGTAATTAATAATTTTCTTCTTTTCAAAAGTTTTTTCCTTATTCTGGGCAACAAAGTTTTGCATTCGGACAAGTCAAAGTTTGAGATCACTTGCCCGAAGGGCAAGTGAATCTGAAAGTTAATGTCTATCCCTGCATAGTGGTCATTTTGTGTTCCAGTCTCCAGAAATGTTTGAATATTCCACAAAATGGCAACCGCAATATTCCCGGGGATCAGTGTGGCTCCAGGCGATAGAAAAAAAAAAAACATGTAGACGACCAGGAATAAAATAAGATATGATTAATTGAGACCAATTTATACTATCGTATATGTTATTCCTACTGCAGGAGATCATTGTCTCCAATCAAGGTCCAAAGTTCACGTATAGCTCTCTCTTACCCGTGACAGCTTGATCACATAAAGTATCTTAATAATACTAATCTTGAATAATTAAGATAGCACGTTCTATCGTTAAAATGATTTTGTCCTATGGACCCAGTTTAACAATAGAATTTGTTCCTTGTTTTGGCAATGTAGCAAAATTAATGAGGGGTATAACTCCAAGTGCATTAACTATGAACAAACCAGAGAGTTCCGAATGCCAATATGGCATGTAAATTCGAAGCGAGAGAAATTTTGAGATAATGAGTTGAATTTTCATCTGTATATGGATTATTTTTTAGGTTAAAAGGCATATACAATCTCAAAAAGCGTTGTTATGTTTAATTTGGTAGTTATTTTCAGTGCAGCTCCTTTTGTATTCTTCAAAATCATATCGTAGCAGATCCGCTAAGATTTACAACTATTGGGGACATATTCTAACTGTGGTGAGGGCTTGTCCTGAGAGACAGTTAGATTATTCTAACTTTGCCTTTAAGGAGTGATGTCAGGTTAAACCAATGAAAATAATTGGTTCCATTGCAATTATAATCAACAACAAACAAGAAAGGTTACATAAACTATGACTTGGTATTGAAACAATTTGAAAGGTTGCTTCATAGTTCATTTTCCAACTATACTTTACTCTCATTGTTCAATATTTTATGAGCTGTGAATTCAAATATTCAACTATGACCAGAATGGGAGAGGATCGAAAATGTTCACGTAAAATTTTTGAAAACTTTATGACAACATCATGCTTTATATAATTACTTGATTATTCGATGTGAAAAAGAAATGAGGTAACAACTCCAGTGCATAAACTTTCAGAGCATCAAGGTTGGGAGGAATCAACATGAGGTCATTTAATTACTGTTTGTAAAAATAATTGTGCTAAATGACCATCAATGTTTAATACTGAATGTAGAACATTGTAATTATAGCTGACAAAATTGTCTTATGCCATTCAAACTGCTGCAGTGGTCATTAAAAATATACAGTTATTAATCACATGCAAGATTATATCATTAGACAAACATTTTAAATTAAGTGAAAGTTCAGACATAGTTTTTATTATGGTGACCATACAGAATGACCTTGTGGGACATCTGCTCTAAAAAATTATCAATGTCTGATTTCTCAGACATGTTTCATAGTTTTCTTAATTTTTTCTAGTCTATTGAAATTGAAATAAAATTTATATACATGCATGTAATTTCTTAATCAATGTTTCTAACTTCTAACATCATTTTTAGTCCTATTGTGTATATGAATAGATCTACTTGAACATGGTGAAAAAAAAAATGTCATGAAAATGTGTATTTTTAGCTCACCTCAACGAAGTTGGGGGAGCTTATGTAATACCCTCGGCGTCGGCGTCCCAGGTTAAGGTTTTTGGAGCAGTTTTTTTTTCAAGTACTTCTATAGCCTATATTAGTCAGAGATGCATGGAGGATGCTTCTAGTGTGTTTTATTGTACCAGTCAAGGTTTCAGATGCTGCAATTTCAGCTAAAGAATGACCAGGTTAATGTTTTTGGAGCAGGTTAAAGTTTTTGGAGCAGGTTAAAGTTTTTGGAGCAGGTCTCATTTCCAAGTAACTATAAGCCCTATATTGACCAAACTTGCATGGATGATACATCTAAGGATGCACACTACTGAACTTGCTTCGGATGCTGGATCTGACCTACATTTTCCGGATGAGTGACTAGGTTAAAGTTTTTGGAGTAGATTTCATTTCCAAGTAACTATAAACCCTATATTGACCAAACTTGCATGGATGATACATCTAAGGATGCACACTACTGGACTTGCTTCTGATGCTGGATCTGACCTATATTTTCTGGATGAGTGACCAGGTTAAGGTTTTTGGAGCAGATGTCATTTCCAAGTAACTATAAGCCCTATACTGACCAAACTTGCATGGATGATACATCTAAGGATGCACACTACTGGACTTGCTTCGGATGCTGAATCTGACCTATATTTTATGGATGAGTGACCAGGTTAAAGTTTTTAGAGCAGATGTCATTTCCAAGTATCTATAAACCCTATATTGACCAAACTTGCATGGATTATACATCTAAGGATGTACACTACTGGACTTGCTTCGGATGCTGGATCTGACCTACATTTTCCGGATGAGTGACTAGGTTAAAGTTTTTGGAGCAGATGTCATTTCCAAGTATCTATAAACCCTATATTGACCAAACTTGCATGGATGATACATCTAAGGATGTACACTACTGGACTTGCTTCGGATGCTGGATCTGACCTGTATTTTATGGATGAGTAACCAGGTTGAAGTTTTTGGAGCAGATCTCATTTCCAAGTAACTGCAAGCCCTATATTGACTAAACTTGCATGGATGATACATCTAAGGATGTACACTACTGGATTTGCTTCGGATGCTGAATCTGACCTATATTTTATGGATGAGTGACCAGGTTAAAGATTTTGGAGCAGATGTCATTTCCAAGTAACTATATACCCTATATTGACCAAACTTGCATGGATGATACATCTAAGGATGCACACTACTGGATTTGCTTCGGATGCTGGATCTGAGTTACATTTTCCGGATGAGTGACCAGGTTAAGGTTTTTGGAGCAGATCTCATTTCCAAGTAACTATAAGGCCTATCTGAACCAAACTTGCATTGATGATGCATCAAGGGACGAACAATCTCAAAACTTGCTTCGGATGCTGGATTTGACTTACATTTTCTGGATGAGTGACTAGTTTTAAGTTTTCAGATTAGTCTATTCCCAAGTAACTGCAAGCCCTATCAGACCAAAATTGCATAAATGTTGCATCTAGGGATGCACACTCCTAGATTATTAGTTTAGTGTGGGACTTTACCTTACTTAAACACAACATTCGTTGAGGTGAGCTCTGTAATCTCTGATTACCTATGTTGATATGAGTAACTGGTTTATCAGTTGGAACATCTTGTGGTTAACAGATTAGCAATTCTTTATTCTAGTACCATATCTAGTTCATACATGTAGTCAGTAGAGTTCTCTGCTCTTGCCTAAGGGTTGGTCACACCCATAGTTTGATTATTGTATTATCATGATATAATTCTGATCTGTTGGTGAAATACTAGTTAGGTGTACATTATATGCATTAGTAAAAACAATCAAACAGTCTTATGGGACAGCTGGTATGCACACAGAGGTTTTCTTTTGTGATACAGCTCCAGAAAAAAAATCACTAAAACTAGCTTTACAGCTCGATCTGCCTGCATAGGTTAATAGGTTCTGGGTTCTGGTGTTGGTAAAATCTTACTCCAGGAAGTATATATAGTGGAAACCAATTATGATGAACATGAAAACTTGTTATTTTATTGTATGGTACAAAACTAAAAAGCTTTAAAATTGAAGAATTTTCAACAAGCAGGGATGAAGTATAGTGTATACACCATGTGGTCTGAAATGAAACTACATGTCAGAAATCTAGACATTACTTTTTTTGTTTATTTCAGTTAGTATGTCAGACAGTGAAGATGATAGCAGAAGCCCATTTGAACATGGAGAAATACCCCCTAGTCCAGACATGGATGTGGTAGAGAACATACAAATTTCCTTTTCTGTGGCTGCAAAAGAAAGGATAGGAATTGACGAGGAAGATGACGAGGACGAAAATGAAGAAGTATCTCAGAATGAAGATGGTGATGGGTAAATTATTATTTTTTACACAAATTATTTATCCAAAAGATTAAAAAGTGATTTTCAATGTTTTGTTATAACAAGTAGTTCAATTCTAATTTGGTTCATAGCGACGAGCATATGGAAGAGGATGATGGTATAAACATTAAGCCACCACAAAATCAAGCAGGTCGCAAGGAGAAAAGTCACAAGCACAGACATAAAGAGGATAAAAGGAGGGACCGGGAACATAGGGCATACGACCGACATAAGGATCGGAGTAGAGATGTAAAGGACAGTGGGCGTGGCAGAGAAGTAAAAGATGTAAGAGGTAAATATGAAAGCATAATAGAATACACATTATATATTCTTAGCTTTAAATTATAAATCTTATCACAAATTTGGACAAGTTACACTTCACAATATAAAATTTTTTATTTCACCTTCTTTATAAAAAGAAGAATATATTTTAGCAAATTTTTTTTTTAGCATAAGCAGTAAAACGGAGAAAATTTTAAATATTTTATTTTTTAGCTCACCTGAGGCGAAGGCTCAAGTGAGCTTTTCTGATCGAAATTTGTCCGTTGTCTGTTGTTGTCGTCATAAATGTTTCAAATTTTCGTCTTCGTCTCCAGAATCACTGGGCCAATTTCAACCAAACTTGCCACAAAGCATCCTTGGGTGAAGGGAGAAAATGAAAGGCCACACCCTATTTCAAGGGGAGATGATTAAGAATTAGTGAACTTTCAAAAATCTTCCTCTCAAAAACCATTGAGTCGGAAAAGATGAAACTTATATGAAAGCCTCACTACGTCAAACTTGAATCTACACTATTTAATGAAGCTTTCATGAGAGGGTAGGTTTGGGGGGCCACAGTATATGATCATATATTGTTTTTAGGAATATGTGGTGGAAAAATCTACTGGGACATAGTGCTTCATGTGTTCTTGTGGCCCATGGGCGTCTTGTTTTGTTTAAACAGTGATCAGTTTGAATTATATGACTAATGCTTAGAATTTTATGATTTATGATTTGAATTTACTTCAAGCTGTAGGGAGGTCTCACGAAGAGAGAGGACATCACAGTGAGAAGCCAAAGTCTCGTGAAGTGAGGGAGGTCCATAGGGAGAAGGAGAGAGATAGAGAGAAAGAAAGACGAGTGAATGTTCAAAAAGAAATAGAAAAACGAGAAAAATCTCAGAGGGAAAGGTATACAAAGAAATTTCAGTGGTTCATATAATTTACTACATTCACATGCATACTATTGAACAATGGAGATAGTTATAAAATATGTAAACAAACAAAGAATGAAATGATTGAAAGAATTTACTAAGTACCTGTAGATCTACATATATTTAATTAACTAGCTATTGCTCATAAAAAATGTTTTTCAGTGAAAGAAATTGATGTTAAAGCTTCTGATCAATGCTTAAAATGTTATTGTTGAAAAGATACACATTTTGATGCATTGAATGTTTCTTATTTTCAGAGAGAGATTAGAAAGAATTGAAAGGGAAAGGGAGAGAGAGAAAAGGATAAGAGAGGACAGAGAAAGGCGAGAAGAGGAAAGAGAGAGGAAAGAACTTGAAAGAAGGAAAAGACGAGAAGAAGAAAAATATATGGCTGCACAACAGAGAATGGAAGGTATTTGATAATTTGTTGTTTGTAACTAGCATTTCTGATTTTTTGTGGTATAGTAATGAACATCTGCTATTGTTGACTGATGTGAAGAGGAGAGAAATCATACAAATTACAAAAAAAATAAAGGAAAAGTTAACATACATAATTGCAAAGAAGGAAACAATTTAGTTGCAGAATTCTTTCACTATCCGAAAATGTAAATGCTTAATTGCCACATTCTTTTTGTTTTCAGATGTATATAGACGTGAGAAAGAGAGAAAAATGGGGAAACAAACACATGGACATATTGAGGGTAGAAGTCGAAGTAGGGAAAGACATCGTCAGCCAGAGAGAAAAGAGGAAAGGTCAAGGCCAAAGAAACAACGCTCACCCGAGCCTCGTAAGAAAATAGTTGGGCAAAAATACATTCATAATTTCATATAACTTCTCTTTTACAATTTAAAAGTAAAAGAAATCAGATGTAAAAATTACTGTGTATGTTATCCTGAATATTCTGGTACCTGTATATTGTAAGACAATAATTATGCCAGTTGGAAGCCTTACGGATTTTTTTTTGTTATTGTAAAGTTATGAATGTAATCAAAGAAAGCAGGGTAGACAGCCTACATGTTAGGACTGCCAGAAACTTTAAGACATCTGAGATTTTGAAGTAGCAAAGCTTACACTCTACGTATAAGAAGATAAAAAAGACTGACTTCTTTTGAGATTTTCATGCTATTAAACATTAAATATTAGAGATACCAAATTCAACAATTCCTGTATAATTTTTTTTGTGCAGCACGCAGACCTCAGACTCCCTCCTCTCCTGAACCTGAACCAGAACATGAGGAAGTGGAAGAGTCACCAGAGAGTCCTGATCAAGAACATGCTGATCAACATGAAAGTGCTGGATCTGACAGTGGCGAATCAGCATCAGACTCAGGTATATATATACGTATATATATGTATGTGTGTTTACGAGACTTAAACAACTCACATAGAATAATAAAGGGATGGATAAAAAATTTCTTTCTGCAACCTGTTAAAAAATGACATAAAAGCAAATATTGAGTTTGTACTTCATCTTCCTTAGCATTAAGATTTAGTTTTGAGTTACTGTATTGTAAATACATGTAGGATGATCTTTGGACATAAGTGTTTTACGTTCTTTCTGTAATAGGGTCTGACAGTGAGAGCAGCAGTGGAAGTGAAAGTGAGGATCATGAGGATAAAGAAAGGAGCCCAGAAGACAAGGAATCCATGGGTAAAGACTTATAATGAAACTAGTTTTACCATACATCAGGAATATATCCAACTGTCAAAACTTTTGATAGAGCAGAAAAACTGTATAAGTGCATATTATCATAAAAACACATGGAAACAGCTGAAAGTCACATGTGAATTGCATCATCTCTATTTTTGAATATTTTTTAAGGCAAGGTGAAGTCAAAGTTTGATGATCACTCTGATCATGAAAGTGGTACAGACACAGCTCGAAACTCAGAGCAGGAAGATGAGGATGTGTACATGGATGAAACACCCCCAGCCTCTCCTGTGGAGCTGCGTCCAGAACTCCCTCCCTACCTGCCAGCCATACAGGGCTGTAGAAATGTTGAGGAGTTCTCCTGTCTCAACAGAATTGAGGAGGGAACATATGGAGTAGTGTACCGAGCAAAGGACAAGAAAACAGGTAGGTCAAATGGAAAAATTGATGTTGAATGCTTTTTTTATTTTTTGGAAAGCTAGAAATCCACTGCAATCTGTGAGAGGATCAAAAGTTCACTGAAAAAGGTTCTTATTCAAATTTTCCAATTATTTTCCAATATTGTAAATTTTTTTTCTTTCTTTTAATTTGTTTAAATAGATTTAAATGATATAAATATATAATGTAAAAGATAGCATCATATAGATTACTCAATCTTTTAAAAAGGATGACTGCACTTAACGCCGGTTTTTGGGTCTTTTTCGGTCGCTTCTGTTGCTTTTATATCAAACTCTTATTTCATTTTCATATATTTATGAAAGAATCCTGTCAATTTCGAGCCGAATTTAAATATTACAATGATCTTAGACTGTTATACAATAAAATGATTCTATGTTTTCTGTCCTTACTCTTTCCAAGTGTAGAGAATTTACACTTACCTGCCCTTGATTAAACATTAGGTATGCATGAGAGGTGGAGCTAACATTGTAAGAATGGCTCTAAAATTAGACTAGATAAATAACAATGACATGTATTTAAAAAATACGAGATCACTCTTTCCCATTCCTTCTCATTCCCTCTTTATTCTGTATGGCACAAGAACACTATTTTCAGAGGTTTCAAAAACGAAATTAACAATAT
The DNA here is from genome assembly GCF_033153115.1 of Saccostrea echinata. NCBI lineage: Eukaryota > Metazoa > Mollusca > Bivalvia > Ostreida > Ostreidae > Saccostrea > Saccostrea echinata. The sequence goes on from NW_026889803.1 coordinate 8,159,240, forward strand.
GAGCGACGTCCATGTAAGTAAAGTATCTTTTAAATCAATGCCTAACAATTTAACGTGTTCGAGCACTTTGTCCTAGTTAGCACAAAACATGCTACTTTACAAGTCACGTGACGGAATTTAATATTCACAGAGTTACCTGAGGTAAGAAATCACGTGGTGAATTATAATATTCAACATGTCACAGCCCTTGGTTACAATAGAGAGAGCGATGTAAGAAGAAGCAGTTTTTTCTCGTTTAAACCATGAGCGCATGTTTGTCTATTAATCTCCTTTTGACACAACATTGTTAATGCAAATATACAACTACTGTTAAACGGAGAACAATAGACAAACATGCGCTGACTATGTATAAAGTCAGTGAAAAGGTGGGCGTCCTCATTATCGTACGGAGATTCAAGGAATTGTGATGACCCCCGCCTTAGAAAACAGCTTCGTACTTCGTAAATACGTACTTTTATTTAATTTAATTACATAAAGTTGTAGATTAGATGTTGACCATTTGTGCAATTAAAAGAAAAATGCTTGTTTTGAAAGTTTATTTTGTCGCAATTTTCGCATGTCCTTAAGTGCAGTCATCCTTTGTAAGCACCTAAACTAAATGTAAAAAAAAAATCATATGTTGGACATGTTTTTCAAAATATCTATTAAATTTAGATGAAATTGTGGCATTGAAAAGATTAAAGATGGAGAAAGAAAAAGAAGGATTTCCCATTACCTCTCTGAGAGAGATCAACACTCTCCTAAAATCTCAGCACATGAACATAGTGACAGTTAGAGTAAGTGTCAGACTTTGGAATTTATTTTTGTTGATAGTGGGAAAGGATGTGTGGTTATTTTTTGTGAATCACTGAAATAATGACATAAAAAAATGAAAAAGACACTGAAAGGAAGCTTGATACAAGTTTGTTATTCTTTGAGGGGTGTTGTGTCCCTTTCAGTACAGTTTATAATAATGTCAATGAATGGAACCAGTTTACATTACAAAAGTAAAATCTTGTTCTTACCATTGTTTTTTTTAAACACATGCAGCATAAGCTAAATATGTAGTAAATATGTAGTAAATGAAGAGAAAAAAAATGAAGGAGGATTGGTATCCATCTCAAAAAAGGGAAAAATATCTTTTGATTACATACCATACAGAAGTATTTTATATGAAAATATATCTTCTTTCAGGAAATAGTCGTTGGCAGTAACATGGACAAAATCTATATTGTAATGGACTATGTAGAACATGATATGAAAAGTCTGATGGAAACTATGAAGCAACCATTCCTCATGGGTAAGTGTAGTTTTCTTGTTTCACATGTAATAAGCCATGCAACTAATATTATATGCATTGAAATTCAGTAGACTGCCATGATTTATGATTTTTTTAACCAATGATGTAAATATATATATACATATACAATGAAAATGGAGGAAAAGAGCATATTCTTTGTATTTTTCTGTACAATACAAATGCATGTATATTGCAACAACTTAGATGATTATTTGACACTACAGGTGAAGTGAAGACATTAATGATACAGTTGTTAAAAGGTGTGGCTCATCTCCATGACAACTGGATCATACACAGAGATCTCAAAACATCAAATCTTCTTCTCAGTCACAAAGGCATACTTAAGGTTTGTTATCAATTATTACCCCCATCCAGCAGATTAATTGTATTTATTACCAAATCAGTCATTGTAAATATTTGAAACTGTGAAACATTTATTTGGAAAATCTACTTCTGAATGCTGACAGATCAAAACTTGCAGATAGGAATGAAGAAAAACAACCAAAAAAAGAGAGAAAGAAACAAACAAAAAAGCAACATTGTTTTAATGATTATTAATAGAAATTGCATTTGAGAATCTCAAGTATACCAATTCCTACATGTAGTTGAGGTGTTGGAGGACACCTATAATTTGTGTTTATTGTAATTTTTGTTGTCTTACAGATTGGAGACTTTGGACTTGCAAGGGAGTATGGATCCCCTCTGAAGCACTATACCCCCGTAGTAGTCACCCTCTGGTACAGGGCACCAGAGCTTCTACTGGGTATTAAGGTAAAACTAAACATAATGAAAGGTCAAATAAAAGTAATGAGAGGAATTACTAACCTAGAAAAAAACACATCATAAAATAAAATTGAATTTATTTCTTGTTGCACTAGGAATATTCTACTCCAATAGACTTGTGGAGTGTAGGATGTATCTTTGCTGAATTCCTGACGATGAAACCTCTTTGGCCAGGAAAATCTGAAATTGATGAACTCAACAGAATATTCAAGGTAATGAAATTTGTAATGTAAACATGTAAACTTATCTTTCCAGTGATATTAGGTACAGACTACCAAGTGAAAATGCAAGAATATCACATCAATCTCGATCATAATTTCTTCAAAATACCATAAAGTCTTGTGTTTATCATGCACTTGTGTAATATATACACCTCCAACTTTTTTTGGGGGGGGGGTGTACTGAAAAATGTAAGATCTATGTATAAAATGCTCCCCCAAATAGCTAAAACTGGATGTGACATATTTTACCAGCAACAGTAGTGTAAAAGAAATATTTCATTTGGAAGTTATCAATTCAAAACACTTCAGAAATGAGAGAAACATTGAGCCTTTAATTTGTTTTGTAAATGCAGTTAAAATATAAACTTTATTTATATATACTATACACATGTATATTTGTATTAAAGTTTATTTCACACTTTGATTGTTGTATTATTATATTTGATAAGAAAGAAAGGAACTTAATATTTTCTTTCAAAATAGCTCCAATGCACCCACATTTTTTCCGGAAAAGTAGAAAAAATGTAATATAAAATTATTAAGACCTATCAATCTTTCCATTTTGAAACCAAAGTTCAAAAGAGAGATCCATTAATAAAATTTTGATTAAAAAAATAATGAATGCTGAAATATCTTCCTGTGAAAGCATTCGATAGGGTTCTAACTATTTTGTTTCCTGGTTACAGGACATGGGTACTCCTACAGAGAAAATCTGGAGTGGGGTCAAAGAATTACCAGGCATGAAGAAGTGTACGTTTGCCGATCATCCCTATAACACACTCAGACAGAGGTTTGGGTCGTATCTCACAGATCTGGGATTTGATCTTTTGAACAGGTATTGTTTATGAAAAGTATGCCTAAAAGAAAACATTTAGTTTTTTAATTTGGTTGCAGTGAGCAGGAGGGGATCTAAATGATCTCTGTTCAATGACAAACTGAAAAATACATTTTCAAAAACCAAAGAAATGTATTACTCTGTGATTAAATTGCATAGAACTTAGCTGCTAATTCTGATATCAGTTATTTTCCAGTTTGATAGTAGGAGTATATACAATTAATTTCAATGACAGGTTTCTGACATATGACCCTACAAAGAGAATTACTGCAGAGGATTCTTTGAAGCACAAGTTTTTTTCTGAGTCTCCACTACCAGTAGATCCCTCCATGTTCCCGACCTGGCCAGCCAAGAGTGAGCAACCACGGAAACATACAAGCTCCCCCAAACCCCCATCTGGGGGAAAGGCCTACTCCAAATTACTGGTATGAATCAAACCTATTGGTTTTGCTTTTTAAAGATTTTTGTAGGCCAAGAATAAAATAATGATAGATTGCTTTTATGAAGAATTTTGTTTCTATTGCATTTTGCTTTAAAATTTCATATGAAAATGACATTTCTTTAGTGAAAATTTACTATGTAGAAACTGTTCAAGTGCCATTTCTTTAGTGTCTTTGAGACAGAGCATGTGTGAAAATGAGACAGGAGTTTTGCTATATATTACCCTATAAATCTAAAAAACATTTTTCATTCATTGAATACATGTTTAAGAATATTTTTTAAGATTTATATTTGTAATGTATGAGTTTTTAGACCACTGTGTTACTAGATCAAACAAGTAAATTTTCTAGTTTAATTAAGGGAAAAGATTGAAGTTGAATTGCAACTATTATTATAGAATGAATCATAAAAAATTCACAGTACAGAATGAAAAAATATTTAAACATGGTCATGAATTTGTACATTAGATAATTGTCATATAGATTCAGCAGTAAGCTTACACGTATATCAGTAATGTTAACATTACAATCTTAACCTTCAAACAAGTGGCCAAAGAATCTATGGAGGTCTCATTAATTGGTGGTGCAGTATTTATTTCACTGAAACCTAACATCCAGTGGATGAGTAATATAATAATTAACATATGAAACTCTCAAGCAAATTGACACTGTTCTTGGAATTAAAGTACAGGCCATTTGTGATATGCCCAGATGGTGCATCTAGGGATTTACAATACCAGACTTGCTTTGGATGCTGAATCTGACCAACATATTCTGCCTAATTGAATATGGTGTCCAAACTTGTATGGGTTATGTACATATGTAAATGGGGATGCACACTACTGGACTTGCTTCAGATGCTGGATTTGACCTACAATTTCCAGATGAGTGACCAGGTTGAAGTTTTTGGAGCAGGTCCATTCCTGGAATAACTACAAATCTTATCCATACCAAACTTGCATAGATGTTGCATCTGGGGATGCACTTTACCAGAGTATTTATTTGGTGTAAGATTTTGCCTTATTTATTGATAATATTTGTTGAGGTTAGCTTTGTAATCTTTGATTCCCTATGTTCATATTTCAGGGAGGAGATGATGATAAGATGATAGAAATGGATGCAGGTTTTCATCTGACTAATGCTGCCAAAGGGGTTTCTGCCACTGGGCCAGGGTTCAGTCTCAAATTCTAGGAAAACAGATTGTGCTTACCAATAAGATGAATGAAGCAACTATGGCCATTTTGAGTACAGCTGCATATCTAAGTTATTTGTGCATTGTGCTCTTTCCAGCATATAAAACAAATGGTAGAACTATCAACTTTGTGTGAATCCAATCATTAGGAATCTTTACTTTGTACTTGACAGCATATACAGTTAAAATCATAAAGACAAAAGGAATTTAATGTCACATTTTAAATCATTCACATTATGGCACTGTTTTGCCAAAAAAAAAAATGAAATGGTAAATAAAAATTGAATATTACTTATTACTTGTTCAAGCTTTTTATTAAAGACATTTGAATACTTAGCAGATCCAAGCATGCACTTATCAGTAAATTCAATCAATATTTTATTTCTGTAGTCAAAGCAAAAAATAACAAGAGGCCTAGGGGCCACAGTGCTCATAAGAGTAACTTTGGCCCTGCTGGTCTTCACCAGATTTTCCCCCTTGTAATACTTATTGTGGCCCCACCCTACTTCTGGGGGTCATAATTTGAACAATTTAGAATCTACTCTACCTCAGGATGCTTCCATATAAATCTAAGCTTTTCTGGCCTATTGTTATTGCAAAGAAGTATATATTTCAATTCCCCATTGTGGCCCCACCCTAGCCCCAGGGGTCATGATTTGAACAATTTATAAACTACACTACCTCATGAAGCTTCCACATGAGTGTCAGCTTTTCTGGCCTAGTGGTTCCTGAGGAGAAGATTTTTAAAGATTTTTCCTATGTATTTCAATGTAAAAGTTTGATTCCCTATTGTGGCCCCACCCTACTTCTGGGGGGTCATAATTTGAACAATTTAGAATCTACACTACCTCAGGAAGCAATGTAAGTTTCAGCTTTTCTGGCTCAGTGGTTCTTGAGAAGAAGATTTTAAAAGATGTTTCCTATAGATATTTCAATGTAAAACTTTGATTCCCTACTGTGGCCCCACCCTACCTCGGGGGCCATGATTTGAATAATTTAGATTCTCCACTACTTCAGAAAGCTTTCACATAAGTTTCAGCTTCTATGGCCCAGTGGTTCTTGAGACGTTTTGTAAAGATTTTTTCCTATTTATTTCATTATAAAACTTTGATTCCCTATTGTGGTCCCACCCTAGCCCCAGATTTTTTATAACCCCACCCTATTTTTGTCTTTTCTTGATTATCTCCCCTTTCCCAATGGAAGGGGGCTTGGCCCTTCATTCTAATAATTTAAACTCCCCTTCAGCCAAGGATGCTTTGTACCGACCCTGGTTAAAATTGGCCCAGTGGTTCTTGAGAAGAAGTTGAAAATGTTTTAAGTTTACAGACGAACGGACGTCGGACTACGGGTGATCGGAAAAGCTCACTTGAACTTTCACTCAGATGAGCTAAAAAGTACAAAATATTTGAAGCTACATGTATAAATTTTTATTTTTCAGGTTCAACCATAACAACAAGAAGTTCATCTACATATTGTATTACTTGTTGCACTTCATCCATACAAAATAAATGAGCTCATCAAACCTCGTGTATTCATAAAGTTATCTCCTATTAAAAGCTAGAAAAGCAGTATTTTACTCATATTGAGATGAATTTTATACATTTGATAAATACTTGTTTTATATCGAATCAATTAGGCATGCTTGATGTAGCTTCATTTACTTCAGTTTAAAATGTGTACGTGTATAATCAAGTGCTCTGTAAGTACGTTTAGGGGTTTTTTTTGGTGGTTTTTGTTAAAAAAATGAACAAGCTGATTCAGAGAATTTGTGTCCCCCGCAGAGGATGTGCAGATCGGCGGGGGTTGGGGGTTGGACACTGTACGAGTTAAAACTTTAAAGGTACTCTATATGTTTTGGATCATTGTTCTCAGTTATTGAGTTACCCATAATCTATCAATTTCACGTTAATAGCACGTGATTCAACTATATTCTCATGCAATGAGTTAGCCATGATCTGTCAAAATTTCACCATACCGTTATATGATCAATGAAAAAAGCACGTGATTCGAAAAGTATAGCGCGCTGTATTTCTTGAACTTACGTCGTCCATTCAATTCTGAACGCCATGGTTAACGGTTGTGATTTTATGCTATCGCAATTCTTAGACACGGAAACCGAAATTATGAAGGAAAATTCCTTAGATCAGTTAGGAAACCAGATACAAGTTGAAGATTCTTTGAGAAGTATGACGTTTGATCTACCGTAACTAAAAATTGAACCTATCATCATAATGGGTTTCGATGTAGGAGATATTTTAGACATGATGGAGACTTGAGTTGAGTGCGTCAATTTCACCAGTCCTGAGGTCGAGACGAAGACGAAAAATGAAAGGTTTGTACACGTGTCCGATCATGAAATTCAGCTTTTGACAGAGTCTCAAAAAAATTCTTAACAATCGTAAAAATACCAAATGGGCAATTTAAACGTTCAAGCCAATCAAGGAGTGGCATGCGGCACAGGAAAATGTCCACCGAAATGAACAGCGATTCTCTGAATTATTGAATGCAGCGATTTATGTTGGAATGAGAACAAGTAATATCCACCTCGCTCCCTGTACTACATTGTGTGTGGTTTGTTACGCTTCAAATTTATGAGAGACGAAAAGATTCATTTAAAAATGTGCTTGTGTGAATTCCATTTTGGATTTAAAAATTGACGTGCAAAATTTAGAATTTTTTTATGTAGACCTAAAGAAAGGCATACCTTCACTATGTTTATCGTTTATATGTGTTTGTTTTTTGCTTATAAAGTCAGCTAATTTGTTTTATTCTTTTTCTTTATAAATGTAAGGTCAAGGGTCATTGGAATTGTTGCATCATTACTCTGGCGTGTTCTACATGTATCTTAATAGAGCATAGTTGTTAGAGCACAGTAAGTCATGGTGTATCAAAAATAAACACACAGTGGACATCAAAAGAAAAACACCGCAGCAATGATACAAATAATAGGTTAGACTATGAAGCATTTTTTTAAAAAAAAAAAAAAAAAGAAATTAAGAGGCTGCGAACTCAGCCATTCGATGCTTGGGTAAAGATGAAGGTTTAACCCTTTATAGATGATATCATTTATATATAAAGCATCTTCTCTCTGTAGAATCTGCCTGCTATAACTCTTATAAAACGCAAACAACATGTAGATAAAGTGAAATGTAAAATTATTTCCTTCCTGTGTACCGTATGTCTGCTGTAATTAAACAGAATTAGCTGTAAAAATTATTAAGGTAGTCCGATCCTCAGGTCCTGAAAATCAGGAGTTCGGTTATAAAAATGCTGACAAAAATGTCTCTGAATCCTTAAAATAATGTGTATTTACCCATGGTTTTTCTTCACGTTTCATCATTAAAGTTAATCGTATTATGTAGGGAAAATTATCAAATCTCAAATACATTTTTTTTTAGGAAATGCGAATCAAAGTACCTGCTATGCATTCTCTATTTAAAATTGATCAACAAACATATCTCACAATTAAAATTATAGGTATCCAGGCATTTTGAAAAAAAATTGCATGTATTTCATACGTATTCGGTACTTTAGTTCTTCCATTTAGTTCAATTCTTATATAAATTACATAGTGTAAAACGTTTGTATTATCAATGTAAGACATCATAGATCACTTCTAATTTCATATCATGCTAAAAAACATTGGTATCTAAGGCTAGATTAGAAGAAATTTGATTTCTATAAAAATGCATTTATTTTTGCACTTCATGGGGGTAGAAATGCAAACTTTTACAAGACCGTTCCGTCGCCCGCGTGGCGCAGTGGTTAGAGCGTCTGCTCTAGAGTCGCGAAGTAAGGTGTTGATCCTTACGTCGCGGGTTCGAATCCCACTGTGGGACGTGGAGACCGGTCCTTCGGATGAGACAGTATAAACCGAGGTCCCGTGTCGCAGTAGGTGCTGGTACGAAAAACATCCCTCACTGCTCAATGGCCGTAAGTGCCGAGTATAGGACAAAATTTGCAGCTCTCCACCGGCAAGTGGTGGCGTCTCCATATGAGTGAAAAATTCTCGAGACGGACGTTAAACAACATACAAACCAAAAAAAAAAAAAAAAAAAAAAAAAAAAAAAAAAAAAAAAAACCAAGACCGTTCCTAAGACTTCAAAGAATCTTGATTCATAATGAGATGCATAAAATAAAAATTGTTGCACGAAAAGATTTCAATTTTAAACTTAATTTTGAGACTTTTTAAATTTAATGATTATTTTAAGAGTTATCCTTCCTAGCTGAGGATCGGATATCCTTAAGACTCCCCAGATATTGCGTTCAGTTAATACGAAGTAATATTACTTTCAACAGCAATTAAATGATTTAACAGGTCGACCTGATTAAAGAAAGAGTTTATACTAAAGAGGTCGGTTGAGCGCTAGCTCCGTGGATTCAAGATCTAAGTCAATAAAATATAGTTCACAATTGTTCCTTCGCCAAGCACTCGGCACTTTGAAGTGAACGTTTCGGGGATTTCGGATGAGACCTTGAAATCGAGGTCCCATGTCACGGTATGCGTCGGCACAATAAAGATAGATCTCACTGCTAAATGGTACTGAGTTCCAAGTAAAGTTCTAAATTTGAAGCCCTACATGGTGACGTCTCGGTATGAGTTAAAAATTCTCAATAGGACAATTAACATACAATCAATCAAGCATACTAGAGAGCGCAAGTGTGCCTATTTTCATTTGTCCTGGTGTAAAAGTTTCTTCGGTGGCTTCTGGACCTGTTTTACATTTGGACATGGAAGGCAAGAAGATTCTTTTTCTCATACGTATATTTTTGATTTATTTCCCAAAGCTAACTCATAATGCAACTTGCAGAGCCCTTTGCACACCGTAGTACAAAACGGCAAACGTGTTGTTATACCTCCATGACTTTTACTTTTCAAGTGAATGATCAGTAAAACATCTTTATAGCTAATTGTCATGGACGAACAATGGAATTTGTAAATTTACAAGGAAAAAAAAATCACTTTGCTAAAAGACTAAACATTCATTGTAAGAGTGTTCGCTGTAACCGTGCTTTATTGTGCATGTATATCAAAGTAAATGATTCATATCTCGATTTAACTTGTGTGGCTAATAACAAGTGATGACCCCACCCCTTCCCCATTTACATTCAGGGCTTCTCAAGCTATTTTTTTCTCTCTTCTTTTTCTTCTACACATATGTGATGCTCTATGTCACAAAAAATTAACGGTTAAGCGTAAATGAGCTCTACAATATAATTTACTACATGTATTACGTATATAATTAGAATACATATTTCAAAATTATTTTAAAAAACCACGCATTTAAAATGCAAGAACAAGTACAAAGTTTTATTTGAAGAGATAAAATAATTCATATTTTCAACAAGAGACCCATTTATCACAGAAATTAAACACTTAAACGTTGAGTCTTTTTTATTCAGCTGTTAATACATGTACATGTACCATGTACAAGAACACATGCAATATTCAATGCTAAATTGATTTCCAATTAATCAGAATCAATCTTCTTTCTCTTTTTACATATACAGACATAAAAGCTTCTATTAACTACAATCTATCAATAGATAATCACACAATTCTACTTTAAAATTTATATTTTGTGTAAAACATTTGACCGGGTTTGACTGGTCGACAGATGTTTACTCCTCCACGGCACCTGAACCCACTTCTGTGGAATGCATAAATCCTGACTTGGTCAGGATGATAAAAATCATGACTTGGTCATGTTTGAAATCTTGACATGGTCATGATTGCCATCCTGACGGGCCAGGATTGATTTTCAATGAAATATAAAGAACATGGCATGGGGGTCCCATATGACTTTCCATACACTTCTGATGTTTTTAGAGGTCCGTGTTTGCTTTGCTCAAAAATTGTTCCAATGGCCTTCTGAGCTTGATTATTGTTCGTTATCTACAAATTTTATGTAATATTATTCACACAGTTATTGTGACTCGATATGGAAAATATTGGATGAGAAAGAAAACGTGTATCGTATGCCTTGCCATTTCTGCGTTTTGAAACTTTGCAGTGTGACTTAATATAAGCAGATTATTTTTCTTTTTCCTTATCAACAATTAACAAACAACCAGATTTATCAACTGCAGTACATTATTGCACATCTCCCAAATCAGCATTTTTCTCACATAATTACATTTTTTAAAAAGATGAATGTAAAAAGAAGCGCACACACATAAGCTTAAAGATGAAAAAATTATAAAAATGAACAATCAACAATATATAAAAATGCATTCAAATTATCCAAATATCCAGTGAGGATGTTTTGAGTACTTTTACTTATAACACTTTTAAATATAGTCGCCCATCCAAGATATGCAACATACACGTATAAGATGGACCCAGTATCTAGACTTATATTATAATTCAAACAAATGTTACATACATAATAAAATTATCCCTATGCAATATTTAACATATGATGAAATGATACAAATCTAGAGTAATGAAAACATATACCCTCTCACTTTTTCAACCAAATGAAAACTTTTTAATTATCTCATGCCCTATTTTCCTGGGAAATTTAGAGGAAATCACCAAGAAATATAGGTTGGAAGTTTATTTTTTTTTTTTCCAGAAATTGGCCATCTTTCAACTTACACTTCACCGGTCACGGTAGCCTAATGGACAGCGCTCGCTTCGTTATCGGGAGACCCGGGTTCGATTCTCGTTCGCCGAGCCGTGTCAAACCTAAGACGTAAACATATATATAGGTAGTGATTGTTCCTTCGCCAAGCGCCCGGTACTAGAAGTGAAAGTTAGGGGTCTTTCGGATGAGACCTTAAAAACCGAGGTCCCGTGTCAGGGTAGGCGTCGGTACGATAAAGAACCCTCACTGCTCAAATGCCTTAAGTGCAGAGTATAGGTCTAAATTTGAAGCCCATTTACCGGCATACGATGACGTCTCTATATGAGTGAAACATTCTCGAATGGGATGTTAAGCAACAACAATCAATCAAATAACCTTTATTACTCCATGTAAAATTAAAACGAATCGTACAAAATATGTGTGAAGTAGTAACAGATGTATTTCTCAAAATCAGCAAAGGATGACTGCACATAACGCAGGGTTTTGGGTCATTTTCGGTCGCTTCTTTTGATTTTATACCTTAACTCATTTTCAATTTTATTTATTCAATAATTTTTTTTGTCAATTTGGAACCAAATTTAAATGTTAAAATGATTTTATGCTGTGATACAATAAAATAATTCTATTTTTTCCCCAACTGCTTTCCAATTATAGAGAATCTACAATTACCTGCCTTAGATTGAATATTAAGTTGATAAATATAAGCATGAGAGGTGGGGCTATCATTTTAAAAATCGGTCTAAAATTAGACTAGGATAAATGCCCGTGACATGTATGAAAAAATATGTGACCGCTCTTTCCCCATCTCCCTCTGTATTTTGTGTGACACAAGTACACTACACTCTGTTTTTACCAAAGTGTCAAAACGAAATTTACAATACACATCCATGTAGATACAGATGTTTTTAAATCAATACCCGACATTTAAAACGTGTTCGAACACAATGTCCTAGTTAGCATAAAACATGCTACCTTACATGTCACATGACGGAATGTAGTATTCACAAAGTTTCCTGAGGTAAGATATCACGTGGTGAATTATAATATTCAACATGTCAAAACACTTGGTTAGAACAGAGAGATTGATTAATTGATTGATTGTATGTTGTTTTAAGTAACGTTCGCGAATTTTTCACTCATATAGAGACGTCACCATGTACCGGTGAAGGGCTTCAAATTAAGACCTTTACTCCGCACTCAGGGCCATTGAGGAGTGGGGGTTCTTTGACGTGCCAACGCCTATCGTGACACGGGGCCTCGGTTTTTAAGATCTCATCCGAAGGACCCGCAACTTTCACTTCAAAGAGCCGAGAGCTTGGCGAAGGAACAGTTGCTACCTACTTTTTATAGACTTAGGTGAGGCGCGGCCGTGATTCGAACACACGACCTTCCGATCATGGAGCGAGCGCTCTAGAGAGAGAGAGAGAGAGAGAGAGAGAGAGAGAGAGAGAAGCAGTTCTTCTCTTTTAAACCATAAGCGCATGTTTGTCTATTAATCTCCTTTTGCATTTATTAATGCAAATATACAACTAATGTTATCGTATGGAGATTGAAGAAATCGTAATGACCGTACCCCTGCCTATGAAAACAGATTCGTACTTCGTACATACAAATTTTTATTTAATGTAATTAAATAAAGTTGCAGATTGGATGATGACCATCTCTGCAATAATAAGAAAACGCTCGCTTTGAAAATTAATTTTGTATCAAGTGCAGTCATCCTTCTTTTCCCATTAATAAATACTTTCGGTCCGAAGCTGCTCATTACTCAGTTCCTCATTTTAATGATACGAAAACTGTCTATAAGAAATAAAAACTGGTACTTACTAAAACCTATTTTCTCAAAATGAAATACTGAAAAACATGTAAGTGAACCCTATATTTGAAGGGTTTGACCCTAACGGAATTATTTTTTTTTTTTTTACAATAGTTATCAAACGAAAAAGGATTGGATATAAAAGCAATAGTCAGAGTATTTATAAAACGAATATTGAAGCTTAGTAAATACGTATAACGATTTATCAATTTGATAGAAAAACACCTTCTTAGTTTAAATACTTAGTATGTTGCATTTACTCACATTATAGCACGGTCACCTCTATTCTTGATAATAAAGCATTTCTGGACTATATTAGTAAGAATGAGATATAATGGTTACCCGGAAATGTAGCTAGTCTTTTTTAAAAAACTGCAATTTTTTACCCATCCTATGTAGTTTCTCATAAACATATGTCATATTTGAGCAAAGAACGTAGCTCGATTCTTCCTCCTCATCATGCCTTTTGTATCTTCCATTTAGAATCGCTACTACCTCTATGTCTTCTTGACTTGCACTCAAGCTATTCTGGAAGACGATAGACCCGCTATCCCCAGGAGCACTAAAAGGTTTTTCCGTGTCTTCTACCAGAAACGCACTTTGAGTTTCTCTTTCACCAAGGACGTCTCTGTATGTCATTATATCCACCACGGTTCCTTGTGTTATACCAGTTGAAGCACCTTTCTTATGAACTATTGCCGGACAAATTTGATCTGGTGTTCCTAAAAATATTGTTGCACTCTTTGGTTCGTCTTCGTCATCAACAAGTGGCTTTTGGCACCTGTTTAAGACACATTTCTCAACTTCAATAAGAGCAACATCAGCCAAAGATTCCTCTCCAGGAACGAGAACAAATGTGCTTTTGCCTAGTTTAACTAAAGTGTCACCATCTTTAACGTATGCAACAATATTTTTACCAACAACATGATAATTTGTTAGTCCAACAACATCTTTGGAGTTAATTTGAGCAAAACCTCCAAGTGTACCAAATTTATGTGGTTTGGTTTGATCCGGTAATAAAGGGCTTCCAGATCCAAAATGTTCCATTATTTTAACGCCTTTTGAATTTTCAAATTTGATATTCCATAGGAAAGAAGTAGCATTATTCGAGTTAGCACTTTCTTTTGATTCCAAGATTTTTTTCTGCAAAGTCTCTTTATCAACAGAAGAAAGGCTGTCGCAAATCAGGACATAAAACTCATCTGGCCGAAATCCATAACCATATATTTTATCAGCATTGCTGCAAAATAAAAAAAATGATATTGTTTTGTATACTGCTCTAAAGTATTAAAAAGAACTAAAAGTGGACATGATCCGCATTCAGGAGGACTTCATTATCTCCTTTTCAGTAGAACACTTCAAACTGACAGTTTGATGATCCTTAGCCGTATTGTGTACATGCTGATCTGCATGTATAATCTGGACATGCTTTGGATATGTGTAGGTACATATATGCAAGTCCAAAATTATGAGATGACCGTAACTTATATTTTTGAGCGCCAATGAATATCTCCCACCGACCCCCAAATAAGTAATTTAAGTGACCATAATTGATTACTCTGATATTCACTGCGTAAGCAAGGTATGATGCAGATATGATCTGATTATGTAACTATGTACTTCCAAACTGGTCATAACTTACTTTCGAGATATGACACATTTTCCCCATGACAATGCTCAAAATTGTAGGGTATCATGATCCTAGGTCTTACATTGTGAAAGATTGGATTCGGACTTATGATGCATGAAGTATACTTCAATTATATAGCTTCACTTTGGCTCATGAACTGAAGATATCAGCTGACAAGATTTGGCAATGAATGGCCTCAGAGTGGGAACAATATGATCCTGACACTAGTAATGCATTAAATGTATAGATCGAGAAATACCAATCAATTACATGGCTTGGACTTTAAAAATAACAATAGTATATACATACTTATCTAACTCTGCCAGAATTGCTTCGGGTATGGACATGGATGCAGGGGTGTCTGTATTCTGTTTAGGTAGTTTTGAAGCTAGCTGAAGCCGCTTTATAACAGCATCTGATTCTGTCTTCAGTGACCTGATTTGTTTTGCAGATGGTGCGAATTCAAAACATAATTTTGATTGTAGAAGTTTGATGTATTCTATCATCATGATTTCAAAAGCTGAAGTGAAGTTCTCTAGTAAATCGCTATCACCGGTGGATGCAACGATTTGAACACCATTTACTGACATATCTCTAAGATCAGTTGGTGATAGTGTATACTTTTCGTGTTTCAAGACGATTATCACACATGGGCCAAACGAAGTCAAAGCTGAAGCAGCAACATTCATAGATAACTTAAAATAAAAAACCAAACACTTATATATATATATATATATATATATATATATATATATATATATATATATATATATATATATATATATATATATATATATATATATAGAAGAAATTTGGAAGAGAACTTTTGTTTAAAGCAATTGGGTATTTACCTTTCTGATCTCTGTTAGAAGATTTTGTTTTGATACTTCATCTCCACAATCGTATAGAATACACGAGGGCGATCTTCCCTTAAAATCAGCGAATGTCGGCTTAGATAGACGTCGGTCTGAAAAAGGTAAATTCTTATATGAACACACACACCCCCTCACCCCCCTCCCCATATATATATATATATATATATATATATATATATATATATATATATATATATATATATATATATATATAAGTACAGACGAAAAACCTCAGTAAAGCTTTACCGAGGTTTTTCGTGTTTTTCTTCTTTACTTTAAGTATTTTATTCCGACCACTGAGACTTTTTACTGGATATATATATATATATATATATATATATATATATATATATATATATATATATATATATATATATATATATATATATATATATATATATATAATGCATTATCAGTTTTAATATTTGATAAAGTGAGAGAGATAGACCTTTTTTTTTTTTTTTTTTTACATTATTGACATACAGTTATGATTTGTCTCAATACCTCTTATGGTTATTTTCTCTTCGCGACGCTTCGAGACAAAAGAAAAACTCTTCCCGAGGTTTTTTCCAGCAACATATATAACAGGATTTTCATTTGTTTGCTTCCAGTGAATGAAATCTATGATTTTGAGCTCTGAGATTTCTGTCTGCAGTTTTGCAAATCTATCTGCCAGCCCTCTCACTAGTTTGTTGTGATATCGGAGTCTGGGAAATTCACGGCATTGGCATTCCAGTGCGTCAAAGGTTAGAGTGTTTTCAAATGGTCCATCTAAAAATGAAAAGTTAAGATGATTAACTAAATCATAAATTTACAAACAGGCACTGTGAAAACAAGAAACAAAACATTTTGATGAATAACTGATGAATTCATGACAACATACGCCGTTCCCCATAGATGGTCGGTGATGGTGGAATAGCGGTAGCCTCGGATGAGTCTGAATTCAGATGTTTTTTCAGTGCTCTCCGAACAGTCTCCGAACAGCAATCGAGGGCATTTTCAATGATAATTCTCTTGTCTTTCATTCTTCGTAAAAGGAATTCTGTAGTCAACACATTGTCCGACCAACAAGTGAATCTGAAGAAGTCCGAGTTGAAAAATTCATTTAACTCGTCCTCTTTTTCTTTTAATTCTTCAATGAATTCTCGGAGAGTTCTCTCATTTTTCAGTAAATTGAATAATTTCTTCTCCGTCAACATTCTTACTTCTGTGGATAACCTTTTGCACAAGATTTTAATATGAACTTCGTTAATGATATCAAAATTTGTCGACACCATGTCCAAAAAAGCAATCTCAGAGTATTTTATGAATAATTCAGGATGACGTGTTATGAAATGCTTGCATGCAGCTTCAAATATAATACTACTTCTTAAACAATATGTCCCTTCTATGCACACTAGCAAAGAGTCGGATAAGTGTTGGAGAGCTGTTTTGATCAAATTTTGAATTTTTTTCTTGTTTTGCACATATAAGTTGATGCATTTTGCTATCTCGCAAACAATGGGCTTCGCTAAATCTGTTTCACAAATTTTATTCCCAAACACGAGAGTTATTAAAATGGTAAAGTACTGGTCTCTACTCTGTGTCGCTATATTGGTGAACACATCATCTAATGCTGCTTTTGAGATCGTAGGGGCATCTTCTGTTGAAGGTAAGTTTCTTAACGCAATCCAAACCTCACATTTCTGAAACAACCCAAGATCACTTTGTGATTCTGTGGGAAATTCGTACTCTTTCTCTACTCTTTCTCTTTCCTCTTGTGATAGGTTTATAGAAGAAATATCAATTTCGCATTTCTTAAGAAAATCAATCCCTATGCGATCCTTACATCGAAAATAAATATCTGATCTTGAAGTCAATATAAAGGCAACCCTCTTGCTCATTTGTTCAAGTTTTTGCATGGTTTTATACCACGTTAAGGTCATCGCTACATCCTCTACGTTTTGCCCAAATATATTGTCGATCAAAATTGTTTTTGCACCGGTTGCAAAAATAAGTTCGTCTGGTGTTTGTAGCTGAAAGCAATGTCCCATTGATTCTTTTCGTTCGTTAAATAATTCGTTAGCAAGCGTTGTTTTGCCCGATCCCACTTCTCCTGTGATTAGGACGATGTTGTGCTCCTGTAATTTTGCACTACACTCCGAATATACACTTGTTCTGATGTAGTTGGGTCTTCGTAATCTACCAGCCCCTCTGCCACACACTTCAAAAGAATAAAGAAAAAAAACCATGCATGTATCTGATAATTATTTTAAAAAACTATTGATGTGGTATATTCTGATGAATAATTATACACGCTTTCTTTCTTTATTTTTTTAAAATAAAATTTTGCGATTTTTTTTAATGAGAACGTATACAACATTTTTGACAATATATGTTTTTTTTAATTTTTAGACTTCAGGCAGTGAATCCTACATTACAGTACAATGCATGCTTTTAATAAAAACAAAAAGATATCAGTTCATTTGTTACTGCCTAAAAGACTATTATTAAGAGTTCTAACTTAACAACTTTAAAAAGATGACAACACATTTTTTTCAGATTCCAAAGCATTTGCATTTGACAAAGTTTTCATTCCAAAGCATGAATATGCGTCCCATATTCAAAAAACAAGTACATATCTTTATGTTTATTTGAGATTCTTTGACATACTATGCATGTACATGTACCTACCACTTGAGGCAAAAAAGGAGTAAAATATTTTAATAAAAAACTTACTTTTGTGATGTCTTTGTAGTTATCTCAACTGGTAATTCGAAATAAGAGTCCTTCAGTCATTTTCAGTAAGCCTTCGGGATAAACAGTTTCATCACTTATTTTCATCTATAAAGATATCAAATCGACATTCATGCATTTTTATCTGGTTTATTTTCGGACTTAGGTGTTTACATTATATGTTCAATATAAACACTGATACTGCAATTTACATCCAGATTAACAATATACATTATACTGAGGAGATAAGTCTAATTTCATGTTTTGTATAAATTGTTTATACCTTAAAGTTGACATAAGTACAATCAAATGATATATTTTATATCAAAGTGGCCGAAGGGCCAAAACGCTCACTAAAGTAACCTTAAACAATAAACAAAACTCTATGATTTAATAAAAATATACATGTTCATAGCATACTGAGGCTTGATATTAAAATTTTAAAATATGACCAAGTCGATTTTGCATGTCTGAATATTTCTATGTTTAGTATAATTATTGCCTATGTTTACTATAATTATTGCCCTGAGAGAACATGGGGGAATAAGGCATAGAAAATGCCCGTAACTGTGATTGTATTAAAAAAATCTTGTTAAGGTAGTATTGAAGGCAATGTTTTTTTAACAATAAGGTGTTTGCTACTAATTTATTTCAAACAATATTTTGCTACGAAAGATTCTGTCGGCATAATAATTCTAAGGTGAAAAAATATTAAAGACTAAAATTCCTATCAGTTGTCAGTGAGCCATGCATCTAATCAAAACTATTGGCATTTAACGCTTACTGTGATAGGACGCTTGGATATCTGGACTTCAAATGTGTATTTTCACAAAAGATTGATCAAAAAGTGGTTTTTAATAATTTGGTTGGTTCGTGCTGCCTGTTTTTATTGACAAAAAAAAAAAATCAATATTTGTTCTCATAGTTTGAAAATGTACATTTAGTAAAATGGAGCACTTATAAGAATTACTTTATAAAGCATGGCGATGTTCAATTGTCCCCTGCCTTGCGTGTGCATTCTACTTTATACAGACAAATCTGTTCAATATATGGATTGCTGCAAATTGTATACATTTACAGCAAGAATTTTTTTTTGATGTAAATGATATTCTAGGCTGGGTATTTTACAGCGTTTTCCATTGGTCAAACCATGGGCATTTTTCTCTGTTTTTAGTCGTCTTCTCTTCTAGAGTTCCAGAGTGTCATTATGGTGCATTAAAGTTTCAAAGGAAAGCATGAAAGTATACAGTTATTTAGGGCAACGGCCGAGGGCAATAGAACATTGAGCTGTTCTCATCACCAATGGAAAATGTTATGGTATATTGACTGCTAAGAAATTAGGCCTAAATAACTGTTTTCTTACCTAATATTTTACTGAGTATATGGGCACTGCAGGTCCAATAGATCCCCGGTCCGAAAATTTGCAAACCATTGATTGGCGGTCAATAGATCACTCTGAAGTTCCTTAAATAGTTCAAAGGAATGAACATACAGAGGAAATAGTCAAAAATACTACATATTCAATGAAACAACAAAATCAGTTGTATTAGGTAGTAAAAAACTTTATCTGACTATTGACTTTTTTGGGGATAATAACTATATTTGCCAAACATGAAACGAAAACCTGGCAGTTTGTCAAACCGGTTGCATAATCAATATGTCTGATTTCATGTCTTTTTATCTCTGTTGTATCCAATTGTTATGCACTGACAACTTAAAGCAATATGAGCTGCAATTTTGATGTCGGAAATATTTGTTGCAATATTGTAATTAACTCTTTCAACGACAGAAAAAAGAATGTTTATAAACTAATGTTGTTCATATTTGTGATAAAAGAACTATTTATAAGCTTTGATTGAAGCAGAATTCGTTATTGTCATCCTGCACAACATTGATTTCTCATATAATACTTTATATTTCACTATACAGAAATCTTTCTTCTGAAAAAAAATTGATACTTTATTTAAGTCTAATTGATCATAAAGGATTAAATTACATACGGATTTATCATAACGGCACATTTTAACAGCAAAATAAAATTCTCAAAAATGCAGCTCATATTGCTTTAAATAAGTAAATCGATCATTGCACTGCCATAAAGTCTTTGCATGTTAAATTTGGTTCCGATGAATTGAGACAGATTATACAACACATTAATTAACACAGAAATTAAAAAAAATCCAGGTACCCTTCTACTCCGTCATTTTACCAACAAATAAATGATTAAAACTGCTTGAGTTAGAATAGAAGTTTTACTTCACGCCAACTCTGGTTCTAAATCGTATACAAATTCAACCTTTCTCTCGACATCCGTTAGATGAAAACGTCTTTTACGTGGTTTATGATTAACCTTTATGCCTGTGTGACTAGTAAAATAACATTGGTAACTTGTACAACATCTGATAACATGTGAATACAACTTGATATGGAATGTCGAGATTGTTTTTGGAAATCATAATTTATTACTTTATTATAGAAATATACAAAAAAAGCAAATATTCATCATTTAAGTAAAAAGAGTATAAAAAATAGCTTCTAATAGATATGGAATATACTTATTCGATAATAATAGTTACCCATTTATATTTTCTTTTTACAATTAATATTTTTACCTTCTTTTACCTGTTTTAGCGCAAATTCCCGACAATATTCGTCACCGTATTCACAAAATTGATCGAACCAAATAAATCAATGGCTCCATTATATAATTTGTTTAAGTTTTTTTCAGTGTTTTCAATATCAAGTTTAATGTCTGATAACACGTTTTGAATACGGTTAACTTCACTGGGTATGAATAGTTTTATTGAATAAAATGACCCTAATATGTTTTAAAACGAAGCCCTTTAAATTTCTTTACAAAGTACACGGAAGAAAATATGGATCTTTAAGTAGTGTTGCAATGAATTAAAATCAATACCTTGAATGTGTCAAATCAGATTTTTATACACACTTTGACACATACTCATATTTTGCGCGAATGAAACGTAGTGGATATATATATATATATATATATATATATATATATATATATATATATATATATATATATATATATATATATATATATATATATATATATATATATATATATATATATATATTCAAATTGAAATTTACATCTTTTAAAATACACATCAACAAGTTTTTCACGATAACAAACCTGACTATACTACTGGTTATGAATGCTTCCTTACAAAGATTATGTAATGTTATCTCTCGCAAACCTACTTAAGATAAGTTCAATTTAGAACATCAAAATATACACCTGAAACAGGACATATTTTATATTCGTATGAAATCCTGTTAAACTCTCATATTTAATTCCTAAATTGAAACTGATCACAGAAAAAGTACATGTAAACTGGAGTCAAATTATCAATGTATGCAAATGGCCAGTTGAGTGTTTGATAGTTGGAATATCCAGTTTGAAGTTGAGTTGATATTACCCACCGGTTGTATTAAAAATTCATCAATTTGTAAGTATGGAGATGCGATACAAGTTTTATATTGGTCTTTACAACTACATGGACATATTGCAACAACTGAAAAAAATCTATCTTAAAGTCACACAGCTTCTTAAAGTTATCTTTTAAAAGTTGCAACCTTTTATCTAACTGTTTTTCAACTGTATGGAAATTGCGACCTCTCCCAATAAAGAGGCACCATAAAAATACACGTACCAGTTTTAGGGCATTTACCGTGAACACTTTACTTCAGAAGTGATGGTTGTATAACCTGTCAGAATTTTGTTATAAGATATGAAACTTATGATTCTTTGAACTATATCCGTTGTTTTAGCGCAAACAGGAAAGAAGGAATGTTGCCGGGTAATAAAGTAGCGGCGCTGTAGTCCAGGAATAAATCAAGTTTTGGAATTCATATCAAGGAAAATAACCGATAAAACATTTTTAAACTGGAAACAAAAGTTCAAAATAAGATTTGTAAAAAGAGTCAATTTTGCACGGTAATAGTAATCACTGTGGACAACTGTCGTGAACTACAAAAGGGACAGAGTGTAAATTGCCCTCAACACTTTCTAACATATTATTAAAAGATTCACGTAATTATTGAATTTAGCCTTCTTTCATGTCCATATTATCAGAGTTTTCACAGACTTTGTAATTTACTAAACACGTGTCATTTCATTACTCAAAAATTCACTAACTGTTGTCAAAGAACTCTTTTATGTACCAGTGTCGAAATTATATATGTCTGTTCGGAGGACAAACGCATTACCTGCCACTTCTGTCTGTGTCTTCTTTATTGTTTAAATTGTTGTCCATCGTTCAAACCTTTAAATAAATTCGGAAACCAGATTACTCGTTGGACTTATTATATATATGTGTTTTCGGGAAGAACCCTAAGAATACGGCACTACTTCTTCCGGCCCGCAGCGCCACTCATTTCACTGCCAACATTCCCTTCTACCCGCATTCTCCACCACTTATAACCACCCGTTTTGTCGTGTTTCTCCACCTTGGCGATTACTAGGGAATTAGCTTAACACGCGCAATATTTTCCACATTTATTAAAGTTAATAAAATATATAACAACAATCGGGGGAATCAGTTACTCTTCACTCCTTACAATATATATAGGAAAACTCGCTATTTAAATTAGATAAACAGACAGACAGATAGACCTTATGACAATGAGGTAAACGTTACGGCTTTTACGGACACTTCTTAATCTAAATGTGTCTTTAACTCGATCTGTTTCGTTCTAACTCTCTACTACCTACCTAATTTTTTTTTTTTTACTAAATATTTATAAAACTCTTTCTTTACTTTGATTGACATGTCCAATCATAAATTAAACAGTAACATCTATCCAATCACCGTCAATCTTTAATACTCAAGACTGACCAAGTAAAACCGTGAATGTTGGCAAAGTGGTAAAAATTAAAATAATCTTTTTCGTCGAAGAGATACAATAATTACCGCGCCAGTATTCCATTTATTCGTGTTTGCAAAAAAGTAATGCATCCACATCTCATGCTAAACACTTTAAAATTGATACAAGTGACAAATCACAAGATACTGATTACTCACAATGTGAGGTCCCCATGAAAATTAGTCAAATGCGGAATATGAGCAGTTTGAGTGCTAGTAACACAAATTAATATTTTATTTTTCATAATTTAATAGCATTCTGTACTAAAATGCAAGTTTTAAAGTCACTATAATTGTCATTTTGAAATTTGCATATAATATTAAATCAGAGAAAATAAACAAATGAATAAGTTCTTTGTTAAAATCAATGGACACTTATTCATCTGCTGAGAATCTCTTAAAAAATACCCAACATGAATCAGATAGGTGGCGGAGGAATGAAATGAAGTTTACAACAATTTCATATAGCCATATACACTAAGCTTTCATTGATCTTCAAGTGCATGCATAATAGTGTAAATTTTAAATATTCATTAATAACTAATCTTCATCTTTCCGGTCAAATCAAAAAGCACTTGTATGTCAAGCGGTAATCATCAAGAAGAGAAATAAATTTATTTAACGATCTGAACAATCTGTTTTTTTAAATTTTTTTTTTCTATTTTTTATTTATTTTTTTTATTTTTTTTTTTTTATACGAAAACAGAAGAATTAACATCTAAAAATAAGAAATATATTAAGTAATACTAATATAACTTTCCAGAATTTTCCCCAGTTTTTTTTATGACTTCTACACAATTCATAAATAAAAATTTGCGTGGCATGCACTGACAAAGCTCCACAATCAATGTAAAAATAATCAATTCACCAATAAAAATTACGAAAAATGCACCTTCTTGTCTCCTCTCTAGCAACTGCACGGAGAGTATAAACATACATGTATAATGCATTGGGAAAATGAAGAAAAAATACAATATATCTAACAATAATTTTGAGTGCATGTGACACTTAACGTATTTCCTTCATTTAGAGGATAGTTCAGAGTGCTGCTCACTTGAAAATATTTTAAAATGATGCACCTTCAAAGCTAAGTGAATATTAAGCTTGCAAAACTTTTTTTTACCCTGGAGGCCTTCACTTGAGAAAGCCGATAGTGTTTGATTTATTTTCAGCATTAAAAACACTAAATAAATGACGTCATGTATTTTTCTGTATCATTCTCACCTATAAGATTGGCTCAAATTAGCTCAAATAATAAAGTATGAAGTATATAATACAGACTGGGTGTTTTTATTTTAAGATTGTAAAAAAGCCAGCAGACATAGTGTTTCTAAATTGGAAACAAACTTCTGTGAAGCCACAATTGTGTTGACGTCACAATACTCAATATAAACTAAAAATAATGCTTCTAAATACGTATACACTGTACAGATAGTATCAATGCCTGATACTTGTTTATGTACTTTATATTAGATACATGGATTTTAAAGACTTTTTCATTAACTGTTACAAAAAATAATAAAACAAATATTGCCTTTTAATTCGGCACAATCCTTAATAAATTGACCTTATAGAACATCATAAGAACCTTAAACTTCGTCCGAGGTATTTATGTTTTCTTTAACATCTCTATATCTAGGGAATGAACTCATCATATATTTGTATAATATTTTAAGTGTCATTGATCAAATGATTTGAGCTGAAAACATTGATTATTGTTTAACAACAACTTTTTTAAAAAAAAAAAAATCATAGACTACCTCTTTAAATAATAAAAATGAAGCTTGTAAATTTGCCCTTGTCACTGGTCATCTGCAAACTTATTTCGTTTAAAAGGATGATTCTCTATAAGGCCATTTTCCGGCCTACGATAAAATCACTTAAAAATGTGATTTTATGTAACTTTAATCATTGTATTTCATGATTTTGATGTTTGTTTTTCAACATTGATCACCTAAGTCGCGTGATTTAAAGATCACAAACGGCCGTCAAGTAAAGAAAAATTGAGGGTAGGTCTATTTACATCAAGTTTCTATGCATGTTTCTAGATGTAAATGATCAAAAATTGTTTATTTATGTCGGAAACATATCAGACTTAAGTAATAAAAGCAAAGATTGTTTAATTTAAGGCTAAAGATATTTTTTATGGCAAGAATTTTGATGCATTCACATTTTGCATATTTGGAACGTAAATCTTTACAAAATGCACCTCGTATGATGTTGAAAAATGTTTAATTAGCATTTAATTAAAAGTATTATTTCATATATGTTTATATTGTAATTGTGTATTGTTTCTATAGATGTGGTACCTATTTTACGCATAAAATGCCCATGCAAGAAATGAGATTTCTAAGTTTCTATTGAACTATAAAAGTTGTGTATCAAATGTTTAAAGCAATGAATGAATTTTGTTTGTGATTAAATCAAAATTAAGTTGTAATTTATAAAATATAGTCTACATTTGCAAAAAAAAAAAAAAAAAAAAAAAAAAAAAAAAAAAAAAAAGAATTCATTAATTTACAGGATGAAAATATTAATGCAAGTACATGTTAATAGTCAGTACATAAAACTCAGAACGGTTGTATTAAAAATATATATATCGACGTAAAATGAAATAACATCGTAAGAATTGCTTTGATTCAATTTAATTACGCATGTAAAAAAATATATTTAATTTAAAATGCTATCTAAACTATAATACACAAATGTATGTATAAAAGTCGAGTCCCCCCCCCCCCCCCACGGCACTCCATAAAATGGAGTGGATTTTCAACAGTTCCTTCCACTACGCATATCAGAAGTTTTAGTATATCCATGGACTAACAGAGTTCTACAACATCCCAGGTACAAAATGGACCGTAAGAGATGACACTCCTTTCGCACTCTTGAAACCTGAGGATTAAATTGTCTTTCCGTGCTGCGTCAAGAACTAAGGTGTTTAACACGGGTAGTGACAGTTCCTTGCCAAGTCCTCAGCATTGAAAGTAAAAGTCATGGGTCTTTTGGATATTATCTTAAAGAAGGAGGTCCTGTCCCACGGTAGATGTTGGTCAATACTGAGACCATGCATAAATTAAAATTGTGACACTTCACCTTAAGTGGATGATCTCTTTATCTGGGTGAAAAATTCTAAAATGACGTAAAGCAACATTCAATTATCAATCACGTGACATTTAGGAACCCCTTTCCTCCTTGGCGTTTTATTTTCTAAGACAGAACTACTGTTCTCATAACTTATATTGATGTTACCAAAGAAGTGTGATGAATAGATTGAGTCCTCTCAACACCCAGTTAACAAAATACATGGATCCTATGTCACTCATACGGAAAAGTGTCCTTCTAAAAGGTCGAGGCGAGAATTTCCATTATGAAACCATCCCATCAGTAATTCTCTATCTATAAAAGTTACATGACTGTGTACCCATAGAAAAATTAAGTTTATAACACAAATAGCAAATGCATCTTCCCGCTACAACAAAAATAGCTTTTATCATTTCTAGAACTAATGACAAATATGCAGTACTCCTAAGGAAATACAAATACAAAGAAGTAGCATAGATAAACTAAACTATCCTTATAAATAATAATAATTATAATAAGTAACTTATATTCATGCCTTATAGTCTATAAAAAAATTTCTTTATTTCTAGCAGATAGTTCAATGAGACTTGTCTTCACGTAATTTCATAACAACCAGTCATTTCAGTCCTTTGATTTTAGATTTTTTAAGTAAAAAGTTTACCTTTTTTGAGTAAACATGCATGGCTTATATTAATTCTTAGTAAATCAATAGAAACATGTACTCTAAGTGGAAGTTTATAATAAGAAATAATCTACATAAGCTGATATCCTTCATTGTGAGTAGTTAGCTTTTCCTGCAAATATCGTAAAAATGAAGCGAAAAGTTTTTATTTACATGTCATAACCACCTTTAACCAAGTTGATAATTTGGTAGTCACTTCTTATGTTCATAAGAAGTTTACATGCAAATTTTGGTGTTGGTTAAAGGTGGTTATGACATGTGTAGGAGTTACCTAACACACCAACCCTCTTGAGTTTTCCCATTACCCTAATGCTAATACGGACCGATAGTACCTTACTTTGTGACCCTATATCATAACAAATACTTTTGTATCATTAACCAATCAACATTTATCATTAAATTGGAACATTAGCCTACTGACTCATGCAGTTTTTTAAGGGAAAAAATACTATTTGAAAATTTGAAGTCATTGTAGGCCGCAAAACGGCCTTATAGAGAATGATCCTTTCTGATTATACACATAAGTACTCCGAGGTTGATATTAAAAAGATGCCTGAGTTTCTCATTGATAATATATATGTAGTTGTTTGGAAACCACTTCTTCCAACAATCTATTAAAATGTCCAATGGTACCGTACTAATTGTGCCACAGTATTGGCAGACCCGTTTTGTATTCTTATGAAGCAAAATTCATTATAAAACTTCTACGTGAAAAAAAGGTCTCTTGGCGTGGCCTTCGATTCCATATTTAGATACCAGTATATCAACAACGTTTTATGAATTAACAATGTTCATGTTTATTCCTTCGTTGATTGATCGGGAGGCCCAGGTTCGATTCTCTTTCTCTGCGCCGCGTCAAACCTAAGACGTAAACATAGGTAGTGACTATTCCCTCGCCAAATTGTCTATGGATTTTTTCGTTTACCTGATCATGACAATGGACACACGGCGAATGAATGCTTACTCCTCCATGGCACCTGATCCAAACTCTGTTTTCGGAGGTCCGTGTTTGCTCTGCTCACATTTTTATTGTTGAAATCGTCTTTTGAGAATGATCACTGTCCGTTATCTTCACACTTCTTTTCTTAGGAAAATTAATTAAAATCGAAATATATATCGAAATATCATGCACTTACTCGCAGCTTTAAGTAAATAAAAATTTCATGAAAATTTTTAATGAATCAATTTACCGAGAGTGATACTTATTCGACGAGTAGGCGAACATTTCTGAACAACAATATTGTAATCGATATCGTTCAAGTGTACACTTGGGTTTGAACCCATGGTAGCGTTATTGCTCTTTTTTGCACATGAAACCAGGGTTTAAAATGTTTTATCAAATCTCTCTCTCTCTCTCTCTCTATATATATATATATAAACCCGATTTTGGTTTTAACGCGTCATTTGATGGATATTGGATAAAAAAAAATTGTTTATATCGTATAACCCGTGTTCCCTACGTCACAATGACACGTCAAAAACGCATCAATCCGCTTGGCGTTACATTTTAAATATGTACAATTTGAAGGCATTTTTGTAGGAGAAATTGTCTTATTTTCTACACTTAATGATGGAAAATTAAATTATAAGGAATGAATTCAAAAGCTACTCAAGGTATACTGATATAACCTGGGTTGGAACAGTTTTCGCTTTTTAAAAACCGCTTCGCGGTTTTTAAAGCCAAAAATTGCCCCAATCCCGATTATGCAGTATAACTTGGGTAGCTATTAAATTCATTCATTAAATAACTTTTAACAGGATTGTCTTTACAGCTTATGAATTGACCAGTTCCCGTACAAACATTGTTCCTGGGAAATTATAGGTGTTAAATTGTAAGTTTAATTCTCTTAATTAATTTTGAAAATGTTCGCAAACTTTATACTTGTACATTCTTGACCTATAAGTTTTTTTTTATTAATGTTACTCATCATCAAACTTAACTTTTGCTCTCTATTTTTGCTCTCTAAAATCACTTTTAATTAAAAAAAATGCCCAACTTTAAACTTGACTTTTATTTCCTATTTTTGCCCTTTAAAATCATTTTTCAATAAAAAATAAAAGTCATAATCAACTTGACTTTTACTTTTGATGCCACACAGCCTCCACAGCAGTTTGGTTAAATCCGTACGGCTAATCAAGCTTTGATTGGAGGGTATGAGGGTAAAACTTTAAACATTCAAAAATATAAAGAAGCGTTAAGTGACAGATAGTCTGAAGCGATGGTACTCCATTTTGGTTATCTTTACACAATCTATTTCCTAAATTTTAGACTCGTACGTGTACTAAAACGTGTATTATTTAAGAAATGAATGTAGCGCATTGATGAAAAAGTTTTCCGTCCAAATTTTTGTTTAATACGTCGGTCAAAGAAAAAAAATATTACTTTCATTTCTTATCATTTAATTATGACTTAAAAATAATAAAATGAAACTTTCTTTCATTTAATTATTAATTTAAGCATCAAAGACGGTGCGTAGGAATACGTCACAACAACGTTGCTGAAATTTAAAATGGCTGAATGTGCAGATCCAATTAGCCTAGTTCCCTGTCCCTGTTATGCTTCGTATACTCCGCGACACTGCCTTGGCAAGGATGAGCCAGGGAACCAGGCTAAGATCCAATCTCCTATGCAGAGTTGTCATTCGTTCCTTTCTCAGACACCTCTACAATGGGCTCGCGTCAAGATTTTTGACGTAACGTAAAAAACATAACATTTCAAAGATTATTTCAAATTAAACTAAGAGTTTTATATTTACTTAGTAAATATCTATTTTTAAGGACTATCATTAGCTCAGACATTTAATTATAATGAATATACGCAAGCAAACGACAGAGGTGAATGTATGAGCCTATAGTAGATATATGATACTATGATACATCGATCAAAGAAAAAATTATGATTTATTACAATATCATTTGATTAATATTTATCTTTCATTGATGAGATTTAACTTGAGAACGAATGACTGTTTAACATATCTAAGTTAGGCCTAGCTTAGTTGCCTTAAGTATACTGGTGTCTCATAATATCACGGTACTTATTTCTTTTGCGTAAAAAAAGTTATTCCAAATTCATACATTAACTTTTCACCAAACACTATTCAAAAACCTATCAATGGCATAACTTTTTAGTGGCTAATTATTTTCTAAGCTTTCTTCGTTTACGTTGTAGTCTATTTTCAAAACAGGAAGTCTTATTTACCTCCTAAAGTGGAGAGTCTCGTTGTATCTAGTCTGGTTCCCGCCCCCGCCACTCCGTTTTCACTTCGTTTTGGGCCAAACGAAGTGAAAACGGAGTGGCGGGGGCGGGAACCAGACTACATTGTATCGTGGTATTGAAAAACATGGAGGCTTGGCACTGTCACAAAGTACAATTTTTTATTTTTTAATTTATGATGTAAATCTACATAAAAACATAATAATACAAACCTTTAAGGCTTTCAAAATATGAACTTTATTATGGATTTTACTTCGTTATATATTCAATGGTCTAAATAAAATAAAAAACGGGAATGGAAATCTGTAAAATTTCATTTCATTTGACTAAATATTTTTCCAACGAGTGTTCCATACTTTTTAACCATGACAAAAGTCAACATTCAGACGACAAACAGATAGTCCATCAACAAAAGGATATGAACCATGTGAATTATGTATCCTAATTTTTGGAAAATACCGCGATACAATGGAACCCGCGATATAATGAGAATTAAGGATATAATGAACAAACAACATTTTCAATATTGTCGTGTAATTACCAACTTTTTTTTTAACAATAACAGTTTTAACACAAAAAAAACTTACCTGTTGTGTTATAAATTTTTGCTATATCCCAATGGTTATATTCCCCAGGTAAGCTGATATCTTTAGGTTCGTAAAGGTAAAGGGAAGCTACTCAAATATAACCTTAACAACTCTTTCTAGGTCACAGAAATTTTGAATTTCATTTGCACATCTCTTCATCTGAATTTCAAACTGAACATATTTATACGTATCACAACATGTCCAATTGTCCATGCATAACACAACATGCTTCAAAATATGAAAGAGTCAGTTGCCGACTGTATAGGCCCTAACTTTGAAAGGATTCCGTCCTCGCTCAGTGTCGCGTCGTTTTTCTCATGCATTCGTCTCCCAAGAATTGACAGATTAACGACATTTCCCCACTTTGGTAGCATAAAACATTTTTTCCATAGTTCTGTTGTTCATACCAGTTATCTTAAAGACAAACATTTAATGAGGTTCGCTCCTGAAATTTTGAGCAGATTTTTATCTTAACCTATATTTCAAAAATTCTGCATAATCTTGTAATTCTTACAATAAATTTGGATTCTACAATGCCAATTAAACTATATTCAGTTAAATCTCCATGATAAAATTTCATACCAAAAGCATTAAGTGAGGAACTATTTTTTGTGGCGGAAGGTTTTTTTTTAGAAGAAAATGATAATTTTTTCTCTTTCGAAGTATCTAAAGTATGTTAAGTTTGGATTCCTATTTTTACATGCCATCGGCACACAGAGTTATTTTGTGCAGTGAACTGTTTTAAACTGGTCCTAAATTAGATATTAAATGAATTGTCATGAATTCTATCATCATGTTTGATGAATAAAGCAAATATATTGTGAAAATCAAGAAAAAAAAGTAGCCGTAATTTAAGATTAAAATTAGCACTATTTTAGTAATATCTAAAAATTAACATCACAGACCCCCACTTTTAATTTTCTTTTCTGAATATACGCAGCACAGTTAAGGCTGCAATAAGGAGGCGGGGCCTAATTTTTACGGGAAATGCTTACTATGACATCACACAAAAATACATGTTCTTCAAATTACCACAAAATGAAATGATACGCTATTTTAAACTGTTGGATAGCTTTAAACTACATCAATACTTACTACTGCATGTATTTTTGTTGTTGGTTAAATCCCACACAGCAATATATAAGCAATTCACTGATCGATATGCACTTGTCAATGTGACGTCATATCGTAAAATTTGACGCAGTTTGTATGTAGCGACAGGCGGATCAAGTTATATTTTATACAATGAAAAATGTGTTTTGTAATTAAATAAAATATTATTTGCAGATATATAAGAGGCCATTAACTTGGATGCGATGTCTATTTTATGATTTTATTCATATACTTCCCGTACATTCCATAGACAAGTGAAATTGCCGTACATTTGTATGCAGATTCATTGAAGAGTAATAGAGGGGTCGTAATTATAATAAATCGATATATTGCAAGGGCATACCCTTAATGAATTACGACAAGCTTTTACGCATAAACTCAAGAGGTATGAAGATATTTGAAAAGTGCTGCGAACCTGATGAAATCTTGCAAATGAACTAAATATATCTAAATTTAATGTACTTGACCAGCAAAATATTCAACATACGGTCTAACAAATGTAATTTTACCAATTATATAGTAGAACCTATATAGGTTCGCAGCACTTTTCACAAACTACAAAGAGTGTTGAAAATAATTATAAATTAAACTTGGATTTTTAACTTGGTTATGCCCTTGCAATATTGGAATTTATAGATGACCTCAATACTGCAGGTATATTTGCTGAAATCACGTGACTGCCACATTACATGACAAATCTAAATGAGAAATATAAACGTCCTCAACATGTAGTTTTCAGCCACATTACATTTTTCCGATAATAGCAAAGGCCTAAAAAGAATCGCCCATCCTTGTAAATAATGTTTTTTCTGTCTAAAAAATGTCGCCGATATTTCCATTTGGCACCTTAACTGTGAGACACTTTTAACCATTCTTCTTAAATTCAGTAAAATGTCATTACTGTCAAATGATTTTTTTGCTTGTTAAATTTTTAATGCCAGAAAAATGATTTTTTTAGTGCAAAAAGGTCAAATAATTGAACATGCGGAGTAATTTGAAAATATTTCGTTGTCACAAATTTTAATGTGTCTATTCAGGATGAAATAAGACTGTGTTTGTTCCCACAATTTATTTGAATAAAAAATATTGGAGGAAAAACTTTAAAAATTTATTTATGTGTAAGACGTATTTACAGTGCAAAAAGGTCAGACTAAATGCTCTGTAGCGCCAAAAGAAACGCATTGGTCCCCATTTTTTGTTTTGATTTTTAATTAAGCTCTGTGTATAAATTCTAAAAATATTCTTGATAAAAAATTCTCCTTACTTTTGATGGCAGGATCCAACCTCCTTAACATACGTATGATGATTTCTTTCCTTTTTTTCCCGCAACTGCATTGTTGTCAATGATCCGATTTGTTTTCCAAAGGGGGATAATTCGAAAAGAAACGAAAGTAGAAAATAACTCAGGAACGTAACGGACAAGTTTTGAAAATCAGGAAACTATAGTAAAAGTATTTCATTTTACTTTCACAAAGTAATAGGGAAGCAGGAAATATACATCTTAAGTTAGCCAAAGTAGTTCCGGCTGCTAAGTACAAGTGAACTCCAGATTTTATTGATACAGTTATCAAAAGAATTTTTTATCCAATCAGAATCAATTATTTTATAGAAATTAAATGATTCATCAGTGAAATACTGTGATTTATTTATTGAATAAAAGTGATATTCTCTCACAGTGTGAAAGGATTCCAAAGTGATATTCTCTCACAGTGTGAAAGGATATCAAAGTAAGTAAAAATGATTTCTAGCCTGTCATAAGATAGAGATAGTAATTTAACCGTCTTGATAGGGACCAAAACTGCCACTTTCTTCCCAAATATGTTGCTAAAATCCATGTTACAATGTTTTCAATCTCACAATTGCTAAGCTATGACGTCTTAATTGCTCAACAATGACGTCACAGCCTATGACACTGTGTTAAGAACCGTAAGAACAGACAGAGGCAAAAGGAAAACCAAAAACAGAAAACAGAAAATTCAATGTTTTGTAGTTGGATATGGAATTTATTTCACTCGTGAGACAGTACTTTTTAAAATATATTTTCTTGCTTCGCATTCGTGAAAATATCAAAAAATCCTGTCCCACATATGAAATAAATTCCATATTCAATTACAAAACATCGAATATCCTCTATTTCTATAACGTATATTACGTGGTAAAAGCATATCAATATCAGGGTTAAATCTTTTGTTCATTTCTTAATTTTTTGTTTTATTTTACTCTTCACATGCTTATAAATCTCACAAATGTTAAAACATTCATATGAAAGTACTTTTTTTTTTTAAAAGGGGGAGACTTTGAAAGGATTCCGTCCGCGCTCAGTGTCGCGTTGTTTTTCTCATGCATTCGTTTCCTAAGAATTGACAGATTAACGACATTTCCCCGCTTTGGTAGCATAAAACATTTTTTCATAGTTCTGTTGTTCATACCAGTTATCTCAAAGACAAACATTTAACATACGTATGATGATTTCTTTCCTTTTTTCCCGCAACTGCATTGTTGTCAATGCAGACGATCCGATTTGTTTTCCAAAGGGGGATAATTCGAAAAGAAACGAAAGTAGAAAATAACTCAGGAACGTAACGGACAAGTTTTGAAAATCAGGAAACTATAGTAAAAGTATTTCATTTTACTTTCATAAAGTAATAGGGAAGCAGGAAATATACATCTTAAGTTAGCCAAAGTAGTTCAGGTGTAACGACGAAAAGTGACCCCCGTAGAATATTGACCGGGGGTCATTTTTCTATGTAGAAATTTGACCCCCTGGTCAATATTCTACGTAGAAAAATGACCCCCTTTTTCGTAGAAATTATGGCCTGGGGGTCATTTTTCTCCGTGTGGGTTGTAGAAAAATGACCCCGTAGAATAATGACCCCGTGTCTCTTTTTTATACAAAAAACTGGTTTTGGTAGGAATATTCTTGTTAGGCAAATACGTAGAGGTACATGTAAAATCACGTAGCCTAAAAGCTTTAAAGTTTAAGTAACAAAAGGTTACACTATACCTTACATGTACATCAATAATACAAGATGTTTTATCCCATTAAAGGAAAACAAATCACTATAGGCTATTATGCTGTTCGATGACTATATATAAGAGCAAAAATACACGTGTTTGTTTTATCAAACTTTATATATAAAAAATGTTTCCAGAGTCGTCATTTAAAAAAAAAAGACAAGATTATTTACTTTGCTGGTGTCAGAGAGAGAGAAACTTATATATGAATAAAAATGCATGGTTTCTATGTATGATTGTAATATCCTCTTTAAATTTTACTCTGGGTAAATAATGTAAAAAAAGAATGAAAATCAAGTCTCAAGCGTTTTCTTTCTTCAGAAGTTACAAGAAAGATTAATGTTTTCGAACCCTACCCAAATAAATCTGCGTGAAAAAAATGGACAATTGTTAAGAATATTAGATCTCAAAATATATCTTTGATTTCCTAGTAAAAAACTTCTCATAAAAATATAAGGAAGATTAAATTTGTGTAAAAATAACGGACAGGACTAAATAAAAATTCCTCCGATATTCGATCTCAGAGACACAAAAAATGGTTAGCTAAAAATCTTTACCAATGTCTTTTGTCGTTTGCTGGTGTTAACAAAGCCTAAACAAAATGAGGCTTTTTACATAATAAAATTTGATTAATTTATAAAAGAGGTGTTTTGTATACTAAGAATTGACACAAGTTTATACACAATAGTACGCATTTCCCCTTTTTAGTTACACATAATAATTTTTACCAATAGAAAAAAACCGAATGTTGCATTATGAAAAAGCTTCTCTGTCTAATTTACATATTTTTTCCCTAAGTATGATTGGCAATTTTAGCATAATTGAAGTCAAGACTACATAGAACTGTGCCCAAAAATATTGTAACACATATTGTGTTCGAATCAAGTACGTGATTCGTGTCAGCGTATCTATAGTGGTAAGTTTTGAGGGAGTGGGTAACGAGGATGTAATTTAACCCACTCTTTAAATTTGCTAGCCTATAGGAAAACAAATCTGGCCATGTCTTTCCTATTCAAAAATTAAGCGATCTTGCTGTGTGATACGAGGTTTTAAAAATATAAGAGTTTTTAGGATAAAAGTAAACAAAAATCTTTTTTTCTTACATCAAAACTCCTACTTATAAGGAGTTACATAATGCATATGTGCATGATGATGTAGATTATATATGTATCTATATATATAATGATCAAGGAAGGGGAGTATATTGCCAGTATTTCTATCACAATTTCTATCACAATCGAAGGGCACTCCTAACAAAATATTAACGAATATTTACTATAGTAAACTATAGTTAACTATAGTTTACTATTATTATAACTATAGTAAATACTTTGATTAACTATGAAACTTTGTTTGGAACTTTTTTGAGATTTCAAAGCTAAGCTGAAACTTTCTTAAATTGATATCAGTAATGTAAAAAGTTGGGATGATATGTTAATGAACAAGAAATACGAGGGGTACGAAAGCCCGGAAGGCTCATTCGAGTTTCGAAATACGAGATTCGAAATTCGAGTTTCGAGATTCAAGACAAACTAACCAATCAAAATGCGGATTCAATATTTGATTAGCACATGTACATGGATGAGGGAGAAAATTATTATTGATATGAAATACTAAGGATCGTCTTTACACTGCACAGTAATTTAATTAAGGATACATTTCATTACATATAAGGGTGCATTTGTGCAGTTAGACTGATTTACTATTTGATATGGAATAAAATAAATTCCAGTCTGTATTGTATATATAATTTCTAAATAATTCAAGTATTTAAAGCCTCAGACCAAGATAAGTAATTGAAAACTTAATTCATTTCTCCTATTGGGAAACAGTGGTGTATATTCCCTTCTGCTAATGTGTAGGCTAATGTGAAGTCACAGACTTCACCTAAAGCGCATCATTGCCGAATTGCGGAATGGCAAGGAGGGAGTCGTCCCCTCTCAATAGAGAGGGAGGGGTGGGGTCGGAGGACCACTTTCTGCGATCTTGGAGACATCTATCGTTGTCATTTTTCCAGTGAATATAATTTTAAATAATTTAAACATATATTTATATACAGAAATTAAAATCTTCATGATCACACTTAATAAAATTGAGAAATTTTAAAATCCTTACACAGTGCTTGGAAATTATGGAAACTTTTTTACTGAATAATCGAAATATAATTTTTAAAATGTTTTATGTTTGACTTCCAACTAACCCAAACATGTTTCCTAATTTCTATTCCCTGTCCTAATCGTAGACTCCTGTTGCTGTCATTTTTTAATAGTCTGATGTGGACTTCAAGGTAACATTTCAATTTTAGATTTAACCAGCTATAAAAATCAAAAGTTTTGTATACTGTAAAAATTGGATAGGCATAAAAGTGTGGACTGCTAAAAATACTTTCTTGCATTTGATGAAAAAATATTCTAGTAACTGGTAAATAAATAAGATTTATGATCAACTTCCCCCATTTTTCAACCAAATACATGTATAAATAAATATTTTTTTTACATCAAGAAAATATTGTGTAGGCTACAGCCCTCTTGCCTATATGGAATATACACCATTGGGAAAGCGAGCGCGATTTTTCTTCATCACCACTACGATGTCTTTCAAGATTTCCTGTGTACACTAAAAAGGCATACGTGAACTAAGTAATTTTAATACGTACTCCTTTAGGCTATACGGTTTTTTCAAAGTCCTAAAGGTGTGTAGGGGGTCCATTGTTTTGTTAAAATAATCAATTTTTTATCATCATTAAATACTTTTATATCCTTTTTTTTCTCTGTGGCCATTACATCATGTATTGAAACTTAATATCTTGCGAGACCCGAGCGGTTTCCTTGTAAATAATTATCGAATATATAATTATTTTGCCCATGCATCGCAAGATTGACACTGAAAGTTGATAACCGAACATTTGTATACCGTTGTAATAAAATAAACAACATAGCCATAGGACCCTGGGCACGTGTCTCTCTCCCCTCCCCCTTTCCCCTTATAATTTTTACCGATATAATATACTATAGAAAACACAGCAACTTTATGCTTGTGTCCTTTCAGAAAAACGTCTAATAACCGTGATAACCCCCTGTTTTTTTTTTTTTTTGGGGGGGGGGAAGCTTAACAGTGATTTTTTTGTTCCCGCTTTCACTGAAAGTGGGGGATATTAATTTGGGTCTGTCCGTCCGTCCGTCTGTATTTCTGTCTGTCTGTAACACTTTCGTTTCCGCGCGATATCTCGAGAACCCTTTGAGCTTTCGCAATGAAATTTTGCATAGCAACTCCCTATGGACTAAAAAAGAACCCTATTAATTTTGAGTTCAAAAGGTCAAGGTCATGAATTCATAAATTCTGTCTGTTTTAACACTTTTGTTTCCGCGCGATATCTCGCGAATTCTTTAAGCTTTTGCAATAAAAATTTAAAATAACAACTCCCTGTGGCCTAAGGAAGACATCTATCGATTTTGAGGTCAAAAGGTCAAAGTTCAAGGTCGTAAATTCACAAATTCCGTCTGTGTGTAACACTTTCGTTTCCGGTCGATATCTCAAAAAGCTTTTGAACTTTTGCAAAGTAATTTTATACCATAACTCCTATGGCATCTCTCGCCCCTCTCAAAGTGTCACGCCCCGTTTTTTTTTTTATTTATTGTATATTTAAAAGGGGCGAGATATTCAACTACATGTATTTTCCTAACTGTAATTTGGCGATCTTTCGTTACAAAATGCTCAACTAAGGACACATCTCTTCCCAAGCCTGCTTTCACTGGGCACCAGAACAAAGATCATTTTAACCACCTCCCTTCCTTCACTAAAACAATCAATCCAATTAATGATTGAACTTCTGCAATGTCTTTTTGTCTTCATAAACCGTGTACAAATTATTATATGCAACTGAAAAGGAATTTCTAAGATAAACGTTGAACTTTAAAGCCGTATGTTGCTCAAGTACGACTGAGTCAACCATTTTTTGTCACGTTATTTACATATTGACTTATTTTTATATTGTGACGTCCAAACGTGAAGCAAATATCTGCTTTTTATAGAACATGTTTATGACTAAATGTGTGCCAAATTCATTTTTATCTGAAGTGTGGTTTTGTAAATAGCGAGATAGTTCACGAACTTTTTGATCACCCCTCGTACTTCCCTAAAATATAAAAAAAAATGCACATATAAATTCAAGAAGATAAAATATCACAATCATATATCCAAAAAAAAAATACTTTGATTTACTATAGTAAAAACTTTGATACTGCATTAAACTATAGTTAACTTTTGTAAACTATAGTTGTTGTTTTTTGTTTTTTTGTTTTTTTGTTTTTTGTTTTTGTTTTGGTGTGTGTTAGAGACTATCAGAGTTTTTCATATAGCGATCCTGATACAAACATTTTATATAGTGTTTCATAGTTAACGTTATTTAGATACATTCGTTTTTTTCCCTACAATAGAGATAATATAATTTTACAGACAATAATTGTAAGTACACAAATTACAGAGGAAACAAGAAATCTATGAGCCAGTGCTCTCTACCGCACAGACGGACGGACAAGATTTGTACCAAAATGAAAATTACTGAATAGCATGCCGAACCAAAGAGTGTATTAAAATTTCAAGCATCTGTGATGAGAGCTGTTGCAGAGAAAACTGCACCGAAAAAAATTGTTTCGGACAGACAGACAAACACAAATACTCACCCCGCACACACAACAGAGAGATTCACAGGGTACAAGGTATATACCCCAATTTCCTTCGAAGCTGGGGTATTAATATTCATGTAAAAATTAAGGATAAAT
The DNA here is from genome assembly GCF_033153115.1 of Saccostrea echinata. Lineage (NCBI taxonomy): Eukaryota > Metazoa > Mollusca > Bivalvia > Ostreida > Ostreidae > Saccostrea > Saccostrea echinata. Next base: position 8,198,984 of record NW_026889803.1, read on the forward strand.
GAACCTAAAATAGGGAAAAAGATATTACATAATATTAAAAATGAAGCAGTAATTACAGTTAATGATAGCATTTCCATATTGGACGCTTCATATGCCGTGCTTTCACTAATTTTTTCCTTGTCTAAAAACAATAATACAATACGTTTTTTGTTTCAATGCAATGGTGTATCTAGAAACTGATACATGTAAAAGCTGCGGTGAAGGCAGGCTGAAAGCGGGCACAAATTTTAAGCTAGAAATATTGTCCTTTAAATAGTTTCCGATAACATCCATTCCATACAGGTATATCGTCGTCGGAAACATATGTCATTTTCAGAACAAAACCTGTAAGAAAAAAACCAAAAACCAAGAAAAAAAAAACGGATTATATATATATATAAATAAATAAATAAATAAATAAATAAATAAATAATATATATATATATATATATATATATATATATATATATATATATATATATATATATATATGAATTATGAATTTATGCTCCTCATTAATGTATACTCAATGGGACGCAAGCAAACAAAAACCATAACACGTACATTGTATATGAAACTAGTATTGAGAAGTGGCGTAAGGAGAGGAAGACGCTTTGCTCCTCCCCCAATATACATTTGAAAGAAAAAAATCAGGAGACTCTAGGCCTTCACCGACCCTCCCCAACATATGATTAACGTATATCACATCTCATTTCTAAAGGTTTAATTATAAAATATAGTAAAAAGTAGGGGGTCAGATTTCTATGGGGGTCATTCTTCAACGTGTGTGGAGTCGTAGAATTAACGGTCTGGAAGGGTTTTCTACGGTCGAAAAATGACCCCACTTGCCGTAGAAAATTGACCGGGGGGTCATTTTTCTACGGAGAAATTTTACCCCTCGGTCAATATTCTACGGGGGTCACTTTTCGTCGTTACACCGGCTGCTAAGTACAAGTGAACTCCAGATTCTATTGATACAGTTATCAAAAGAATTTTTTATCCAATCAGAATCAATTATTTTATAGAAATTAAATGATTAAATTTTCATCAGTGAAATACTGTGATTTATTTATTGAATAAAAGTGATATTCTCTCACAGTATGAAAGGATTCCAAAGTGATATTCTCTCACAGTGTGAAAGGATATCAAAGTAAGTAAAAATGAATTCTAGCCTGTCATAAGATAGAGATAGTAATTTAACCGTCTTGATAGGGACCAAAACTGCCACTTTCTTCCCAAATATGTTGCTAAAATCCATGTTACAATGTTTTCAATCTCACAATTACGAAGCGACGTCACAGCCTATGACACTGTGTTAAGAACCGTAAGAACAGACAGAGGCAAAAGGAAAACCAAAAACAGAAAATTCAATGTTTTGTAGTTGGATATGGAATTTATTTCACTCGTGAGACAGTATTTTTTAAAATATATTTTCTTGCTTCGCATTCGTGAAAATATCAAAAAATCCTGTCCCACATATGAAATCAAGTTCCATATTCAATTACAAAACATTGAATATCCTCTATTTCTACTACGTATATTACATGGTAAAAGCATATCAATATCAGGGTTAAATCTTTTGTTCATTTCTTAATTTTTTGTTTTATTTTACTCTTCACATGCTTATAAATCTCACAAATGTTAAAACATTCATATGAAAGTACTTTTTTTTTTTTAAAGGGGGAGATGTTTAAGGTTTTTCTGCTATAAACTCCTCTAGCACTAGACATCGCCATGTGATGCGACTTTTTCTTCTTTTAAAGATTGTCATTCAACCTAATTAATGAAAAAGATTCTGTACACATCAGAGGATGAAGCTACAAACAAATCAGTAATTTTAGGAAACTATTCAAATAAACCCAAAAGCTTGCTATTAGAGAAAAATAACAGCAGGAACATAGGAATATGGAAAGGGATAAACTCAATATCTCCTGCTGACTCCCCAGAGTAAAATCCTCTTCCAACATCTGCATCTAAACCGCTTTGTCGTCCTTTTTTGAAATCCAGTATAAAACGACAAGGGAATTAAGACAATGAACAATTATTATTTCTCAGTTCTTTGGAATATTTGATAATGAATTCAAATGTGAGTACACGTCAGTCTGTTTTTCCTTCTTATTTTTAAGTGATATCACCAATGTTCCGGTTAAAGCAGGTACTTGTAATTGGTTGAAAGTAAGCACATTTGCAAATATCTGTTTGTACTGGTGTGTTGGCACGTCCATCGTGTCTTTGAATAGGAATATGGTTTTGCCATAAAACTTTAGTTTTGTTTTGAACATTTGTTAATGTTTGTGTCCTATCATTACCTTTATCCCATCTTGTCATCCAAGTTCGTTTCTTTTTTTATTTGACAATAATTATACATGTTTTTTTTTATGACCTTCCTATGTACATTTACATTATTGATTCAAATTTTACATTTGTCATTTATGGGGCATACCGCAATTTCATCCAAAATATTAAATTTTCAATTTTCATTTTTAGAGTAAAATTCCCCCCGCGGGCCCCGATAAATAGGCTATAGAGACCCCCCCCCCCGAGAAATCTCAAACCGGATTCAATTTCCGGGGGGGGGGGGGGTGTTACTCTGTTTAACAGTTATAAAGTGCAAATTCCCCCAGATCCAAGCTTCCCCCGACTAAAATATTACATGTGTATTTATTTATCCAAAAGACCATTTTGGTCCCAAAATAAAAAAAAAAACTAAATAACTGTTATCTGATGCCACTGCCACTGAGAAGTCAATATAATCTAAATATTCTATATTTTTTTCTTTTTATTGGTTTCGATAAAGAACAGTTTTATTTCCCCGGGGAATTGTTTTATTTGAAATTGGCAATTTCTTTTAAATCTAAGAATTTTAATTTCATTTTTCTCTGAGAAAGAAAATTGTTTGAAATAATTAAGAGCATCTCGGTCTTCCAATGTTGAAATAATATTTCAATACACATGATTTAAAGACCCACATAATAAAATGGTAAGGTGGCACTCCTCTTAAACATCTTGCGTTGAAACTCCATGATTTGAAATACATGTATATTCTTAGAATTCGTTTTTCATTAAAAAAAAATACGTTGACTTTCATTTCAACTTTTACCCAAAATATTTTGCTGTGGATTATAAATTTAGTTTGAATTAGGTAGGGGGAATTCTTTCTGGGAAAGAAAGAGGGGGGTAATAATTGGTTCTATTGTGAGATTTCCCACGAGGGGAAATCCTTCATTAGAGTACAGATTTCGGGTGAAATAAATGACTTTGGGGGACATCCTACTTTACAACACCGGTACTATTTGCCTCGGCTAAAGCGGGATAAATCTTAGCAGATTAAGTCGGAGTGGTAGAGATTAAGGCTTTTCAAATGCCTAATTGTTTTCTTAAAGAGGATGATATATTTTTTCTAATCTTAAACAGGTGGTATTATTTATCACATTGTCACTGATGCCCGTATATTCACACCTATACAGGGTATGTTCTAGGTAAGCTAGGTTTATTAAGCAAGCCAGAGTCAGGTAAACTGGGTTTAAATCCCACTTGAGATGAGCTAATGTAATCCTCACCTGTATTTCACACTGAAAATAAAACTGGTTTTACCTAAACTGCACTGAATCTCGGGTTTTAACACCATTTTGTATAACAATTATCAGAAAAACAACCATAGAAAAGGTAAATGCAAGGGCAACTTAAATTTTGAAGAAGAAACTTAATTTTTATTCCTTCACGGAAAATGTCTTACTAGCTATAGGAGCATCTTTCTATTTTGAGTATATACAATGTGTTCATCATTACTATCATCCTCATTCAATATGACAAAGGCCTACTCCATTAACTGTATACTTAAATTTTCAAAAAACAGCTAAAGACACAATTCAATGGCAGATTAGGAGATTTTTTCTTCTTGGGCATACCCACTCTAAAAAGAAACATCTTCCAAATCAATTACACACAGAGTGTGAAGATTAAAATCCGAGACAATGATTGAATGATTGATTGTATGTTGTTTAACGTCCCATTCGAGAATTTTTCACTCATATAGAGACGTCATCATATACAGGTGAAGGGCTTCAAATTTTGACCTTTACTCGGCACTCAGGGCCATTGAGCAGTGAGGGATCTGCCAACGCCTGCCGTGACAAGGGACCTAGGTTTTTAAGGTCTCATTCGAAGGACCCGCAACTTTCACTTCAAAGTGCCGAGTGCATGGCGAAGGAACAGTTGCTACCCATTTTTTATCAGACTTAGGTCAGTCGCGGCCGAGATTCGAACTCACGACCTCCCGATCACGGAGCGAGCGCTCTATCGACTGAGCTACCGCGAACGGTCTCTGAGACAATGAAAATCAGATTTAAATTTCAACCTAAGTATGGCAATGAGTATTGATGTTACATACTTCAGCTGTCCATAATAAGTAGAACAGCATATTTGGAGAAGTGCAAGATCATTATATAAAAAGATTTAATCTGTCACAGATAATTTTGGTTGTCTTTTATTTTTTTCCAATAAGATCCAGCTTCTTCATCTATCCAGTCCTCCAGTGTTAGAAGAACATTAAATCGACATTTAAACCTACCCTAGACCAGGTTTAGGCTTAGCTTAATTTGTGAGCTAAGTTCACTTCTGAGAAACATATATGGAACAGTTTTAAAAAATATAAACTGATCATAGTGGTAAACCTGGTTTAAACACAGGTATGAAAAAGGTCACGGGTTTTCTTTTACCTGATCAAAACAAATTATGTTTTATTGGATTTTGATTTCATCGCTCATTTTTATATTGCAATTACGAGGGCTGTTCGGAAATTATTGAGACATTGTATGTATTCTTCTTTCTAATGAACATCTTTTCAATGGTATATTAATGTGTCAATGGTAGAGGTACCCGGCGCAGTCACGAAATCAGATATTGAAAATATGTAACACCAATGTTTAAACTCCCAGTGGACCCATAGTAAGAGCGAAAATAATTCAAATTATGTATATAATTTTTCAATTTAATTTTGACTTCATTTTGTGCAAATATGTTAGAATTTCGATCAGAAATACTGAGATCATTAAAAAAAATTAAGCGCGGTATAGCAATCTGTTAACGACGACAAAACGGATTTTGACGTCAAGGCGGAGCAGCGAGCATACCTAATATTTTGAGTAGCGGTATTGAGAACTCTTGTCCAGACTAAACGACCTGCTAAAACAATGACAATGCAATAAAACATGTCTAAGGGTTTATTTTTTCATTGGTATATTTTTTCTTACAAATAATTAAACCAGACTAAAAACAAAAGCTCCGGACGACCATCAATTTTTACGGACCCGCGTTGTATAACTCGGTACTGCATGATGCTAAGTCAACCTGTATTTGACACTTCGTATATATTTTACACTGGGGTAGCAACAGCACACGTTTTATTTTTATTTTTTTAAAGGATTGTTTAAGAATTATAAGAAACAGTTTGATTTTTGAAATGTCATATGTAATGAACAGAGAAAGTAGATTGAGCGCTTCCTGATCATTTCACAATGAGAATATATCGGCTGACCTTACGCTAAACTGCTGCTCTAGGTCAACAGACATATGTTTGTTTATGATTTCACCGGGACTTATTTAATTATCCTATAAATTAGAAATTTTTTACAATTGTTTTATTTGTTCTTTAAAAAATGTTGACGAATTTTCATGAATTTATCTCTGTCCTTTGTGGAGTAAAAGTAACTGTCGCAATAATTTTCGAACAGCCCTCGTTTGTTTGTTTGTTTGTATGTTGTTTAACGTCCCTCTCGAGAATTTTTCACTCATATGGAGACGCCACCACTTGCCGGTGGAGAGCTGCAAATTTTGTCCTATACTCGGCACTTACGGCCATTGAGCAGTGAGGGATCTTTTTCGTGCCAGCACCTACTGCGACACGGGACCTCGGTTTATACGGTCTCTTCCGAAGGACCGGTCTCCACGTCCCACAGTGGGATTCGAACCCGCGACGTAAGGATCAACTCCTTACTTCGCGACTCTAGAGCAGACGCTCTAACCACTGCGCCACGCGGGCGACTCGAAGAGCCCTCGTATTGTCATCAAAAGAGAAACTGTGGTATCGATAGTATAATAAGTGAAATAAAAAAATTAATACATTATACGCATGTTAAAAGCTTTAAATTTGAAAGTCAACATTCATTCTTTTAAAGTTCTTTCTTTATCAAATCTTGAACGACTTTTTTTGCAAATCCATTCTTCACAATAATCGAAAGTATTAAGGAAAAAATACAGGAAACCACAAGATTTATTTTTCTTCCATTTGCAGAAAATGTCACTGAACAGAAATAGCGCATCTTCACTAAGTTTCTATATTTGCATGATACTTTTTGGATCCGTCATTGTCACACACCCCTCTTTTACATGTGTCTTGTCCATCTTGTTTGGCAAGGTAGTCTTTTGTTGAAGTGTCGAGTTTTAGAGATGCAGCTTTCTTGGCAGCTTTTCTTTCATTCATATCTTAATAAAATAAATTGATATAGATGTTAAATCATAATTTCAAATAAGTCTGAAAATTTAAAAGGGCATCTGAATACTTAGTTACATACCTATTACTGTTGGTTCACCATACATCCACACTGTAACTATTTTGTTCCTTCCACATGAGACGTTACACAAAGTTAGAAAAAGGATTAGCATCAAAATGTAAGACATCTTGTGCGATAGCTTGATTTTTAATGATAAAGTGTTTTTGTATTTCCAATCGCTGAAAAAAAGTCAAGGCCATGTGTCTGAAAGAACTTTTTTCCGGTCTACATAATGAGCATCACTACTTGAAAATAATAGGAGTGCTCTTTTGCACTGCATACATTTGAAATTTCTGTGCTGATATAAAACTGAATTTATCAAAAATGTATGTATATAAAATTATTTGTTGATGGCTACACCAAGGTAGAACAAATGTTCTTGGAAGATTAAAATGTTAACTAAGGTATATATATATATATATATATATATATATATATATATATATATATATATATATATATATATATATATATATATATATATATATATATATGGAAGTCCGTGTTTGCTCTGCTCCTATTTTGTATCATGACAAGGAGCACACGGCGGGTGTGACCGGTCGGCAGGGGATGCTCACTCCTCCATGGCACCTGATCCCACCTCTGATGTTTGGAGGTCCGTGTTTGCTCTGCTCCTATTTTGTATTGTATAATGGACTTTTGAGCTTGAATACTGTTCGTTATCTCCATATATTTCATATATAATTTGTAAGAATAACATGTTTGGAGATCCAATTTTAAAAATGATCATTATGATAGAATACTGCGGTTGACTTGAACTTGAATGACTTTATAAAATATCATTGATACATTAAAGTGTATCTTTTCCCAACACGCAACATAATCTTCTGTATATTTTTATTTACAGACTGTTTTTAACAGTTCTTGTATTTTCATTTGCTTATCTCAACATATACATATAATTCTTCTTTTAAACATAATTTCTGATTGTTACAAATTCGATTTTCTTTATCCATATTTACTCATATGATATTTTAAATTTTTTAATACACATCATTTGAATTTACTGTTGGAATATTTTTTCCAAATTTGGATATAATATGACGTTAAGTAAAAAAAGTTATGATGGTATTCCACGGACTTTCCGAGGGTAATCAATTGTACATAAATCTTATAATTTTATCTTTAAAATGTGCTAACTTGAGTAAAAATTAAATGCATTATTTGCATTTATTCTGTAGATGGGAATTCCTCAAACTGTAAATTTTGCGACTATGATATGTTTATTGTGTTCAATAGATCATGTAAGAAAAAAATGTAAAAATACCTATGCATATTCATCTTATATATTTTATATATACATACATGTGCTTTTGCAGAGTTCGAGTCAAAATGATGACGCCTATGAATGTTTAGGAGATTAAGAACGACAGTTTCCGGGGTTATGAAATATGACTTATTTCATTATTAATCATCTTATTTTTGATCGCATTCCTATAATTTCTCATGTCATTAAAGACGTCAAATATGGAGTTGAGATACATGATGTTTACTGGATTTAACAATAATACCCTTAACCGACCAATGCAAATTTTCATATAAATGTTATAATTGTTAAACATTTTAAGTCCTGTCATTTTTAAGAAGCCTAACCTTGAACATTTTTTCCAATGGTACGAACAGAGAACACAATCACTCAGCATGTTACAGATTAAGCCCTTACAAGGTTTAAGGTGGGGTATCCTACAGCGGTATAGCATACTTCCTACAGAGGTTCAGCAGGAAAACAGATGCTTCTTAGACTCTTTAGACTTTAAAACCTTGTCTAATTTATAAGCGAACGAAAGAAATCAGAACCAGTATTATTTACGAGATGATTCTCAGTAGATTTAATAGAAAAAAACCCTGTAGTTTCCTCCGGTTTCACCGGTAGGGGACTAATAATAATGAAAACGTATTTTAACATACAGGGATATAAGACTTATCAATCATTTACTATTAAACTTCAGAGAATGAGGAAATTCATCTCATTTTTGAAATTAATAGTGATATAAAAAAAGAATAAAATCATAATTATTGATACAGTTATTAGTTGTCATGCAAGAGAAAAAGTCTTATTAGAGTGTGGGCGGATGACCAAAAACTCAAAATTAGATAAAACTTGTCAATGAAATTACATATCAATGTTCGTAAGGTAATGACAAATTTACAAAAAAAATATTATCTGTAATGATACATGACTTCAGCCTGTTTAGTTAGATATTTCAAATATATGCATTCCACAATTGCAGGAAATCCAATAGTGTAGTACATTACTCAAATATGTACAGTGTGTTGTCACGAAAAGAAAAATATCTTGGGATATTTAATGATTTCAAAAGTACAAAAATCGCAGCGATACATTTACATGTACATACATTGCAGTGGACCATCAAGAGTTGCTTTATTCGATATATGAGTATCACACATTTGATTCTGTGAGATAAATGGATAATGTGATCTTTCTCTATCTTTGTAAAATTACGAAACTGAGCCATATCGCTTATACCAATGAAATATGGAGGTAACGAACAGTAATCAAGCTCAAAGTTCATTAAAACAATACAAATCGGGAGCAGAGCAAACACGTACCTTCAAAAACATCAGAGGTGGGATCAGGTGCCATGGAGAAGTGAGCATAACCTACCGACCGGTCACACCCGCCGTGTGCTCCTTGTCACGATCGGGAAATAACGGAAAGATCCGTCGACAATTCAGTGTGTAAATAATGGCCTAACAATTAGTATGAAAAACGTCAGTCAGCATATGGTCATTGTATCGAACATAGAACTTACGAAATGATGACTTTAAACGAGACTGTTGATACTCTTGTTTCATGAACTTGTTTGTTAATAACTTATATCGTTTTAGAAATTGTTCATACGTAGAGCATGTTCTTGCGTATCGAATTAACTGAGTTATATACACCCCGTATGCAGGTGAAGGTATATTGCTGCATAAGTAAGGGAAGCTGACGATTGAAAGTTAAAGTCATCACGTTTTTCATAAAACTTTGTTTTTAGACTACCATTAACGTCTTTTTCTGGTGAAATATCCAAATATGAAACAGATGTGTCAGACTCTGTGGTATCTTTTATTTCAAGCTCACTGGGCATATGTCGACATATGAATGGAAATAACTATTGTTATTTGCTAATACTTCGTCAATATATTTAAGTGACGAGTTGAAGGCCACAGCAAGAGATTTCTTTTCTCATGTATAAGATTTTGAATAAATCTGCTTCATATGAATACAAAAATAGGTCTGCTAACAACTGGGCGCAATTGGTAACCATGGGAATTCCAACAGATTGTTGGAAGACCTGATCTCCAAAACCCACATAGATATTGTCAATCAGAAACTCAAGCACCTATTTAATTAATATCAAATTCAGAGAACTTGTGTGTACAATCAGAATGTTTTTAACAAAATAATTTTGCAAATGACCAATGACAAGGTAAGTAAATTTACGAGTTCCAAATTTATTGAAAAAGCAGTCGTCAGTGATGTCAAAAAGCCTGGACTTTTATTTATCATTGGTTATATAGAGAGTAGAAAATCGTAAGTTTTTATGTTATTGATTTCGGTAAAATTTGGTGATTTCAAATTTTCCAAAAGTTCCTTGGAATTTTTAAGTATCCATATCTGATTTACACCACTTCTCGAATATATTGTTGCACAGTAGTCCTGAAGTTTCTCCTTCACTGCTCTTAATATTTTAGTGAGGAGTAAATAAAGACGCTTGGTAGAACATTTACTGGAACCTGCTTTGTATCTTTGCTTGTAAAGTTTTTTTAAAATGAAGTTTCGGAATCCAATATAAATGTTCTAATTCAAATTAATTTTCGTTGTTGGGAATATTAAAAATATGATTTTGAAGAATTTCCTCCTTAGAAAGGGAGCTATGGGTATAAGTTGGATTACCACTTGTAGAATTAAATCATAGTTCTTTTATTTTATTTATAATTCAAATTAATTTATGTGTATTGAATTTTTTTGTATAAACTGTGATACGAAAAACCTTTTTTGAAGAATTTCCTCCTTAGAAAGGGAGCTATGGGTATAAGTTGGATTGCCACTTGTAGAATTAAATCATAGTTCTTTTATTTCATTTATAATTCAAATTAATTTAAGTGTATTGAATTTTTTTGTATAAACTGTGATACGAAAAACCTTTTTTGAAGAATTTCCTCCTTAGAAAGGGAGCTATGGGTATAAGTTGGATTGCCACTTGTAGAATTAAATCATAGTTCTTTTATTTCATTTATAATTCAAATTAATTTAAGTGTATTGATTTTTTTTTGTATAAACTGTGATACGAAAAACCTTTTTAAAAGACAAAAACTGCCCGTCGATATTTAAAGCTGATCGCAATTGATTCACAAGAGAAATCTAATTTAACAAAAAAACTATTACGTTAAATTTTCTCAAGTCATAAAAATGTCCACATGTATACAGTTAGTTTCATTTCAACTATATTTCTATT